>NC_136414.1:23195000-24395000 GCF_051521515.1 Lactuca serriola
AACAAAATTGGTCCTAGTTGGTCTTTGTCTTATCCAAGACATCACAACTTTCCACATTTGATGAATGTTATAAACCTTATTAATACTTGTCACTCAATGTCACAATGTTAACTATAAGACTTGGTTTTGGAACGAAGTATGATTGACTTCTTGATTTAACCATTTCTTCAATTCTTGATTCCTCTTTCAGACATACAATTGCACTAAGACTCACTTAGAGGATCTATTGAGATATGGTTCTTAATCATTAAGACCTATCATAAAACATAATAAAAGGCACTCTCCCTTATTCTTAGAATAGAGAAAATTTTATCTTTCCGCCTACTTGATTCTTCTTTATTCGTTCTGCTATTGATTGAAACTCTTTCAATCAACTGAGAATTACAATTAATCTCATAAGTATAATCATATTTACTTAACCTTAGTAAATCATGACGAATATCTTTGTTACTCTTGTGGTGGACTTGATCAACACACAACCTTGTGTACTCGATCTCCTAGTCCTTCACTTGACACTTTGTCAATGAATTAGTCTAATTTCCAAACATGAAATTTCTCATTATTCTTGCAACCAAGTTGTATGATTCCAAGTTTCTATCCAATTGAAACTTGGGCGATGAGAAACGTTCCCTATTTGGTAAATTCTTGACCTTTGCACAAATAACATAATTAAGAATCAAATCCATTATTGCTAATAATAGAAACTTACAAACATCAATTTTTCATACACGCCATTGCAAGGATAAATAAATAATATAAAATCAAAATTTATTTTATTGCGGAAAAAATCTGTCCTTACAATGCAATTTAATTGAAAAACTATGTTAATACATATTTCTTAGCAATCTTATTCTAACTCCAAGTAGTATCTCATGATTCTAATCTTCAAGTAATGTGATCGAAATCCATTTCTTCACGATTAGATTCCGCTCACTTCTTCCCTTAAGCTTCCTTTCTTTTCTTTGATCCTACAAAACATAGAAATGCAATCTTATCACATCATGTATTAAGAATCTAGAATAGGAACTTAAAAGAGTTAGTTAATGGAATTTACCTAAAGTAGAGCCATACGTTTTGACTCTCCCATCTCTTAGATCTCTTAGGTAAATAGGGCAGCTTCGTCTCCAATGCCCCTTCTCTTGGCAATAAAAGCAAATTGACTCTTTTAGAACAGTACATGAAACTACTTATGACTTTGCCTTTCTCTTATGATCAAACGTTTCGATCATGGCATGCCTTTAGTTGCCATTGCCTATATCCATAGAGGTCTGGAAGGCAGATCCACCAATCAACTTTGCTTTTCCAGTGTGCCAAATCATTGCTGATTCAGCAGCAATAAGCATATAGGTGAGATCGATGAGGGTTACATCATGGTTCATCATATAATACTCTCTTACGAACTCACTATATGAGTTAGGAAGTGACTGAAGAACCCAGTCAACAGCCAGCTCCTCAAAGACAACAGACCCCAACATTCTTCACTTATCAATGTGTGACTTCATCTCTAGGATGTGTGCACACACTGACTTTCCTTCTTCATGTTTACTTGTCAAAAGGGCTTGAGTGAGTTTTAACTTTTCAATCTTTTGAACTTGTGGGTTAAGGAGAATAATAGGAGGAGGTGGAGGAAGTGAAGCATGATCTCGTGTTCCTCGATCAAATCGTGGAATATCATCTTCATGTGAAAAACTTGTTCCATGGGATTTGGGAAGACCATAGTTGTCATACTTTGACATCTACAAAACGGGAGAAAAATTAAATTCAAGTTAGTTGATTGATTGAGTCCTTAATAAATCACCCAAATGAGATATTAAGGCTAGGACCCAACACAATACTCTACAACCTAGAAAAAGGATGCCATAATCTAGTTGCAGAATATTTGAAGGTAAGTGAATGACGATTCACTAATTTCCACCATGAAAAACGAAAAAGAAATTTAAGTTTTAAATCTATTGAAAATACCTAGATCTTTTGAGATTCATTGAACTTTTCAATGGCATGCTTAAATCTCGATATGCCCCTCTAGTTTGTGACTGGGATACCGAGGATCACAAAGCGGGTGTGAATAACCATGCAAACTTACATGGTGCCCCCACATGTTATAGTCACCTATTCGATGTGTCAGTTAACCACACACGCTCCACCGAACTATGAAAAACATTGAGTCACCCTTTGCTACCTTTACTTAGAACCATTTAGTGTGCCGGTTAACCACACACACTCCACTAACGTCTTCGCAAGGGTACAAAGTGTAATATCATGGAATTGCATCAATTCACTTTTGCCTAAAGTAACTAAGATTACGAATTTGAAAAAGCATTTAGTTACTTTTGTACTTCATTATACTTATAATGGAAGGTTTCTGTCTTATCCTACCTGTTCGGCTAACGACCCTCCACTAGTCAAGAGTGCGGTGGGTAAGAGTGGATACCCATTCAATCGCCATTTTATAGGCAATTTCCTTAAACACCCCTTATAGACCAGCTTCATGAATGAGGCCTACTAACGGTAAGACTGACTTTTACTCATACACACACACACACACATATATATATATATATATATATATATATATATATATAAATATATATATATATATATATATATATATATAATATTAGATTTTTAATGTTATATATTATAGGGTGTATTTTACACTTTTAAAATACTGGGTGGTCAAATTTAACAATTATACTTTTAATTTAATTAAATTGTAAACCAAAACTTTATGGATTTTTTAAACATCTTTTAATTACACACTTTAATTAATTAATAAAACCATAAGGGTGTGATTTGAACTTTTCAAAACAATACTAGGGTTTTAGAATTTAACATTTCTAAATTAAACTTTTAATCAACTTTTAAATTCAAAACTTGAGGGCAAGTTTTGAAACATTTCAAAACATTTGGTTTTAACTTAGTTAAATTTCAAAACCAAAACCTTTAAGTTCTAATTTAAACTATAAAACCTAAAGGGATTCATTTGAAACTTTTCCAAACTTTGTCAAGAATATTCTAGATCACATAATTCAAATAAGGCAATTAACAATTAATTGGTGGTTATCTAGTTAGATCTAGTTCAAATTCTTGCAAGATAATGATCAAATAATTCATATAATTTAAAATTTATCAAATAAGGTAACAATTATCTAATTAGATGACCAAAATCTTTTATTTTGACAAAGATAAACATAAGGAATCAATAAAATTCGAATTTTATTAATTTAAACAATTATGACAATTATCCTAAGTCAAAATAGGTAAAAATCCCGAAAAACCGCTTGTTTGACAGCTAAACTCGCCGAGTCGCCTTATGCACTCGCCGAGTTCACCCTACTCATCGAGTCCACATTGGAACTCGACGAGTTTGTCAGGCAGATGGCCAAAAACTCGATCTTGCAACATGAATGAATGTACTAGGCATCAATATAATAGAAACCAATCAAGGCTCTGATACCACTGATGGGTTTTAGTCATAAGAACATCCTATGTGCTCATGCAACCCTAATGCTTGGATCTAGGTTTCTCTATTGTACATGCAATTCATCCAAGACTTTAAACCCTAGTTCTAGCATACAATTAATCATATTAACATGTGAAAGGGTTTTTAGATCTTACCTTGATTGTTATGTAGCAATAACAATCTCAAATCCTCCTTTTAATGACTTTAGAAAGCTTAGAGTCACAATTGTCACCCCTTTAATGGTTTACAAACACCAAGAGCAAGAGGATGAAGAATAAGGAGAGAGGTGGCTGCCCAAAACGTGTAGAAACCCTAGTGGAACTCTTAGCCACGTTTTTTGGGCTTAAGGGAACTATATATACATGTAGACTATTAGGGTTTTCAACTAGGAAACCCTAATTTGACTGCTTAAGCCCTAAGCAGCCCATGGACCCTTTTAGAATATCCCTTGGACGATTTCTAATGGGTTTCCCCATATAATTCGTCCAACCTATTATTCCAAGGTAATCCATAGCCCAAATGCAATTATCTTATAATTACAGTTCCAGTCCCTTAAGTTTAATTAATCTCTTTTAGCCACAAAATTAATTATAAATTAATTCTTGACTAATATTAATTAAACAATATGATTTCTCCTTTAATATATCATTCTCATAATATATTAATAAATCATAATTAATCCTTTCTCTCCATAATTCATCTTATCAAGTTGCTTTGGTGAAGGCAACCCCAAAGGACCATGCACCATCGGGTCAAGTACATACCAAAATAGTTATGGACTTAGACACTAATCCAACAATTATGAAGTGTTATACTCTACTTTACATTAAGTTGATCGTTCTAAAAAATGTATAAAATTTTGGTATTTGATTTTATATTAGGTTGTGAAAACAATGCATTGATTTTATTTTTATGTTTTAACAAAGTTTGGTATATGTTTTGATGTAGATCAAATAAGAAAAATAAGCTAAGGAATTTGGAAATCTTGATAAAGAAACTTGGAGCAAGACGATGATGAAAGGGATCGATGCAAAGAACGCATTGAAAGGGATATTAAAGTAGATTTGTTGAAAGTTTGGAAATATGTGGTTGTGAAAGACATTCATACATTTTCTCTCTTATAGTTTATGTATTTTAAACAAAGTGTGTATGGACAATAGTTATTTTTTGAATGGTTAAATGGTTGGTCAATATTTAGTTGAACATTATGTATTGTTGGAAATATGATTTGTAAAAATTTAGAATAATATTTATATGTTCATATTGATAAAAGAAAATCATATTTACTTTGAATGATACATTTTAATTTTTTTTCTTATTAGGACATCATGGTTGTCAATAGAATATTCTTTTAGAATAACATTATAGGTGTCTGTATATATATATAAAATATTTTAATAGAGTAATATTGTGTTGTTAACATTTAATATTATGAAACTATGTATAGTATTCTAATATTAAAATACAATATTCTAAAAATATGCATTAACGTGTAAAATGAACTTATATTTAATATGTTATTGTTACAGCATCATGGTTATCGATAGAATATTCTGACAAAATAATATTATAAGTTTATATATGTAGAATATTCTAGTAGAATAAATTTATATATTGTTTGTTTTCATATGTATATAGGTAATGATTTTTTAGAATAGTAAATATTTTAAAATTAATATACATATGTACAATATTCTAATATAGTAATTTTATGAGACCTTCAACATATTGTATGGATAGTGTGTAATGTTAATAGGATCTTCCATATATTACATGAGTTTTAAATTAATGTGTATATACATAATAATATGTTGCTTGTTTTCATAAGTTACATATACAATATTCTAATATTATAATGTTTCAAGATTATTTGACTTCCATGTAGAATATTCTAATAAAACAATGTCTAATTAAACTTAAATTTTTTTAGCACTCATTAACATGCTATTATTCTAGTTATTCTAGATGTTCACTATTTAATATTTTGTTGTTAAGATGTAATAATCCGAAATTGTATGTAATATTCTGATATTAAAGTGTAGTATTATAAAATTAATTGTAATGTGTAAAATGCACTTATATAATGTAAGATTCTAGTATTATAAATTTGTGTTTGATAACTTGATATTATAAATATTCTGATTTGACGAATTATTTTGTTAGAAATTACTTGCATTAATCTTTTTGCTAAAGTAATCTATAATGTTTTGATAGTGTTTGATATACTATGAAGTAACGTGAAATATTATGAAATTATGTGTCATATTATAAGTTTAGACATTCTGAATTTATTGGAGACAACCTGCTTCAAATATTTTTGTTAAATAATATGTAATATATGATTTTAGACAATCTATTTTTTGTTGGAAACAACTTTTTTTGAATCTTTTTGTGAAATATTGTGATAGTGTTTGATTAATAATGAAGTAATGTGAAATATTCTAAAATTAGGTGTCATTCTAATTTTAGAATATGTAATATTCTAAAATTGAAAAATAATGCAATAATAATGTTCTTAATTTAATTATTAATGTCTTTTTTATTAAGGTATAACTTTCATAATATTTTTATTGAATTATTAATATCAACATTAATTTTCTTTATGTAGATAAATTGAATAAAATGACAAAATCAAAAGTCAAAAGTGTCAGATGAAACTAAATCAAACGACCTTGATGAGTAGAAAAACACTGATAATTTGAAAACCACATTTTAAGTTTGTACCATAAAACTCTATCACATATTGGCAACTTATAAAATCTATTACATATTCATTAATATCGACACTTATAGTTACAAAATTCTAGCTTGGAATATTTAAGTTCCTTTCAAGTTGTGTTTTATCAGCTAAAACTATCTGCAACCAGAAATTAAAGAATTGCTAGAATCGAGTATGGATTACATAACCAAAGATTTGAAAATGAAGTCAATGCGTCATAACAAATGTAATTGATAATACAACAGAATACTATACTATGTAATGTAATGGATCATACAACACACCATGTACACATTAGTAAAAAAATAATCTAAATCTAATAATATTTTTCCATACAACCCTTTACCGTACAAGAATAATCAATATTGCTAAAAGAGACATATCTAACCTTTTTTGTTTTAAAGAAAAAAAAAAGATTAAAAAAAAACTATGGTAATGATCATATTCTAGAAACATATTTAATAGCATCCTGTATTTTCTTTAGCACAACCCTTTCTTGCAAGTTAACAAGAACATATTAAATTAAAAACTTGGCTAAAAAGACATCACCAACATTCTGTTTGAAGAAAAAAATATAGTTAAAAAATATGGTTAATTAGTAAGAGTAGTCAACATGACATTGTTTTAGACCAACGGTGATTCATATTTTGGAAATATACTTATATTCTTAAAAAAAGTCTTTTATTGTGGGAAGTCGGAATGATACATCAGACCCTTTGTTCGTTCATGATTTTATCAAGGAGGAATGCATGTATAGTTTAAATATATTTTTCTCAAGAATAATAATTGCTTTGTACATACCTTATCAGTTTACAGATAAATTGCAAAATGCTTTGTACATACATTATATTGGTTAACAAATGAAAGTACATTAGCAATCCCACCCTATGCAAAACCAAATATATTGCAGTCATAATTCTACTATCTTGTTTCCTCTTTGTTGACTTTTTGATGACAAATCACATCATGATGCATACTCTATATACCACTTAATACCATTACTATTCTTTAAAAGTTTTACCTATAAGAGGTATCAAACTAGATTCAATATCTGGAATCTAAAACAAAGAACCATCAGATCCAATAAATTGTTTTCAAGAACTAGATTATGCTGCAACATTATAACATTGAACTACAAAAAAGAATATACCACCATCTTAACATATAAACAGAATAATGTGAATTCATATGAATTTAATCATAAAACACCACAATTTAGCATGTACATGTTATCATAATTGATATTAATAAATGTATGTTTAATATTCTATAAGAATAATATGCAGTAACATGAAATTATCAACAAGATGATGTTAATGAAAAACAAACATTGAAACATACAACAAATTGCTGAAAAACATATTGACTGAATACAATTACAAATTAAACCTTGAAACAGATGATCTATTGTTAAATAACATATTCTAGGTTAACTTGTGTTCTAGGTTAAACATATTCAATCAATCAATATGATGTTGATTGCTAAAATCACGAATCAAACCTAGATGAATTAGGGAATCGCTAGTTACTTGAAGGTTCAATCATCTTATGCTAACAGGTCAAACACATAATATGATACACGCAAGTAACATTAAAAATTGAATCTTGTTGTTCTATGTTAAATAGAAGTAACAATAAAAGTGATGAAAATTCAAACCTTGAACAACTGATAAAATCACGATACAGAATAATAAATCACAGCTTGAAAGAGCGTAAACAGTTGTTGAAGATGAAGATTAACATAAATCACTAAACACTTAAACCTCTACCTTGGACGAAAATTGATGATCACAAACCTAAAAGTCAATCACAATCTTGGGATGAATTGTTGATGTCGATATATGTAAATCAACCTCAATAAGTTCAATTATCACATGAAAATGTAGAAGAACGAAGAAGATGAACTCCAAAATCACAAAAATCGCAAATTTAATGCTTGTGATTTCGACAGGTAAGGATCATTGATCGACCGGTAAATGGCGATCTCAAATACAAAGGAGAACTAGTAGAAAGAAGTGAATATTTTAGGAGAGGAAGATTAATTACATGAATATGAATATTAAGGAATATCGATCGCATAGGAGCGCTGATTTTGGTAGAATAATCAAAGCAGATGAGGATGTTCTTGATGACGTGAACATGACGTTAATAATCTATCGGATCTGGTGAAGATGTTATATTTAACCTAATGACTAATCTGCCCCTAATTAACTAATCAGTTAGATTAATTAGTGTTAATCCCCTTTTTTATAAGCCACAAGATCAAATTTGATAAAAGGCTAAGATTTGGTCCCCATGTCTCACAAAATATAGGTGGTCTCAAATGAACATATATATCTATATATATATATATATATATATATATATATATATATATATATATATATATATATATATATATATATAGATCCGGTAAGAATTTTTTTTTGGTAGTAAGGTAAGAAGTTTTTTTTCTACATATTTTTTTGACGAACAAAAGAAATGAATCAGGAGATGATTCATTTGTAAGATGATTTACAAGAAAAAATTTCCAAAAAAACATCTTTATGATTCATTTTTAAGTAAATTTAGAAAAAATTCACTTTTGTGACAATTTTAGTGAATAACAACAAAATCATTGTATAAATGAATCATCGAGATGTTTTTTTTGAGAATTTTTTCTTGTGAATCATCTAATGAATCATTTTGTTTGTTCGCGAAAAAAATATGTAGAAAAAAAACTTCTTACCTTCCTACCAAAATTTTCCTTCTTATTTGATCTTGAATCTCTCTCTCTCTCTCTCTATATATATATATATATATATATATATATATATATATATATATATATATATATATATATATATATATATATATATAGAGAGAGAGAGAGAGAGAGAGAGAGAGAGAATGTTCAAAGAGATATAAGTGTGATATCCCAACTGTAAAATAAAATATACAGATACTATTCGAAATTTAGTTTGAGTATAATTAAATATTTAATATATGGTATTATCCATTTTCGTAATAATTTATGTAACATTAACTTTAATGGTATGAATTTTATATATTTCACGTGCTTAAGTGTCACCAACATAGCATTTTCTTTAATTGAATAATATTTGCTCCAAATAATTATATTTTATTTTATTTATTTAGTTGTAGTCACGTCTTTTAATCCTTTGAATTTTTTTAAATGCGACGTAGGCATCATGCAACTTGGCAAATATTTTATACAAAAATCTTGTTGCTCATCCTCGGGCAAATTTATTTTCACATTTTTTTATGTCAAATTTTTTAATTTAGAACTTAATAATAATTGTTTTCATATGAAATATGTTGTAGAAATATAGACGTGTCTTTATGTTAGTTTTAAATTTGATGTGTTTATTCGTATTTTTTATTTTGTATTAATTAACGGCATTTGCAGTTAGGTAACTTAATTAGGTTAATCGAACATTACCATAAATATGAATTAGTGACGAGTCAAAAAATCAATCTGGTAATGAATGCAATCAGAAATATGAACAAAAAAAGTAAATAAGACTTGGTTTCGGATCATATTATATGTGAAGGTTGCAAGATACAAGTGTGTGAAAATTAGAGTAAAAAGTTACAAATTACCTAAAGCAACAACAATACTATAGGCATGTTCGGGACACAATGTTTGGGAACTTCTGGCTTCTAGCTTTTAAGGAAACACTAGTAAAAAGAAAAATCCTCATTCGGCGATAGGAGCGTTTATCTTTTAATATAAACAAAACACTCCAAAATCAAAAGCAACATGGAGTAACTTTCAACAAAACAAACGCTACCCGCTAACAGCTAGTTTTGCCGAACACGCCTATATATAGTGCACTCATTAAATACAAAAAGTATAGTAGGACTTTGACTATCAGAGTGTTACACAATGATTGTTCCTACTAAAATATATATATATATATATATATATATATATATATATATATATATATATATATATATATATATATATATATATATATATATATATATATATATATATATATATATATAACCTGACTTCGACTCTCCGATATCATCACAACTACATTTGACTCTACAATCTCCCACTTTGTTATGATTATCTAAGTCTTCAAACAACAAGTAAAGTCTTCACAACATTCAACAAAGCTCTTCGAATCTCCATGTGCCAACATATGATCTTCCTTATCTCCATTCGATCTTAAGTGGAATTCTTCTTGCATAATTCTCAGAAGAATGCTAGTAAGATCTAATGTTGAATACATCTCTTTGAAGTATGTATGAAAGAAATATTTCTTCTTTCCTCTCTCCTTCATATTTTTTCCTTGAAACACCACTCCCTTGGGTTTCATCAGAATCTCACCATCTACATTATCATTGATGTTCAAATTCTCCCTCAATTTTGAGTTTGGATTCTTCGGTTTCTTTTTGTAAGCAGTAGCCAACTTGAAGTTTGTTATTGCCATGTAAGCTAAATAACAGGCGATGAAGTTTTCGAGATGACCATAACCAATGATATATGTTGCTTTCTTTAAAATTTGATCATTATTAATATCTCTAATGAGCTTTTGTAGAGTGATAAGATCATTAAGAGTCATCAGAGGAAAATCAGCAATGGTGAATTCACAAGGAGTATTTTCTGCTCTGACGACCTTATATCGATAATTTGGAATAATACCTTCAAATATCACATCCTTTGTTATTGATATTAACCTGATTATCTTTTTCAAAGACCACATCTCTTCTTATTTCTTTCCAAGAACTGTATAAAATCTTATCTTCAAGCTTTTATACTCTTCTGTTGCTTGATAGTTATTAGGAAGCTTGAATTGAGGAAGACTAAACATCGAAGGATTGAATGGAAAATCCAACTAATCGAATAAGGAGTATTCAATTAAATAACTCTGCTTTGGTTGTTTTTCAAACACATCAACTTCTCCATAAGCAAAATTTTTGATGGTTTCATAACACTAGACTTTGTTAATGTTTCCTTTTTCAAGACCAGGTGGGTCATTCACACTTTGTCTCATAATATATTCAGTTGTTTAAGTTTCTGAATCAATATATCTTGCGTTCTTTTCTTTTCTTCCTCAGAGGGTTCAACATGAGTGCCTTTTCCTTTATTCTTTAATTCAGTTGTTGTAACTGGCTTTACCATTGAAGATCCAGAACCATCGTAATTTATATTTCTACCCTTCTTTTACTGTAGCTTTGGCATATCAACATTCACTATCGAAGTTGTTGTTGTTGCCATTGTTTGAACATGTTTAAGAGGAATAGAAGTAGGAATTTGTCTTGAAAAGACCTTCCCAACCACATTTGCTTTCTCAGCTCCTCCAACCTTTAATGATCCACCCTTATCTCCCCCTTGTGACATGAGCCCTGGCAATAAAGTATTTGTGGGTAATTGAAGCACCAAATCCAGAATTAGAGCTAGTTGGGCTTTGAAAGATGCTTCAATTGATGACACAACAACATAATCTTCTCTTAAGATATCAAAGGTTTTGAAGAAACAACAACCTTCGATAACTCCACTTGAAACTTATTTACCGGAGTTTCAATTCCTTTTAACAACTTCCCATCAAATTCATTTTTCTTATTTAACTCTTCTTTATACTCAACATTAAATGCTCGAATATCTTCAATCAATGTTCTAGTAATAGAAAGCAACACATCAAAATTTTTCTTCACCTCTTCAAAAACCAAATTATGAAGTCCTTTAACCTTCAGCTCAACTACGTCCTAATGATCTTTCATAACCTTCTCTAACAACTCATGTCTTTCTCGAGCAACAATTTGAACCTCTGCTCAAGATTTGTAATAACATTGTTGACTAAGAACTTCATCTTCGATTCTTGAGATTTAAACAAAATTTCAACATCTTCTTTGTTTACCGATGAAGTAGAACCAACATAATCATTGAGAAATTGTAATATCGTATTGAGCTTAGAATTGATTATTTTGTACTGCTTCCCTGACATTATAGCATGATCTTCGATATTTTTGTGACGACCCAAATTTCAAGTCCAAAAATTTCATTTTTAATTAATCGACTAGTAAAATTATTTATAAGAAAACACCATCTAAACATAAATTTTCATAAAAACCACAACTCATGTCTGAAACCATTCACAAAAAGTAAGAATAATGTCAGAGTACAATCCCAAGAAACTCTAGTGTGGAAAACCGACATGTGTGTGTGATGTGTCGCTACCGCGCCAGCTCCTTCCCCTTCGCTGAAGAGGTACCTGAAACCAAAACTATAAACTGTAAGCACGAAGCTTAGTGAGTTCGCCCATTGTACCACATACCATACAATTACACAACAAAATATACTGCCGAGAAATTATGGGGTGCCCGACCTACCCGGTACGACGATTCTGCGGTGCCGACCTACCCGTACGACCATTCTGGGGTGCTGACCTACCCTTGCGGCCATTCTGGGGTGCCATCCTACCCGTGTCGAGCCATTCTGGGGTGCTGACCTACCAATGTCAAGCCATTCTGGGGTGCTGACCTACCCGTCAGTCCTAACAACCGGCCATCGAGGTCTATTCCACCACCTATTGCTACTATTAGATATATCATACTATCAGACATATCTGGGGTGTCCGAACTATCCTTCGGTCCTAACAACCGAACTTGGGGACTATTCCCCTCCTACTACTACTATCATATATAACGTATCATGCCAGCATATAAACATACCTGGTAGTAGCAAACCTAGATGATATCACAAAGACAATCATCTAACATACAACTCCTACTGGTGGGCCGGCATTGTGGCCGTAGACCCACCGCTACTGGAAGGTAACTCACCTCGAACAAGTAGCTGCTGATAATCTATGTGGGAAGTCTCTGTCTGCTACTGCTCCGGAAATCCTTCCGCTACAATCCCCACAAAACACTTAGTCAGAAACTGACATCTACTCTTAGGGTAAAATGACCATTTTACCCCCAATCAAGTCCAAGTCAAAGTCAACTTCAAGTTGACCCGACTCACCGAGTTGGGCCGTCAACTCGTCGAGTCCCTATCCCTTTACACGACCTCATCCATGACTTGACTTGTCAAGTTTGGCGATGACTCGATGAGTTCCTCTTCTATAAGAACATCGAATGATCCTTCATCCGACTCACCGAGTTGTATGAATCACTCGTCGAGTTCACCTTCATCTGATGAACAAGTCCTGGCATCGACTCACCGAGTTGTATGAATAACTCGTCGAGTTCATCTTCAATCTTAAGGAGATTGTCTTGAACTCGCCGAGTTTGTTCTAGCACTCGTCGAGTCCCATGAATTCCAGGTCTTAGGCTAACTCCAAAGCATTGGGTCGCTCCTTCTGAACTTCTACAGTCCTTCTAACACCCAACCGAGTTCTTTTAGACCCTCAATAGATATGGGACTTTATGCCTTGGACTCGCTGAGTCCCAAGAACGGACTCGCCGATTCGGTAATGTCCACACCTTAAATCCTCGATTTATGATGTACAACCTTTGACCAAAAGATAGATCCAAGCCCCTAGGCTCGATCTAGCACGTAAAGTTACAAACTTTACGTGCATGCATGGAAGAATGAGCCCAAATGGCTCAAAAAGGAACTCCCAACATGCATGAGGCTTTCCATGGGTTCTAAAATAGTTGCTTTCTGCCTTAGGGTCCCTCAAGAACCCTGGATCCGAAACCCTAGCCCTCAACCATGCTTTCAATCATTGTTGGTAGCCAAAATGGCTCTTTGAAGCCCTAACTTCCTTCAAGAATAGATCTATAATAATAATAATAATGAGCAAGGTATAAGCTTTATACCTCAATGCACTATAGAAGATGCTCAAACTCGGATCCCTCTAGCCTCTTCTTGTTTCTTCAAGCTTTTCCTTCCTTTCAAGAACCATGTGCTACAAATCTCCCCCACTTATTTTAGACTTCGTCCTCGAAGTCTGCTGCTTGTTCCTAAAACAGCTCTGGGTAATGCTCCATCATCTCGTCCACCGGCTCCCAAGTGCATTATGAGCCCTTCCGGTGTTGCCATTGCACCTTCACAAGCTCCACTCTCTTGTTCCTCAGATCCTTCGACTTTCGGTCAAGGATCGCCACAGGTCGCTCGATGTAATTCAAGTTGCCATCAACCTGAATGTCCTCCAAGGGCACCACAGCTGTTTCGTCCACCAGGAACTTTCGCAGTTGGGAAACGTGGAAAGTGTTGTGGATCTGACCGAGTTCGGCTGGTAGATCCAACCTATTCACCACCTTGCCCACCCGGGCTATAACGTTGAACGGTCCAATGTACCTGGGGCCCAGTTTGCCCCGTTTCCTGAATCGGATAACGCCCTTCCATGGCGACACCTTTAGGAGAACCATATCCCCGACCTGGAACTCCAGGTCTGATCGGCGCTTATCGACATAACTTTTTCTGCCGACTCTGAGCAGTCTGAAGCCTGCTCCAGACCTGCTGAATCCTCTCTGTCGTCTTGAGCACTACTTTAGTGCTCCCCATTACCCTCTGTCCAACCTTGCCCTAACATATCGGGGTCCTACACCTCCTCCCATACAGCATCTCGAAGGGAGGGCGGTCAATGCTCGCATGATAACTATTATTATAGGAGAACTCTACCAATGGAAGGTAGGTATCCCAACTACCTCCGAAGTCTAAAAGGCATGCTCGCAACATATCCTCCAGAGTCTGGATGCTCCGCTCACTCTGACCATCCGTCTGCGGGTGAAAGACTGTGACACCCAATTTTTTTTGCAAAAATTTTAAACTTTTAAAACCCATCTTAAGTTAAATTAAAACAACTGAAATAGTCATAACATAATCCATCAACTTAATAATCATATAAAATAAGTGCGGAAGTAATAATAATAATAAGGTCCCAACAAAATAACTAGTAGCGATGTCCCGATGCTCCATGTCAAGCCTTAGCCTCTTTAATCTTAGCACCTGAAAAGTTATAAGGGAAAAACGTAAGCACGAAGCTTAGTGAATTCAAACACAGACATTGTACTAACATTCATATTTACTAGCCCTAATCCATTTTCCAATTATAATGATAAAGACAAAGAACGAATCAATGTCTATATTACGAGAAGGACTTGTAGGTTTGAACCGCACCGGGAAGATCCCGTATCATTTGGCCCTAATCACCGCACCTCACGAAGAGTATTACGTTGGTGATCTTACCTACCCACCGCACCGGTAAATCCGTATCCTTTGGTGGTGTCCCCATATCCATAATTAGTTACATACAGTGCACATGTACGAATTAAAACAATACTTATATAGCATGCTTTTATAATAAATTCAAATAATCACACACGAGCTAACTAGCAAACACAATCATCAATACAACGGTGTGAGAGAACTCACCTTGAGTGAGTATTAAGGATGGCTAACAATCAAATAATGCTACCAAGCTTGAGCAAAATTCAAAACCTCGCCTAAGAAGGACTAAAGGTTAGAAACGAGAAGTAATGAAGCTACGAGTTGAGAAAAGAGTAATCACAGCAAGGTCTCTAAAACAGACCTGCTGTTCAAAACGGATTTACTCCAAAATCTAAAACAGAAACATAGCTTTAACTAAATTTTATCGGAAACTATGATTGCTCAGGATTCCATAACTATAAAGAACTCATTCTAACTCCAAAAGATGAATTAAATATGAATTTTACAAATTGGTGTATCACTTCTGTCTCCAACAATACAGTCAAGTGATGTTGGCCAATTCTACCCAACTTGTGAGTAGAATTCGTCCAAAAGAAAATTAAGAGAAGTAAAGGACATAAAATTTAAAGTCTCAGAGTTGGAATTGAATGAAAAGCATCTCTCAAACTCCAGATATAAAATTCACATTGTGGACAATCACAGCACTAGCAAAAGCTGGTGACTGCCCACTGACCTGGAGTGTGGATCCATTCTAACCAATTTATAATTGGAAATAACACCCCATATTCTCCAGATCTTAAATTCATAATATAAGGAACATATAGAAACTTGGAATCACTCTGGATCCTTTTCCAAGCCTTAGAAATGATGAAAACAAAATGACATATCAGAACAGACCCGGATTAGACCTAACAGCAAAGATGCCATTCTTTCACATAGATAAGCCCTTATCAGTGAGGTTGGCCTTCTTAAGAAAGTTAGCCAACTCAATTTGTGAACTTTTGGAACTGGTTTGGGGTCCGTTTGAGTTCTAGAGATCCAGATATGACTTTTACAAAATGACTACAGATCTGATGGAAAACAGAATCGTAGCCACCCGTGATTCCTTTTTGGCTTATCCATCCTTCTCCTTTTGAAACACATTTTAAGATGTGTTCATCATCCCAATTCAGTCCCCATGGTAATGGTGGTACTAAAAAGGGTTAGGGATCATTAGGATTTCATTTAGCCTCAAGGATGTAATAATAATCAACATGAAAATAAACATAAGCACATAAAATCATCATTCTCCCTTTTAGGGTTTCCATGATCTTTTGCCACATGTAATCCCCTAGATCCATCATCCACCATATATGGGGTGAAGATAGGATCTTGAGATGATGTATAACATACAATTACAAATAAAATAAGAAGGAGAAGAGGTGAAGATGAAATCATAAAACTAGAACAAGGTTATGAATCAAGTTGTAAGAAAGGATAAGGAGGTTCATACCAATACGAATCAAGGCTGGAAATGAACAAGAATTAAGCTCCAAACAGCCCCTTGGCTGCTCTTGATCCCAAAGAGAGAGAGAGGGACGATTTTTGAGAGAGAGGTAGGGTTTAGAGTGTTTCCCTTGTGTGTGTTCCAAATGATTCAATTTACACATTAAGTACTATTAACTAGATGGACATTGCAAATAGGCCCATAGCCCATGGACTTCAAAAAGGAGTTTACAAGATGATCAAAAGAGTCCAATAACATAAGAAATCAGACATTGGTTAAATAAATTAACCCAAGGTTACAAGGATAATTAAATTAAAATAACCAAACGTACCGAGAAAACCCGGGGCGTTACAACTCTCCCCCACTAAGAACGGACTTCGTCCTCGAAGTCAACACCTAGAAACAGATCCGGATAATGAGTCCGCATCTCACATTCCGGTTCCCAAGTCCATTCCGAACCCTTCCTATGTTTCCATTGCACCTTAACCAGGTTTATAGTCTTGTTGCGGAGAGCTTTCGTCTTTCGTTCTAAAATAGCGATTGGTTTCTCAACATAATTGAGACGCTCGTCAATTTGTATGTCCTCCAGTGGTATCACAGCGGTCTCATCAACAACGCATTTTCGTAACTGAGTCACATGGAACGTATTATGAATTAGACTAAGCTCGTCAGGAAGCTCTAAACGGTAAGCCACCTTCCCCACACGAGCTATGACCTTGTAGGGTCCAATGAATCGGGGTCCGAGCTTTCCCCGCTTCCGAAATCGAATCACACCTTTCCAGGGGGAAACTTTAAGCAACACATAATCTCCCACCTGGAACTCAAGATTGGAGCGTCTTTTGTCGGCATAACTTTTCTGACGATTGCTCGCTGTGACCAAATGATCCCGAATCACTTGGATTTTCTCCGTGGTCTGTAGCACGATATCGGTACTCCCAAGTACCCTCTGCCCAACCTCGCCCCAACAAACGGGCGTCCTGCACTTCCTCCCGTACAAGGCTTCATACGGAGGCATTTTAATGCTCGAGTGATAGCTGTTGTTATAAGAAAACTCAGCTAGATGTAGATGGTCATCCCAACTACCCCCAAAATAAATCGCACATGCCCGAAGCATGTCCTCCCAGGTCTGAATCGTCCGCTCACTCTGCCCGTCTGTCTGCGGATGGAAGGCGGTACTAAAATGTAATCGTGTGCCCATTTCCTCTTGAAACTTCCTCCAGAACCGAGAGGTAAATCGGGTGTCTCGATCGGAGACGATAGAAACGGGCACCCCATGTAATGAGACAATCTCCCAAACAAAGATCTCGGCTAATTTCTCCGCCGATGAGCTCTCCTTTATAGCCAGAAAGTGAGCACTCTTAGTCAAACGATCAACAATCACCCATATCGTATCTGATCCTCGGGCAGTTCTAGGAAGTTTTGTAATGAAGTCCATGGTTAGATGCTCCCATTTCCATTCAGGAATCTCCAATGGTTGCAACTTCCCATGCGGTTTCTGGTGTTCCGCCTTGACCTTCCGACAGGTCATACATTCTTCCACAAATCGAGCCACATCATTCTTCATTCCATGCCACCAGTAAGCCTCATGAAGGTCCCGATACATTTTAGTAGCACCAGGATGGATAGAAAATTTTGACTTATGAGACTCATCCATTAGGGTTTTCTGATTTCCCCCGGTATATGGGACCCAAACCCTACCGTAGCGAGTCAGCAAACCCCGCCCGTCTCGTTCCATCTTAGGCAACTCTTTCCCAATCTTCTCACGCCTGATGTTTTCCTCCAGTATTGCCGTCTTTTAGGCGTCCCGGATTAGATCTAACAAAGACGACACCATCATGATCCGGAGACACTTAGCTCGAATCGGTTCGGCAGATTGTTTACGACTGAGAGCATCAGCTACCACATTAGCTTTACCAGGGTGGTAGTGAATTTCACAATCATAATCTTTTACCATATCCAACCCTCGGATCTGCCTCATATTCAAATCCCGCTGCTCGAACAAATATTTTAGACTCTTATGGTCAGTGTATATGATAAACTTCACTCCATAGAGATAGTATCTCCAAATCTTAAGAGCGAAAACAACAGCCCCAAGCTCCAAATCATGAGTGGGGTAGTTTCGTTCATGGGGTTTCAGCTGTCGGGAGGCATAGGCTATCACCCTATCTCGTTGCATTAACACGGCACCAAGACTTTGAAGCGATGCATCACAGTAAACCACCATATCCTCAACCCCATCAGGTAAGGCCAAAATCGGAGCTTCACACAATCGTTTCCTTAACTCATCAAACGCCAGTTGCTGCTCCGGGCCCCAAACGAATTTCATTGATTTCTTGGTCAATCGGGTGAGTGGTAAGGCGATTTTAGAGAAATTTTCAATGAACCTCCGGTAATAACCGGCTAAACCCAAGAAACTGCGAATTTCAGAAGGTGTTTTTGGAATCTTCCATTGTTTAACCGCATTAACCTTGGCTTGATCGACCTTAATACCGTTTTCTCAATGTTAGAGGGTGAGTACGGAATGCTGTTTTCTCAATGTCTTCTTCACGAACCCGCATCTGATGGTAACCGTAACGTAAATCAATCTTGGAAAACCAAGATGCTCCCTGAAGCTGATCGAAAAGATCGTCAATACGTGCCAACGGGTACCTATTCTTTATCGTGCGCTTGTTTAGCTCCCTATAATCAATACACATTCGCTGGGATCCATCTTTCTTCTTCACAAAGAGAATAGGAGCACCCCAAGGCGAGCAGCTTGGCCGTATAAACCCTTTATCACTTAGATCTTGAAGTTGATCTTGGAGCTCTTTCATTTCAGGTGGTGCCAAGCGGTAAGGAGATTTCGCTACCGGAGTCGCACCTGGCACCAAATCAATGCGAAACTCCACTTGCCGAACAGGTGGCAAGCCAGGGAGTTCCTCCGGAAAGACATCGCTGAAGTCGGAAACGATAGGAACGTCGTCTAGTGCTATAGCAGAAGAGCAAGAAGCCATAGCCAGGCGGGGAATGTCCCCCTGAATAATAAGTTCTCCACCTCTAGGGTTTCGAACACGAACTTGCTTCTTACGACAGTGGATTTCCGCATCAAACGCATCAAGCCAATCCATGCCTACGATAACGCAGAGCTCTCGCATCGCAATAGGGATAATATCAATAGGGAATTCAACTCCAGAAAACTCGAGAGTGCAACCCCGATAGACATCGGTGACAGAAATAGTGCGGTTGTCGACAACATCGACAACCATTGGGTGAGCCAATTTTCCGATACTACGCCCCAAACGATTAATAAACGTGTGAGATACAAAAGAATGGGTAGCACCGCTATCAAACATAACAACATCGGGCTTGGAATCTAGAAAATAAGTGTCTGCCAGTGTCGTTGTAATCACCGGCTCCTCCACAGTCATCTGGTGAGCACGACCTCGTGTCACCATAGTGGTTCCCTTAGAGGATGATGCAATTGCAGGATTTGTACCCCTGTCTCCTTTACCAGTCTTCAACTTCGGGCATTCAGGCTTCTTCTGTCCCGTCTCGTTGCAGTGATAGCAGACGGGAACTGCAGAAGTAATATGAGGAACTGCACTCGTAGGGGGAGCCCTACAATTCTTCCAATGATGCCCTGGCTTTTTACAGTTGTAGCATATCAACGGATTTTTCTCGCCCTGACTTGAAGACGGCTTGTACTCATACCTTGACTTACCACCCTGCTTTTGCTTTTTCTGGGCATCTCCGGATGTCTTGGAGGAGGTGTCATTGGCCTTCCTCTTGGTCTGGGTCTACAACTCGATTTCCCTCCTCCTCGCTGCATCCATGATCGCGGATAAAGTCGGGAACTCCTGCATGCTAACGAATTCCCGAATCTCGGTACGTAGAATGGTAGTGTACCGGCTGACTAACCAGGCCGCGTTCCCAGCAAACGAGGGGCAAAAAGATAGCATCTCCAAGAACTTGGCGTACAGGTCACTAACGGATTCAGTAGTCTGCTGTAAGGCCATGAACTCTTGCTGCATCCGCTGCTGCTCCACCTTAGGCACATATTGTGCCTCGAACCTCTCCACAAATTGGGCCCAAGACATGGCCCTCACTTAGTCTTCGTTCAATAAGGCGGTGATGGTCTTCCACTATGTCTTTCCCCTTTTTCACAGCTGATTCATGGCGATCACTGCTTTGTACTAGTTCGGACACCCAACACTTATGAAGGCGCCCTCAACATCTGACACCCAGGGCTTAGTAGCAACTGGGTCGGATTTACCATTCCAAAGAGGAGAGCTACACTTGTTGAACTTCTCGAAGTAGTATGCCGAATCCTGAACAGGCAGAGACAGTAACGCCGCTCATCCAGAAGAGAACCGAATTGGTTGATTATGTCGTTGGTCATACCCGGGATTAGTTCGTTGAAACCGTTATTGAATTCCTCAACGACAATATCCCTAACTTGCTCCATTTGGAGCTGATTAAGTCGAGCAGGCGGAGCCATTGGTATCCACAGAAGAAGGAAAATCTTAGAAACAATTCAGTCTAGATATTTCTAGGAAGACAAAACACTCAGCTTGCCGAAAATTTTTCAACCTTGCCCCGACTCGAAACCGGCACCGATGTTTCAAATAGTAGGGGCCCTTCTACTACCTTCCACACAAGTTCCAATTTCGCATTCGCGTCTAGTTTCAAAATTTCCAGTTCGCTCTAGTCGTTAATTTTACAACTCTCTCACATGTTAACACTAACTAAGTGTGTAATCTAATATTTTAAGGCTAGTAGAATCCAATTCATCGTCAACAATTTAACATAAACATTTAACATAAGAAATAAGGCTTACTTGGCTGGCTGACTGGTACACCGCGACATCTTTCACTACTAGTCTTCAGAAAGTTTGAAAAGTATTTTAAAAAGAAAATAAACTCTTATAGAGCCTCAAATTTGAGTCTAGAACATCCACAAGAATGCCTAGTTCCCTCAAACTGTGGCTCTGATACCAACTTGTGACACCCAATTTTTTTTTGCAAAAATTTTAAACTTTTAAAACCCATCTTAAGTTAAATTAAAACAACTGAAATAGTCATAACATAATCCATCAACTTAATAATCATATAAAATAAGTGCGGAAGTAATAATAATAATAAGGTCCCAACAAAATAACTAGTAGCGATGTCCCGATGCTCCATGTCAAGCCTTAGCCTCTTTAATCTTAGCACCTGAAAAGTTATAAGGGAAAAACGTAAGCACGAAGCTTAGTGAATTCAAACACAGACATTGTACTAACATTCATATTTACTAGCCCTAATCCATTTTCCAATTATAATGATAAAGACAAAGAACGAATCAATGTCTATATTACGAGAAGGACTTGTAGGTTTGAACCGCACCGGGAAGATCCCGTATCATTTGGCCCTAATCACCGCACCTCACGAAGAGTATTACGTTGGTGATCTTACCTACCCACCGCACTGGTAAATCCGTATCCTTTGGTGATGTCCCCATATCCATAATTAGTTACATACAGTGCACATGTACGAATTAAAACAATACTTATATAGCATGCTTTTATAATAAATTCAAATAATCACACACGAGCTAACTAGCAAACACAATCATCAATACAACGGTGTGAGAGAACTCACCTTGAGTGAGTATTAAGGATGGCTAACAATCAAATAATGCTACCAAGCTTGAGCAAACTTCAAAACCTCGCCTAAGAAGGACTAAAGGTTAGAAACGAGAAGTAATGAAGCTACGAGTTGAGAAAAGAGTAATCACAGCAAGGTCTCTAAAACAGACCTGCTGTTCAAAACGGATTTACTCCAAAATCTAAAACAGAAACATAGCTTTAACTAAATTTTATCGGAAACTATGATTGCTCAGGATTCCATAACTATAAAGAACTCATTCTAACTCCAAAAGATGAATTAAATATGAATTTTACAAATTGGTGTATCACTTCTGTCTCCAACAATACAGTCAAGTGATGTTGGCCAATTCTACCCAACTTGTGAGTAGAATTCGTCCAAAAGAAAATTAAGAGAAGTAAAGGACATAAAATTTAAAGTCTCAGAGTTGGAATTGAATGAAAAGCATCTCTCAAACTCCAGATATAAAATTCACATTGTGGACAATCACAGCACTAGCAAAAGCTGGTGACTGCCCACTGACCTGGAGTGTGGATCCATTCTAACCAATTTATAATTGGAAATAACACCCCATATTCTCCAGATCTTAAATTCATAATATAAGGAACATATAGAAACTTGGAATCACTCTGGATCCTTTTCCAAGCCTTAGAAATGATGAAAACAAAATGACATATCAGAACAGACCCGGATTAGACCTAACAGCAAAGATGCCATTCTTTCACATAGATAAGCCCTTATCAGTGAGGTTGGCCTTCTTAAGAAAGTTAGCCAACTCAATTTGTGAACTTTTGGAACTGGTTTGGGGTCCGTTTGAGTTCTAGAGATCCAGATATGATTTTTACAAAATGACTACAGATCTGATGGAAAACAGAATCGTAGCCACCCGTGATTCCTTTTTGGCTTATCCATCCTTCTCCTTTTGAAACACATTTTAAGATGTGTTCATCATCCCAATTCAGTCCCCATGATAATGGTGGTACTAAAAAGGGTTAGGGATCATTAGGATTTCATTTAGCCTCAAGGATGTAATAATAATCAACATGAAAATAAACATAAGCACATAAAATCATCATTCTCCCTTTTAGGGTTTCCATGATCTTTTGCCACATGTAATCCCCTAGATCCATCATCCACCATATATGGGGTGAAGATAGGATCTTGAGATGATGTATAACATACAATTACAAATAAAATAAGAAGGAGAAGAGGTGAAGATGAAATCATAAAACTAGAACAAGGTTATGAATCAAGTTGTAAGAAAGGATAAGGAGGTTCATACCAATACGAATCAAGGCTGGAAATGAACAAGAATTAAGCTCCAAACAGCCCCTTGGCTGCTCTTGATCCCAAAGAGAGAGAGAGAGGGACGATTTTTGAGAGAGAGGTAGGGTTTAGAGTGTTTTCCTTGTGTGTGTTCCAAATGATTCAATTTACACATTAAGTACTATTAACTAGATGGACATTGCAAATAGGCCCATAGCCCATGGACTTCAAAAAGGAGTTTACAAGATGATCAAAAGAGTCCAATAACATAAGAAATCAGACATTGGTTAAATAAATTAACCCAAGGTTACAAGGATAATTAAATTAAAATAACCAAACGTACCGAGAAAACCCGGGGCGTTACAAAGACGGTGCTAAAGTGCAGACGAGTACCCAACTCATCATGAAAATTCTTCCAAAACCTGGAAGTGAACCGCACATCCCTGTCTGAAATCACCGAAATTGGCACCCCGTGCCGCGCCTCCACATCCCTGATATAGATGTCGGCCAACTTTTCGGCCGAAATGCTCTCCTGAATCGGGATAAAATGGTCACTCTTGGTCAATCAATCGACGATGACCCAAATCGAATCTACTCCCCGCGTGGTCCTAGGAAGCTTTGTGATAAAATCCATCGTGATGTCTTCCTATTTCCACAGCGGAATATCCAACGGCTGCATCTTGTTGTGAGGCCTTTGATGCTCAGCCTTGACCTTCCTGCAGGTCAAGCACCGCTCCACGTACCATGCCACATCCCACTTCATGCAGGGCCACCAATAGTCCAGATGAAGGTCCCTATACATCTTCGTTGCCCCGGGATGAATGGAGAATCGAGATTTGTGCGCCTCCTCCATCAGAACTTGGCGCACACCCCCGTGGTACGGAATCCACACCCTACGGTGTAGTGTCAGTAATCCTCGGTTGTCATAGTCGAAGGATGAAACCTGCCCCACTATCCGCTCGCTCTTCCGATGTTCCTCCTTCATGGCATCCTGTTGGGCCTCCCGGATCTGCTCCAACAGTGGAGTCACCACCATCATCCTCAAACAGATATCCCTAATCGGTGCTGCCTTGCGGCTAAGCGTGTCGGCCACCAGGTTGGCCTTCCCCGGATGATAAAGGATCTCGCAATTGTAATCCTTCACCATGTCCATCCACCGACGCTGCCTCATGTTTAGATTTGGCTGATCCATGAGGTACCTCAAACTCTTGTGGTCCGTGTAGATGGTACAACGAACCCCATAGAGGTAATGAAGCCGTATCTTGAGGGCGAATACAACAGCCCCCAGCTCCAAATCATGCGTCGGGTAATTCGCCTCGTGAGGCTTCAGCTGCCTTGACGCGTAGGCGATGACATGCCCTCTCTGCATCAATATTGCGCCCAAACCCGAGATGGACGCATCGCACTACACAACAAAAGCCTCCATGCCCTCCGGCAAGGCTAAGATTGGCGCCTCACACAATCTCTGTCTCAGTGTCTCGAATGCGGCCTGCTGCTCAGGCCCCCAACAAAAGACCATGACCTTCCTTGTTAGCCTGGTCAGGGTTACGACTATCTTGGAGAAATCCTGGATGAATCTCCAATAGTAGCCGGCTAATCCTAGGAAACTCTGAATCTCAGATGAAGACTTCGGAACCTCCCATCTCATCACGGCCTCCACTTTGGCTGGGTCCACCGAAATCTCGTTCTGGTTGATGAGGTGTCCAAGGAATTACACCTCGCGCAACCAGAACTCGCACTTGGAGAACTTAGAATACAAGTTCTCCCTCCTCAAAGTCTCCAGTACCTCTCGCAGATGTTCCTCGTGCTCCTCCTGCATCTTGGAGTAAACCAAGATATCATCAATAAATATTATCACAGACCGGTCTAACATCGGTCTACACACGCGGTTCATGAGGTTCATGAACGCGGCAGGAGCATTGGTGAGCCCGATGGGCATCACCACGAACTTGTAGTGGCCATAGCGCGTCCAAAACGCAGTCTTCTGTACATCCTCCTCTTTGACCCTCATCTGATGATATGCTGAACGCAGATCAATCTTGGAGAACCAAGATGCCCCTTACAGCTGGTGAAAGAGGTCAACAATCCTAGGGAGTGGGTAACGGTTCTTCACCATTACCTTGTTCAGCTCCTGATAATCTATACACATCCGATGTGACCCGTCCTTCTTCACAGACAGAATCGGGGCTCCCTAGGGAGAACTACTCGGTCTAATGAATCCCTTGTCTAACAGCTCCTTCAGCTATGTAGACAACTCCTGCATCTCAGGAGGAGCCAACCGATATGGTGCCTTGGCTATCGGATCCACACCAGGGACTAGGTCGATCCTAAACTCCACTTGTCTCTCAGGAGGTACCCCAGGCAACTCCTCAAGGAATATGTCCGTAAACTCTCGCACCACAGGCACATCACCCACTGTCGCTGTAACACCCCGAGTTCAGAAGTGCAACTTCAGGGTGCTTGGTGTAATTAAGAAGGATAGACTCGGCGAGTCGAGTCGTGATTTTGGTCACGCATTTAGTGACCGACTCGACGAGTCGGCGGTTGGACTCGGCATGTTGGTGCTGGAATGAGAAACCCTATTTTTCAGGGTTTGCACCCTATTTAAGGAACCTTATGTTTTCCCCCTCAGCCTCTTTGCTGCTCATTGAGATCTAGAAAAACCCTAATTCGTGAGGAGACCCCATTGTTGAGTGAATTAGAGCTTGGAGGAGGATCTTTGGTGCTTGAAGCTTGAAGGTTGGAGGCTTGTATCAGGAAGCTTGGGGAGATCAGAAATCTACAGTTGGTTAGACTCATTTCAGGGGTAAGGAACCATTTCCTTAAGCTATTCCTTTATGGATTCATGTATGGTGATTGATATGAGATCTAACGTGAGATAGAAGCTTGGATCTGAGGATGCTACTTCAGATCTAAGCTTGTGATGGTCCTTTATGTCATAAAGTTCTTGTATGAGAGTTGTTGGTGAAGTTCCTTTGTCCCAAACCTTAGCCCAAGTGTGTTTTACACTTAGATCTCTTTGGATTCACGTAAAGTTTGCCACTTTACATGATGGATGGGCTGTAGGGGAGTGGATCTATGGTTTGGAGCCCCTGCATGGCTTGGAAAGTCACTGTATGGATTAAGAACTAGAGGTACTCGGCGAGTCACATGGGTGAACTCGGCGAGTTGGATGAAGATGGGCAGAAACTCGACGAGTTGGAAGAACAACTCGGCGAGTATGTTGAATGTTGCCTTGGACTCGGCGAGTTTGGTCGTGGAGTCCTAACCTTTTGGGTTGAGCTGTGAATCGGTGAGTTGAGGGACGACTCGGTGAGTTGAGCGAGAAAGGACTCAGAGTTTGTTGGACTCGGCGAGTCTTGGGGCGACACGACGAGTTGAGTCGTGTTATGGGAGTTTCAGAGCATGGGGACTTGACGAGTTAGCGGGTTGACTCGACGAGTAGAGTCAGTCAGGAGGGTTGACTTTGATTGAGGACTTTGACTTTGACGAAGGGTTGACCAGTTGACTTCCAGGGGTATTTTTGGTAATTATTGGCATTTATTTTGACTTCAGTGTTTTGGTGTTGGCTAGTGGTGGAGATTGTGTTAGTGGTCAGAGCAGCTTGGTCTTATCTTTTTAGTCGGTAGTTGTAGGTGAGTAATCCTCACTATATCGACAGGGTCTAAGGCAGCAAGGCCGGACCTTTATCGGATGGTAATCCGGGTATCGTTGTTATGTTATTGCTTGCTATGTTTGCATCCTGGTAGTTAGGATGGTATATGTTAGAGACCTGGTTAAGATCGATATCCTGGTATATAGGATGATGCTATGCTAGTGACCGGTTAGGTCGGTATCTTGGTTAGGATGATGTTATGATATGTGATCTGCTAGATCGGTTTGATTGGATGCTTATTGTTATATGATTGTATGTTTATGTGCACATGGTTGTTGGACTGGGGTTGGGTTGAGGCGGGTCCTGCTTTGTGCTGTAGGCCAACATACCCAAGACGGACCGGTTATCCCGAAGGCCCAGCGAGCGGTCCAGATAGGCTGTAGGCCCCAAGAGGGCGGACCAGACATGCCGACGCTCGGAGAGTGGACTAGGCCGACTGAAGGCCCGGTGTGTGCGGACCAGTTATACTGTAGACTCAGAGAGTGGACCAGGTGGATTGAAGGCCCGGTGCAGGCGGACCAATCACACTGTAGGCTCGATGTATATGGCTAGACTCGGAGGGTGGACCAGGTGGACTGAAGGCCCGGTTCGGCGGACCAGTCACACAGTAGACCCGAAGTGCATGGCTGTTCTGTGTTCTGTTATGATATGACATGTTACGTGTATGGTGTATGTGGTTGGTATTTTGGGGGTATCTCACTAAGCTTTCAGGCTTACAGTTGTGGTTTAAATGTTTCAGGTTCTTTAGGAGACCGTGGCAAGGCAAAGGCGTGATCGTACCGCTCCTCGTGTTTATGTTTTATGATATTGTTCTGGGAATACTCTGATAATAATTGTATTGAAAACCTTTTTGTAATAACTTAACGAAACTAGGTTGTTTTTTGAAAAGTTTAAATTGGTTGGAATTTTAGAGCGTTACTAGTTGGTATCAGAGCCTTGGTTTGAGTGAATTGGAGGAACATTCGTGTGAATCTAGTCTCAAATCAAGGAGAGTTTTCAAAAGAGAATTTAAAATGGTTTTCAAAATAAGTAAAGGAGGACGCGGAGGTACAATTAGCTGGAGCCAGTAAGTAACCCCAAAATACCATACAAGTTATTTGTTTATATGATGTGATAGAACAACATGCTAGTGCTAGGCTAGGGATCTTCAGGAATTTTATGATAGAGATGCCTGCTAGCCTAGGGTTTCTTTCTGTATGAGATTTCCAATGTTCCTCTAGGAGTGAGGGTTGAGTGCTTGTTATGTATGTTCATCACTAGGGTGTTGTGGTGATACCTGATATAAATATGGGTAGGTGTGGAAGGTAGTATGGGCCCGTACTACTGAAAGCACAGGACCCATATGTGTATCAAGGAAGCCACAACCTCTAGGGTTGGGTTGGGAGTTGGTTCCCGGGGTTCTGGGAGAGCGTCTGATGTTTTGCGGTATTTTCAGTATGGTGGTTATGAGGCATGCTGGGAGTGGATCCGGGTCAGGATCGGGAGTAGGAGGAGGCGGTCAGGGTGAGTCAGCACCACCCAAGGTTATTGGTCAGATGAGCATAGACGAGTTGGATGCTAGAATTCGTGAGATCCTGTATGATGAGGTTGTTGCGTTGTTCCGGACCGAGTTGCCGGAACTATTTGGGTCGATCAAGACCGCCATGGTTGAGTATTTTGATGAGCGCTATGCAGCTCTTATAGAGACGGCTGTCGCGGCGGCTACAACGGCTGTAGCAGTGGCAGGGGGAGGAGCCGGTAGAGGTTTTCAGTATTGGGACTTCGATAATACAAAGCCCCGTACCTTCGATGGAGTTCAAGACCCGATTGTTGCTATGAGATGGTTTTCAGACGTGGAAGGGTGTTTCTTCATGTGTTCATGCTCTGCTGATCAGAGAGTGAGATGCGCTCTGAACCTGTTGAGGCTCGGGGCGAAGGATTGGTGGAGATTGACCACGGGGTCATATTCGGATGCGCAGAGGGCTGCGGTTTCATGGGATCAGTTCCGGGATATGTTCAGTACCCGTTATGTTCCATGGGTTAAGAGGGAGAGGTTGGCTCAGGAGTTCCTGGAGTTGAAGCAGGACTCAGAGTCGGTGACGGAGATCACCAGGATGTTCACTGAGAGGGCGATGTTTTGCCTAAAGTTTGCTTCGGAGCAGGCTTATATGTACCGATATCTGAGTATGCTCAAGAGGGATATCAGGCAATTTGTCTCTACGCAGAGGTGCGCGACCTTGCTGGAATTGTTGGAGGCTGCTCGGCGGCGTGAGTTGGAGATTGAGTTGCAGTTGAGAGAGCAGAGACAGGCCCTGGCACAGTCGCAGCCGGCGCCAAAACGGTCCAAGACCGTTGATTCTAGGTTGGGAGATCAGAGCAGCCGCACTTGTGGGAGGTGCGGGAAGGGTCACACTGGAGTTTGTAGGTTCGGTGGTGCGTGCCGAAAGTGCGGGAGAGAGGGGCATTATGCGAGGGATTGCCGTTAGTCAGCCCCAGTTCAGGATATGAGGATTTGTTATCAGTGTCATCAGGTTGGTTACATGAGGGCCAACTGTCCACAGCTTGCTGCAGGACCGGTGCAGGATCCAGCACCGGCGACTTTGAGGATTATTGGTGGAGGTTAGGGTGGAGCAGAGCCCCCGAGGGCTCAGGGGCGTGCTTTTCAGCTTATAGCAGAGGAGGTCAGGGCAGAGCCGGATGCAACTGCGGGTATGTTTCCTTCTTGATATCTTGTTATTTTATGGTTGTTATGGAGTATTATATCTACTAGTCTTGTTCGCATAATTTATGGTATCGTATTCATTCGATCTTTCGCGTTTATGGTATTATTGAGGGGTCGATAGTTAGGGGTTGGAATCAGTTAGCATCCAAGGGATTGGTGGTCAGGTTTTGGTTGATTGGTCTTGTTGTCAGGTATAGCAATTATGTTTTAAAGTGTTCAGCGGGGAGTCGAACTCCCTTAGAGTTCGAGATGCGCGATGCCGGATGGGTCACTGGTGGTTGGTAGTCAGTGCTCTAAGTGGGGAGAATTGGAAAATTCTCAGGAGGACCGAAAAGTATTTGAGGTTAATTAGCTATTTGGGAGTTAGCGGTGTTTCACTCAGCCAAGAGTGTGGGCTGGTATGAGTAAGTGGCAGACTAGTGGGGGCAGGGAGCAGACCATGGATTCAGGAAAGATAGTGTTTGATGTTAGGCCTGGGTTTAGGCCATGGAAAGGATTCCGGGATAGGGACGAGAGTTCGGAACCCCTAAGGGGCTAGAACAGTATGAACGGGAAGGACTCCCTGGAAGGGTAGTTGGAATGATGTATGATAGTTGAGCAGACTGGGAAGACTGAAGGCCGGAAGGCGTACCAGTCAGGTCGAAGGCTCGGGAGAACGGTCCAGACATGCTGAAGGCCCAGAGAGGCGGTCCAGACATGCTGAAGGTTCTGAGAACGGTCCAGACAGGCTGAAGGCCCAGGAGGGCGGTCCAGACATGCTGAAGGTTCCGAGAGTGGTCCAGATAGGCTGAAGGCCTGGAGGGGCGGTCCAGACATGCTGAAGACTCTGTACGTGTTAGTGAATCGGTATGAGGAGAATGAGGAAATGCGTCGCTAGGGAATGATGATTGATATGGTCTGGCCCCAAGTGTTGATCAAGTTAGTGGAAAGCAGTGCATGGTACCGAGAGTCCTTGCAAGCAAATTCAGAGTTAGGGAAGTTCGAGAATAGCACTTGCTCTACATGGATAATGTAGAGTGAAGTAGAGCTCAGTGGCACGTGCAAGTGCGGTAAGGGTTGTTGAGTGGATTTCCTGAAAGGGAATGGCATGTAGCTCCGGAAGGAGCATGGGTACTCCAACAGAGGAGGAAGTGGAGTGAGTGGATTATTGGCAGTACTTCAGCTATTGGTAGTAAGTACTAGGATGGAACCAGTGGTATGGGAACACATCCGGGTTAGGTGTCTGTTGAGGTTGTGGAAGTATTTCTGGTAGTGTAGAACCAGAAGAGTTCGGAGAGGATGCAAGGATGGAGCCTTGGATTTTCCAGTATGGTTGTGATCAGGAAGATATGTATGTAGCGGTAGTTCTTCATGGGGATGTGTGAAGGTATCGTCAGTGTGTCGGGTTTCCAGCTCGATAATGTTAGAGCAGGTTCGGCATGCGTTTGTGTCTGCAAGGGAGAGCTCATGGGAGTTGCTCAGGAGCTGAAGGATGTGTCATCCTGTCAGCTTGGAAAGAAACAAGTTGGTTTCGGAAGGGAAAGCAGGATGAGTCCCATAAGTGAATTCGACAAGGCTACGCCAGTCAAGGAAAGGGATAGCAGATTGGTACCAGGACAGGATCCGGTGGTCCAGGGTGATGTCTAGCCTTGTAAGGGACAAGTGATTGTTGTGAGTTGGGGCGATGGAAGTACCATCGGGCGATCATTAGTTAATGAGGGTTGTTATCAGAGAAAGAAGTCGGTGGCCAGCTTGAATTGGTTGTCGAAACTCTGGGAGAGAAGGGTTGGACTTTTTAGAGGTTCGACAGCAGCGATCGGAGGAACCTTGGTCGGTCGATACCAGGAGATGCATTGTGGGGGGTATTATCGGGAATTGTGAGCTGAAGCAGGCTTCGAGGACGAAGCCTAATTTAAGTGGGGGAGAATTGTAACACCCCGAGTTTAGAAGTGCAAGTTCAGGGTGCTTAGTGTAATCAAGAAGGATAGAATCGGCGAGTCCATGGAGAGACTTGGCGAGTCGAGTCGCGATTTTTGTCACGCGTTTAGTGACCAACTCGGTGAGTCGGCGGATGGACTTGGCGAGTTGGTGCTGGAATGAGAAACCCTATTTTTCAGGGTTTGCACCCTATATAAAGAACCTTATGTTTTCCCCCTCAGCCTCTTTGCTGCTCATTGAGATCCAGAAAAATCCTAATTCATGAGGAGACCACATTGTTGAGTGAATTAGAGCTTGGAGGAGGATCTTTGGTGCTTGAAGCTTAAAGGTTGGAGGCTTGTATCAGGAAGCTTGGGGAGATCAGAAGTCTACAGTTGGTTGGGCTCATTTCAGGGGTAAGGAACCATTTCCTTAAGCTATTCCTTTATGGATTCATTTATGGTGATTGATATGAGATCTAATTCGAGATAGAAGCTTGGATCTGAGGATGCTACTTCAGATCTAAGCTTTTGATGGTCCTTTATGTCATAAAGTTCCTATATGAGAGTTGTTGGTGAAGTTCCTTGAAAGGACCTTAGATCAATCAATTTATCAAACAATGACTAATAATAATAACAGAACAACGAAATATCACAAAGAGCTTTCACTAAGAATGATAATCTCACAAAGAGATTATTGTTCGCACAAAGCGGCTATTAGGGTTTGTGAAAGACAACCCCTTCACTAACCCGTACAAAAGATTATATAGAACTATTATAGACAATCCCTACAAATCAGGGATGTTCTAGCTAACTAATATATGATAACTATGGAAACAAGATAACTACTAAATCTGTTACATATAAGACAATATATATATATATATATATATATATATATATATATATATACTGAACAACTTTAATGCTGACGCTGATGCTGATGCTGATGCTGACACTGATGCTGATGGGTCAGTTTCAAACATCATCATATTATAAGGTTCGACCTTACAATCTCCCCCAATATGATGATGTTCAAAACAACAGCTATACGAGAATACCTCTGGACAAAAATTCTTCATACTCAGCATCAGCTTCTATTTTCACAAGCCAGTAAGGACTATCTAGCAGCTCTTGTCTTCTATTCAACAGTTCCATAGCAATCAGTATGTGAAACTCTCCAGATAAATCTTGATGACTCATGCACATTTGTCTTAAGCCAACAAGATGTGCTGTTGGAGCTGTTGGAATTTCTGTGGTGCGCTGAAAGCACATTCTTCTGTTTTTATCGAGATAAAACATTCCATGTTCAGGAACTGAGATGAACTAATGTTGAACTGGCTCAACACCGTAGGAAGAGAGTTGTTTATCCCTTTAGCACCAAAATTTAGAACCAACACATCTTCACCATCAACTTGAAATCTGGTCCTTCGGATTCTAGGAACTGAGAAACTTTGGCCTTGTTGCTGAGAGTGCTGTATAGGAACAAGATCCAAACGCTGAACTTTCTTGATCAGTAGATGGAGAGCACATGTCAGTTCAGAAGAGATAGCTGAAGTTTTCTTAGATGCTGATTCAAGTAATTCCATCCATTCAGAATATCCATATCTGATCAGCTCGTCCCTCTTGACAACTTCAGTGTATGGATGTTGAGGACCTTGACGAGTGATCAGTAATGTAAGAATTTTCTCATTACGAGGTTTAGAAGCTTTAACTTTGATGATTTTATCACTACTCACTCGTCGTTTAAGAACATCTTGAAACCTCTTTCGATCAATCTTGTCAAGAATATTTTCAGTCCTTGACTTGCTATTACTGGAGGAGGCTGGGAAGATTTAGATTTGGACTGATATTCAAAGAACTTCTGCATCTGAGCTTCAAAGGATCCTTTGACCTGAAGTTGATGCTGAATGAGAGATTCATCAGCTTGAGCAATATTCTTTAGAAGTTGAGCTTGATTGGCTTCATCAAGAATTTGCTTAACTTGATCAGGATACATGTTCCATTCAGCTGCCAAGTTGGATATGCTGACTATGGACTTAGGTTTCTTGCTAGGCAGAGAAGTATCAGTGTGTGAAGAAGCCAAATCAGTATCTGCTGCCTTGCGCTTGTGAGATAGAGGTTGAGTATCCTCACTAGCTACATCTGAATCTTCTCCTTGGATTGGTATAATAGGATCAATGAATTTCATATCTAGCATTTTACCTTAATCATCATGTTCATCTTCATTATCCTCTAGGACATCTCCTTGAGCTGGAATAGTGGGATCAATAAAGTTCATGTCCAAGATCTGACACTCATCATCATGTTCATCATCATGCTCACTATCTTCAGCAAGCTTTTCGGTATCTGCTGGTCTATCAGGCTCCTCAGCAACTAGTTTATCAGACTCGTGCATCGGCTGTGGTGGCTCAGTCTGGACTAAAGTGTTGTCCGTAGATCCAAGCTCAACATATTCAGTGTCTCCCTCTTTTGGATCATCATCAGTGTCTCTCCCATTTTGATCATCATCTGTGTCTCCCCCTTTTTGATCATCATCATTTTGTGGGTTAGGGGAAGAAGTTGGCAAGAGAACTTCCTTCAGCTGATGTACATCGGCCTCAATTCGTAGAAGACGCTGACTCATGTCCCGAGTCAGTGTCAGAAGCTCATTAAATGCTGAGGCCGGTATATGAAGGAATGAAGTACCTGGAACTTCTTGTGAGTGAGGTTGCACCCCCGAAGAAGGTTGATCCCCCTGGAATGGGTTCTCCCCCTGAGATGGTTGCTCCCCCTAAGATGATGGCTCCCCCAGGGATGGTTGCCCCCTTGAATTAGTGGCTCCTCTTGAGCTGAGTGAACTCTCTCAGTGACAGAAAGAGTATGATGAGAAAGTTGAGGGGAGAGATGACCACCATCCTGTGATTCAGCTTCTTGATCAGCATGATCTTCATTGTTACCATCAGCTCTTTCATCAGTATCAGTGGTCAGTGAAGGAACAGTATATGGATTTGCAATCCATTCTCTCATCCGATTAGAGATGCCGATGTCAGTTTCCAACGGATCATCCTGATACATTCGTACTGACATGCGTGGGCATTGGATGGGGTTTCCAGGGTGTGAGTAGTAAGCTTCAGCGAAAAATTTATCTAGCACAAGAGCAATCCAGCGTGGAAAGGGGACATGATCAGCGCGTACATTTGCACGAAGAAGTTGAACAAGTTGATCAAAGAAGAAGGCCCATAATCAAGTCGTTTGTTGAGAAGAAGGGAACATACGACTTGTTGCTCATAAGTGCTCAGTTGATCACCACTACGAGATTTGTGACCCACACATTTGCACAGAGAACCGGTGAAGAACTTCCATCCTGGAGTCATACATTGACGCAGAATGAGAGCTGATCGAGTACCAGCCTTTGAGTGATCATAGCCCAGTTGATCAAAGAGACGTCGACATCGTTCAATAGGTGGAAGCTCAGAGAAGGGTTCAAAGATTGGTAATCTGAGCGCAACACTAAGAAGGTCAGTGGTAATAAAGACTGAGTGTCTTCCACGGCCAATAGTTCCGGAGATGACGTTGTTTTCATCATTGATTGTTGCAGTGTAGTAGAACTCACAGACTTGTTCGGGAAAGAACTCTGATGGAACGTCACTGATTGTGTATCGGAGTCGGCAGGAGACTAAGAAATTAAAAAAGTCATCAAGTCCAAGACCTCGATGAACATATGGAATATCAGGGTTGAAATCTACGTTGGTGGCTTTGATGTGTATGGGAAGAGGAGGAGAGTTTTGAGCTGGAACGACTCTTCTTGAAGTGGAGGAGAAGGTGAACAGTGATGCCGCCATTGAAGAAGTTTAGGATTCTAGGGTTTTCCTTTTTTTTTTATTAAGCGAGAGAGAAGATTGAAGGAAAGTAAAAAGGTTTGGGGAAGAGGTGAAAAGGTTTAAATAGGGAATGAAACGGTAAAAGTAATGATTATCTTTAGCTAAAATAACTGCATATCTTGCCTGACTATCAAATCAAAAAATAGCCGTTGGGTAAATAGAGCCGTTGTACCGAAGATGAAACGACAATCAGTGACTGCGGAAGCGCTGAGATTGCTATCACAGAAAGTTACATGCTGAAAGATAGTGTGTCGTCAATTCAAGGTACAACTTGCTCGTTTAGGGTTAGCAAGGTGATTGATGCGTGTGATAGATACTGGTTTAATTATCTAACCATCAGCACAAAGTGTTGAGTCTTTATCAGTGAGTGGTATTTCTTACTGAATCATTAGACACTGAGTGAGAAGAAGGTGAAGAGAGGATTGTTGCGTGTGATAGACATTGGTGTTTTGGTCTAACCATCGGCAAAGATTGTTAGATTCTCATCAGCATGTGTTTTGTCACACCGAATCACAGAATCAGTGTAAGATTGGTAAGAATGGATAGTTGCATGTGATAGAACTTGGTGTTTTATCGAACCATCGGCAAAGATTGTTAGATTCTCATCAGCATGTGTTTTGTCACACCGAATCACAGAATCAGTGTAAGATTGGTAAGAGTGGGTAGTTGCATGTGATTGAACTTGGTGTTTTGTCTAACCATCGGCAAAGAATTTCAAGTTGTTATCAGTGTATGGTTTAATACAGTGAATCATTCAACTTTAGTTTAGAAGATTTGTAGAAGAGAAAGAGATAAGAGATCATACAGTGTACTCAGCATGCTAAACATCATCAGTGCATCATCATCAGTACAAAAAATATTAGTGTATAAGACAATAACAAACATCAGTAAGACAATTTTTCAATCGAGAGTGATCATTCCAAGTTTACCAATGATGTGAGCATTAGTTTGAGTATCCAGGGCCTTGGTGATTAACATCAGCGCCGGTTGGATCAGCGTGTAGCTTTTCAGTCTTGGACACCGGAGTAGAAGCCGGTTTGCAGTCGCTGAGAGAATACTTAACTAGCATGTCAGCAATGTATTTACTTTGACAAATTGAAATACCTGATTTTTGTTGTTGAACCTCAAGACCTAAGAAGAAAGTCATCTTCCCCATCATGCTCATTTCAAACCTTTGAGACATGATCTCAGCGAATTCTTTGCTCAGCTTCTCATTTGGAGATCCAAAGATGATGTCATCGACATAGACTTGAACAAGAATCAGTTCTGAGCCTTTCTGTTTGATGAAGAGAGTATTGTCAATTGCTCCTCTTCTGTAGCCATTTTCAAGAAGATATGATGTCAGTTTCTCATACCAGTCCCTGGGAGCTTGCTTCAGTCCATACACAACTTTATCTAGTTGATACACATAGTCAGGGTGCTCTTTGTCTTCAAAGCCTGGAGGCTGTTTGAGAAATACCTCTTCTTGTAACTCACCATGAAGAAATGCCGTTTTGACATCCATTTGGTAGACAATGAAGTTCATGTATGAAGCGTATGCGAGAAATAGGCTGATTGCTTCAATGCGAGCAACTGGAGCAAAAGTCTCCCCGTAGTCGATGGATTCAATTTGAGTGAACCCCTAAGCAACAAGTCTTGCTTTGTTGCGAGTAATGATGCCATATTTATCAACCTTGTTGCGGTAGACCCAACGTGTTCCGGTGATGGTCTTTCCAGAAGGTCTGGGAACAAGAGTCCAAACCTTGTGCCTTTCGAACTCGTTCAACTCGTCTTGCATGGATTTAATCCGGTCAGCATCTTGAAGAGCTGTGTGTATCTTGTCAGGTAAAATCATTGAAATGAAATTAACATACATGCAAAAATTATTAGATACACGAGATCTGGTTTGGACACCATCATGAAGATTCCCAATAATTTAATCAACAGGGTGATCTTGATGTCTAGAAGGTGATTCTACTAGATTAGACGCTGAAGGGAACATCAGTTGCAGGAGGGTCATCATTCTCAAGAGTCTCATTAGTATCAGACAAATGAGTTGTTGAGCTAACTGCAGCATCTTGATTCAAGGAACTTGGATCTGGAATGATAGGATCAGGAATAGTAGCTTCTTCTTCAGCATGAGAAACTTCATCATATGGGCAAGAGAGAAGCTCTTGAAAAATAGAAGAAGAATGAGCTACTTTTTCATCAGTGTATGATTCCTCATCAAACTTCACATGAATGGATTCTTCAATGCACTGCCTGTTCACATGAAAAACACAAAAAGCTTTTGAAATAGAAGAGTACCCAACAAAAATACCTTTGTCAGCCTTAGGCTCAAATTTCGATCTTGGATCACGCTGATTAAGAATATAACAAATGCATCCAAACACGTGAAAGGATACGTACGGATTTCGACCTTTCAGCATTTCCTATGGTGTCTTCTTGTGAATCCTGTGAATTAGAGATCGATTTTGAGTAAAGCATGCTGTATTAACAGCTTCAACCCAAAATGACATAGGAAGACCAGCATGAATCATTAAGGTCCTTCCTGCCTCAATCAGTGTTCGATTTCTTCGTTCAGCAACTCCATTTTGTTGAGGAGTGTGAGGAGCTGAAAAGTTTTTCCCAATGCCTTTATAATCACAAAATTCTTCAAGAGTTGAATTCCGGAACTCAGTGCCATGATCACTTCTTAGCTGCTTAACTTTGATACCAGTTAGTGTCTCATTTTTACGAATCAGCGAGATAATTTCCTGTGCAGCATGACTTTTCTTCTTCAAGAAAACCACCCATGTAAATCGAGTAAACTCATCCACAACCACTAGAGTATACTTGTTTCCTCCTTGGGAACGAACAGGGATAGGTCCAAACAAGTCCATGTGTAGTAAATGAAGAGGAACAGATATGGTAGAACATGACTTGGCTTTGAATGATAACTTGGTTTGTTTTCCTTGTTCACACGCTGAGCACATCTTGTCTTTGACAATGCTGAATTTTGGGAGACCTCTAACTAGATCTTGATTGGATATTTTGGATAGATTCTTAAAGTTCAAATGAGAGAACCTTTTGTGCCAAATCCAGCTGAGATTTGTTTGAGACTTTGTAAAGAAACATTGCATCAGCGCCTTGTCACCTGAGGTGTCACACCCCAAAACCACGAACGGCGGAAACGTTCAGGGGTGGAGGACGTCATGTACAGTATCACAACAGTGTAATATAATAAACAAGCAACAACATCATCCATTGCATTATAAGTAAAGTTTTATACATGTGTGTTCTTTCATTGTAATAAGACACCAAAAATATACAATCAAAATAAAAGACGAGACTTGTCTACTCCGTCTTCTCAAAACCTGGCCTCCGTACCTGTCTACTGACGACCTGAGAATACAAGTTATTTTGAAAGCGAGTATCAACTTTAAAGCTGGTGAATTCATAAGTATATAAGTGTCATTGCCTGGTTTGTGAAAATCTGTTATGAAAGCCATGTAAACCTTTAAATGAAAATGTTGTGTTAAGTATGAAATCCCTAGAAAAACCCTTATTTTCTATAAGTATGAAATGTAGTCTTCTACCAAGACCCGAATGTTCTGTACGTATGAAGTGTAGTCTTCTACCAAGACCCGAATGTTTTGTTATGACTATGTAAAATGATAGTTTTTCCTTTGTATTGACTAGTACCAAAGTACTTAGTCTAACTCCTCGTTTATATGAAAGATATCACAAAATAAAGTAAACATGAAAAATATAATCATGTAAGTGTTAGCCGGAGGTACTGGTGCTAACAAGACGAATGTAAATGTTGACCCGAGGTACTAGGGCTAACATATCACAAATAACCTAATGGACATCCGAAGATTGTCCAATTGTCCTCTGTAGCAGCAGCAGGTGCAAGGAAGGGTTAGTCCCTGTAAAGGTACTCCTAGTATAAATAATAACTATAGGCATCCGTAGATGTTCATTACCCACTGTTGCTAATAAATGGGTTCCGGAATGGTTAGTCCCGTACATATATCCCGAGGTACTGTGGGATAGAGGCCTATCTAGGTATCCTGAGGTACTATGGGATAGGGTCCTGTCTTAGATATTCCGAGGTACTGTGGAATAGGCAGGAAGATTTACACAGAAGCTACTAATAAATCATCCTCGCAATTCAAGATACAAGTATTCCTGTTAATGTACACAGATAAGTGTATCTACGTAAAGGTACTCATGTAATGTGTTCATGTAAACATGTTCATGTATCATGTAAGTATATGTAAACATATTCATGTATCAGGTAATGTACTAGTATAGAATCATGAATGAACTGACTCTTGTGTGACTCCTTGTAATAGAAGTAATGTTTGATATCTTCAAATTATCCCTATGATAATCTACTGTAATATAACTAGGTTACCATGTAAGTTTACCCACTCTTACTACTCAAGGGTATGGGAAACTAAATGAAAGATGCAAACTATGACATCAATACATATATAAGAATATAAGTGTATGTGCATAGTTTAGTTCAAGAATGAAAAAAATGGTTTTTGTAAGACATCTTATGGGTTTTGAACAATAATCAACAATGACTTGACGTCATTTTAATAAACATTTCAGAAATAAACATTTGGTAACAATGTGTTTTTAAGATGTAAAACCATTTCATGCATCACATTTTGTAACATGTGAAATCTGTTAAATGACAAACACAGTTATAAAATACATATCAATGATTTAATAACATGTTTGTTTCTACTTGTATTCCCCCCCCCCCCCCATAAAAGCATTTAAAATCATTTAAAACATTGATTAGGGGTATGAACTCACTTGTAGTTGGTGATTGGAATGATCTGAATGGTATAGGATGGCTAGGTGTCAAGCGATGACTTGTGCACACACTACGATCCTAATAAACATATAATCACACATATATGCACTCAATTAGACTCAAAAGACTAATTGATAATGTTTAAGACATCCTAGACATAGATAACACTTTATATAAGTGTTTTTAAGCCGTAAGGACTTCATCTAAGCTATTGTGGGACAGGGTACTTGAGTTTAGGGTTTCCAAAGGACCCTATATGAGAGTTTACTCTCCATAAACCATCACACATGGAGTTTACGGTTGTAAACTCTTGAGTTTACGGCCGTAAACTCCCAAACATGTATGTTTGGTGTGTTTTGAAGTCCCAAATGCTTTCTAGAATTATTCTAACTTAGTGGCTAATTCCTTGGAAGGGTTTAAGGTCTAGAAGTACTCCAAATAGGAGTTTACGGCCTCAAGGCCATTTCCCCTTGGAGTTTACGGCCGTAAACTCCCTTGGGGTGTTGTCTTTGTTGCTTTCAAGCCTCTTGCACTTGTGGGATATGTTCTAGACTTTTATTCCTAGCATATGAAGGCATTAGGCACACCTTAGTGCCCTTTTTAGGAGTTTACGGCCCAAGAACCATGTATTGGCCGTAAACTCACTTGGTTAAGTGATTTTGGTGTGGTTTGGTCCTTCCATTAAGTGGGTACAATTTCTTATAAAGGTCTAGGGCTTTAGGTGTCATGAAAACACCCTTTATGTCTGTTTATATGGAGTTTACGGCCTAAGCTTCACTTGGGCCGTAAACTCACTTTTATTTGTGTCATTTGATGTGTTTAAGACCTTAAACTACTTGGGAAAATAGCCTAGATGCTAGCCTTAAAGTCCTAGTGTCCTCAAAACACCTTTTAGTGTTAGGAAATGGAGTTTACGGCCTAAGAGAGTTTTGGTCCGTAAACTCCCAATCATGGGTGGATTTGAGTGTGTTTTCTTGTCCCTAACATGCATACATAATGGTCTAAGGCTTTATCATAGCACAAGTGTCGGTTTTGGCTTCGTTTCGGGAGTTTACCGCCCAAGAACACCTTGGGGAGTAAACTCCTAGATCTAATGATTTAGCCATCTAAATCATGTTATAAGCATCTAATATGTATTCTAACACTACTAGAAAGAGTTACTCACAATCTGGGATAAAAGCCCGAAGATCCGTCAGAGAGAAAATGGCTTTTCTCTAATTGGAATTGTGAATAATGAATTAATTAATTCAGAAAACTATTTATAGTCCTGAAATATTTTGACAGAAAATATTTTTATTCTCGAACTTGGACTGTAACATCATGAAACTTGAAATGTTCAAATTTCACAAACCCAGGAGCATCCACTCTCCTGATATTTCCTAAAGTGTAAACCCTAATGTACACAAACTTGTTCGGAGAAGTCTGAAAATCAATGAAATTGGATTGGCTTCTATTGAATAGATATTGTTCGTACAAATGGAAATTTCGGGTTGTGACATCATCCCCCCGTTAGAAGGAATTTCGTCCCGAAATTAGAATGTAAGCAAATAAGAAATTACAAATAACTAAGCAAAAAGGTGAGGGTATTTCAGTTTCATCTGATCCTCACGTTCCCAAGTGAATTCCGGTCCATGCTTTGCGTTCCAGCGCACCTTCACTATCGGGATACGGCTCTGCTTTGTTTGCTTGACCTCTCGGTCCATGACCTCTACTGGTTCCTCCACGAAGTTGAGGCTCTCGTTGATCTCGATCTCGTCGAGTGGAATAACAAGAGTCTCATCGGATAGGCACTTTTTCAAGTTTGACACGTGGAAGGTAGGATGTACGTTACTGAGTTCGTTCGGTAGATTGAGCTTGTAAGCCACAGGGCCGATTCTTGCGAGAATCTCGAAAGGCCCTATGTATCTTGGATTGAGCTTCCCACGCTTTCCAAAGCGTATCAAGCCCTTCCAGGGTGAGACCTTCAGTAGGACTCGGTTGCCCATCTGGAACTCCAATGGTTTCCTACGCTTGTCGGCGTAGCTTTTCTGTCGGTCTCTAGAGGCTTTTAATCGTTCACGAATTTGAACGATCTTCTCTGTCGTTTCCCGAATGATCTCCGGACCCGTGAGAGTGCTTTCGGGAACTCGTCCCTTAGCTAACTGGGTATCACCCACTTCAGCCTAGCACATAGGGGATCTGCACTTTCGGCCATAGAGGGCCTCGAATGGAGCTACCTTTATGCTCGTGTGATAACTGTTGTTGTAGGAAAATTCAACAAGGGGTAAATGAGTATCCCAAGCTTTTCCAAAGTCTATCACACAGGCGCGCAACATATCTTCTAAGGTTTGGATAGTTCTCTCACTTTGCCCGTCGGTCTGTGGATGGTAGGTTGTACTCATGTCCAGCCTAGTTCCTAGGGAATTTTGTAATGACTTCCAGAATCTCGAAGTGAATCTACTATCTCGGTCTGAGATGATAGATAAAGGAACACCGTTCAGCCTTACAATCTCCCTAATGTAAGTTCTGGTAAGTTTCTCCATCTTGTCTGTTTCCTTGATCGGTAGGAAGTGTGCAGACTTGGTCAGTTTATCGACGATGACCCATATGGAATCAAGTCCACCCGTCGTCTTGGGCAACTTGGTTATGAAGTCCATAGTGATCCGCTCCCACTTCCATTCTGGTATCTCCGGTTGTTGTAGAAGACCGGAGGGTTTCTGGTATTCGACCTTGACCTTTGCGCCAGTAAGGCATTTACTCACGAAGGTAGTAATATCTGCTTTCATGTTAGGCCACCAATATAACTTTTTAAGATCCAGATACATCTTATCTGAAGCCGGGTGGACGGAATAATGAGTGTTGTGAGCTTCGGTCATGACCAAGTCTCTGAAGCCACCGTGTTTCGGTGTCCAGATCCGATCCATGTGGTGTAAGGCTCCGCCACCCTTGACTTCCAAGTTCTTATCCATCCCTCTTAGGGATTCACCAGCCACATTTTCAGGTTTCAAAGCGTCGAGCTGAGCCTCCTTTATTTGCGTGGACAAGTACGAATGGATAGTTAGAGTCAAAGATTTGACTCTACGACCAGTATATTCTTTCCGACTTAGGGCGTCGGCTACTACATTGGCTTTACCCGGATGATAACGAATTTCACATTCGTAATCACTAAGTAGCTCGACCCACCGTTGTTGTCTCATGTTGAGCTCTTTCTGGTCGAAAATGTGCTGTAGACTCTTATGGTCTGTAAAGATTGTGCTTTTTGTACCGTATAGGTAATGGCGCCAGATCTTCAGAGCAAACACCACTGCTCCTAGCTCGAGATCGTGGGTTGTGTTGTTAACCTCATGTGTCTTCAGCTGTCTCGAGGCATAGGCTATGACTTTACCTCGCTGCATCAGAACACATCCGAGTCCTTGATTGGATGCATCGCAATAGACAATGAAGTCTTCTATTCCTTCGGGAAGGGATAGTATCGGGGCGGTGCACAAGGCTCGTTTGAGCGTTTGGAATGCTCTTTCCAGTTTCTCTTCCCAGTCGAAGGCCACGCCTTTCTGGGTCAGGGTTGTAAGAGGTTTCGCTATGCTGGAGAAGTTCTGAATGAACCTGTGATAGTAGCCAGCTAGACCTAGAAATTGACGAATTTCAGTAGGTGTCTTTGGTGCTGAATAGTTCTCGATGGCCTTAATTTTGGAAGGGTCCACATGTATACCTTCTTCGCTAACTACACGGCCCAAGAATTCGACTCGCCGAATCCAAAATTCGCACTTCGAGAACTTCGCGTAGAGCTTCTCCGCTCGCAATGTTTCCAAGATTTTACGGAGATGTTGACTATGCTCCTCCTTACTTCGAGAGTAGATGAGTATGTCATCAATGAAGACGATGACGAACTGGTCTAAGTAAGGACGACACACCCTATTCATCAGATCCATGAATACTGCGGGCGCATTAGTTAATCCGAATGGCATCACTACAAACTCGTAGTGCCCATAACGAGTTCGGAAGGCTGTCTTGGGAACATCCTCCTCTAACACTCGTAGTTGGTGGTATCCGGATCACAGATCTATCTTCGAGAAGTAGTTGGCTCCTTGAAGTTGATCAAATAAATCGTCAATGCGAGGCAAAGGATAACGATTTTTAATGGTAAGTTTGTTGAGTTCTCTATAGTCGATGCACATGCGAAACGATCCATCTTTCTTCTTGACGAACAAGACCGGTGCTCCCCATGGTGAGAAGCTTGGTCGAATGAATCCCTTCTTGAGAAGTTCGTTAAGTTGACTGGAAAGTTCCTGCATTTCAGCCGGTGCCAGACGATAAGGAGATTTGGCTACGGGGGTAGCCCCTGGCACTAAGTCGATTCTGAACTCGACTTGGCGTTGTGGTGGTAAACCGGGAAGTTCTTCTGGGAATATGTCGGGAAAGTCGCGTACTTCTGGGATTTTCTGGATGTCTTTCTGTTCTTGGCTGGTATCGACGACGTGTGCGAGAAATGCATGGTACTCCTTCCGCAAGCACTTCTGTGCTTGAATGCACGAAATGATGCGAAGGCTCGTACTAGGTTTGTCGCCGTAGATAATTAAAGTTTCATTGTTAGGAAGGTTAAGACGAACTACTTTTTCGAAACACATAATGTCGGCACGCAGAAGACTCAACCAATCCATACCGATGATGACGTCGAAACATTTAATGGTAACTGGCATGAGATCTATCTTGAAAGTATGGCTATCTAAAGTTAAGGTAGAACCTATGTATATGTAGTTTGTACTCTCTGTTTTCCCGTTAGCCATTTCTACCGTGAATGAATTATCTAATGCACATGGTTTTTATTTAAGCAGGTGTGCAAATTTGTGACTTACAAAACTTTTCTCGGCTCCACTATCAAAAAGTATGCAAGCATATGAGTTATCGAGGAGGAACGTACCAGTAACTATCGTTGGATCAGCTACTGCTTCCTCGTGGCCTAAAGCCATAACTCTTCCCACTCCTCCAGCCATCCCTGCTTTCGGGCAGTTCCTCTTGTAATGGCCCACCTCGCCACATCCGTAGCAAGTTTGGCCCATCCCGGCGTTTGGGACCTGGGCGGCTTGAGCTATTGGAGCCTTGCAGTAACGGGTGGTGTGCCCCTTCTTGTTGCAGTTAGAGCACTGCATCTCCTTGCAAGGTCCATGATGATGGAAGTTGCACTTGGTGCACTTCGGGAGAGTCCCAGCATATGTTTTTGCTGGTAAGAGGTTCGCAGGGGCAACAGGAGTAACTGTGGCAACATTGATCGCCACAAGTTGTTGTTTCTTGGAGGACCCTTGCGACGCCCCCCTTTTCCTCTTATTCCACCCCTTCCTGTCGTGGTCGGGGTTGGACTTTTGTGGTACAGGTGTAGGGATTGTTGCATTCTGAGGTTTCCGGTGATCGATAAGAGATTGTGCCAGTTCCTTGGCACTATCAAAAGTAATAGGCCTGGTAGCGATCACACTTGACTGAATCTGAGGCGACAGTCCCCAGATATACCTCTCGACCTTTTTGCTCTGGAGAGCAACCATATCCGGGCATAAGTTTGCCAAATCACAGAACCTATTTGTGTAGGTAGTGATGTCAGATCCAACCATTTGTAGACCCCATAATTTTTGCTCGAGCTTTTGTATTTCACCTCGAGGACAGTATTCCTTCATCAGCATGTCTTTCAACTTTTCCCAGCCGATGGAATACGCCACCACCAAAGTTAGATAGTTAACATGGTTGTTCCACCATGTTAGTGCTCCGTCAGAGAAGGTACAAACTGCGAACTTGACCTTGCTGCCTTCTTGGCATCCGCAGATCTCGAAGACAGATTCCATCTTCTCAATCCACTGTCTCAACACCATAACACCCCCAGTTCCATTGAAGCTGCGGGGTTTGGCGTTAGTGAAGTCTTTGTAAGTGCATTCCCGAGGGTGTCCATGGCTTTCGCCGTGGTTTGAGGGTGGTGCACCTGTTCCTGATCCACTAGGGGCAGGAGCGTTGATTGTTGACACAGCAGCTGCAACTGCTGCTGTGAAAGCTGCCTGTAACATGTTGGCATCAAAAGGATTTGGTGGTTGAAGAGGTACAGGTGGTGGTGGAGGTGGTGGTATCGGTGCTTCGTTGTTTGGGTTACGTCTTGTACTTCTGCGTGGCGGCATCTTTAACTATACGTTTAAAAGATGATGACATGGATAAGAATAAATGATTTATGAATGTGTCTCATGGACTAAATCCCCATAGTCCAACAACAGAAAGAATAGTATGATTAAATGCAGAAGATAACATTTGGATAATAATTTCCAATAGATTTGATATCTGTCAATAATACTGGAATTACAGATGTAACAAGTTCAGGAAAAATGGCCTAGAAGTAGGCCTTACATCAACCAAGATGGAAAATTTTGACAAAATTAAGACTAGATCAAGACCTAACAAGTCTAAGATTTATACAGATAGGAAATTAGACCAAAGTTTTACATAAACTAGGTTATATCCAAAAGATGAGTCGACGAGATTCTATCAGCGACGAGAACTGCTAGCATGAGTCCTCGATCCCGACAGTAGACGTTCAATGTCCCTAATACGCCTGTCCGACCTTGCTTGCTGAGCTCGGAGTTCCCTAACCTCCGCTTGGGTTTCAGCAAGTTCCCTTTGCAGATTTGCATTGCGGACCAGAGTCCTTTCATGAGCAGACTCTAGTTGGCGAATGTGGACAGTGTTAACACCAGAGTTGGCGTCAACTTCCAAAACTTGATTGATAGCCGCCTGAGCTATTATCGAGTTCCGAGACATCCTACGCACCATAATTGGTAGGACTCTATCAGCAGAACCTCCTTCTGTGAGGTTGTAGAAACCTCGGTCTCCATTGTAGGGAATGGGCTGACCCTGTTCATGACTCCATGTAATCAAGTTAGTGGCCCACAGAGGTGTGGGTCCTTGAAACACAGGGCGAGGGTTCAGGTTTGGGTTTTGAACAGCTGGGGGTAGGTTGTTGACTTCTGGCTCCGAGTCAGAGCTATCAGAAAAACCTTCGGCATGGTGATCATCTAAAGGAATTGGGTGACCGTCTTCTGGTTCAGCCTCTAGCCAACCAGCATTGCCTTGGTTTGGGAAGTACGGATCGCCATGGTGAAATCCAGCCATTTTAATCTACGCGAGAAAAGGGATATAAGAAATAGCTAAAATAGACGAACTACTAAGATAATTATAGTAAGATCAAATACCCATATGGTATTCTTTTATGGTTGTGTTGGTAAGTTTTTAGACTTGTTGCCATATCACAACCATTCTTGGGCATATTTTAATCACTCCTCGGACCAATATAGTTGATCAGGCTATGCCATTCCTAAGACTGACTATATATCCCCAAGCTTACTTGTGATATTCAACAATCGTAATACTTTTGTTCTTGTCGTTGTGACACTGATTTTAGTATGAATGCAGGCACGTATACTTACTTAAATATTTTATTATTCAAAAGTATAACTCTGAGACAGAGTGTTTTAATCCCATGTATTTATATTTAGTATATCTTTTATGGGTTGATATACTTAATTCACTATAAACAATGCTCTGATACCAATCTGTCACACCCCAAAACCACGAACGGAGGAAACGTTTAGGGGTGGAGGACGTCATATACAGTATCACAACAGTGTAATATAATAAACAAGCAACAACATCATCCATTGCATTATAAGTAAAGTTTTATACATGTGTGTTCTTTCATTGTAATAAGACACCTAAAATATACAATCAAAATAAAAGACGAGACTTGTCTGCTCCGTCTTCTCAAAACCTGGCCTCTGTACCTATCTACTGACGACCTGAGAATACAAGTTATTTTGAAAGCGAGTATCAGCTTTAAAGCTGGTGAATTCATAAGTATATAAGTGTCATTGCCTGGTTTGTGAAAATCTGTTATGAAAGCCATGTAAACCTTTAAATGAAAATGTTGTGTTAAGTATGAAATCCCTAGAAAAACCCTTATTTTCTATAAGTATGAAATGTAGTCTTCTACCAAGACCCGAATGTTCTATACGTATGAAGTGTAGTCTTCTACCAAGACCCGAATGTTTTGTTATGACTATGTAAAATGATAGTTTTTCCTTTGTATTGACTAGTACCAAAGTACTTAGTCTAACTCCTCGTTTATGTGAAAGATATCACAAAATAAAGTAAACATGAAAAATATAATCATGTAAGTGTTAGCCGGAGGTACTGGTGCTAACAAGACGAATGTAAATGTTGACCCGAGGTACTAGGGCTAACATATCACATATAACCTAATGGACATCCGAAGATTGTCCAATTGTCCTCTGTAGCAGCAGCAGGTGGAAGGAAGGGTTAGTCCCTATAAAGGTACTCCTGGTATAAGTAATAACCGTAGGCATCCGTAGATGTTCATTACCCACTGTTGCTAACAGATGGGTTCTGGAATGGTTAGTCCCGTACATATATCCCGAGGTACTGTGGGATAGAGGCCCATCTAGGTATCCCGAGGTACTATGGGATAGGGTCCTGTCTTAGATATTCCGAGGTACTGTGGAATAGGCAGGAAGATTTACACAGAAGCTACTAATAAATCATCCTCGCAATTCAAGATACAAGTATTCCTGTTAATGTACACAGATAAGTGTATCTACGTAAAGGTACTCATGTAATGTGTTCATGTAAACGTGTTCATGTATCATGTAAGTATATGTAAACATATTCATGTATCAGGTAATGTACTAGTATAGACTCATGAATGAACTGACTCTTGTGTGACTCCTTGTAATAGAAGTAATGTTTGATATCTTCAAATTATCCCTATGATAATCTACTGTAATATAACTAGTTTACCATGTAAGTTTACCCACTCTTACTACTCAAGGGTATGGGAAACTAAATGAAAGATGCAAACTATGATATCAATACATATATAAGAATATAAGTGTATGTGCATAGTTTAGTTCAAGAATGAAAAAAATGGTTTTTGTAAGATATCTTATGGGTTTTGAACAATAATCAACAATGACTTGACGTCATTTTAATAAACATTTCAGAAATAAACATTTGGTAACAATGTGTTTTTAAGATGTAAAACCATTTCATGCATCACATTTTGTAACATGTGAAATCTGTTAAATGACAAACACAGTTATAAAATACATATCAATGATTTAATAACATGTTTGTTTCTACTTGTATTCCCCCCCCCCATAAAAGCATTTAAAATCATTTAAAACATTGATTAGGGGTATGAACTCACTTGTAGTTGGTGATTGGAATGATCTGAACGGTATAGGACGGCTAGGTGTCAAGCGAGGACTTGTGCACACACTACGATCATAATAAACATATAATCACACATATATGCACTCAATTAGACTCAAAAGACTAATTGATAATGTTTAAGGCATCCTAGACATAGATAACACTTTATATAAGTGTTTTTAAGCCGTAAGGACTTCATCTAAGCTATTGTGGGACAGGGTACTTGAGTTTAGGGTTTCCAAAGGACCCTATATGAGAGTTTACTCTCCATAAACCATCACACATGGAGTTTAAGGTTGTAAACTCTTGAGTTTACGGCCGTAAACTCCCAAACATGTATGTTTGGTGTGTTTTGAAGTCCCAAATGCTTTCTAGAATTATTCTAACTTAGTGGCTAATTCCTTGGAAGGGTTTAAGGTCTAGAAGTACTCTAAATAGGAGTTTACGGCCTCAAGGCCATTTCCCCTTGGAGTTTACGGTTGTAAACTCCCTTGGGGTGTTGTCTTTGTTGCTTTCAAGCCTCTTGCACTTGTGGGATATTTTCTAGACTTTGATTCCTAGCATATGAAGGCATTAGGCACACCTTAGTGCCCTTTTTAGGAGTTTACGGCCCAAGAACCATGTCTTGGCCATAAACTCACTTGGGTAAGTGATTTTGGTGTGGTTTGGTCCTTCCATTAAGTGGGTACAATTTCTTATAAAGGTCTAGGGCTTTAGGTGTCATGAAAACACCCTTTATGTCTATTTATATGGAATTTACGGCCTAAGCTTCACTTGGGCCGTAAACTCACTTTTATTTGTGTCATTTGATGTGTTTAAGACCTTAAACTACTTGGGAAAATAGCCTAGATGCAAGCCTTAAAGTCCTAGTGTCCTCAAAACACCTTTTAGTGTTAGGAAATGGAGTTTACGGCCTAAGAGAGTTCTGGGCCGTAAACTCCCAATCTTGGGTGGATTTGAGTGTGTTTTCTTGTCCCTAACATGCATACATAATGGTCTAAGGCTTTATCATAGCACAAGTGTTGGTTTTGGCTTCGTTTCGGGAGTTTACCGCCCAAGAACACCTTGGGGAGTAAACTCCTAGATCTAATGATTTAGCCATCTAAATCATGTTATAAGCATCTAATATGTATTCTAACACTACTAGAAAGAGTTACTCACAATCTGGGATAAAAGCCCGAAGATCCGTCAGAGAGAAAATGGCTTTTCTCTAATTGGAATTGTGAATAATGAATTAATTTAATTCAGAAAACTATTTATAGTCCTGAAATATTTTGACAGAAAATATTTTTATTCTCGAACTTGGACTGTAACATCATGAAACTTGAAATGTTCAAATTTCACAAACCCAAGAGCATCCAATCTCCTGATATTTCCTAAAGTGTAAACCCTAATGTACACAAACTTGTTCGGAGAAGTCTGAAAATCACTAAAATTGGATTGGCTTCTATTGAATAGATATTGTTTGTACAAATGGAAATTTCGGGTTGTCACATGAGAACATATCAAGAACATATATATCATCTTTTCTACTTGCTGAAAGTACGATGTTCTTGTCAGTGTTGACAACTCTTCCTTCCTTCTTTGTAAAGTGAACTTCATAATCAGCATCACACAATTGGCTGATTGATATAAGATTGTGTTTGAGACCCTTTACATATGAAACATTCTGAAACACCACGTTATTGCACTTGATATTTCCATATCCTTTAGTGAACCCCTTTCCATTGTCTCCGTATGTTACTGCAGGACCAGTTTTCTTGACATAGTCTTCCAGGAAAGACTTGGATCCAGTCATATGTCTTGAGCAACCACTATCTAAGTACCAAAGATGCTCCTGACCCTGCAGTGCTGAGAAACTAGTTAGAACACACTGACCCATTGGAAGATGGGTCATTCACAAAGTTATTTGACAATATATTATAGCACTCTTTAGGAAGACAGTTTAAAGAATTTGATTTAAGAGTCCATTTTTCATTTCTAACTTTGATGTTATCAGCTCTTAATGAGGTTTTATCAAGCTTGCATTCACTAATTTTGTGATTCGAATCACCACGCCTGTAGCAAATTCTAGTACCAAAGTTTTTCTTGGTAAACACATTTTTAGGTTTAACACATTTATATTTGAAAGATTCACCAACTGAACTTTGAGTTCTTTTATTTAACATTGAATTACTAAAGAATTCAGTGTCAGAAGAACTACAATCAGTGATGGATGAGGAGCTGACATCAGTATCAGATTTAGACTTATGTACTGAAACACTGCAATCAGGATATTGTTCAAGTTATTCATGAACAGCATGAAACACTCCGTTTGAGATAGGAAAAGCGATAATATTTTCAGTGAGAGGAGTTGGTCTCACAAGATGCGCAGGATAAGAAGTAGGATCAATTCCAGTAATTTCAATATTACACTCAGTAACACCATTAGAGTCAGTAGCATAGTGTTCATCAACGAGACTCTGATTAATAAAGGTGTTGCTGATAAATGTGTTCTTGAAACTATCTTTTAATTCATTTATGGAATAAAATTTAGATTCCTTTTCTTGAGTTTTAAAAACGTTTTCTGCTTCAGCAAAATTTCCCCCAAGGATTTTCTCACATGAGTGAGGTATTTGAGCAGAAATAACATAATTAGCATTTTTGTGAGATTTAGCCCAAAGTTTTAAAACATTTTGTTCTTTGTTCAAAAGATCTTTAACTTTATCAATTTCAGCAGATAGGGAGGAATTTGATAAACTAGTAACTCTTAGAGTTTCCTGAGTAGTGTTAATAATGTTAATTTTTACGGATAGTTCAATTTTAAGAAGATCAATTTGATTTTGCATATCTCTTATGGTTTGATTCTTCTTAGAATTAAGAACACCCAAATACTCAAACATTTTGATTTTTTCATTCATTGAATATGAAACAAAGTTTTGAACCTGATACATTGAAGGAGAATCAGTGTTGTGCTTCCTGGTGTTTTCCACTGCATTAGTCATATCAGCATCAAATGAACTGTTGCTGATTTTACATTCATCAGTGTCTTCTATCTTGACCATCAGACACTTCACTTCATCATCTGATGACTCCTCATCAGTCTTCCATTTTTCTTCTTTAGCGACAAGAACTTTATGTTCCAAGTTCTCTGCTTTTAGTTTCTCAACTAACTTGTTGTACTTCTGCTTCCAGTATTCATCCGAGCTTTGGGTTCTTTGTTTGCATTCTTTTGCAAAATGATCAGTGCTCCCACAGTTAAAGCACAGGACTTTCCATTTCCTATCAGTACCATGCTTTTTATCAGCGTCTGATCTTTTTGAAGATTTCCCACCCATCTTCTTCTGAAACTTTGAGAAATTTCGGCCTGATTTCTCAAAAGTCTTCACAATCAAAGCCGCACTAGCCACAACTTTTTCGAGATCATCAATGTCACTTTTAGAAGAATCAGTGTCTGAATGGTTTTCAGTGTCTGACTCTGATACTTGCTTTTTGTTTGAAAATAAGGCTACTGATGACTCACGCTGAGAGTCCTTCATCAGCTCCTTTCTCTGAAGCTTGGATTGCTCATAGTATCGTAGGTTTCCATAGAGACTTTGTAAGTCCATTGTATTGATCTTCTCACTATTTTTCAGCACATCAACATGGTTCTCCCAACCTGCACCCAGAGAATCCAAAAACTTCTGCACTAGAACAGTTCGATACTTCAACTGATCTAGTCTCCGCAGATCATTAACAAGAGTATTAAACCTGTTAAAGGTTTGAGTCAGGGTTTCACCTTTCTTTGCAAAAAAATGTTCATACCTTCTGTTTAGATCATTTATTTGAGTAGCCTTGACTTCTTCAGTGCCTTCAAAAGATACAGTCAGTTTATCCATCATCTCTTTTGCTAAGATGCAATTCTGAACCAACCCAAAGATATTGTATGGCAAAGCATAGCTGATTGCAGCCCGAGCACGAACATCAAGACCATTCTTTCTTTTGTCATCTGCCGTCCAGTTTTCTCTAGGTGTTTTCTTCATGGCACCATCAGGAACGTTGTTTTTCAGGGGCTGATACATCGGAACATATGGACCTTTTTCGATGATGTCCAGCATGTCTTCATTTACCGACTCTAATGCATAGAGAGCCTTTATTTTCCACATAGCAAAATTTGTCTCATCAAACGTAGGAATTTTAGCAGAAGGATGATTTGATGAGTTTGAAGAAGAAGAGGATGAAGCCATTTGTTTGATAAAAGAAACCTGCTCTGATACCAATTGAAAGGACCTTAGATCAATCAATCTATCAAACAATGACTAATAATAATAACAGAACAACGAAATATCACAAAGAGCTTTCACTAAGAATGATAATCTCACAAAGAGATTATTGTTCGCATAAAGCGGCTATTAGGGTTTGTGAAAGACAACCCCTTCACTAACCCGTACAAAAGATTATATAGAACTATTATAGACAATCCCTACAAATCAGGGATGTTCCAGCTAACTAATATATGATAACTATGGAAACAAGATAACTACTAAATCTGTTACATATAAGACAATATATATATACTGAACAACTTTAATGCTGACGCTGATGCTGATGGTGACACTGATGCTGATGTATCAGTTTCAAACATCATCATCTTATAAGGTTCGACCTTACATTCCTTTGTTCCAAACCTTAGCCCAAATGTGTTTTATGGTTAGATCTCTTTGGATTCACGTAAAGTTTGCCACTTTATATGATGGATGGGCTGTTGGGGAGTGGATATATGGTTTGGAGCCCCTGCATGGCTTGGAAAGCCACTGTATGGATTAAGAACTAGAGGTACTCGGCGAGTCACATGGGTGAACTCGATGAGTTGGATGAAGATGGGCAAGAACTCGACGAGTTGGAAGAACAACTCGGCGAGTACGTTGAATGTTGCCTTGGACTCGACGAGTCTGTTCTTGGACTCGACGAGTTTGGTCGTGGAGTCCTAACCTTTTGGGTTGAGCTGTGAATCGGTGAGTTGAGCGAGAAAGGACTCAGAGTTTGTTGGACTCGGCGAGTCTTGGGGCGACTCGGCGAGTTGAGTCGTGTTATGGGAGTTTTAGAGCATGGGGACTCGACGAGTCAGCGGGTTATCCCGAAGGCCCAGCGAATGGTCCGGATAGGCTGTAGGCCCCAAGAGGGCGGACCAGACTTGCCGAGGCTCGGAGAGTAGACCAGGCCGACTGAAGGCCCGGTGCGGGCGGACCAGTCATAGTGTAGACTCATAGAGTGGACTAGGTAGATTGAAGGCCCAGTGCGGGCGGACCAATCACACTGTAGACTCGATGTATATGGCTAGACTCCGAGGGTGGACTAGGTGGACTGAAGGCCCGGTTCGGCGGACCTGTCACACAGTAGACCCGAAGTGCATGGCTGTTCTGTGTTTTGTTATGATATGACATGTTACGTGTATGGTGTATGTGGTTGGTATTTTGGGGGTATCTCACTAAGCTTTCGGGCTTACAGTTGTGGTTTAAATGTTTTAGGTTCTTCAGGAGACCGTGGCAAGGCAAAGGCGTGATCGTACCGCTCCTCGTGTTTATGTTTTATGATATGGTTCTGGGAATACTCTTATAATAATTGTATTGAAAACCTTTTTGTAATAACTTAACGAAATTGGGTTGTTTTTTTGAAAAGTTTAAATTGTTTGGAATTTTTAGAGCGTTACAGTTGCCTTACCCGCCTCCCGGGTGTCCATGACATAAGCGACATATCTTGCGCAACCCTGCTGAAGGTAACACATTGCCCTCACTGCCGAACATAAGGCTGGCCCACGCTGTGGTCTCTCGCCCTGAATCACCAACTCTCCCCCTCCCGGGGTCCTGAATCGCACCAACTGCTATGCGCAATCTATCACTGCCCCATTGGGGATCAACCAATCCATACCTGTAATCACCTTGTTCCCTCGCAGAGGTATGGGAACCAAGTCTACCAGGTAACACTCCTCGAACAGTCTCAAAAAACAGTCTCGGAAGACCTTCGATGCTCGCACTGACCGGTCGTCTGCAATCTCGACCTCTAGAGGGCAATACAACATGCCCGAAGACTTAGGGAACTTCTTGCTAAGCGTAAGAGAGAAAAATGATCGGGTAGCACCCGAATTAAACAATACCTGAACTGGGATACCGTTCACATGGAACAATCCTAAACAGAGCACATACATAACATATCAAAATCACATCAGCGTATCATAAAAGCGCAAATAAGAAGTCATACCCGTCACCACATCGAGTGCAGCGCGTGCCTCCTCGGCAGTCAACTGGAATGCCCGGCTCCTCACCACTGGAGCCTCTACCTTTCCCTGTCGGCCATCAGTAAGCCGTACGGTCGCTGGAGCTGGCGCCTTCACTGGCGCTGATGCTGTCAACTGGGGGCAGTTGGCCTTCTTATGGCCCCTCTGGTTGCAGTGGAAACACAACAACTCAGACATTTGAATAACTGGTGCAGGGGCAGTACAATCCCTGCTGAAGTGCCCCGTGTTGCCACACTTGTAGCAGCCCGACGATCCGAATCTACACGCCCCTCATGTGGCCTGCCGCATTTCCTGCAGCGGCCTTGTCCTGACTGGCGTTTCGGCCTACCATCTGATCCCTTGGGCTTCTTCCCTGAAGCCCCAGTCGTCTGTCCCTCCTCTGTCTTCCTCTTCCGGACATGCTCCAGATTGATCTCCCTCTCCCTTGCCCTGGCAATCATGGAATCCAGGGTAGGGCAAGCTGAAAAACTAACATGCTCCCGAATGTCGGCTCACAATATGTCATGGTAGCGGGTCCTCCTCATATCCTCATCTCCTGCATACTGGGGCACCAAAAATGCCCTCTCCTGGAACTTGGCGGTGATCTGCGCCATAGTCTCCATAGTCCGCCTCATGTCCAGAAACTCCCTGGCCAGCTGCTGAAGCTCTACAGCTGGCACAAACTCCGCCATCAATATGGTCACAAAGTCTAGCCAGGTCATAGCCTCAACAGTCGAGGCTCCCAATGAGTCACCAACAGACTCCCACCAGTCTCTAGCTCTGTCTCTCAAAAACCCTGCTGCATATCTCACCTTCAACCCCTCAGGGTAGAAGCTGGTCAGCTGCATAGACTTAATGTTTGCAATCCATCATGTGGCAGCGATGGGGTCCTTCGCCCCATGGAAATCTGTCACACCACTGGCCCTGAAGTCCTTAAAGGACAGTGTGCGGGACCCTAATTGGTTCGTCGCCATGTCACTCCTGAATTCCCTAAGGAGATCCTCCATCAGCTCGACAATCCTGTCCTTGATCGACCGAAATATGAATGGGGTCGCATCAAGGATGCCTCTGGTGATCTCTGACTCGGTGAACTCGCGTAGCCTCTCATCCACCGGTTCGGAGCCTGAACCCGAACCCGGTCCGTCTTCTAAGCTACCAATTACTGGCCTCTTTCGTAGTACCACCATTCTGCAATAAATAGAGACAACCGTTAGTGATACTGATACATCAAGAGGGATCACATCCACTACAAGTTCCCCAGTCTTGCCTCAGCCTTCCTTAATTCGGGTATGGATCCTGTACTTTCAGTAGTACGGGCCCATACTGTTGGCTAAGGTGTCTAAGTCCATAACTATTTCTGGTATGTACTTGACCCGACTCGACATGGTCCATTTGGGTTGCATGGCATTATGCATTTGGATAGACTAAATGTGAGAAATAACACTTGTGGTTTATTAATATATTATAAGTTCTAATATATTAATAGTATTATTTAATTAGTATTGATCAAGAATTAATTTGGAATTAATTAAGTGATCAAAAGATAACTAATTAAATATATGGGTTGATTATGTAAATCATCCATAACTTATATAGTGGGCTAAGAAGCTCCATGGATTATCAAGTTGGGTTAAACCCATAGTATGCTCCATAGGAGTTACAAACCCATGGTTCGTGGAAATGAAGAGCCATGACACATTAGGGTTTACATGGTGTAACCCTAGATGTGTCACACTATATAAGGATCATCTCCTCCACCAAAATCAGCTACACAAAGAGAAGTGAGGGCTAGGCCGATTTTTGAAGTGTGTGTATTCTCTCAAAAGTCATTCCAAAAGCATTTGGTGTTCTGTGAAGAATTTGAGGCATCACACTTGGGGTGCTAGGCTCACAAGGTTTCAAGGAATCAAAATCAACTACAAGGTATGTAATTCTAGCCATCCTTTTAGGATTAAAGTTCCCCATGTATGCTAGATAGGATTATGAACCTTGGAAACCAAATTTTACATGTATTTAGACAAACATAGATCCAAGGTTATTAGGGTTGCATGTACAGTAAGGAAGTGTTAGAATGCTCAAAACCCATAAGTGGTATCAGAGCCTAGGCTTGTTTGTGAATACTTGATGCAAAATAGTGTTAAAAATTGAGTTTTTTGCTGTCTGCTCAGGGGACTCGACGAGTCCATGGGGAGGACTCGACGAGTCCAAGTGAAAATGCAACGAACTCGGCGAGTCTGTTCGTGCACTCGACGAGTTGGTCATGCAGACTGCAAAAATTCGATTTGTGCTGCTGGAAATGGACTAGATACATTACCCTAAACTATTTTGGTGTTATAAAACTTGTTTTAGATGGTATAATGGTTGTTCTAATCCATTTACAATGGCTAATATCAATTTTCATGATTATATGTGTTCATATGTTCTTGAAATGTTGATGTGAATATTCATGTTCTTATGGGTTCTTGATAGATCATAGGAGTTACTTGTTTATATGATTAATTCATGATCTTTATGTGTTTTAATGGAGTTCATAACTTGTCCTCAAGTTATGGATAACCAAAAGTCTCTTTGTGTTAAAAGCCATTAAAAGAACACATAAGTTATAAAATGAAGAGTCTTCATTTTAATAACTCATAAGTTATGAATATGAAAGGTTTTGTAAAGTTACAAAACTTGCCCTCAAGTTTTGGAACATGTAAAGTCACTTAATAAACTTTAGTTCCAACCCTTAGATTTTTAAAAGTTAAAAATCAACCCTTATACTTTATAATATTATAAGTTAATAATATATATATATATATATATATATATATATATATATATATATATATATATATATATATAAGATCAAGTCGTCTTACCGCTAGTACACCTCATTCACGAAGCCGGCCTATAAGGGGGTATAAGGTTGTTGCCTATAAAATGGCAACTTAATGGGTGTCCACTCTCACCCACCGCTTACTTGATCAGCGGAGGGTCGTTAGTCGAACGGGTAGGACAAGGACTTATAAATTCTCATTAAAAGTATGATGAATATTAAAAAGTTACTAAATGCGTTTATTAAATTCGCAATCTAAGTTACTTTAGGAAAAATGTGGATAAGGTGCTAACCCATGAAATTACACTTTGCACTCTGTTTAAGTCATTGGTGGAGCGTGTGTGGTTAATCGGCACACTAACTTGGACTTAACAAGGTAGGTAAATGGTGAATTAAGGTTTTATCATAGTATCAGTGGAGTGTGTGTGGTTTACTGGCACATTGATTGAGTGATAAACTTTAAGGGTAGCAAGTGATTTGCATGGTTACTTCACACCTCGTTTTGTGATCCTCGGTATCCTAGTCACAAAACTTGGAGGGCACACTCGAAATTGAAACATGCCTTTGAAAAGTTCATTCAATCTCAAAATAATCTAGGAATTTCTAAGAACCAATTAAAAACCTAATATTTATATTTTGTTTTTCATGGTGGAAATTGGTGAATCGTCATTCACCTACCTTTAAAATATGTTATAGCTTGGATTACGGCCTACCTCTTCTGAGTTATAATATATTGTGATTGGATCCTAGCCTTAATATTACATTTGGGTGTTTTATTATGGACTCTCTTAATATCTAAACTAATCTTGTTCTCTTCTTTCAGATGTCTTTAAACAATGCTGCTTCTGGCTATAATCCTAATGGCTCCTTTACCCTTATGAACTTGTGTGGGAAAGTCACCTTTGATGGATCAAACCTCAATGAATGGATCAGAAACATCAGGATGATTACCCGCAACGAGGACAAAGAATATGTCTTCGACAAGGAGCTTAAGGAGATTGATGAGACCACTGCAACTCCCTAGGAGATCGCTGACTTCCGGGCACATGAAAGGGATGCTACCAAAGTGGCATGCATCATGTTGGCCACCATGACAGTAGAACTCCAAAAGTCCTATGAGGACTTCTACCCTTTTGAAATGCACCAAGATCTGATGGAAAGGTACCATCAAAGTGCATGACAATAGAGGTATGAAATCATCTGCTCCATCATAACAACCATGATGAAGGACGAGGAATCCGTCACAAGCCACATGCAGAAAATGCAAAGGTATGTGGATCGGTTGCTAAAGCTTAATGTGAACTTCCCTGAGGAGCTTGCAGTATATATCATTTTTCACTCCTTACCATCGTGCTATGATCAATTCCGTATGAAATATCACATGAATAAGGAAGAGGTCACACTCAGCAAACTTCAGGGACTCCTCAAGACTGCAGAAACAGGTCTTAAGGGTAAGTCGGTTGTTAACACTCCTACTCCAAACTCTGCCCCGATTTTGGAAATCGGGAAAAGTCGAGGGAAGAAGAGGAAGAGCTCTTCGAAGGGTACCAAGGCTAGGACCCTTGATGGCTCTTCTTCAAGTGGAAACAAGAAAGGTTTTGTCACTCCTTCTTCTGACCCAAAAGAGGCTGAATCCTTCTATTGCCATGAAAAGTCACATTGGAAGCGGAACTGCCCAAAGTACCAGTAAGATGTGAAGGAGTTAAACCCAACCATGCAGGTATTTACACTATCTTATCTAATAACTTACCCCATCCTAACTCTTGGGTCCTTGATACCGGTTGTGGTATTCATATATGTTCTGATTTGCAGGGACTAAGAAAAAGTGAGAATGTGGAGCATGGAAGAATAAACTTAATCATGGGGAATAGGAAAGCTTTACCTGTCACTAAGATTGGAGTTTATACTTTATCGCTAAGTAGTGGGTTTAGTTTATATTTGAATAAATGTTGTTATTCTCTAGAAATGGAAAGAAATATTATTTCCTTTCATGCATTGTATAAACAAGGTTTCACCTTTTCATTTGATAATGAAGTTGGCTCGATTAATGCTTTCTTTAATAATGTTCTTTATTTTAAAGCATTACCTTGTGAGGGTGTGTATGAAACTGTATCTATGGTTGATAACTTAGGAAATAATGTATTGTGTATTGATTCTGTTAATAATAATAACTTGGATAAAGCATCATTATGGCATTGTCGTCTTGGACATATAAGTAAGAAACGCATAGGCCAACTCCAAAAGGATGGAGTATTGGAGTCATTTAACCTAAAGTCAGATGATAGTTGCAAATCATGCTTACTTGGAAAAATGACAAAGTCACCCTTCACAGGTTCTTGTGAGAGAGGTGAAGGTTTGTTGGATCTTGTACACACGGATGTGTGTGGACCCTTCAAACATGCCACAAGGGATGCTAATCGTTATTATTTGACTTTTACTGATGATTACAGTAGATATAGATATGTATACTTAATCAAGCATAAGTCAGAGACTTTTGAAAGGTTTAAAGAATTTAAATAGGAAGTCGAGAATCAATTAGGCAGGAACATTAAGATGCTTCGATCCGATCGAGGTGGTGAGTATCTTAGTTTAGAGTTCCTCGACTATCTTAGGGAATGTGGGATTGTCTCACATTTGACACCCCTAGGACACTACAGCTGAATGGTGTGGTTGAGAGGCGTAATCGAACCTTGTTGGATATGGTTCGTTCCATGATGATTCGAGCTTCGCTACCAATCTCATTTTGGGGGTGTGCCTTAGAGACTGCCGCCCATATCCTTAATCTAGTCCCTACAAAGAAAGTTGCCAAAACTCCTCATGAGATGTGGACTGGTAAAGTACCCAAACTAGACCACATCAAGATTTGGGGTTGCGAGACTTTCGTGAGACGCGAGACTCATGATAAGCTCGAACCTCAAAGTGAGAGGTGTATTTTCATCGGCTACCCACAACAACCCTTTGGTTACCTCTTCTACAGACCTAGTGAAAATGTGGTCTTTGTAGCTAGGAGGGCTATCTTTCGAGAGAGAGAGTTTATAAGCCAAGGAAACAGTGGTAGGCAAGTTGACCTTGAAGAAATTCAAGAGTCAAGTGGTGAAGGAACTTCAAACCCTAGCACTCAACTTGAGGAGGAAACTCCTGTTGAGCCAATTGACAAGACTATGCCTCTGAGGCGTTCCACGAGAGTGTTGGGATTAAAACCCTAATTGTGATTTGATGAACAACATGCAGAAAATAAGAACAAACACAAATAATGAAGATTATGTCGAATGATCACTCGATTTATTCAATATGAGGAATAAATTACACTTTCAGCATAGACTAAATAATCTAACACTACATAAGAAACCTCACGTGGCGGCTACATTTTGCCTCACTCTTAACCCTAATAATGAATAATACATGACTATTTATAGGGAAAAGACAAGTCTTGGGCTTTTAACCTACAATTCATCAAAGGGGCCCATTGCCATCATCCATGGAGTACTTTGAAACCCTACAATCTCCCCCTCAAAGTATGGAATGGATGACAATGCTTTATCTTCCAAAACAAGCATCTAGCGAATAAAAGGATCTTGCAACGAGGAATAGATGAAGCAATCTACAAATCTTGATTCTTCAATAGTCTTCAAACACGGGCTCTAGGATATATAAATCAAGCACTGAAGTAATGTCTTTAAACTTCATTTTCGAATGTAATCCCAAAAAATCTTCATGAAAACCAAACCCGCCATTAAAACCCATTTCAGAACAAAGAAACTGAATCACTTCTTGTCTTTGAAGAGCCCCCCTCCAAGTCACAACGATCTTCAAATAAGCTAATGATATAAGTCATCAAACAATATCATGTAGCAACCCAAACTTTAAGATTCGTAATGTCACTTGATCGAGAAAATACTAGAAGTCGGAGATATAACAAGTCCTTAGCAGAGCTCGATAAAGAACTTCCGCTGTAAAGGATACTTCTCTGTAAAAGCTTTAGCAGAGCTTGATGAAGAACTTCCGCTGTAAAAGCTACCTTCATAATTCTACCACAAGCTTTATCAAAAATCTTCAACTTTGAAAAGTCACAAATCCAATTTCGAATGGCCATACCAAATTCTCCCCCGATTTATAATCGAAAATGTGATTATAAATCCTTCTTATGGTCATGAGAATGGTCTTGAATGGATAAAAATTACTAAGCTCCCCCGCGACAAAATGATATACACAATGAAGTATAAAATCCGAAAAAGCCGTGAAAATTTGACGTTATTGCGAAAAATGACTTTCCGAACCGCCAAGACTTGATGGAATCCATAATTTTCTGTTCACGGAAAAAATATGTGCGTTAAAAAATCCAAAACTATTCATCGGCCCTCAAATTTGTAAACTTTTCTGAATATTGGGCAGAAACTGTCACTTGCTGAAAGATAGGGGTTGGAATGGTAATTCAGCATCAATATACCCCTTTATTTGTAACAAAATCTGGAAATGGTCCAAAATTGCCAAGGCATGAAAACAATATGGACTAAAAGTGTCGATTCGCTGAAGTTGCAGGGGTCAAAAATGAAACTTTATTATCTTCTTCCCAATATAGCGTCTGTTTAAAAGAACGACAAATTAAAACACGTGAACTGCGAATCCAATCAACACAATAACTCCGATCAAAACACAAATACCAGTTGGTCGTTCGTCCCGTGTTCACCCCAAATCTTAGTCAATTTTGACTTTACATACTTTGACCAACAGTTCGTCCATCCGGATTAAGTTTCAATTTCAAATTCATTCATTCCGATCATTACACTTCTGATTGCGAATCCAATTTTGACCTTGAGAATTGACCATACAAAACATTTCGTCCTTAGATCATTACAGTCAAGATTTAATCCCGATTGCGAACTTTATCATCACACCTCATTCCTTCGTTCCGATTGTTCTATGTATCGATTGAAAGACCCGTTTCACAATTGTTTAACAAAGCAACATGTAAGTTAAATTAACCAACCGAACCCAATACATGACAAACACCAAATCCCACTTCTGACATCGATTTCAAGATCTAATGATTCTTCTAATAAAATTCATTACAAACATCATCAGTTCTTCACCATTGAAACGAGAATAAGCAGATAGACTTAATTTAAACAAAGAATCAATTGATAAAATCAAGATTGATCTCGATAACGCCATTACTCACAAGGATCGATTCCAGAACAGATGAGCAAAAGATTTAACAATCATGGATAAGGATCGTCGATTGTTGTTCAAGAATACTAAGAACACGATAGGAAGCAAGACAATCACTGATGAACAGAACAGGGAAACGGGAGTCGATGATTTACAATCGTCGACAAACCTTAATCGCAGAGAGATCGTCGATTGTTGGATTTGAGAAATGTGAATTTGAGCATAGAACAAGACGATATCAGAAACTCAAATAAAATATTAGGGCCAAAGAAAAGAGACGTGGATTATCACCAAATACATGCTTTATGAACAGTGACGGATTGAACTTTTAGGCCAAAACAAAAGTAAATATGATCGGATTCAACGGCTTAAAACAATGGAATTAATTGATTTGGGATTAAGCGAATGATTTGATCCCAAACCAACACAAAAATGAATCAGATTAAAAAAATACCAGATGAACATTAGATGAACAGCATAAATCCTCATGAACATGAACAGTAAGTTGAACATAAATCTTGATTCCATACCGCCAAAACCCCAAATAATCTTCATTATACATGCAGAAAATCACCAAATCAAGAACCGATACTTCAAAAATCAATAGATCTTCAAAGACCCGCTCTGATACCACTTGTTGGGATTAAAAACCTAATTGTGATTTGATGAACAACATGCGGAAAATAAGAACAAACACAAATAATGAAGATTATGTCGAATGATCACTCGATTTATTCAATATGAGGAATAAATTACACTTTCAGCATAGACTAAAGAATCTAACACTACATAAGAAACCTCACGTGGCGGCTACATTTTGCCTCACTCTTAACCCTAATAATGAATAATACACGACTATTTATAGGGAAAAGACAAGTCTTGGGCTTTTAACCTACAATTCATCAAAGGGGCCCATTGCCATCATCCATGGAGTACTTTGAAACCCTACAGAGAGTTAGGAAAGCACCTGAGCATTACTATGGATTCCGTATTACTGCGAAAGGTGATACACTTATCAGTGATGAGACACTGATAGGTCTGGATGAACCTAATAGTTACGTGGAAGCCATGGCAGGCCCTGAGTCAGCCAAATGGAAAGAGGAAATGGACAACGAGATACAGTCCATGTATGACAATCAAGTTTGGAACTTGGTTGAGAATGTACCAGGTCGTAAGACTGTAGGGTGCAAATGGATCTTTAAGAAGAAGACCAACAAGGATGGTAATGTACACACTTATAAGGCACGACTGGTTGCAAAGGGTTTCTCACAAACTCCGGGAGTTGATTATGATGAGACCTTTTCTCCAGTGGCCAAGATTAAGTCTATTAGGGTTTTGTTAGCCATAACTGCATTTCATGACTATGAAATATGGCAAACGGATGTCAAAACCGCTTTCCTTAATGGAAAGTTGGCTAAGGATGTTTACATGAGTCAGCCAGATGGTTTTGTCAATACAGAGTACCCTAATAGAGTGTGTAAGCTTGAGAAAATTCATTTATGGATTAAAGCAAGCACCTCGCTGATGGAATCTTTGCTTTGATGAGAAAGTCAAAGAATTTGGCTTTTCTAGGAGTGAAGATGAATCTTGTGTACATGTCAAGGCTACTGGGAGTATAGCTAGCTTTTTGGTATTGTATGTGGATGACATACTACTCATAGGAAATGACATCCCAACTCTGCAGGAAATTAAGTCCTGGCTTGGGAAGTGTTTCTCTATAAAGGACCTAGGGGAAGCTGCCTAGATTCAAGGGATAAGGATCTTGAGAGACCGGAATAAAAGACTAATTGGACTTAGTCAGAGTACTTACTTGGATAAGGTGATGACGAGATTCGGCATGCAGGACTCCAAGAAAGGAGAGTTACCCATCTAGAGTAGTGCCAAATTGAGTAAGACACAAAGCCCTAGAACTGAGGCTGAGATAGCAGAAATGAGTCAAATACCTTATGCTTCGGCTGTAGGATCGATCCCGTATGCTTTGACGTGTACTCGACCTGATGTAGCATTTACGTTGAGCATGGTTAGCAGGTATCAGGGGAACCCTGGCAAGGCACACTGGATTGCGGTAAAGAATATCCTCAAGTACCTACGGAGGACTAAGGACTGGGTCCTTACCCTCGGTGGGAGTGATGACTTGAGAGTTGTAGGGTATAGTGATGCTAGCTTTCAGACTGATAGGGATAATTTCCACTCTCAGTTAGGCTGGGTCTTTACCTTAAACGGAAGAGCAATTTCTTGGAAGAGTTCCAAGCAAGAGACAATGGATGATTCAACTTGCGAAACATAGTATATAGCAGCTAGCGAGGTAGCAAAGGAGGCGATATGGCTGAAGAACTTCATTGGAGACCTTGGAGTTGTACCAAATATTAAGGAGGCAATGGAAATTTTCTGTGATAGTGAAAGTGAAGTTGCCTTAGCCAAGGAACCAAGGGATCACGGGAGATCCAGACACATCGACAGAAAATACCATTTCATCAGAGATTGAATAGGAGAAGGACTCCTCGTGGCAAAGAGGGTATCGTCGGATGAGAATCTAGCAGATCCCCTCACGAAGGGACTGACTCTGGTTAAGCATCTCCAGCATGCTCGGAGCATAGGGCTGAAGGATGATATTAGATTTAGTAGTTAGATAACCTTGAAATGTGTAAAGTGTAATTGACATTAGATGATGAATAAAAGGTGTTTTATTTATGAGTAAAGTGTTGATATATCCTGTCGATCGTTTAATATATTTCTTTTGCATGTTTTGACTTCCAGAATAATTATGTTTGGTATATCATATTATTCGAACCTCCACAGTTGGTTATATGTCGGAAGTAGGTATATCAAGACTGTCATGATTGGTTGCAGAGGTCTAAGTTGTTGGACATGGCTACAACACTCATGAGTGCTCATAAGCTCTGAGCATTGGACTCAACCCACGCTCACTAGAATCACTTCATGGAATTTATCTCGAGTGATCGTGAGACGGTAATATCATATAAGTCTTCAAACCTAGAGATATGATTTGTGCCTATGAGTTGGTTATGCATTGATTGTACGAAAATGCATTGGTAACTCGATGTTATAAAACATGCTCTTGTGTATAATTCAATAAGTAGTAGAGCAAACATATGAGTCGTAGTTTATCTGTTCCTTCTTGGATTAGAAGCTGATATCTGGGCCCCTCGATGATTTTGTATTGACCTATGTACCGGGCCCGGTCAGAACTAAGTTGATATGTTCAATTAAGTTCTTTGTCAAACAAATCGGAAATCAGGAAACAAACTGTTGGACAATAAGTAAGACATTGTTCCATGTATTTGTCCGGATGATATCTAGAACAGAGGATTATATGATCACTTATCCTAATACGATTACTAACAGGTACGAATTTGCCACTGGCAACTTCTACAATCAGGGCATTATCTAGTTTTTCTATAGGCAATGCTAATTTCCCACCAAATTTATGCGACACAAAGGAGTAGTTGACTCCGGAATCAAATAGTATATTTGCAGGCAAACCATTTACAAGAAAGGTACCTGAAGCGACGTCTGCTGCCTCCTTTGCAGCCTCGAGCGTCATCTGGAAGGCTCTTGCCTTCGGCTTCGGTGGTGTATTGGGTCTTCCTGTCTCCTTCTTCTTCGGGCAATCCCTTGAAATGTGCCCCTCCTCGTTGCACTCATAACAGACCTTCTTAGTGAACGTGCATTCATTGGCATAGTGCCCAGGCTTTCCGCATTTGTAACAAGTGACCCCTCCGTCACACTTCCCAGAGTGCTTTTTCTTGCACTTGTCACACCACTTCGCTTCTGATCCTCCTCCTCTTGAACCAAACTTCGAGAATCTACCCTTCTTACCAGACCTTGAGGATCTGTCAAATTTCCTTTTCTCGCCAACCTCGACTTTGCTGGCAGCTCTTCCCTTAATCATATCCTCCACAGACTTGGCAGCCCAGATAGCTACCTCCAAAGTAGGTGCCTGACGCACTGGCACCGCGTACTCCCATGGTAATCCTTTTGCGTACTTATCAATTTTCGTCAGCTCGTCCGGAACAAGACGCAAGGCAAATTCCATCTTTTCTGTGAAGTTGTTCGTGTATTCATCGATTGACATGCTCCCCTTCTTTAGGGTTAGAAACTGGTTCTCTAGCTCGAGCAGGTTTTGAGCTGAGCAGTACTTTCATTTGAATTGTACCAGAAATTCTGCCCATGTCAGTTCCAGGGGTTTGTTGGGGCTTAAAGTCTTCCCCAAAGTATTCCACCAACGTACAGCGCCTCCTCGAAACTGACGCACTGCAAACGTGGTCTGTAGCTTCCCTCTGCAACCGCATGTCATGAAAGCTAACTCCATCTCCGAGATCCAATCCATGACTCCGATTGGATCTTCCTTTCCCGTGAAAGTCGATGGCTTGCAAGTCTGAAAATCCTTGTACTTGCATCCATTTCTTTCGAATCTGTCATCTTGGTTATTTTCTTGAATTATTGGTTGGTTGACTTGACCAACAGTTCCACTGTAGTCTCCTTCCTCAGTCTGCCCTTTGTTCAACTCGGGCTGTTCGATTTGAATAGTGCCTTCCTCTCGATTTTGCTGGAGCAAACGTCTAGTTTCCTCCATTTGACGATCCAACATAGCCTGGATCATCGCTTGCACTCCGGCCATCGTGACTGGCTCAGGTGCAACTTCTTCTACAACAGGTATTTGCTGAACCAGTGGGGGTTGGTTCCTATCTCCATTTGCATTTACGTTTCCGCTACGGGTCCTTGCCATCTTGATCTATACACCGAATAAGGTGCATTTAGATCTTTATTTAGGATAGACGTTTAAATCGTCCTTATCACTTCGAAACGTTTACATACTAGTTCTAATATCGTAGTCGCACGTTTAGAATCCTAAACACATAAGGTTTCCAGATCCGGTCGGAAACAGACCATAGATCCGAACAATTAACAGCATATTATGCACAAAGCATTTAGCACATAAAAGCATTTTAGGCACAATTCCTAAAATAAGCTAGTGCTCACACCTCACAATCATCGCTTAGCATTCTAAGTTTAAGTCTAGAAATCCTACAAATTCCTAGTTCGCTTAAACTAATGCTCTGATACCAACTGTGACATCCCCAAAATCACGGCCAGAAAAGACCGGTTTATTTATGCTTTGTTTAAAAATCAGAGTTACATTTTAAATGAAAGTGTTGCGGAATTTGTCCCAAAACAAATATATGATAAAGATTTATCAAAAGCATTTCCATAGAAATGTATTTCATTAAAAGACTCGGGATGTCATGTTCGTACAGATCAAAAGCATAAACAGTACAATATAAGCCTTACTACATTATTTCATATCTACAGGCCTATATCCGTAATCCCTCGTCCAAAACATCACACCTATGCTCATGCGCCACTACCTGTAATACATAAAACTGAGTGGGTCAGGCTTGGGAGCCTGGTGAGCACATAGGGTTTTCAACCCACAATAAATAAGATTATTAATTTCATCAATCAACAATAACCCGATTACCCGTTCCCGTTATCCTCACTTTACGTCCCTAAACACCTATCATAAGGGGCCTAGCCTAAGGATCATCATCGGGACGGACACTACTGCTAAGGGGATTCCTCAGCAATAAATGTCCTAAAGGCAACCATGTGGGGGATGGAGTACACCGGTGAACACATCGTTCACAAACACCTACAGGTTGCGAGCCTGCTAGTGTTCCACTGGACTGTCTAGAAGAGTCCATGGTCGTCATCCATACTCCGCTAGATGACAGAAACAACAACATCAACATCGAGGCCTCTCATCATTATATCACACATCAGCTATTACATCTACCCATGTTTTACCCCAACATTTTCGTAGATATAAAATACATATACAGTTTAAATCATTGAAAACATGTATAACAATGTTCATCCAGCATAGATAGCAAGTATTCAGATAATATGCACACATAGCACGTAATTTATATAAAATACTTCATATCTATGTGTAAGTTGAAAGTAACTATGCACTCACCTGAAAGGTGGTGACTCAGCACTCGAACAGCGCTTCGATACTCTCAAAATGATATTCCTTCGATAAAACCTAGTATCGATACCACTAGGGTTTAGTTTAACGATAACCGCGACAAATTAATTAGTCCGAGTATTATTAAGCGTTAATAATACTCATAATAATAGCCCAAGTACTTATTATAAGTTCCTAATAACGTTACTATATTAAAACATAAGCTAAACTAAAGTTAGGGTAGGTATAGCTCACTTACAGCGGGTTTTCTCGAAAACCGGGCTTCGCTGGAGCAGTGTTTCCGAGCCGAAAGGCTCTTTTCTCGGAACTCCGGGAGCCTCGGGGCTTCCTTCGGGTGCTAGGGGGTTTACCTAGGCTTTAGGGGGCTTAAGGAGGCTTAGAGAGAGAGTGTAGAGAGAGAAAGAATGTTGGAGAGGTGTGAAGAGAAGTGAATGCCCGGCACCTCTATTTATAGGGGTGCTGACTGGTCTACTCGCCGAGTAGGGGGGACCTACTCGCCGAGTTGGTCCATGTGGTGGCCTTCTGGTGGTGCCACGTGTCCAATTCTGGTGGTGCCACGTCACCCCCTATCGCGTGTCAGCCTTCGAACTTAGAAAAATCATAACTCTCGCATACAAGCTCCGTTTTCGACGTTCTTTATATCCACGCGTAGGTAAAATCAAGATCTACAACTTTCATTTAGACTCCGTCGGCTAATTCTCGACCGATCTCAAATTTAACAGTAGGAGGCCTTTAGACTGTTAAATGACCGCGAAGAATTCGTAACTCCTTCATACGAACTCCGTTTTCGTCCATATTTTTGCCGTTGAGTTCCTATTAATGAGATCTTCAACTCTCATTTAGGTCGCGTAAGCCAAAAACCACTCGAACTAAAATTCGAGTTTCGGGTCGTGCACTGCTAAGCCGAATCTTAGAAAAATCATAACTTCCTCATACGAAGTCAGATTTGGGCGTTCTTTTTACCGAAGTTCTTAGTTCAACATATTCTACAACTTTTGTTTAGATTGCTAAGGCTAAATCTCACTCTATTGTAAATTCACTATTTACGCTTCCCGGTGCCGTGCCGGTTTTGCCGTAAAACTTCGACGGGCCATAACTTCTTCGTTATAACTCGGATTTCGGCGTTCTTTATATGTACGGAAACCTTGAGACATAGTCTACAACTTTATGTAGAGATATCGGGCTTATCTCACACTTTAATTTTGACGCTTATTTTTATTATTTATTAATTATACACTTATAATTAAATAATAAACACATAAACACACATAATTCACATAATACTCAAATATTTCATCTTTATTACTTCAAAAAGAGTTACAAGAGTTGACCTAGACTATTACATTGACAAAAATGCTTAGCCCTGAAACCCGGGCGTTACAGGTATGCTCTAGCGAACTCACTAAGCTTCGTGCTTACAGTTTTGTTTATGGGTTCAGGTATAATTGTTTTGGAAAGGAGGGGCTCATCTTGATCGTAGCACACAAACCCGTGTTTTCCGCATTATGTGATTTTGGGATGAACTTTGATAAATGTTTTTAATTAGCAATGTTTTGGAATACTTGGATTCAAAGATATCTATGTTTTGACTATAATAAAAATGAAATTTTTACCCTCGATTTTTGGGTCGTTACAAGTTGGTATCAGAGCCTTGGTTTGAGGGATTTGAACATATTTTCGGGTGTGTCTGAACTCAAACTAAGGATCTTTAAAGTTTTTTTATAAGAAAAATGTTTTCAAGGAAAAGTTTTCTATGAAAACAAAGGGTGTGGTGCATGCAATCAGCCGAGCTCAAGTAAGTTTACTAGAATACCCATACATGTTATATGTTTTGACCTGATTTATGGATCTGTGAATCGCATGCTAGTTAGGGCTGTAAGAGATGCCTTTATATGTTTTATGAGCAGGTAGACTTTCATGTTAGTGATGCGTAGTCAGTGACTAATTGGCCTGATATATATATATATATATATATATATATATATATATATAAATATTGGGTGAGGAGTGTGAGGAGTGTACGGTTAGAAGGCTAGAGAAAAAGTGCATATTGTAGAGAGAGAAAGTTAGAGAGAAGAGAGGAGTTTTAGTGAGTGTGAATCTTGTATCTGGATCTTCATTCATATCAATCATAAAAGATTCATCATCTTCTTCTTCTCCTTATTCTAAATTAGATCTGACATCATCCGTTTGATTGGGATTCTGCACCATCAAAGGGATTTGATTGATACACAAGCAGATTGGGGACTTACAATTGGTATTAGAGCTTGGTTGTATCAATCAATTTTGTCAGATGTGGAGCTTATTTGATCACACCTATCAGTATAAACCTTTAACAAAAGAGGAAATGGACAGAGAGGCACATCTCATATATGGCAAACCTGTTGTATTTATGCTGACAAGTGGTCCTCAGATTGAAAATACTAATGCTTCTACTTCCTCTATAGATCAACCACTAAGTCATTGCAAGCAAGCAACTGAAGAGAGTGTGTCTAATAATAAAATTGTGTCAAAGTCTGATGAGTTAAAATTTTTCGATATATTTGATGATATCTTTGATAATTCTGTCGTAGTTGTGCCAGAAAGTGTTGAGCTGAACGATTCTAATGCTTCTACTTCTTGTTTAGGTAAAGTAATGGAATATGAGAACAAGGAGAAAACTATTGAACAAACCAATGTCTCCTTGAACTTTGAATCTGTTACTTCGAACTCAATTGCTTCTGATCAACCTGCTATTGAGAAATACAAGCCACCAAAACAAGCGAAATAGAGTGCTTGCTGTAATTGTGCTTGTAGGAATAACAAGAGACAAGGCAAGGGTACACCACCAGGGGCAGGAAGAAACAAGTTCCTAGTGAAGATAAAGACTTGCTTTCATTGTGGAACACTTGGACACATTGCCAGACTTTGTCCAAATCGTACGTACGTTCCCTACTATGCATAAGGGTGGTAGAATGCACCAAGAGGGACATACTCCAAAAGAAACCCTTCCAGGTCACAATCGCGCAATGGTGACTGGAACGCGCACAAGGCCAAGAATCCAACTCCCAAGTTCAAGAAGGGAATGTCGGTCAAGAAACAAAAGTCAAAGTCATCTCGACAGCCAACTTTAAGTTCAAAATCAAGTGCCGAGGCACCCATCCGCTTGAAAAAGAAATGGGTTAAACCCAACTACAGATGGGTACCAAAGGTTCAATCTCCCAAATCTTCTAATGATTCTAATATTTATACATCTTCTGTTTCTGATAAGCTGGACATGTCATGGGAGAGAGTACCTTGCAAAGATGACAAAGGTCAACCCCATTTCAAAACGGATTGGGTTCAAAAGACCAACTGAACCCGCTCTATGTTGGAGCAGCTATGGAGGCATATCATCAGACTTCGGTTTGTTGGTAGTGGTTGTTACAGAATATGATAGGATGCATATCTTAACTGTACAACACTCAGAACTTTGTTTAAGAGTATGTGTCCTTTGCGGGAAAGGAAGAAAGGAGGGGATCACACATTGGGGTTTGTGCTTAACGATGTGAATAATTTTCGGATCTGTTCTAAGATTATGCGTGACGTTCTCAGACCTTCTGGATGCAAATTCAATCGGTGACTTACGGTTTGAGTTTGCTTCTCGATACTCCTGAGTTTTTCTTAAGTTGATTAGCTTCAAAGACAAATATTTGTTTTAGGATAGTTTAAATTTGCGCATTTACTTTCGCTTCTCTCCTATGCACAAATTTAGGGGTAGAAATAAAAACAAAACAAAAATTAGAAAAGTTTTAAAAAAATCCAAAAACATTAGAAAATCAGAAAATCCAAAAATATGTTGTTAATGGAATGTGCTTGCAGGTGTTGTTTTGGGAAGTGATATAAAGATAAAGTGATAATGGGCAGTCTAAAACATGTGTAAGGGACTGAATCTGAATTGTGTAGACTCTGTGTTCAATGTGCTGGTAGGCATGAAGGTTCTGACAGTGTAGATTTAGAGAGGATTGTTTGGACTGACCATACGACGCTCGAGTAGATTGAGCAGTGAGACAAACACGGGAACCCACAGGCTACACTAAATTAATACGCATCTAGAACAGTGGTTCAACTTTTCCTTGATGTACGGACTTATGTCCTTAATTTTGGTTCTGATAGGGCGACTGAGAGGGGGGGGGGGGGTTCTGATAAAGTAGGTCTGTAGGAAATTATTTTCTTGCTTTCTATATGTGAGTCATATGTTGCTTCCTCTGCATGATTGGAAGAGATATGACCTTGAATGCAACATATGCAACTCTATTTCTACACACCTCCTTATCTATGAAATTCTTTCTATTTGTTAGTCATATGCTGTCTCCTCTGCGTGATTGAAATGATCTGACCTAGAACACAGCATATGCAAAATTCTACCTCTCAATCCATCTATCCTAGTTAGCCATATGTTGTCCCCTCTGCTTGATTGAAAGAGATCTGACCTGGGACACAACATATGCATCTATCTCTAAATCTGTCTTCCTTCTTAATAATTGTTTACTCACCTAAAGTAAGGAGTTCTTTGGAAGTTCTTGATAATCAGGGTATATCGGGAAGTGGGGAACACGTTGTAGTGCAACTAAAATTGAACCATTTAGAGGTTGTCTATAGACCTCGCTGCTTAATTTAAGTGGACAACAATACCCGTGGTCGTCGTCAGCTAAATGGTTTATTTAGAAAAGTTTGTCAATATCCTTTGTGTTTAACTGGACCACAATACCGGCAATTGACCAGATCTATTCATGAAGGTGAAGGTACTGATACACAAAGTTTAGACTGTCTCACAACTTTGATCCCAAATATTTTTGTTTTTGTTAAATTTGTTTATAGTTTTTCCTTATGCACAAATTTAAGGAAGAATTAAAAAATTCAAAAAAAAAACAAACAAAAATCAGAAAATCAAAAATCAAAAAATAGTGTTATTTTTGTTTCATTTCTTTTTTAGAAATTTCAAAAAATTCAAAAATATTTTTGTTTCTGTTTTAATTTTTTTTTTTCAGAAAATATGAATAATCCAAAAATATTTTGTGCTAAGTTTTCTTTTATTTTGTTTTGTCTTGAAAAGTGAATTCAGATGTAGATGAGACTCATGGAGACTGTAGCGAGATTTTCCGAGTCGAAGCTTCATCCGTAATCATCGAAGAATTCTCATTCGAATGAGCAAGAAATGAAGAATATTATTTCAACATTCAATCTTTAAAGCCCATAAGCAAGGTGAAGCTGACTTGAAGATTATGTGACAGATTGCATTGAGGCCTCCTCAATCAATTTGCTACTATCTATGTACCTGCTGAAGTGATCCAGAAGATTCATTCTCTTTGTTCTCTCTGAAGATTCTCAAGTTGAAAGCGCTATCTTTCAAGAATCTTATCAAGAAGCCTCCTCACCTAATGTGCGTACAATGTCAAATTCTGCAGAAAATCCCAACTGCTCAAGATGAAGTCATTTATTGAAGATTCATATGTTCATCTTGATGGTGTGAAGAAATTGAAGATTAATGTTGAAGCCAAGCTCCCAATGAAGATTAACAAGAAAAGCCAGCTAATTTTTAGGGGGAACTTGTTGGGTCAATTAGAAAAGAAAGCTATAAACCAAGGGGGAGATTGTTGGGTCAAAAATATGGTTTATACTTTGCTTTTCTAGGCGTTAATAGTTTTTTGGTAGTGTAATATGTTTTTGTAGTGGTGTTTACGGCTATGATGGGTGTTTACGGCCGTAAACCCATTTACGGACCATGTTCCCCATATATATATATATATATATATATATATATATATATATATATATATATATATATATATATATATATATATATATATAGGGTGAGGAATGTGAGGAGTGTAGGGTTAGAAGGCTAGAGAAAAAGAGCATAGTCTAGAGACAGAAAGTTAGAGAGAAGAGAGGAGCTTTAGTGTGTGTTTGTGAGTGTGAATCTTGTATCTGGATCTTCATTCATATCAAATCATACAAGATTCATCATCTTCTTCTTCTCCTTATTCTTAATTAGATCTGGCATCATCCGTTTGATTGGGATTCCGCACCATCAAATGGATCTGATTGATACACAAGCAGATTGGGGACTTACACCACACCTATATAAAGACCCCTTGGGCATGAGAATTCGGGCACACCTAACCTTAGAAGTCTTGGAGCCAAATTTTTCCCTATCCCCCCTCTCTCTCTCTCTTGCTGATATGTGCATATTTAGCCTTATATTTAATACAAATTTTTATCATTTAATAGCTAAATATTTGCATATTATGGACAAAAGGTACTTAATTATGTTTGAATTGTATTTTCATTCCAAAAGAAGTACTCGGAAGCAAAAGGAAGCAGGAGCAACTATCGGGAAGCTGTGGAATGAATAAAACAAGAAAGCACCAAAAAAACCACAAGGGAATTTAATGATGGACTCGACGAGTCAGGTCGAATCTATAAAAAGAGACCCTCAGATTGATTCACGTTGTTTTGGAGAGAACCCTTGGGGATAGAAGCTGCGATTAAGAGCCAGAGGAGACCTGGAGAGTGAAGATCCAACCCTAGATCCAATTTCAAAGGAAAATTAAGGCACAAATCATAACTCTTTACTTAGATCTTTAGTTTAATTATGTTTAAGCTTTTAGAATCTGTGTTTGAGTTCGTTTTTACCTTAATCATGAGCTAAAACCTTTATAGCTTCTGTTTGGGGTGACAATGTTGATACTATGGTTTGATTTATGGTAGGATTAGTTTTATATTGGTGATTTTGTTAATTTAAGCTTGTTAAAGAACCTTATGTGTGAATGAAAACTATTTTTCTGTTAATAGGAAGATAATTAAGTTGCATGAACATCTCTTAATTGTTTACCTCGTATAATTTATGTGAACACTTTACTATATGACTAGGATTAGCGAATGTGAAACTAGAATTAATAAGAAAATAGGTAAATTTACGTGTGAGCTTGTGTGATGACCATCAACAAGAGGTCAACTAAAGGGCCAAATTAGTTAACCACAACAAATCTTAATTAACCCGAATAAATAACCTAGGGAATTAAATTAATTTAGACAACTGGCCACTGTTTGAGTTAGTTTGTTTTCTAAGGATTAGTGTAGCGAATGTGAACCTAATCACCTGAATCGGTAGCCAATAAAAGAGTTAATTCATTGCACTATTACCATAAAATCAACCATGGGATCAATTGAGTTGAACCTAAACAGAAGTCTCCTTCATTATTAAATTTGGTCGAATCTTTGCTTATCTAGTTTTCAGCTAATTAGTTTAAGTATTAGTTAGTAAGTTTCTAGTCTTGTAAAACTAGAGAAAACCCTCTCTTTTATTATTTGTTAGTTGCTATTAGATAATTTTAGTAATTAGTTTAAATTGTCGTTCCCTGAGTTCGATACCCTACTTACTAGAACTATACCACCAATAGACAGGTCCACTGCCTTTGTGTAATTGATTTAGATTTCATAAGTAGGATTAAAACTAGTTGGTTTTATACACATCACTTGCTTCATCCAATTGCTTTTGGTGTTTGTGATTCATTAGAGGCAAAACATTTAGGGTGCTAAGGTTCTCAAAGCTTCAAGATCTACAATCAACAATCAAGGTATTCATCTAACTTGTTTATTTGATTTCCAATTAGTTTTGTTGTATGCTAGATTATGGTTTTGCAAGTCTTGGACAATATGCATGTACAATTAGAAAGACTAGATCCAAGCATTAGGGTTTGCATGTACACCATAAGAGTGTTGTTATGCTCATAACCTAACACTGATATCAGAGCCAGGTTGTTTATTCTAATGTATTTGTTGCAAAGTTTATTGTTCAAAGCTACAAAAATCCGTTTTTCTGCTTTTGACCAAACTCGCGACGTGACCAAAGAGGGTCACGACGTGAGTACAACTGTGAAGGTTTCAGTTAGTGGTTTAGTCTAGGTTTTACTTTATATAAAGGTCTTTTGAGTCATTTGGTTAATTTCTAGGGTGTTTGGCATGTTTAAAGCCTGAGTATGTGTTTACGGCCGTAAACAGGTTTACGGCCCGTGTCCTCTATGTAAAGGGTTGGTCTTGGTCATTTGTAGTTGTTGTTAGTTCTTAGTTCACGGCCAAAGAACATCAAGTTGTATCTGACGTTTTTCGAGTTATTAACGTGTGCAAGCTTGATATTATTCTCTTTCTACTCTCATTCTTATTCTTGTTGATTGTTTGATTGATTGATCACTGGTAAGATCTGTTTCCAGGAACTTACAATTAAACCGGTGTCAAAAAATCATTCAATCAAGTTTTCGGCCATTTAGACTCGCATTCTTCACTGTTCTAGATTAGATTTGGTACTTTCATTGCTAAAAGGGATCGATTCTGCTCTAAATTTGTGTTTTCGTGAACTTCTGTGAGTTTACTGCCAAGTGATTACGGCCGTAAACCCAGTTTACAGCCGTAAGCTCAAAAACCTTCAAAGGCCGTAAACTCATCTTCATAGACCGTAAACAGTGTATCTTCATTGACCGAAAACACCTTGACCATAAACATGTGACGGTAAACCCGACCGTAAACTCAGTTTACAGCCATAAACAGTCTGACCGCAAACTCAATTTTGATATTTTTCTTGCTTTAATCTTTGATTTAAAATTAATAATAAATGGATTCTCAAAATCAAACACATCATCATGAAATGGATTCTATCCTAGGCACAACCACGCGTATTCCAAGACTGCTGTCTTCAAATGGTTTTCCTGAATGGAAATACCGGATTGAGAAGTATATTAAAATGAAAGACTTCAAGGTTTGGCGAAGCATCATCAAGGGTCCTGTCCGAATTACCACCACTGTTGCAGGACAACTAGTTGACAAAGCAGTTGAGAACTATACAGATGAGGATTTTCAGAAAATTGAAGAACAAGAAAGGGCTTTGGCCACTCTGACCATGGCTTTATCTCCGGATATAGCTCAAGGTTTCAGAGAGTATACTTCAGCTAAAGCTTTGTAGGAAGCCTTGATTGAGGTATATGCATGAAATGAAGACATCAAGGAAAGCCACCATGATATGCTGCGCCAAAAGTTCAACATGTTCAACTACATTCCCGAAGAAACCCTGGAGGCACAGCTGCAGCGATTCACAACTCTCACTATTGAGATGAACATATATGGGATCTTCTTGACCAAGTCCAAGATAAATAAAAAGCTACTGAATGCTCTTCCAAAGTCATGGCACATGAATGTAGCTATTTTTAAGAAGACCAAGGACCTGAATTGTCTCACTCTTGCTGAAACAATGGTGATCATCAAAGCCTGTGATATTGATGATAAACAACGAGAGATTAACCATGTGAATTTTTATTCGACTTCAAATCTCGGGATTTCCTCTAACAATGCTCTTTCATCACTCATCTCTTCTCATGTCAAGCATTTGTTGTTCAACAACCTCAGATTCAAACTTTCAATGCTGCATCATCTATGCATCACTCACAAAGCCAATCGTCTGCTACTCCACAAGCTGCTCCCTCCTCTAATGTGCCAGTTGTGGCCTCTTCCTCAAACACAAAGGAAATTGATGACAATTTTGCTCTCGCCACAGGACTGGTTAACTGCTATAATGTTTTTGTAGCTGGAGAGCTTCCACCTCAGCTATCATTTGCTGATCTGGATCAGATTCATCCAGAAGATATGGAAGAGATGGATATCACATGGAAAATAACTATGGCAGTATTCAGGGCGAAGCAGTTTGCTAAAAAGACAGGGAAGACCAACTGGGGGATGAATGCTGACAAGAAGGTAGATTTCAACAAAGGGAAGTTGCGTTGTTTCAACTGTCACAAGCCGGGTCAGTTTACTCGTGAGTGTCCGAAACCGGATCGAAGGTTGAACAATGACAGGAAGATGGTTGCGGTGGGAAACAATCATAGAGGTGTTGCAGTCAACGGTGAGATTGCTATGGTTGCTCAGTCATTTGACTGGGAGGACCAGATTCATGCTCTGAATATTTCAGGACCTGAAAATGCTCACCTGGCCCAAGTCAATGATGATGCTCCCGTGAAGAATGTTGCAACTGATCCTGAACAAAAGATGATTGATCTGTAGTTTGCACTGATGGTATCTTCTACTTCCGAACCCAAGAAAAGTGAGGTAAGTTTACCTTCTTGTTCTCAAGCATGTGTTGATTATGTTATAATTCTTCGTGAGGAAATAGAATCATTACGTAGAGAAGTAGAGGACCTTAGATATGAATGCTGTCAACTTAGAAAAGGACAAAAACCCCTAAAGGCCCAATTAGATGCAAAAATTAAGGACTTTAGGAGACTTCAGGAGGACTATAGTAACAATGTGAAAATTATGACTATATCAAGAGACAAAATGCTGAGTTGACTACTGAGCTTGACACATTGAAAGCCAAATTTGAAACTTCAAATTTTGATTTTAGAAAATTTGATGTGTCAAGCGAGGTAGTTGCCAACATGATTGACCATTGCCTGCAGTTCAAACGAAACTAGCAAAAGGGTTTAGGATACGATAATGTACCTCCTCCTTTTAATCATATATATCAGTATCAACCCTTGACTAAAGAGGAGATTCCCAACGAAACATTTATGGTTTATGGCAAACCAACCAGTTTTGTTTCAGGAGGATTTATTAATGTTGAAAGTACTAACGTTTCTACTTCCCCTGCAGATCAATCCTTAGATCAGTTAAAGCACGAAGTTGAAGGATATGTTTCTAATAACAAAACTGAGTCTGAACCTGATGTTTTTGTTCTAAATAAAGAATTTATTGTTTCTGATGTTAAAAATGACAATGCTTTTTGTGATACTACTGCACCTGCTGCTGCTGAATTAATTTTTTTTTTGAAGTGTTTGATGAGTTATTTGATAATCCTGATGTTTGTGATGCATCTAATGAAAACACACCAATTCCACAAATCACACCATCTGATGCACCCTTACTTATCTCACAACTTGTTTCTTACACATGTTCTTGTGGGAAAAATAAGGGTGTCAGTAAAGAAAATAAATTTAAGAAAGGCACTACCAATTTAATAATAATAAACAGATTTGTTTTAATTGTGGTATTGCTGGTCATATAGCTAGGAATTGTCCAAATAGGATTTTTGTACATTATACGTCACCAAGAGGAGAGAACGAATCTAGAGGAAGGTCTTTAACTAGAAAGTACTCAAGAACTCGTTCTCAGAATGATGATTGGAAGGATGATCGAAGTAGAAAAAGGGCAGTTTTTCAAATTAAAAAAAGGATTTTTCATACCAACGTCACAAACAGTTTGCCAAAACCGAACAAGGCTCCGCCAAGATCGGTTTCGTTAAAGAGCAGTTCTGGATCTTCAACCACTTCTGGTAGAACATCCAGATGCTCAATGCAAACTGATAAGAAACATATTTCAAAACCACCTGTGATTGTTAAGAAACCCAAATATCATTGGATGCCCAAATTAACTTCCAATCAATCATCAGCATCCTCTGAAAAGGTTAAAAAAGATGATTCAAAATTGAAGATTTTAAAAGATCAATCAAAGAAAGTAAAGGGCCAACCTAGGACAGTGATGACCTGTGTTCCCAAATCTAAATGACCCGCTCATTTTGTAGGGACAGTTGCAATGTCGTCAGACCTTGATACGTCGACAGCGGATGCTCCAAGCATAGCATATGACAGGAGACATCTCCCAATTGAGCAACATTCAATCATTTAACGGGGGGGGGGGGGTATGTTTCCTTTGCGGGTGGAGAAGGTGGCGAAATCACTCAAAGAGGAACTGTAACAAATGGAGTGTTGAGTTTCGAGAACATCAACTTTGCTCCCGAGTTAAAGCATATCTTGTTGAGTGTTTCTCAAATTTGTGACAAATGATACTCAATGCATTTTACTGATAAAGAATATGATCCTTAAGCCAGGCATTCAGAAGAGTGGATCCTTGCCAAACCAAAGCGAGATGGCAATGCATATATCATAGATATGAATAGTAACATTCCATAACAAGCTCCTGCCTCTTTTCGAAGGTCTCAGAACAAAATGCAATGTTGTGGCATCGACGACTCGGTCATGCTAACACTAAGAATCTAAATCGACTTGTGAAAAATGAGATGGTACGTGGCTTACCCGTTAGAGACTTTATGACATTTGAGAAGTGTGTGTCATGTGCCCAAGGAAAACATCATAGAAAACCACACCTAATGAAACAAATTAATTCAATCTGCTAGGTGCTCCAACTATTGCACATGGACTTATTTGGTCCGGTCAACGTCCTAAGCATCAACAGAAAATCATATTGTCTGGTTGTGATCTATGATTTCTCTCGTTTAACGTGGGTTTTCTTCTTATCTGACAAAGCTGGGGTTGCTGACCTGATAAAGAAGTTCATTGTGTTGATTGAGAACCAAACTAACAACTGGGTGAAGGCGCTTCGCACTGATAATGGAACAGAATTCATGAATGCAGTTCTTGATCATTTTTGCGCAGAAAAGGGGATTATGCATCAATACATCTCTGTTCGCACACCTCAACAAAATGGCATGGCTAAGCGGAGAAATCGAACACTAAAAGACGCTGCAAGGACGATGCTTTGTGACTCTAAGTTACATGTTTTCTTTTGGGCTGAGGCGATTAACACTGCTTGCTATCTTCAGAATCGTGTTTTGATCAACAAAGCTTAGATGAAGACACCGTACAAAATTCTATATGGTCATAAGCCTTCAATCAGTCATTTTCGCATATTTGGCTGCCCTTGCACCCTTCTTCACCTAGAGTCCAACACAAAGTTTAATGCCAAAGTCGATGATTGTTATTTCGTAGGGTATGCTGCAATCACAGCGTATAGGATTTACAATAAGAAGACGAAGCAGATTGTAGAATCCTTCGACGTGCGCTGGTTGGAGGAGAATGAGACGGATGCTTGAGTGGGCCCTGATTGGTTATTTGAGTACACATCGCTCTTCAAATCCATAAATGTGTTTTCAGATGGTTGATCTGGGTCTTCCTCTGGTTCGAAGATTGTTTCTGAAGACGAAGACGAAGAAGTTGTTTACAGACCTCCAACGGTATCATCTTCACCACCTGAGGGGGAGTCATCTGTTCCACTTGGTAGTCCAGAATCTCAAGTTTAAAATGATACTCCAGATGCTGATGCTACACCTCTTACTCCTGTTGAAAGAGAGTTCATGTCTAGAGATGCTTCCGCTGTTACTCCAACTTTTATGGAACTACTCTTTCCTGAAGAAATTGCTAATGAGTTTGTAGCAGATTCATCTAATGTGGAACAATCAGCAAATGATGGAGTTTTCAACATTCACAATCTTCCCGTTTCACTCAATGATATCAGCCAGGAGATACCTTCAAGAATTGAACACGATCAACCGATCAAAACCGTCATTGGTCAGCTGGGTGATGAAGTTAGAACAAGAAGTCGGAATGGAGATGTAAACACATGTCTTTATTCTTGCTTTATCTCTCAAATAGAGCCAAAGAACGTCGAAATGTATTTGAATGAACCCAGTTGTGTAGATGTTATGCATGAAGAGCTAAATCAATTTGAAAATCTTGGGGTTTGGACATTGGTTGAGTTACCAAAAGGCAAAAAGTCTCTCGACACACGCTGGGTCTATCGAAATAAGCAAGATGATTTCGGAGTCATGGTGCGCAATAAGGCAAGATTGGTGGTTCACGGGTTTAGACAAATCGAGGGTCTTTATTATACTGAGGTTTATGCTCAAGTGGGTCGTTTGGAGGCTATTCGTAGCTTCCTTGCATATGCTTCCTACATGAACTTCACGGTTTACCAAATGGATGTCAAGACAGCTTTCTTGTATGCCAAGGTAAAGGAAGAAATTTATCTTGATCAGCCTCGTGGGTTTGTTAACTTAAAGTTTCCTAATCATGTCTACAAATTGGACAAGGCGTTGTATGGGTTACATCAAGCTCCTAGAGCATGGTATGCGACTCTCACAAAGCACTTGCTCGAGCATGGATACTCTTGTGGCACTATCAATCAAACTTTATTCATCAAGCATGTGGGTAATGATCAGATCCTAGTCCATATCTATGTTGACGACATTATCTTCGGGTGTACCAGTCCGCATTTATGTAAAGAGTTCGAAGGCGTGATGAAAAAGAGGTCTGAGATGAGTTCTTTAGGGGAAATGACCATGTTTCTGGGGCTTCAGGTCCAACAAAAGTCAACTAGAGTCTTGCTCGACACCTATGGCCGAAAGACCCCTGTTGACTCCAGATACTGATGGTGAATCCGTAGATTAGACACACTACAAATCGATGATTGGATCGTTGATGTATCTAACTGCAAGCAATCCAGACATGATGTTTGCAGTTTGTCAATGCGCACGTTATCAGGCTAATCCTAAACTTTCACATCTTATTGCTCTCAAAAAATCTTTCGGTACATAAAAGGCAGCCCAAAATTGGGTCTTTGGTACCTGAAAATTCTGAATTTGATTTATATGCATTTGCTGACAGTAATTATGGAGGCTGTGAGCATGACATGAAATCTACATCAGGAGGGTGTCAATTCCTTGCAGACAGGCTCGTGGCGTGGCAGTGCAAGAAACAACACAGCGTCGCAACCTCAACAGTGGAAGAGGAATATGTTGCTACCTCTGCTTGTTGTTCTCAAGTTATCTGGATCCAACATCAGCTGTTGGATTACGGTTTGAACTATCTAGAAACCCCTATCTTTTGTGATAATGAGGTTGCCATTCAGATTACTAAAAATCCTATCAAACATTCCAAAACCAAGCACATTGATATCAAAATTCATTTTATCAGAGACTGCTATGCGCGTTCGCTCATTCGGCTAGAATAGGTCCCCACTGCTGATAATGTGGCGGATCTCTTCACAAAGCCTTTTAACAAAGCTCGATTTGATGTGCTTGTGAGCTTTTTGAAAATGATTCGTTTTGAGGATTAATTTTTGTTTTAGGTTAGTTTAAATTTGCGCATTCTAATTTCATTCTCACCCATGCACAAATTTAGGGGGAGAAATAAACAAAAACCAAACAAAAATTAGAAAATCAAAAAAAAAAACCCAAAAATAGTGTTATTTTTGTTTTATTTTTTTTTTCAGAAAATACTTAAAAATCCAAAAACATTAGAAAATCAGAAAATAAAAATTATGTGTCTTCTGCTAGTTTTGTTTACTGGGAAGTGACATTATCAAGTGATAACAGGCAATCTGATTCTGCGTAACATACCAAAACTAACTTGTCTACGCTCTGTGTTCGATGCGCTGGTAGGAACGAAAGATTCTAAATGGACTTGACTAGGCAGAGCTGAACTTAAGGAATTTAATGACTTGACAAATCTTAACCTAGTTAGATTCGTTTAGCCTGACAATACAACGCTCAGATAGTTTGATCAGGGAGATATACATGGGAATCTACTGATTCACATTAAAAGAACCCGTATCTAGAACTGTGGATTAACTTTTCCTCGATGTGCGGATTTTATCCTTAATTCCAGTATTGATGGGGTGACTGGGGAATTCCGATAAATTAGGTATGTAGAAGATTATTTTCTTTCTTTCTGTCTGTTAGTCATATGTTGCCTCCTCTGCGTGATCGAGAGATTCGACCTGGACTGTGACATATGCAACTCTATCCCTCTGCATCTTCTATCTATGCAATTCTTTTTATCTGTTAGCCATATATTGTCTCCTTTGCGTGACTTACAATCCGACCTGGTACACAGTATATGCATCATTCTTCTTCTCAATCCCTCTAAAACTTCAGTTAGTCATATGTTTCACCCTTTGCGTGATTGGAAAAGATCTGACCGGGGTGTATAGCATATGCATTCTAAATCTATCTTCTCTCTTAATAATTGTCTGCTCATCCGACGTAAGGAGTATTCTGGAAGTCCTTGATTACTGGAGCATATCAGGAAGCTGGAAACATGTTCTAGTACAATTAAAAATTTGAACAGTTACAGGTTGTCTTTAGATCTTGCTGCTCAATTTAGGTGGACAACAATATCTCTCGTCATCGTCAGAATAATGGTCTTTAGCAAGTACATTTAGGATCATAGGATCAAAATGTCTTGTTATTCTTAGCATGTCCAAATTTATCAAAAAAATTTCATGTTTAAGTGGACCACAATACCGGCGATCGACCAGACATAGACATGAAGGTAAAGGTCCCGACAAGTGGATTAAGGTTGTCTAACAACTTTGATCCCGGTGTCACAAAATTATATTCAGTGTTTGTTGAGATAAGTCTAGAATTTTTTTATTATTTTATTTCATTTTTATTTTTTATTTTTATTTTTATTTTATTTTTGCACTTGTCAAAATTTAATTTTTTTTTAAATTTCCTAAATTTTAGAAATTATTTTATTTTTAGTTTATGTTAATTTTAATTTTAATTTTTAATCCTCAAAAACTTTTATTTTTGAAATTTTTTGGGATTTGGACTATGCCTTACAATGCGTGGATAACTGCTAAAATCGAACAAGGTATAAAAGGAAGGTTTACAGCCAAAATCAAGTCCCACTCCTCATTTTTCAATTTACGGCTGTAAACTCTCCCATTCCCTCTCTCCTCTCGAAAAAAATTCGTTTTTGTGAAATTGCTTGTTGCATCTCAAAGGTATGCTAAAATCGACCATGAATATGTGTTTGTTTCATCAAATCAACGGATTTTAAGGCTTCAATTGAAGAAAAACCATTTTCGGAGCTTACGTCCAGAGCTTACGGTCAAGGATTTTACGGCCGTAAACTCCGTTTCCGGCGATGAGCTTACAACCATGGGTTTACGGCTGCAAACCCTAGTTTAACCGTAAACTCCATTTAGTCAAAAAAATTTGGGGGCCAAAATTAATTTGCTTAATTAAGAAAACAAAATTTTAATTGTTCAAATATCTTTGTTTTCTTACTTGGACTGTTTTAGTGCAGATCAAATGGCAAACTTGAAGTTCGCTGACATGCACAATTTGGCTATCGTACTGGCGGATCCTCCTGTTGCAAATGGAGAGTTCAAGTCGATGATCCATAGGCTGAGGGAATGTTGTTTGGCCGTAAGCTCCGAAAATGGTATCATTGTGGGAATGCACAATTTGGCTATCGTACTAAAGGATCCTCCTCTTAATAATTGTCTGCTATCACTGTGAATCCCGTTGTTCATCAGGCATCATTAGGGAATTTTTGAAGACTGCCAAGGTTAAAAGAGATAATGATGGAGCTGTTACTGTTGAAGCAGACGTGAAGGGATGCAGAATTGAAATAACTGAACAATTCATCAGAAAGGCTTTACTGATTGATGAACAACCCTCGTTTCCTACTAAGATTTGTAACAGCCCGAAATTCCAGGTATTGTTATATTTATGATTTTGGGTGTTTTAAGAGGGGACTCGGCGAGTTGGAGCTCAGACTCGCCGAGTAGGATCGCGGATCTGGTCGCGGGTTCGCGACTGGACTCAGCGAGTCCGGTATGGACTCGACGAGTCCGCGCTGTTTAGCGAAACCCTAACCGTTCAGGTTTGGGACACATATAAGGGGCCTTATGGCCGTCATTGTTCACCCTAGTCCTGTGAGTGAAACCCTAATTCGATTGTGAGCATCTGGAGCAAGGTAGAAGACCATTATTGATCTTGGAAGTGTTATTTTGCAAGAAGGAGGAGGCTTGGTTAAGGGAACAGCAGGAGAAGCCACATTCTGAGGGTTGGGGACATAGAGCAACGTTATTCAGGTAATAATTTCGAGTTAATCCCTTCTATGTTGATGTGTATATGGATTTAGGGTTTATTGAACCCTTTTGTGGCTAGATTGAGTGTTTCCTTAGTCCCCCAAGCGATTGGAATCCTATATTGGGACCCTTGGAAGTCCAGAATGTCCCATGCCTGAGCTTTTCGGGAATCAATGGAGGTTTTGGATTGGAATCCTTATGCCTTAGGTCAAAACGTGAATTATGAGTCATGGGGTGTATTATGAGCACCGAAATGAGGACTTTACGTGATGAAGCAGTCTAGGAAGGCCAGACCTATGAATGGTCGGAGCAGATCTGACCTTAGAAAGCAGTTTGAGCGGTTGCATGGCATGGACTCGCCGAGTCCGATGAACAGGCTCGGCGAGTAGCTTGAAGATTAACTGGGACTCGCCGAGTTGTTGTTCAGACTCGGCGAGTTGAGTCGGGGTGGCCCCGCGATTCTTCCAGGAGGAACTCGTCGAGTCAAGGGAGATACTCGACGAGTAGAAAGGGAATCTTAGAGAATTGGTGAGGACGTCTAGACTCGCCGAGTCGTCCTAGCGCTCGTCGAGTCCGGTCAAGTTGACCGTTGACCGTTGACCAGAGTTGACCTACGTTTGACTTCTTAGGGATAGTCAAACTTAGAAGATAAAAGTGTTAATAAGAGATGTATGGTGTTATAGGGATATTGTAGCTCGGCGGATCGAGTACGAGTGATTTCGGGATTTGCTAGCTTTCGATATTCACGAGGTGAGTCTTCTCACTATACGTACCCGGAAGGGTTTGACTGTGTGACCGGAAGGTCGGATATGATATATGATATATGTGCTATATGTGATAAGATAATTGTTATGCGTGCTATGTATGTTTATGTGGGCCGGAAGGCATTATGTTATGGGCCGGAAGGCGTGTAATCTGAACCGTAAGGTTGGCGTGGGTAGGACCGGAAGGTTTACCCAGCAGGGACGGAAGTCCCCTGAGACACATGGACCGGAAGGTCAGGGCCTGGAAAGGCGTATGTGCGTTAGTTGTATTTTGGGGAACTCACTAAGCATTTATGCTTACAGTTGTTATGTATGTGTTTCAGGTACTAACGAGGACCGTGGGAAGGCGCCGGCGTGATCTGTACACACTGATAGATGTTTTATGATCTTGGGATTCATATGATGTGTATTTTGACATGACAATTGGAATGTTTATGCCTTGTTTTGAATGAAAACACTTTATTTTGAAATGAAAAATTTGTTTGAAAATTTACGTTGTTACAAATTGGTATCAGAGCTTTGGTTTGAGGGATTCGGGTACACCTTCGGGCGTAACTGAACTCAAACCGAGGATTTGAGGAAAACTTTTAAAATAAAGGCATAAACTTTTGTGACTGATTTTGTGGTAAACAAGAAAGAAGCAGTGTGTACGATCAGTCAGCGCCCGAAAGGTAAAGATCCCCAAAATACCTTACAATGTTATGTTAAGAGATAAGATATGATGTGAACTGTTATGCATGCTAGAAGACTAGGTATTCATGATAGGACTAGAGTGGCCTGATTTGTGATGCCTTAGTCTAGGGAAGTTTGCCGATATGAGATGCTTTGATAGCGTACAGATAGAAAGTGCATATCAAAAGTAGAGTACTCACTATCCGGGATTTGGGGAGGAAGATTTGGGATGAATGCTGATGCGGTGTGGTCGGTAGTATTGGGTCCGTACTACCGAAGACACCGGGTCAGTGGGAGACCCAAGTAAGAATCCCTGGATATCGGAGACTGAGTAGGGTTGCGTATCGAGTGCGATTATACTCGATGGAGTCTCTGATAGTTTATGTCGTATTTCAAAGACATCATGGTTAGACCACGCCACGGAGCGAGTACGAGCGGTGGGAGTGACGTGGAGATTCGTCAGATGATTCATGAGGAGGTGGCTGCAGTGATCCGGGCTGAGATTCCGGAGATGTTTGGGTCTATTAAGACCACCTTGATGGAGACTTTTGATGAGCGGTACGCCGCATTGACTGAGGCTGCAGCCGCTGCAGCTACCGCAGCTGTGGCCGCTGCCAGGCCACAGGGGGGTGACTCGTTGCTGTTTCGGGAGTTCAGCAACACGAAGCCACCTGAGTTTGATGGGACGCAGGATCCGATTGTTGCGATGAGGTGGATCGCTGATATTGAGGGGTGCTTTTACACTTGTTCATGTCCGGAGCATCTGAGGGTACGGTTCGCTTTGAACCAGCTCCGTCTGGGAGCGAAGGATTGGTGGAAGTTCGTGACGGCGAACTTCACTTTGGCAGAGATTTCAGCGGTGACATGGGAGGGGTTTACCTCTATGTTCAGAGACGAGTACGTTCCCCCGGTGGAGAGGGAACGATTGGTTCAGGAGTTCTTGACCCTCAAGCAGGGTACTGATTCGGTTGCGGTGATCACGCGGAAGTTTCATGAGAGGGCGATGTTCTGCCCCGAGCTGGTGTCCACAGAGCAGGCTCGGATGAGCCGGTACTTGGGTATTTTGAGGAGGGATATCCGGGAGTTTGTGTCAAACTCCACCTATCATACCTTTGCTGAGCTTCAGGCGAATGCCAGGAAGCGTGAGATCGAGTTGGAGACCTAGGCAAGGGAGGAGGCCGAGTCTCAGCGGGCGGACCGGCGGCCGGCTCAGTCTCAGCCGGCAGCCAAGCGGGCTAAGTCCGCCGATTCGAGGACGGGAGGTCCGAAAGGCCGCACTTGTGGAAAGTGCGGGAAGGGTCATGAGGGGACATGTCGATCTGGTGCTTGCTACAAGTGTGGCAAGGAGGGACACATCGCTAGGGATTGCCCCAAGGGGTTTATGGTTTGCTTTCATTGCAACCAGACAGGCCATCGGAAGGCCGAGTGCCCTCAGCTTCTTCAGGGATCTGCACCTACTGCCAGGGCTACTGAGACTCGACCGGTGAAGGCCGAGGCCCCGAGGGCTCGTGGGAGAGCCTTTCAGCTGACAGCGGAGAAGGTCCGCGCTGCGCCCGATGTTGTGGCAGGTATGCTTTATTTCATGTATTTATTTTGATGTCGAGATGTTATGCTTATGTTATGATATGCGTAGGTACTTTCCTTGTGAACTCTGTGCCTGCTTTAGTGTTATTTGACTCGGGTGCGAGTCGGTCCTTTGTATCTTTAGCCTTTAGTCAGCATATCAGCATTAGTCGTGAGTCGTTGAGTCGGCCTCTGAGAGTTTCTATAGCTGACGAGAGAGTGATTTGTGCCACGGAGGTTCTCCGGGGATGTGTGTTAGAGATTTTCGGGGTTGAGTTTCCGATTGATCTGATTCCTATTGCGATGGGTGATGTCTGTGTCATAGTGGGCATGGACTGGTTGAGCCGATTCGGCGCCGTCATCGACTGTGAGCGTCAGCTGGTGACTATACGAGACCCTAGTGGGGGAGTCCTTTCGGTATACGGCGAGGGTACCCATTCGGGATCAGCTTTTTGTTCGGCCGCTAGGGCGAGGCAGTGTCTACAGCAGGGCTGTAAGGGTTTTGTGGCGTATGTGATGGATACGCGGGTGGTTTCCGAGAGACCGAGATCAGTTGAGGAGGTCCCAGTGGTGCGTAAGTTTCTAGATGTTTTCCCCGAGGAGCTTCCGGGAGTACCTCCTGTGAGGCAAGTAGAGTTTGGTATCGATCTGGTTCCGGGGGCCGCGCCTATCGCTAAGGTGCCTTATCGTCTTGCACCTCCAGGGATGCAAGAGTTGTCCTCGCAACTTCAGGAGTTGCTGGGGAAGGGATTCATTCGGCCGAGCAGCTCGCCGTGGGGAGCCCCTATTCTGTTCGTCAAGAAGAAGGATGGCTCACACCGGATGTGCATTGATTACCGGGAGTTGAGCAAGTTGACGGTCAAGAACCGTTACCCGTTACCGAGGATCGATGATTTATTCGATCAGTTGCAGGGAGCAACTTGGTTTTCCAAGATCGATATGAGGTCGGGGTACCATCAGGTGAGAGTGCGGGATGAGGACGTCCAGAAGACAGCGTTTAGGACGCGATATGGGCATTATGAGTTTGTGGTGAGGCCTTTCGGGCTCACCAATGCCCCGGTTGTGTTCATGGATCTCATGAACAGGGTATGCAGGCCGATGTTGGATCGGTCAGTGATTGTATTTATCGATGATATTCTAGTGTATTCGAGATCTAGAGAGCAGCATGAGGGACATTTGAGGGAGGTCCTTGGGGTTTTGAGATCGGAGAAGCTTTATGCAAAGTTCTCCAAGTGTGACTTCTGGTTGCGGGAAGTCCAATTCCTAGGACATGTTGTTAATCAGGAAGGGATATTGGTCGATCCGGCCAAGGTTGAGGCGGTGATGCGTTGGGAGGTGCCGAAGTCACCCTCTGAGATCAGGAGTTTCCTTGGATTGGCAGGGTATTATCGGAGATTTATTATGGACTTCTCCAGAGTTGCAGTGCCACTCACTAGATTGACCCGAAAGGGGGTTGCATTCTCATGGGGACCCGAGCAGCAGACCTCTTTTGAGACACTTCGCCAGAGATTGTGCGAAGCCCCGGTGTTAGCTCTCCCGGAAGGGATGGAGGATTTTGTTGTTTATTGTGATGCATCTATTTCGGGGTTGGGTGCAGTTCTGATGCAAAGAGGGCATGTAATAGCATATGCATCGAGGCAGCTGAAGCCTCACGAGACGAAATATCCCACGCATGATCTAGAGCTGGGGGCGGTAGTGTTCGCCCTCAAGATTTGGCGTCATTACTTGTATGGGGTTCGTTGCACGATATACACGGACCATAAGAGTTTGAGGTACTTGATGGACCAGCCCAACCTAAACATGCGTTAGAGGAGGTGGTTGGATGTGGTCAAGGATTATGATTGCGAGATTCTGTACCACCCGGGCAAAGCTAATGTGGTAGCAGATGCGTTGAGCCGTAAGGGGGAGAGCACTCCACTACGAAATGTATGTTTGAGGTTGACTGTGACAGCTTCCGTATTGGATGCTATTCGTGGGGCACAGGCCGAAGCTGTGCGACCAGAGATGCAGAAGAGAGAGCAGGTCGTTGGTTTGGTTCCAGAGTTCGTTACGGATGGACGAGGGCTTATGACGTTTCAGGGTCGGATTTGGGTACCGTTCGTGGGTGGTATGCGTATTACTTTGATGGAAGAAGCTCATCGGTCGAAGTTTTCGATCCATCCGGGGGCTACAAAGATGTATTTGGATTTGAGGAAAGAGTATTGGTGGCCCTGTATGAAGAGGGACGTCGCATGGTTCGTTGAGAGGTGCTTGACCTGCCGCAGGGTTAAGGCCGAGCACCAGAGACCGCATGGCAAGTTGCAGCCATTGGAGGTTCCCGAATGGAAGTGGGAACAGATCACTATGGATTTCATCACCAAATTGCCGAGGACTGCTAGAGGAGTTGATGCAATCTGGGTGATTGTAGACAGATTGACGAAGAGCGCTCACTTCCTTGCCATCAGTGAGAGTTCTTCAGCGGAGAAGTTGGCGGAGATATATGTGAGAGAAGTGGTATCTCGGCATGGGGTGCCGATCTCGATTGTTTCAGACCGTGATGTGCGCTTCACTTCCAGATTCTGGAAGAAATTCCATGAGGAGCTGGGTACTAAATTGCATTTTAGTACCGCATATCATCCCCAGACAGACGGCCAGAGCGAGCGAACGATTCAGACGCTGGAGGACATGCTTCGAGCGTGTGTGCTAGATTTCGGGGGTAGCTGGGATGCGTATTTACCCTTGGCAGAGTTTTCCTACAACAACAGCCATCATTCGAGCATTGGTATGCCACCCTTTGAGCTGTTGTATGGTAGGAGGTGTCGGACCCCCATTTGCTGGGGAGAGGTGGGACAGAGAGTGATGGGCAGTACAGAGATCGTGCTTCAGACGACAGAGCAGATTCAGCAGGTTAGACAGAGGTTATTGACCGCCAGAGCCGACAGAAAAGTTATGCAGACAGACGTCGGTCCGAACTTGAGATTCAGGTCGGCGACTTCGTACTCCTGAAGGTCTCTCCTTGGAAAGGAGTGATTCGATTCAGGAAGAGGGGCAAGTTGGGGCCCCGGTATATTGGGCCTTTTCGTGTGATTGCGAGGGTAGGCCGGGTGGCCTACCGTTTGGAGTTGCCAACGGAATTGAGACAGATCCACGACACTTTTCATGTGTCGCAATTGAGAAAGTGTATAGCCGATGAGTCGGCAGTGGTTCCATTAGAGGACATTCAGGTGGATGCGAGCCTGAATTATGCCGAGAGACCAGTGGCCATCAGAGATTGAAAGATCAAGGTTCTGAGGAATAAGGAGATACCTCTGGTGTTAGTTCAGTGGCAGCACCGGAAAGGATCGGAAATGACCTGGGAGCCGGAGCGTGAGATGCGGGAGCAGCATCCGGAGCTATTTTCAGAGTGAGACTTCGAGGGCGAAGTCTAGTCCTAGTGGGGGAGAGTTGTAACAGCCCGGAATTCCAGGTATTGTTATATTTATGATTTTGGGTGTTTTAAGAGGGGACTCGGCGAGTTGGAGCTCAGACTCGCCGAGTAGGATCGCGGATCTGGTCGCGGGTTCGCAACTGGACTCGGCGAGTCCGGTATGGACTCGGCGAGTCCGCGCTGTTTAGTGAAACCCTAACCGTTCAGGTTTGGGACACATATAAGGGGCCTTATGGCCGTCATTGTTCACCCTAGTCCTGTGAGTGAAACCCTAATTCGATTGTGAGCATCTGGAGCAAGGTAGAAGACCATTATTGATCTTGGAAGTGTTATTTTGCAAGAAGGAGGAGGCTTGGTTAAGGGAACAGCAGGAGAAGCCACATTCTGAGGGTTGGGGACACAGAGCAACGTTATTCAGGTAATAATTTCGAGTTAATCCCTTCTATGTTGATGTGTATATGGATTTAGGGTTTATTGAACCCTTTTGTGGCTAGATTGAGTGTTTCCTTAGTCCCCCAAGCAATTGGAATCCTATATTGGGACCCTTGGAAGTCCAGAATATCCCATGCCTGAGCTTTTCGGGAATCAATGGAGGTTTTGGATTGGAATCCTTATGCCTTAGGTCAAAACGTGAATTATGAGTCATGGGGTGTATTATGAGCACCGAAATGAGGACTTTACGTGATGAACTAGTCTAGGAAGGCCAGACCTATGAATGGTCGGAGCAGATCTGACCTTAGAAAGCAGTTTGAGCGGTTGCATGGCATGGACTCGCCGAGTCCGATGAACAGGCTCGGCGAGTAGCTTGAAGATTAACTGGGACTCGCCGAGTTGTTCTTCAGGTTCGGCGAGTTGAGTCGGGGTGGCCCCGCGATTCTTCCAGGAGGAACTCGTCGAGTCAAGGGAGATACGCGACGAGTAGAAAGGGAATCTTAGAGAATTGGTGAGGACGTCTAGACCGTTGACCGTTGACCAGAGTTGACCTTTGTTTGACTTCTTAGGGATAGTCAAACTTAGAAGATAAAAGTGTTAATAAGAGATGTATGGTGTTATAGGGAGATTGTAGCTCGGCGGATCGAGTACGAGTGATTTCGGGATTTGCTAGCTTTCGATATTCACGAGGTGAGTCTTCTCACTATACGTACCCGGAAGGGTTTGACTGTGTGACCGGAAGGTCGGATATGATATATGATATATGTGTTATATGTGATAAGATAATTGTTATGCGTGCTATGTATGTTTATGTGGGCCGGAAGGCATTATGTTATGGGCCGGAAGGCGTGTAATCTGAACCGTAAGGTTGGCGTGGGTAGGACCGGAAGGTTTACCCAGCAGGGACGGAAGTCCCCTGAGACACATGGACCGGAAGGTCAGGGCCTGGAAAGGCGTATGTGCGTAAGTTGTATTTTGGGGAACTCACTAAGCATTTATGCTTACAGTTGTTATGTATGTGTTTCAGGTACTAGCGAGGACCGTGGGAAGGCGCCAGGGTGATCTGTACACACTGATAGATGTTTTATGATCTTGGGATTCATATGATGTGTATTTTGACATGACACTTGGAATGTTTATGCCTTGTTTTGAATGAAAACACTTTATTTTGAAATGAAAATTTTGTTTGAAAATTTACGTTGTTACAAGATTGGGATCGAAGACACCCAAAAGATTCTTAAAAAGATGGGTTATGAAGGCAACTTTCCTCCTACCGTGAAGAAGCTTATGCCACCGTATTGGAGATTTTTGGCTCATGTCTTTATGAGCTGCATTTCTTGCAAGAGGTCTGGTGCTGAAGAGATCTCATTGAGGAATACTGGAGCCATTACATCACTTGCTGCAGGGATAGACTTCAATTTCTCAAAGTTTATCTTCTATGAATTCGTGGTGAATATTAATGCAACGAAATGGGACACGTTCTTGATGTATCCTAAGTTTATCTAGATATTTATTGATATACAGTTCTCAGAGATGGTCTGTAGCAGCTGGTTCTTGGCACGTACTCCTTGTATTTAACTTTTTAAATATTGCTTTTTTTGGCCTTGGACTCGGCGAGTTGAAGGACCAACTCGCCAAGTAGAAGCGGATAAGACGCGGAGCCTAAGCTGTGGACTCGGCGAGCCGGTTCCCGGACTCGGCGAGTAGACCCTGTTTGGGCAAAAACCCTAATCCGGGTGTTTGCACCCTATTTAAACGCGCTAACTTGGCCTCCTTTGTCCCTAACACTTCCAGAGAGCTGTAGAGCGAAACCCTAGCCCCCATATTGTTCTTGTGAGTGATTTTGGTTTTGTGAAGAAAGTTTGGAGCTTAGAAGAAGAAGGAGGAGGTTGAAGAGTGCAAGGAGGGGAGGTAGATCCGGAATCTACACTATGAGAAGCTTCCATTCAGGTAGAAAAGTTCCTACCTTGATCACTAGTTCATTAGATCCCCTTTTTTTTCCCAAATTGGTGGTTTTCAAGCCCTAAAACCTCAAACTCCATGTGTTTATGCTCTATGTTCTGAAAGGACTTCAGATCTGGACCTTATTGACATCTTAGAAGTGTAAAGTCTCTGTGGTTGAAGTGATTGAGGTCCCTATTGAGTGCATGACCTCATAAAGAGCTTGGAATTGCCTTTTGGAGCTCATAGGGCCATGCATGCACGTAAATTTTGTAACTTTACGTGATAAGCATGCCCTAGGAGCTTAGATCTATGGTTTAGAACCGTTGCATGTCTCAGATTTGGTTTGTATGGGAGGAGAGTGGAAGGGACTCGGCGAGTTCCAAAAGTGGACTCGGCGAGTTCTATGAAGATGATCTTAGACTCGACGAGTTGGATGAACAACTCGGCGAGTCCTTTGAAGATTGCCTGGTACTCGACGAGTTGTTCTTCAAACTCGGCGAGTCATATCAACTGTTACTGAGTTAAGACGGGTTTAAGTGTAGAAGGTCCAACCCTTCGTAGTTGCACGCGAAATTAGCAATTTAACGTGTAGCAATTGTCCCAAAAACCCAAATCGTCAACATGGATGCTCTGGTGAGGATTTGGAATCGAGTAGGAGATCTGCTCGTGGGACTCGGCGAGTTGTTCTCGGACTCGGCGAGTCGGATCGTGAGTCGGTCCAATCGTCCCAAGTAGTGAGTTATGGGTGACTCAGTGACTGGAAGAGGGGCTTGATAATTTAGTGTTGGGATAGTAGGAGAGGGACTCGGCGAGTCTGTGCCATGACTTGGCGAATCCAGTCAACTGGAAGTTGAGTTTGACCAAGGAGTTTACCTTGGACCTGGGGTAGGTCAGTCATTTGACCTAATGGTATTTAGGAGTGACTAATCTATGTTTATGGATTATAGCCGGAGGATTACCGATACAGCAGTTAGTCATCTAGCATGCAGACTCTCAGCAGCTACTTTTCGAGGTGAGTTACCTTCCAGTAACGGTGGGTCCATGGCCACAATGTCGGACCACCAGTAGGAGTTGTATGTTAGATGATTGTTTTTGTGATATTCATCTAGGTTTTCTACTACTTGATATGTTTATGTGCTATCATGTTATGATGTTATGTGATAGTGGTAGTAGTAGGGGTGAAATAGTCCCCAGTATCCGGTCGAAAGGACCGAAGGGGAGGCCGGCACCCAGATATGTCAGGCAGTGTCCGGTCGAAAGGAACGAAGGGGAGGCCAACACCCAGATATGCTAGGCAGTATCCGGTCGAAAGGAACGAAGGGGAGGCCAACACCCAGATATGCTAGGCAGTGTCCGGTCGAAAGGACCGAAGGGGTAGGTCGGGCATCCAGATATGCCTGACAGTATTTGTATGTTATGTGATTGTATGGTATGTGGTACGATGGGGGAACTCACTAAGCTTCGTGCTTATAGTTTACAGTTTTGTTTTCAGGTACCTCTTCTTCGAAGGGGAAGGAGCTGGCGCGGTAGCGGCACATCATACACGCACATTGTTTTCCGCACCATGAGTTATTCTGGGATTTGTACTCTGACATTATGGTTGTTTTTATGTTTTGGTCTTCAGACACGAAATATGTTTATGAAATGATAGGATCAAACGATGTTTATTCACAAATGTTTTCCAAAGTATTGATTTAAAAATGAAATTTTTGGACGTGAAAATTGGGTCGTTACATGGTCAAAGAAGGAGAAACTCTAGAAATGAAGTCTCTTGGTCCTCACACGGTTGGGCTGATCTAGCAGAATCGCAAGGGAAAGGTTGTCTTCCAAGGAAAGTTTCTGCTTGTGAAATTTGGATAGTTTGTTGAACTGAACGAAGCATCTGAGTCTCATAGATCTTCTGACAAAGTATCCTCTAAGCCTACGTCTTCAGAGAGGGTGATTTCAGAAGATGATGTTATCACTGTGTCAGATCATGAAGAAAGAGAAGAAAAAATAGTTCCTAATGTTTTTGTGGCAGAAGAACATGCCATGACGTCCGTTCCAGTTCAAAGTGATTATAGTGAAGGGACTACAGAGAATGTGACTGAGACTGATTTGTATGAAGATCTTGATCTTTCAGGCTATGATAAGGATGAAATTCCTTTAAATTTTGGATGCAATGAAGATCTTTTGTCGAATGAAAACCTTGACTCCCTCCTTGACAGTATCCATGATGTTGCTCATCTAGCAACGATGATACGGGACACCAAAGATGTTCTCGAATCTTCACCTCCTGCATCCAAACAAATGGCTGGAGCTACCATTTCAATGGAGACAGTTTTAAGGATTCCTCCCCTTAATACTATTCCTCCTACTACTGAGCCAATTGAAAGTGATTATGCAACAACTCAAATCACCGTGCCACCCTTGAAGAGAAGAAGACACGATCCTAGACAGGGAATTCTCACTCCAGATCTATCTTTAGGCCTTCCAACATCACCAATAACCACTCCTGCCATTGTCTCATCTGAACCTATTTCTGAAGGACCTACCACCATGTTTGAAGTTAGTGGCTCTTCAGCTTTTACAAGATTTTCTCCTCCCAGGCCAGATCATGATGCTGCCTCTGTGAGGCTCGCCATCCATTTAGCTCAGGAACAAAGCTCAATGCCTTCTCCTAGAGCTAAAGGAATTTCTTTTAGAGAAGGTCACTCAGGAGAAGATAATCCCATCATTGTTGAGCTTCAGAAGAAAATAAACGTGCTTGACAAAAAGAACATTGAGCTCGACATCCAAGTAACTGATCTTTTGAGTGAAAATGCCAAGCTAAAGATTCAAGTTTCTAATCTTGAAAAGGACAAGAACTTAAAGACTAAACAAATTTCTAATTTACAAACTCACTTTGGTCTCCTTACTTCAAGCTACTTTTATTTGAAGAAAAAGCTGAAAGAAGAACTTGGTGATAAGTTCAAGACATCTGTTGATGAATCAAGGATTCATCTACACACTCAAGCTTACCCCATTGTTTCATCATCTGCTCAAATATCACGAGTTGTGGATCGTTTTGAAGTGGAACCAGTTCAAGCTCCCAATTCCGTAGCTCTGAAGCGTGCCAAGTTGTCCAAAGCAGCTGAGAAAGGTCAACTCTTGTTTAAAAGGAACTCGAATCAAAATTCTCCTGGGGATCAACGTAAAATCACTGTTATAGATCTTGAAGAAAAATGCTTTAGAGATGTATATGGTGATAGGTTAGCGATTATCTCATGGGGCTTTCACGACACTTTAAACATGTGGATCGTGAGACGGAAGAGTGGCAACACAGAACTGTATAAAGATGCTCATGACTTCCATTCCTGGACCAGGGTTGACCATTCAGAATTATCAAAGTCTCCTTTTGCAAATCCCTCTCAAAATCCCAAGGATACACAATTCAAGCATTTCTTGGAAGATGAAGTGCTTAAGGGTTTTCCTTCAATGAAAACTGCAGAGTCGATTATTAAACTATACCCAAGTGTACCTAATCCCAAAACCAATCAACCTGTTTGATCTGTGATGTGGCCTGCTACCAATCAAGTAAAGCAGATTCCTATACTTCAGAATCATCCAGATGGATCTCTACAGTCCATGCTTTACTGGGTGTTTGATAAAACTACAGCCTCTGCTGTCATAAAGCTTGAAAATGGATGCATCCGTTTATATGACAAAAGAGATCTGCTTCAGTTTGGGAAATAGGATATTCATTGGCTGAATCTTCATCAGATCAAGGTTGTAGAAGATATTTTTGAGCCAGCTGCTAAAGAATATACTTCTATGGTTGCCGATATCATCAACAAAAGGATGTGGAATGGGGCGATGGGCAAATCAGATGTGCTTCTTGTCGACAAAGACTAATTGAAGCTAGCCCCAAACCAAGGTGGAGATTGAAGGGTTCAGTTAGTGGTTTGGTCTATGTTTTACTTTGTATAAAGTTCTTTTGAGTCATTTGTATTATTTCTAGGGTGTTTGGCATGTTTACGGCATGAGTATGTGTTTACGGCCGTAAACCCTGTTTACGGCCCGTGTCCTCTATATAAAGGGTTGGTCTTGGTCATTTGTAGTTGTTGTTAGTTCATAGTTCACGGCCAGAGAACATCAAGTTGTATCTGACGTTTTACGAGTTATTAATGTGTGCAAGCTTGATATTATTCTCTTTCTACTCTCATTCTTATTCTTGTTGATTGTTTGATTGATTGATCACTGGTAAGATCTGTTTCCAGGACCTTACAAACTGTTTGCTAAATTATGAATTTTCTGCCTTGATTTGCTTTAGATAATTACCATAAATTATTTTTTCAAACTAAAAATCATATTTTTTTTATTATGGTGATTGATATCAAAATCAAATTAATGGATAATAGTCAATTTAAGATAATTACTAGTTTTATAAGATAAAAAGTTAATTATTTGTAAATTGATTAGAATTATCTTGTATGGAAAAGATTAGGTCAAATTATGTGATAAATATTAATAATGTGATTATCAAATAATTTTTGTATTTGATCTAAGTGATGTTTTGAAAAGTTTCAAAACTTGTCCTCAAGTTTTGGATTTTAAATTTTGATTAAAAGTTTAATTTTGAAATATTTAAAATTCTGAAATCCTAGAATTTACAAGTTTAAAATTCACCCTATACTATTATAATATTATAAGAATAATTATTATATATGTATAACATAAATGCTAGTCTTACCGTTAGTAGGCCTCATTCATGAAGTTGGTCTATAAAGGGGGTATAAGGTTATGGATTATAAAATGGCCGTTTAATGGGTGTCCGCTCTCACCCACTGCTTCCTTGATTGGTGGAGGGTCTTTAGCCGAACGGGTAGAAAAGGGCAACTAATCCTCATTAAAAGTATAATGAATTTATTAAAGTAACTAAATGTTTTTACAAAATTCTCAATATTAGTTACTTTAGGAAAAATGTGAATGTGATGCTATTCCATGAAATTACACTTTGTACCCTTGCTAAGACGTTAGTGGAGCGTATGTGGTTAACCGGCACACAAATTTAGCTCTAAGAAAAGGTGGAAAAGGGTGACTCGATGTTTTTTATAGATTGATAGAGTGTGTGTGGTTAATCAGCACATCGATTAGGTGACTGTAACATTGGGAGCACCATGTATATTTCCATGGTTATTCACACCCTGCTTGTGATCCTCGGTATCCCAGTCACAAACTTGAGGGGCATATCCAGATTTAAACATGCCATTGAAAAGTTCAATGAATCTCAAAAGATCTAGGAGTTTTCAATACATTTAAACTTAATTCTCTTTCGTTTTTCATGGTGTTAATTAGTGAATCGTCATTCACTTACCTTCAAATTATTTTTTGTTTAGATTACGGCATCCCTATTGTAAATTGCAAATAATGATGTTCGATCCTAGCCCTAATTTCTCATTTGGGTGTTTAATTGGGGATTCTTATCTAATCAACTTTGTCTCTATTCCTTTTCATATGTCGAACTCAAACAACAACGCTTCAAGCTCAAACACATCCAGCTCATTCTCACTCATGAATTTGTGGGGGAGGGTGATATTCACTGGAAACAGTTTTAACGATTGGATCCGCAACATAAGGATGGTCAACCGCTACGAGGACAAGGAGTATGTCCTCGACAAGGAGCTGAAAGAGGTGGATGTGAACATTGTCACTCCCGAGGAGATCGCTGCCTTTGAGGCCCATGATTGTGATGCTATGAAAGTCCATTACATCATGCTAGTGATCATGACTACTGAACTCCAAAAGTCCTACGAGATGCATCAAGACTTTCTTGAAAGATATTACCAAAGTGCAAGGCAGGAGAGGTATGAGATCATCACTTCGATGATCACGACCAAGATGAGAGACGGAGATTTTGTCGCTGCTCATCTGCAGAAGATGCAGAGGTATGTTAACAACCAGTTGAAGTTAAATGTTAACTTCGACGAAGAGCTAGAGATTGACATCATTCTTCATTCACTGCCACCCTGCTTCAACCAGTTTCGCATGACCCACCACATGAACAAAGAGGAGGTCACATTAAGCAAACTTCAAGGCCTGTTGAGGACTGCTGAGAGCAACCTCAAGGACAAGTCCATTGCACAAACTCCTACTCCTACTTATGCCCCTGTCTTGGCTATTGGGCAAGTAAAGGGTAAAACTAGGAAGGCTCCTTGAAAGAGCCACCATAAGGTAAAGTCTTGTGATAGCACCTCTTCCAGTGGAACCAAGGTTGGTCCCGCTGCACCCACCTCAAGCCCAAAGGATGCAGAGTGTTATCACTGCCACGACATAGGGCATTGGAAACGAAGCTGCCTGAAGTATCTGCAAGATATCAAGGATGGGAAGATCAAGCTATCCTTCGCAAGTGTTTACACTATTCAATCTAATGATTCATCACATGCTATATCTTGGGTACTTGATACAGGATGTGGTTTTCACATTTGTTCTGATTTGCAGGGCCTAAGAAGAAATAAGGAAGCGGAACATGGGAAGATAAACTTGATCATGGGGAACAAAAGAGCATCGCCTGTCACCAAGATTGGAGTTTACTCTTTAGTTCTTAGTAATGGATTGGGACTAGATTTGAATAACTATTGCTATTCGCCAGAAATGGCAAGAAACATTATTTCTTTTCATGGTTTGTATAGACAATGATTTAGATATTCATTTGATAATGAAAAGGGTTCTATTAATGCTTATCTTAATGGTGTTTTCTATTTTGAAGCATTGCCTTGTAATGGAATATATGAAACTGTGATGGTTGTAGATAACTTAGGAAATGTTGTGTTGCGTATTGAATCTTCCAATAGTTTGGATAAAGCATGCCTGTGGCATTGTCGTTTTGGACATGTCAATAAGAAACACATAGCCCAACTCCAAAAGGATGGAGTGTTAGAGTCATTCGACCTTAGGGACAATGACGTATACGAGTCTTGTTTACTTGGAAATATGACCAAGTCACCCTTCACTGGTACGTGTGAAAGGGGTGAGGGTTTATTGGATCTCATACACACCGATGTGTGTGGGCCCTTTAGATCCACCACAAGGGATGCGAGTCGCTTCTATGTGACTTTCACCGATGATTATAGCAGATATGGGTATATCTACTTAATCAAGCATAGGTCAGAAACCTTTGAAAAGTTCAAAGAGTTTAAACAAGAAGTGGAGAATCAGTTGGACAAGAAAATCAAGATGCTTCGATCCGATCGAGATAGAGAGTACCTTATTCTCGAATTCCATGATTATCTCAAGGAATGCGGAATAGTTTCACTATTGACGCCACCTAGGACACCACAGTTGAATGGTGTGGCTGAGAGGTGTAATTGAACCTTGCTAGACGTGGTTTGTTCCATGATGAGTCGTGTTTCGCTACCTATCTCATTCTGGGGTATGCCTTAGAGACTGCCACCCATATCCTTAACTTAATCCCTACAAAGAAGGTTGCCAATATACCTCATGAGATATGGACAGGGAAAGCTCCCTCGTTGACACATATCAAGGTTTGGGGTTCCGAGGCTTTCGTAAGACATGATACTAACGATAAGCTCGAACCTCGGAGTGAGCGGTGTATTTTCATCGGCTACCCATAGAAATCCTTTGGTTATCTCTTCTATAGACCGAGTGACAATGTTGTCTTCGCTGCGAGGAGAGGTGTTTTCCAAGAGCGAGAACTTATAAGCCAAGGAGACAGTGGGAAGCAAATCGGTCTTGAAGAGCTTCAAGAATCGAACGGTGAAGGCACCTCTGAAACTAGCGCTCAACTTAAGGAGGAAACTCTTGTTGAACTCATTGACGAGTCATTACCTCTTAGAGTTCTAAAAGGGTTAGCGTTCCACCCCATTTTTATCGTTTCCATATTACTACTTAAGGGGATACATTTATTAGTGATAGTACACTAGTAAATTTGGACGAACCTAACAACTATAAGGATGCCATGGCAAGCCCAGAGTCTGCAAAGTGGAAAGAGGCTATGGACAGCGAGATTCAGTCCATGTATGACAACCAAGTTTGGAATTTGGTTGACAACGCGCCAGGTCGTAAGACATTTGGGTGCAAGTGGATCTTCAAAAAGAAGACCGACATGGATTGGAAAGTACACACTTATAAGGCGAGATTGGTTGCGAAGGCTTTACTCAAACTCCCGGAGTTGACTATGATGAGACCTTCTCACCAGTTGTGAATCTAAAATCTATTAGGGTGATGCTAGCCATTGCTGCATTTCATGAGTATGAGATATGGTAGATGGATGTCAAAACCGCTTTCCTTAATGGGAAGTTGGTTGAAGATGTTTACATGTGTCAGCCAGAGGGTTTTGTCGATGTGAAGCATCCCAATAGAGTGTGTAAGCTTGAGAAATCCATTTATGGGTTGAAACAAGCATCTCACAGATGAAATATTTGTTTCGATGAGAAAATCAAAGAGTTTGGTTTTCTGCAGAGCGAGGATGAATCATGTATATATGTCAAATCCAGTGGGAGTATAGTTAGCTTCCTCGTATTGTATGTCGATGACATACTACTCATAGCAAACGATATCCCAACTCTTCAGGAAGTTAAGTCTTGGCTTGGGAAGTGTTTCGTTATGAAGGACCTTGGAGAGGCTGCCTATATTCTGGGAATAAGGATAGTGAGAAATAGAAATAAGAGACTAATAGGACTTCGTCATAATACTTACTTGGTCAAGGTACTAAAGCGTTTTAGTATGGAGAATTACAAGAAAGGGGATTTACTAATCCAAAGTAATGCCAAGTTTAGTAAGACTCAAAGCCCGAGTACCGGAGTCGAGATAGCATAGATGAGTCGAGTACCTTACGCTTCCGCAGTTGGCTCGATCATGTACGCTATGACTTTTACTTGCCCTGATGTGTCCTTCTCTTTGAGCATGGTCAGCAGATATCAAGGGAACCCTAGCAAAGCACATTGGACTGCAGTCAATAATATTCTTAAGTACCTTCGGAGGACTAAGGAATGGTTTCTAGTCCTCGGTGGGAGTGATGACTTAAAAGTGTGAGGGTATAGTGACACCAGTTTTCAGACCGACTAATACAACTACCATTCTCAGTCAGGTTGGGTGTCTTTACCCTGAATGGAGGAGCGGTGACTTGGTAAATTTCCAAGCAAGAGACCGTAGCTGATTCAACATGCGAATCAGAATACATAGCAGCGAGCGAAACATCAAAGGAGGCAATATGGTTGAAGAAGTTCATTGGAGACCTTGGAGTTGTGCCAACCATAAAAGAGCCTATAGAAATATTCTGTGATAATGAAGGAGCGGTTGCCTTGACCAAGGAACTGAGGGATCATGGCAGATCTCGACAAATCGATACGAAGGATCACATTATTCGACATCAGGTGGAAGAGGGACTCCTCATAGTGAAGAGGGTATCTTCGGAGGACAACCCAGAAGATCCCCTTATGAAAGGACTGAGTGGGGTTAAGCACTTGCAGCACGCTAGGAGAATTGGGCTGCAGGACGATATTAGCTTAGATTAGATAGCTTAGAAACATGTAATACATAAATTGTAACTAACATTTGATGATTAAATAAAGGACTATTATTTATGAGTAAAGTTACTGTCTTATGATAGTTGTTTACCTATTGTTTCATTTTGCATGTTTTGACTTCCTGAATAATAGGATTATTCGAACTGTCCACAGTCGTTCATATGTTGGAAATAGGCATGAATGAAGATTGTCATGAATTGGTTTGTAGACTGTCTAAAAGTGTATTAGACATAGCAAAAGTTTACTGCAACATTCATGAGTGCTTATGAATTGAGATTTGAGCATTGGATTAAACCCACACTTGCTGGTATCACTTCATGGAATTTATCACGAGTGATCGCAAGACGATAATATCATATAGTTTTAAAACCTAGATATATGGTTTATTGTTTGCAAGTTGGTTGTGCATTGACAATGCCTAAACGCATCATTAACTTGATGTTATAAAACGCATTTTTGCGCATGATTTGATGAGTGAATAGTAAATGCATATAAGTCGAAGTTTATATGTTCCTTTTATCCTAAAAGGGTAAAAGCGATATCTGGGCCCTTAGATGATTTGGTTTGACTTATGTGTCGGGCCCAATCAAGATTGAATTGATGTGTTCAATTAATTTCAATGTCAGACGAATCAGAGATCGAGAAACAAACTGTTGGACAATAAGTATGACTACGTTCCATGTAATTATCCGCACAATATCTAGAGCGGAGGACTATATGATCCCTTTTCTAAAGGACAAGTTATTGATAAGATCAAGAGTTTTGAGAACTGCGATTGCTAATCTGATCCTGAAGTCATACTTACATTTGTAGTTATTAGACTTATCCAAGTGGGAGACTGTTGGATTAGTGTCTAAGTCCATAACTATATTTGGTATGTACTTGACCCGGTTAGTGCATGGTCCTTTTGGGTTGCCTTCACCAAAGCAACTTGACTAGATGAATAATAGAGAAAGAGATTATTATGGTTTATTAATATATTATAAGAATAATATATTAAAAGAGAAATCATATTTGTTTAGTTAACATTGGTCAAGAATTAATTAAGAATTACTTTTGTAACTAAACTAAGGGGACTGAGTTGTAATTATGTGATAGTTACAAGGTTGGGCAAGGAAACCCTAAAGGATAGGATGGATGAATTCTAAGGATAATGCCTTAGGAATTCGTCCAAATCAAGGTTTCTAGAATTATCCTATGGGTTGCTTGGTGGCTAAGTAACCAGATAAGGATAATGATTGAAACCCTAATTCCCACACCTATATAAAGACCCCTTGCGCATGATAATTCGGGCACACTTAACGTTAGAAGTCTTGGAGCCGAATTTTTCCCTATCCCCTCTCTCTCTTGCTTCATCCAATTGCTTTTGGTGTTTGTGATTCATTGGAGGCACAACATTTGGGGTGCTAAGGTTCTCAAAGCTTTAAGATCTACAATCAACAATCAAAGTATTCATCTAACTTGTTTATTGATTTCCAATTAGTTTTTTTGTATGCTAGATTAGGGTTTTGCAAGTCTTGGACAATATGCATGTACAATTAGAAAAACTAGATCCAAGCATTAGGGTTTGCATGAACACCATAAGAATATTGTTATGCTCATAACCCAATAGTTCTTGGGGTTTGAAGAACTCATGAACGTGTGGTCGCTTTCCTAGGCACTTGGACTTCTGTTGATTGAGAAAAAGGACCATTCTTGGTTTATTTTGTGTCCATGCTCAAGTTATAGCCTCATTAAGGACTTAATGGACTTTGAATGTTAGATCTATCCTTGGAATGGATTCCTAATGGATAAAGTTAGAAATTTTATCCATTAAGCCAGTGTGGAAGAGTAGATATGGAAGTATGACCTTCGATCTGAAAGGACTAAGCTCTTAATAAGAAAAATGGAATTTTACTAGTGGCCACAACGTAGCCAACGGTAGCCATAGCATGACGAAGTCAAGAATCACGCCTGCCTTGTCCTGGCATTGCCACGATCTGGACAAATAGGTTCACGTCATGGAAATGTCCTTCTTGATTGACTATTTGACCTTCTACTCTCCACGTTGTGGCCCTCCCTAGCCGTGTCGTGGCAACGTCCTTCTTGATTAATTGTTTGACCTTCTGTTCCCACAACATGGCTAAGGAGGGCCACAATGTGGAGTTGACTTTTTGACTAGTTTGACTTAGGTTCAAACTTAAAGGATTTGGGTTGTTGGCTAGCATTCTACCATGTTTTGTGCTAGTACATTTGTAGGAGCAATCGGTATAGAAAGGGAAACGTGTCGTAATGTTTCTCGGTTATTCGTTTCAGGTGATTTTTTCCTCACTGTACCCATCGGTCAAAGGCACCAATGTCGGCTACTAGTTTTGGTTATCAATTTGTAAAGGGATGTCCTAGGGGTTGTATATAGTCACGTAGGATAGACTGAGGAATCTTGATCTAGGCTTTCTTTCTTGCTCCTTGTATGGTCGTATGTCACACCCCCAAACCAGAACGACATAAACGTTCGGGGGCGGAGGACGTCATGTACAATATCATAACAATGCACAATAGTAAACAAGCAACAACATCATCCATTACATTTATAATATAATTTAATACAAGTGTGTTCTGTGTATAGTTTGAAAGACACCAAAATATGATTCAAAATAAAAGGCGAGTCTCGAATGTGCTCTGTCTTCTCAAAACCTGGTCCAGTGTACCTGTCTACTGGTGATCTGAGAATACAAGTTATCTTGAAAGAGTAAATCAACATTTAACCTGGTGAGTTCATAAGCATTTAGTGTCAAATGTTTGTATAAGTTTGATGAAAGTGTTTGTAAATGTTTGATGTCAAATGTTTGTAAGTGTTTGATGTAAATTGTTGTATCTCCTAGAAAATCCTATATTTTCTGGTTATAATGAAATGTAGTCTTCTATCATGACCCGACTGTTTTGTATGTTTGTTCTTTTGTAAAAGTGAGTGTTTTTCCCAAGTGTGACTATCATTACCAGAAAATAGATTACATTACTGTTTATTTGAGAAGATCACTATATGAATGTAATGGGAAAATGAAGATGTACAATAGTATTGTATATAGTAATTACCATTGTACTAACTACCTTAAACCAATAGTTTAATTAAGGTAAAATGTGATGAGATGATAACCATACTTGATTGACTAGTAAAACACGACGATCAAAACGTCGAAATGGTATGACATTCGTCACCCGTGGACCTACAGGTCCCACTGTAGCTAGTAGCAAGGTGTAGGATGGTCAATCCCGTATAGATCTATACACAAATTCATGCTCTCCCTCCAGGAGACTTTGGTTACAAAACGTGACACAACAGTATATTGCCATGCCATGAAGTAGTGGCTCACATTAATGTTATATTGTTCTTGTATTAGTGTAGTATGTTTCTTCTGTTCTAGTGTATAGTGTAGCACCCCAAATTCTAATGTTCAATGAAGGGCCAAAAGTGTAAATTTAGGAAAGGGACTCGACGAGTAAGTCCGCTTACTCACCGAGTCAGAGCGGGATTCTGTCGCGGTTTAAGTGGCCAACTCACCGAGTCGGCGGCTTGGACTCGACGAGTTGGTGCTGAAGAGAGAAAAACCTAATCTCGGGGTTTTGCCCTATATAAAGCACATTATAACCCACTCTCAGCCTCTTTGCTACCCTTTTGAGAACTACAAACCCTAAATCGTGAGTGAGAGCCCTTGGAAGCAATTCGGAGCCTAGATAAGTGATTTTGGTGGAAAGGGGCTAGAATATCAAAAGGTTTGTTGCAAAGGAGGGGTGTAGATCTGGGATCTACTTCAGTTGGAGCTTATATTGGAGGTAATAATATGTTTCTTGGGCTCTTTTGCATCTAGATCTTTTATCATTTGAGATTTGGGGCATTTTTGGTATGGTTGAGAGCTATTTCGAGTTAGAGGCTTAGATCTGAGGTTGCTACTTCAGATCTACGCTTGTGATGGTCCAAAATGTCATAAAGTTTCTGTTTAAGAGTTGTTGGTGAAGCCCCTTAGTCCTTAACCCTATCTCTAGTGTGTTTTGGGCCTATATCTCCTTGGTTTCATGTAAAGTTTGCAACTTTATGTGAGGGCTGGACTGTAGAAGAGTGGATCTATGGTGTTGGGCTGAAGATAGTTTTGATGTTGCGTCTTTTGGGCTCGTTAGTTTAGCCTTGTATTCTCCGGTTTGGGCCTGTCCAACCGAGAGCCTTTTATGTATTGTATATAAGTTAAATGCTTGCATGCATATTAGGTTAAGATTAAGATTGCTGAGATTATCGAAATAGCGATTCATCCAGAGTATAACATTTTTCTTTAATCGTTCTTGTAATCTTCTAATCCTCTACAGTTGATGTTCTTAATCGAGCTCTTCTGAGGATTTTATTCAATCATTCGACACGTTTGATTCAAGCTGTTTTGTTCATATTATTGCGTTCTTGCTGTTTTACATTCATATACTTGTTCAGGATCTAATCGATCTTCATAGATTAAAAGTTGTTTTAATCCCATCAATTGGTATCAGAGCAGGAGGCTGTGTAATCAATACACATCTTTTCTGTGAAAAAGATTTCCATTAGGTTTTTCCGCAATCATTGATATTTATTGAGCCGTCATCTTAATTGACGTATCTTAATATTTATTGTTTTGCCCTAATCTGCTTTATTACAAGTCTGATCTTTGAACAGGTTTTTACGATCATAATGGACGCGACGCAATCAAACCCTATTAATATTTCCAACAGCATCGGTTCGACGACAAAGATTCCAATCTTGTACACCCATGACTATGAAGTATGGGCGCATCATTTTGAAGATTACGTGATTGGATCGGAGGACAATGGTTATCTCATCTGGGAAGCCATCATCAATGGACCGTTTTCTCATTCTGCAACATCCAGAATCATTAAGACGCAAAAAGAGTACAACGATCTGCTTAAGGACGTGAAGGATATTGCACAAGATGAAAAAGACAAATTCCAGTGCAATATTAAAGCTCTAAGGTTGATCAGATTCGCCCTTCAGTCCGACACATTCAGACTGGTCAGCTCATGTACTACGGCAAAGGAAGTATGGGATAGACTTCGCGAACTGTACTCCACAGACGAAGATCTTGAACATTCTATTCAAACCTTGCTTCTATCTGAGTTTGGAGAATTCAGGCAAGGGGCCGAAGAAACGGTGACTCAGACGTTTGATCGCTTCAATCATCTTCTCAGCAAGATGATCAAACACGACATTGAAAGGAAGCTCATCGAACAGAAGGTTACTTTCTTGAACGGACTGAGATCTGAATGGAGAGCAGTGGTTTCCACAGTCAAAGCCCATGAGCAGTTTAAATCATACTCTTTGGCGAAACTGGTGGGTATTCTAAAGTCTCAAGAGAAGATTGTGGTTCAAGAGAAGAACGTTGTTTCTAGTCTTGGTTCGTTGGCCCTCCTATCTAAAAGTAAAGCCGTGATGGAGGATGAAGAGCTCAACTTGGAGGAATATGACCTCACGACTGAGGATTATGCCATGATGGTATCTAATCCTAAGAGGTTCATAAAGAAGAGATTCCCCAGCAACAAAAACCGAAACTGGCAGGGGAGTTACAGCTCTGAAAAGGTGAACAATGAACCGAAGGCTGAGGAGCCCAAGAAGGAACCGAAGGCAGATGGCGATTCCGGAGTAAGCTGTTTCTACTGTGGTGGCAAGAACCACTATGCTAAGGACTGTGTTCTTAAGAAGATGGCTTAAAAGGACGATGGAAATGATGAGGAAGCCGTGCTGCAGAAGAGATTGGATGAGTTGAGAAAGAAGAAGTCTACAGCTAACCCTTCTATTAATGCTCTTATTGTGCAGGGTTCGGTTAATGACGATGAGTTCGGTAGCACAGAAGTTTGGTCTACTGACTCAGAAGATGAAGAAGTGAGGAAGCCTACCCATGGAAAGGCGTATGTGGCTAAGGAGGAAAGCAGTGGAGGAAAATGCTTCATGGTGACTGACGTATCACAAATGAGGGGATACAACACCGATGGAGGAAACGATGGACCGAAGGTACAAGAGGATATGTGCTTTACGGCCAAACCACTCAGCCAGCAGTTCAATGAGCTCGATGAACTGATAAAGAAGGTACAATCTGTTTTTATTTCATCTAAAGTACCACCATCCTCTTATGAGAAAGAACTAAAAATTGTTAATACAAGAATTTCTCATTTAGATAGTAGCTTAACTCAAACTCGAGTCACCAATTCTAACCTGACTGATCAATTAAGCAGGGCGGCGTCGAAGAGTGAGGAGCGGCGAATGTGGATTGAGTTAAAAGAGTCGGAATTAGTTAAAGTTAAAGACGAAAACATTTATTTGCAGAGAGACAATTTGAAATTGTTAAAACAACGAAATGTTTTTTGTTTAATAGCTAAACGTTTATATTCCAATATTACTCAACTTCACTTAGATTGTGAGATAGGCCAAAAGATCCATCGCATGATTTTGCCCTTCCTAGAATTTAAGGAGGATGAAATCGATGCCGAAGCCTACAATTGTGAGAGTGTGATATCGTCTGATGATGTCAATCCGACCTACATGTATGGACTGGACAAAATTGAGTCCTTCATTAAATCCAAAGACCACAAGGACATGCTCAAAAATCTTTTGGACGAAAATGACAGACTTAAACTGAGAACCGAAACCATGCAAAAATTTGACTCTCTTAACGCCAACGTAAGCTCAGAAAACAAAATCGATGTTGAAAATGCATCTGAGCTTAACGAGGACGAAAACATGAGTGAAATTTCTGTAGAGGATACAGTTGACTGCTCAGAGTTTGTTAAAAGCGAAACTGAAAACCACAAAAACCTAATTTCTGAAAACTCTGTGGAGTTCGCTCGACTGTCCCAACAAAAGTCCCCGAAATTAATAGAAAAAGCAGTTGTGTATCAAAAGGTCAGGACCACTCTGAATCAAGTATACAAAGTGACTGGAGTAACCGAACATCAAACAGCTGAGCTCACAGATATTGTAAACGAAGACAATGCAGATGGCTGTGATGAGTACTTCTGGGAAGCTCCAATAGATAATGGAAACGAAACCGTTGGCCTATCTGAAAGAACCTCCTGGATGAGAAAAGGGAGATACATACCTGAACCATTGAATAAGCCCGATAATTTCAGTGAGCCAAGCACCAGTGGTACGAAAGATATTCCTCAGGAGGATGGGAGATCAGCAAAAGAAGACATTCCTTCCACTCCCTCAGCTCAAAGTGAAACCTCTTCAGACATTCCTTCTACTCCCTCAGTGCAAACTGAATCTTCTTCGGATACTCCCTCTGCTCCCTCGGCTCAAAGTAAAACTCCTGAAGTTCAAAAGGAACCAGCCAAGGAGACAACAAAAACGAAAGCGAACATTCATCATCAACCTAAGCAGATGAGGGACAAGAAGATAGAAAGGAACCAAAGATACAGGAAAAACCTTTCTGAAAGGAAACAATTCTGGCACTCCCAGAATGCATACTATTCACACAAAGACAAGAATCTGAAGTATGAAAACAATCCTGTAAGAAAGCCTGAAAATTCCATCAACCGAAAGCCAAGGTTCAGTTCACAAGAAAATACCAACCGAAAGCCAAGGTTCGGTTCACAAGAAGATACCAACCGAAGGAAAAGGTTCGGTTCTGAAAAGGATTTCAACCGAAACCAAAGGTTTGGTTCCAAGAACAACTCCAACCGAACTCAGAGGTTCGGCTCTGAAGTCAAAAGAGAACAAGACTCGAAGGTCGGCCCCTCCAATAATCAAAAGCAAAAGGGTCACCTAGAGTCATCAGCCAGGAAGTCCTCCCCATCCAAATCCTCTCTTTCTAATTCTTCTCGTTCTTCAACTTCCACCCATTCATCTCCATCTTGCTCTAAAGCTAATCCCGCTTGTTCTCAAAAACCTCATTCATCAGCTGAACAGAAGGGAAAGCAGAAGGTCGATGAATCCAAACCAGAGTCCAAAGCGAACACACCCAATCCTAACAAAATAAAAGTCTTTACCATTAAAAAGAAAGATGAAACAACTCTAATAAAACGAACATATCTAGTTGACATCTCTCTTACTATTCCCGTTTCCATGAAAAGCTCACATGGACCCAAGAAACTTTGGGTTCCTAAATCTGCTTAATTTTTGCAGGTTATAAGTGACGAGCAGTTTGACGAAGAATGGTACATCGACAGTGGCTGCTCGCGTCACATGACAGGGAGGAAAGAGGAGCTCAGGGAATACAGATCTCTTGCAAATGGTGGCAACGTTAAGTTTGGAAATAACTCTTTCGGGACCATAAAGGGATATGGAATGATAACAAATGGAGACTTCACTATAAGGAAGGTGGCTTATGTGGAAGGACTCCAACACAACCTCATCAGTGTATCTCAGCTTGTTGGAGGTACAGGTCTCAAAGTCTCATTCGATGATGAAGGTTCTGAAATCATAGAGAAAAAGACAAAGAAAGTGATTCTAAAGTCAGAGCGAAAGGGTGAAATGTTTCCTCTGAACATGAAACCCATCAAAGGAAACCCAGCCATATGTCTGTTATCAAAAGCTCAATCTGACGAAAGCTGGTTGTGGCACCGAAGACTCTCTCATCTCAATTTCAAAGATATCAACCAACTTGTCACTGGAGGTCATGTTAGAGGTCTTCCCTTGCTCAAGTTCGACAGAGAGCATTTGTGTGCCGCATACGAAATGGGAAAGCAGAGTCGTCAAAGTCACCCATCCATAATCAACACAAAAGTTGTTGAACCACTCGAATTGCTTCATATCGATTTGTGTGGTCCTTCATCTATCGAAAGCATCGGTGGTAGCAAGTATATTCTTGTTATCGTTGATGACTTTTCACGATTTACTTGGGTGTTCTTTCTAAAGCTCAAATTTGAAGCGACTCAAAAGCTAAAAGTGTTTATCAAGCAAATTGAAGTCCAGCTCAAGAAGGTCGTTCGCAACATCAGGAGCGACAATGGTCTCGAATTCAAGAACAGGGAGTTTGAAGAGTTTCTTGCAGAAAAGGGAATTAGTCACAATTTCTCAGCTCCCTACACACCACAACAGAACGGAATAGTCGAAAGACGAAACCGATCCTTGTGTGAAGCTGCCCGAACTATGCTAAGTTTCGCTTCCTTACCTCTTTATTTTTGGGCTGACGCTATTTCTGCTGCTTGTTATACACAGAACAGGTCCTATCTCAATAAGCGATTCACGCTCACACCATATGAGATAATAAATAACAGAAAACCCAATGTGAAATTTTTCCATGTGTTTTGCTCAAGGTGTTTCATCTTTAATTCTAAAGAACACCGCAACAAGTTTGATGTCAAAGCCGACGAGGGAATCTTTCTGGGTTACTCGCTCACATCCAAGGCGTATAGGGTCCTAAACAAACGTTCAAGAAGGATTGAAGAGACATACTATGTGACCTTCGACGATAACTATGTCAAGAAGCTACAGGCCATAGAAGACACTGCCGGTGAAATCTTTCCTCAAACTGGCCAAGTCACAGTCTCGATCGCCAACTTATACGAGAATTTTCTGGAACTATTTGACGAACCGGAAAAAGCTTCTCTCTCAGAAGTGGGTGCAGCTGACAACAAAGTTGATCATATGAAGCAAATTGTCGAAGACGCTGCAAGAAGAATGCATGAAGGAGAATCACCCTCTGATGAATTTCCATCCAACAATGCTTCAGTCCAGGGGGAGCCAAGTTCTCATGTCGAGGGGGAGCCAAGCTCACAAGTCCAGGGGGAGCCAAGCTCTACAACTTCAACCGAAGGTCCTTCACCAACCGAAGGTGCCTCTCCAACCGAAGATGCCCCTCCAAACGAAGGTGCTTCAACGCCTGAAAGTCCAGCACCACAAGAAACCCCTGAACCTCATGTTTCTCAAGACTCATCAATTGAGGGGGAGCATGATGATATGACGCTTGATTACGATAGCCAATCTGAGCCAGAAGAGATGATCAACGCTGAACTAGACCCAACCTTTGATCCGAATTATCCTCCTCTTACCAAATGGACCAGAGATCATCCTATCTCTCAAGTAGTTGGTGATGTATCTGAAAAGGTTCTAACCCGATCTCAACTGAAGGCAAAATAGACATCCTTATTTTCAAAGGTTGAGTTTTGTATGTTTAACTCATTCGTATCAAAAGTTGAACCGAAGACAGTGAACACTGCCCTCGATCACTCTGATTGGGTTCAAGCAATGCAAGACGAACTGAACGAGTTTGAAAGGAATAAAGTCTGGCGCCTCATTCCAACTCCTCCAGATGCTTCGGTTGTTGGTCTTAAATGGGTTTTTAGGAACAAAATAGACAAGGAAGGTAATGTCATAAGGAACAAGGCTCGTCTGGTGGTCAAGGGATACTGTCAGGAGGAAGGAATAGATTACGAAGAGACGTTCGCTCCAGTAGCTAGGCTAGAATCTGTTAGAATATTTCTGGCCTATGCTGCTCACAAAAACTTTGAGGTTTTCCAAATGGACGTCAAGTGTGCATTTCTCAATGGAGAACTCGAAGAAACTGTGTATGTGGAGCAACCTCCTGGGTTTGTGAACGAAAAGTATCCAAATCATTGCTATATTCTGGATAAAGCTATGTACGGCCTCAACTGGCTGAGGTATCACTTCATCAAAGATCATGTGGAAGATGGAAATGTCGAAGTTCACTTCGTAAGAACCACTGATCAACTGGCTGACGTCTTTACCAAAGCTCTTCCAGAAGCATCATTCAATAAAATATTGCAAGGGCTAGGAATGATGGAATCAGAGTCAGTACCTCACACTACCTCTCAACCTCAAACGTAAGAAGCGAAACTAACCGAACGTTCGGGTTCGGTTCAACCATCTGACTCGCTCATTACTTCAAAGGTAGTTTTTCTGAGTTGTATATTTTCTTTGTACAAAATTTGTTTTTCTTTGTGTAAAAAGTTTTTCCAAATTGCATATCTAAACTCTTCGGTTTTCCAATATTTTCCTGAACCGAAACCAACCAAAGGTTCGGGTTCGGTTTTTCAAAATTTTCCTGAACCGAAACCAACCGAAGGTTCGGGTTCGGTTTTCCAAAATTTTCCTGAACCGAAACCAACCGAAGGTTCGGGTTCGGTTTTTCAAAATTTTCCTGAACCGAAACCAACCGAACGTTCGGGTTCGGTTTTTCATTTTTTTTCTCCAAAGTTTTTTTTAAGATCTTATTTTTATTTTTAAGTCTTATTTTTTATTATTATTTTATTTTTTTTATTTAATTTTATTATAAATTTCAAAAACTCCAAAAATATTTTATTTAATTTTTTTATGTGCTCATTTGTTTGTGGGGATATATTTGATGACTTACTTAAGTGTCCCTAGAAGCATGCTGCTGTATGTGCCCCAAGCCTCATAAGATTTTGAATAATAGCCTTCATGACCTGGTATACACAAACCTTGTCTTCCCAATAAGGCTAACTCATTTATTCTAATCGTGAGCTACCTCACTCTCTTCTCACATGAGTTAAGAGTCTCCTGCTTGGTCCTTATTTTCGCAGCAGAGGTACTATGTTTTCTTACACCATCCCCATTACACTTCTCCATTACATTCGTTTCATCACTGTAACCCTTGAGACTCTCAGAAACTACCACTGAGGTTTATGGTTACACAACATCTGTGTTTATGATCTTAGTTTCGTGCCACTACGAGCTGAGTGAAACCCAAAATTCAACACCAACGAATTGACGGTGACCAATAAATTTGATCAAGTTTTCACCAATGAATTGACGAATGTACCCTCAAGGAATCTCAATTTTTCTTTTGCGTGATTCCAATGAAATTGTTACTCACCATAACATTTCTTCCCAAGGGATCCAGTTTTAAATTTTTATCTGAGATTTCGTATTAATCCAAGCCACTACAAAATCAACTCCTACCTACTTGTTCAACAGACTACACCGGTCTCACAAGTACTTTGTTCACTCTCGTTCTTATATCAAGAATTGTATTGATGAATCAAAGCGAAACCACCCTTAATAAGCCTAATTAAAAGAAGCCTTTCAACATTTATTAATAAATGTTTGATCGTAATTCAACGGGATTCCACACTAACACTTTGAGGTCTCTCTTGACCTTGAAGGAAGAGATTCGTGCCCGGGATCATCAGTTTCGTGTCATTATTGACATCACAGATTATCCTAAAAAGAGTTGCTTTATTTCTTTTTCTTTTACACTCTTTGCACGAAAATCCTAGATTTTCAAAAATTCCGTTACTAATTATTTTACAGGCTGGATTATTACTGGATTGTTACTAATGAAGTTGTGGTCAAAAATTAGCCACGTGGGTCATTAATTGAAAACAGCCGTTTAAAAGGGGATAAGACAAAAAGTTGCTGACTCGGCAGGAGTTAAAAGGATAGAAGTTCAAATGACGGTAAAAAGGAGGGCGCGTGAATTTGAACCGGCCGCGCTTTTTCTGACACTTATGGACGCGTGTGCGATATCGAAGAGTCATCACTCTGGCATTAAAGGCGCGTGTGGAAATGGAAACGGTTCCTCTCTCTGAACTGGCGCTTATTGGGCGGCGTAATCCTAGGAAACTGACACTCTCTCTCCTACGTGATCATCGCACGTCCCAACTGTCACCAATCAGTCACTCAAAAACCCGTTTTGTATTTCCATAAGAGATTTGAAACGATTTTTCTCTCTCTTATCACCCACTATAAAAGGCCGTCTACACCATCTTTTACCTCTTTACTGCCTCCATAATTCCCAAAGCAAAAATACTCCCAAATACTCTCCCGGTCTTCTTCTTCACCAAACCTGCAACAATGGCTGAATCTTCCTCTGTTCATGCAACTTCTCAGATTCTTCCCATCCGACCCCAACAATGCCTAGTCATTGATCTTAACCCACTGGCGTATGATTCCTATATGTCGCCGGTCATAGAATGCCTCAAGTACTCCCAGCTTGCTCCTGCATTGTCAAGAATTGAAACGGTGCCAATGGTGACCTTATCACAGGTCTATGCGACGGCTTACTACGACAAGGCCGTCGACCGGGTATTCTTTGAGGTGGCAGAACACAAGACTTCGATTTCTCGCCCCCGTTTCTGCACTATGTTAGGGTTTGCTGCTGACCCATCGCGAGTTCACCCGGAGACGATTCCGGTTGGGATGTTGTACAACATGTTTTACAACATGGGCTACACAGAGGTTCTTACCTCAGTCGCCAAATTTAAGAAGTCCTGCCTACCGCCCCAGTGGAATGGGTTATTTACAGTTCTCTTCAAGGGACTGTCAGAGAGGAGCTCAGGATCTGACGGTGCAAGTCGTCTTTTCCTTTCGATAATGTATGGGGTGTACAACGGGATAAACCTGGACTATGGGTTTGTCCTATGGCAACAGCTGATTCAGAGCCTCTCTTCCTCTTCCCGACACTCTGAGGTGTCGTTGGCCCGGTTCTGGATCTTGATCACAAGATGGGCCATGGACAAGTTCAATGTTCCAACAGCCGATGGTGCATCGATGTCTTCTATTGGTACGTTTCATACCAAGAAGATCATCGTATCCGATGCATCACAATTCTCATTCATTGGCTCTATCCCGGAGTCGATGTATGCCGATGTGCCCGCCGATAGCAGACTGATCAGGACGATCAAGGAGTTTAGGCCAACTGGTCCGAGGGAAATGACACCGGACATGCTGCGATCGATTCATGATGCCGATAAACCGGTGGCCAGGGGCAAAAAGGCATAGAAGGGGAAGCAAGTGTCCAGAGCTCCAAAGGGACCTTCTCCCAAGAATCGAAAACAACCAAAGGCTGCTTCACCCCCACAGCCGAAAAGGAGGAAGACCCAACAGAAGCGAAAGCTCCTTATTCCCTCCTCTTCAAGCGAATCCGAAGGTGGGAGTTCGGACTCTGAAGGATCACAAGGAGACAAATCTCCTCAACGAGGCAACACACCCCCTCGGTCCCCAACCCCAGAGATGGAACTTCATCAATCTCCTATTCCTTCACCTCCACCAACAATTCCTATTTCCATTCCCACCATAAACCCCACTATTCCCCCAACCTCTATCCCTATACCTCCACCCATATTCACCACATAAACCGAAACACCACCTGTTACCGAAACCCCTCCAGTAACCGAACCTCCACAAACCGAAACACATACCACTCAAACTACCCATACACAACCACCACCCGAAACTAACCCCCCACCCACTCAACCTGAACCAACCAAACCAATAACACCCCCAGCTTCACCACCACCTCAATCTCCAGAAGACGCCTCCGATGGCAGTGATCAATACCTTGGTGGTGATCACATGAACTTCGATTCGGTCTACTATATTCTGTTTCAAGTTCAGAGTGATGAGGAGGATGATGCTCCAGTGACACGGAAGCATCTTCGCGAGCTTCACGAGAAGGTTGATCAACTTCTCGCCTCCTCTTCCAACCAGCAGTCATCTTTGTTTGAAGCTGCCCTTCAGAAGATCGTTGACGCCTTCTCCAGGGCTCAACATGAATCCGTAGCCTCAGCAACTGCTGCTATCGATGCCTCCACCCGAGCCTGTGAGGCAACGACCGAAAAAGTCGATAAACTATTCAATGACGCTTCTGTCCTGCTGCAGTCTTTGCAGGAGAGTGCCGAAGCCACTAAGACAACTCTGGAACCAGTTGTTCAACAATTGGCCCAGTTTGTCTCGACGGAGCTGTCTTCCTTCGCTACTCTCAGACAACATATTAGCGACGACAACTCGGCTCTACGAGCCTCCATCGATGCTCGCCTGGCGAAGCTACAAGAGGATCTTGCAGCTGAAAATTCTCTGATGGACGTCTTGGCGAGTAAGACTACCGCCCTTAAGGTCAAGAGCACGCAACTTTCCAACTCCGAGCAACAATTGGAAGCTCTTCGATCCGAGAGGGAAGTCATAAAGACGTGTGTTTCGGATGTCCACGCAGCATTATCAAACATCCTGGAAGCACATGACCCCATCCTAAACCATTCGGTGAGGCGCACCCTAGCTGAAAAACTCTCTCCGGCCATGGACCTTTTAAGCAAAATTGAAGGCCTACCGAGTTTCGTGTCCATTCCGAAACAAGGGGGAGATGAGAAGAAAGGATCGAAACCACCTCCTTCCTCCAAAGCTACTCACACAACCGAGCCAACCCCAACTGGTCATGCCTCGGGTTCGGGTGTGAAGAACAAGGGCAAAAACATAGCTGAGGGAGGAGATGAAGATGAAGATGAAGACAAGGAGACCATTGCGGACATGTTAAAAAGAAAGAACAGTCGCAATGCTGAAGACGATGCCAGTCGTGTGGCGCGTGAGGCTGAAGAAGCCGAACGAAAGCAAAAAGAAGCCCACGATCTCCTTGAGAGCCGAAAGTTGCTCTTCCCTGCCTGGACCAGGGATCGTTTGATAAAAGAGGCCATAGAGACTCCAAGCATACTATGGCTCGAGCCGGTTATATCATTCGACTGCAACAACTCTATCGATTCGCAGTTTGATATGCCGCTGACTCGAAAGGCGTTCATCTTCCACGTCTTCTCTAACATTTTTGAAGTCCCGCATCCGAACGATGAGCTTGACAGGGAGCTCATTGACTTCTATCTGGAGGCCGCTCGCCCACAATACCTCACCTGGAGCGCCCAGAAGATTTTTAATGTTCGGGTGCTGAAGCCTTATGCCGTGGGGAGATTCACAAACGTTAAGTTCAAGCTCATCCGAGGATCTGCAAGAACTGCCCACATCATCTCCCTGGCGGATCTGCCGAATCTGAATCCTCATGACTGGATAGTCTTGTACAATATCCTGCTGACAGATGAATCTGAATATGGTCCCATCATAGACCATGTCAAAAGGATGTTGGCTTGCTACATCATGGAGGTTGCCCAAATGGATCAGGAGGTCGCCACAGTTTTTAAGAAGAAACCGAAAGTCGCACCTGTGGGATCGGCCAGTGATCTAAATCAAATGCAAATGGGCAAGATAGATCCGAGGCGAAACTCAGTGATGTTCACTAGAGACGAAGGACAGAAATGTCTCTTCGCTTTAGCTGACAAGCACCTTTACACCACAGCTTGCTTGGAACACGTCTTATCAATCATCAAGCGGTGTAAGGAGAATTCAGCTGATGACATCAAGTACTTCAATGATATGATCAATTGGTACATCCGGTTTAGACAGACCATCCTCTCCATAACCAAGTGTCTGTTTAGCACCGTGAAGAAGAAGGTACCAGCTTCAGCTGCCGGCCCAAGTAAGAAGTGAAGGTCTCGCTCCAAATTGAACCAAAGGGGGAGATTGTTGGGCTGAAGATAGTTTTGATGTTGCGTCTTTTGGGCTCGTTAGTTTAGCCTTGTATTCTCCGGTTTGGGCCTGTCCAACCGAGAGCCTTTTATGTATTGTATATAAGTTAAATGCTTGCATGCATATTAGGTTAAGATTAAGATTGCTGAGATTATCGAAATAGCGATTCATCCAGAGTATAACATTTTTCTTTAATCGTTCTTGTAATCTTCTAATCCTCTACAGTTGATGTTCTTAATCGAGCTCTTCTGAGGATTTTATTCAATCATTCGACACGTTTGATTCAAGCTGTTTTGTTCATATTATTGCGTTCTTGCTGTTTTACATTCATATACTTGTTCAGGATCTAATCGATCTTCATAGATTAAAAGTTGTTTTAATCCCATCATATGGTTTGGAGCCCCGGCATGGCTCGAAAAGCCTCTGATTGGATTGAGAACTGGAGAGACTCGGCGAGTCAAATGGGTGTACTCGACGAGTTGTATGAACATGTGCATGGACTCGGCGAGTTGGAAGAACAACTCGACGAGTCTATTGAAGATTGCCTTGGACTCGGCGAGTCTGTTCTTGGACTCGACGAGTCTAGTCGCAGAACCCAACCTCTTTTGGTTAAAGCTTTGGATTAGTGAGTCGGTTGGCGACTCGGTGAGTTGGACAGGATGGAATTTCGAGATCGTTCAACTCGATGAGTCTTGGGGCGACTCGGTGAGTTGAGTCGTGTTGTAGGAGTTTTCTGAGTATAAGAACTCGGCGATTCGACGGGTTGACTCGGAGACTAGAATCAACCAGGAAGGTTAACTTTGACTGAGGACTTTGACTTTGACCAACAGTTGACCACTTTGATTTCCAAGGGTATTTTGGTATTTATGGAAATTGGTTCTTTGGTAGTGTTTTGTGGTGGAGTTCGTGTCGGTGGACGGAGCAGCTTGGTCTTATCTCTTCAGTAAGCAATTGCAGGTGAGCTATCCTCATTATATCGACAGGGTCTACAGCACCAAGGCCGACACTTTATCGGATGGAAATCCGGGTATTTTTTGTTATGTTATTGCTCTGCTAGATCTGCATCCTGGTATTTAGGATGGTGTTATGTTAGTGACCTAGTTAAGGTCGATACCAGGTATATAGGGTAATGTTATGCTAGTGACCGGTTAGGTCAGAATCCTGGTTAGGATGTTGATATGCTATGTGATCTGTTAGATTGTTTGTTTGGTTAAGGATTTGTTATGTGATTAATTGTTGTATCTGCACATGGTTGTTTGACAGGGGTTGGGTTGAGGCGGGTCCTGCTTTCTGCTATAGGCCAACATATCCAGGGCGGACCGGATATTCCGAAGGCCCAGTGAGCGGTCCGGATAGGCTGAAGGCCCTAAGAGGGCGGACCAGACATGCCGAGGCTCGGAGAGTGGACTAGGCCGACTGAAGGCCTGGTGTGGGTAGACCAGTCATACTGTAGACTCAGAGAGTGGACCAGGTGGATTGAAGGCCCGGTACGGGCGGACCAATCACACTGTAGACTCGATGTACATGGCTAGACTCGGAGGGTGGACCAGGTGGACTGAAGGCCCGGTGCGGGCGGACCAGTCACATAGTAGACCCTATGTGCATGGTTGTTCTATTTGTGATATGTTACGAGTATGTTTATGTGTGGTTGGTATTTTGGGGGTAACTCACTCAGCTTTCGGGCTTACAATTCAGTGTATTGTTTCAGGTACTTCTGGAGATCGTGGCAAGGCGAAGGCGTGATCGTACCGCTCCTTATGTTTTATGATTTATGTGATATGGTTCTGGGGGGATAATCTGATGTTTAAACTATTTTGAAAACAAGATGTATGAACTTAATGGTTTTTGAATGAGATAAAATGTTTTAATTTGGCTAAAATTCAATGGGAGTTGCATATAGTATGTTCCTTCTGTTCTAGTGTCTAGTATGTTCTTTATGTTCTGTTGTATAGTATGTTCTTTATGTTCTTGTTATAGTATGTTTGAACTGACTCTTGTAAGTTCTTTATCTAAACTATACCTATTAAAGTTTACTAGTACTGTTGTTTGAATGACTGATCATGTTTGTACACCTTTGCTACCTAAAGGTATTAAACTGATTGGAAGAACTTTTATATCTACATCCATATACACATGGTTGCAGAAATCGGGATTAATCGTGGATTAATCGCTTGGTGTTCTACAACTATCGAGGATTAGGGCATTAATCGGAAATTTAGGATTAATCGGGTTTGACGGGATTAATCGGCCTTGGCAGGATTAATCGGTCAACAAAAGTAAAAAAGGTCGAAAAAAGTCAAAAAAAAAAAAGGTCAAAAAAATTTGAAAAAATTCAACAAAGCAACTTTTTTTTACTTCAAAATTTCCAAATTTTCAAAATTTAAAATATTATACCACAATATTCATATTTTCGTATTTCCAAATTTCCAAATTACAATTTTTCTTATTTTCTAATTTTGAAGTACTTGTTTTTCTTAAGATACATTAATATTTAATTAATTTTAACATTTTATTAATAATCTATGGTCTCCGATTAATCCTCGATTAATCCCTGCCAAGACCGATTAATCCTTTAACACCAGTCGACCGTCAAGCTACCGTCAAGCGATTTTTACAACCTTGCATATACATAATATATAACTAAGATTCAAAAGAAACTCAGACAAAAAACCGATACCCTAAGTCCACAACCAAACAAGGAACACAAAATAAAGCGAGTTATCAGTCCTAAGCCCTTTCAACCTTATTTATATAACTATATCTATATAGACATGATTTGGACAATATATAAGTTTAAAAGAGTTTTGTAAAACGATAAAGAGTTTATCATATAAAAGAGTTTTAACCATTCGATAGGTTATTAATGACTTAATGTCAGTTTATAAAATGATTTGAAACAGCTTGTTTGATAACACAGTTTTGAAGTATAAGAAATCCTCTTGTTTGATAGTTATAAATCACATGTGATTTATACTACAACTACAATGTTTTCTACTTGTATCCCCCCCCCCATAAAAGCATTTAAAATCATTTAAAATATAATTTTAAGAGTATGAACTCACCTGTAGTGAGTGATTCGAATGAAAGATCGATATAGGATGCTAAGTATGCCAAGTGATGTCTTGAGCACAAACGGATCCTATTAACCATATAATGACACATATATGTATATAATTAGTGTATATAACAACTAATCATGTATTGGAAACATCCCTAAGGACTAGGAATCACACACAATGGAGTGTATCAATCACACATGATTGATTTAAAGGAGTTCACGGCCACACCAAATGTGTTTACGACCAAAGTAGAGTTTACGGCCAAGAAAAAATGATGTCTTCATGGCCCAACTTGATTCTATGAAGTGTTTTCAGTCCTAATCTTGGTCTTAAGAAGGTTCATGGCCAAACCATGATCTTATGAAAGGTTTACGACCATAAACTCTTGAAGATCAAGCATTTTGGTTCTTGAATCATGCTAAAAGGGTGTTTGTTTCATGAGGCTTCAAGTATTTATAGTGGGTAACAAGAATATGGAAAGGATACTTACAATTTGGAGGCCCTTGGGGTTTCACGACCACCAAGAACAAGTGTGTGTTCTTGGAGAAATGGATGAATATTTGAATATCTAAACCAAAAGAGTTTGATTCATGGATGAAATCAAAGGGTTTTACTATATCAAGAAGGATATCAACTAATAATGAAAGAATCACTTACAACTTTGAAGAGAAATGGAAGTGTTCTTGATGATACTTGAGAGAGAAATGAGTGTTCTTGACTTGAAGATGTGAGAAATGAGGAAGAAATGAAGGAAAACTATACTTATAGGAAGGGGTTCACGGCCAGCATGGAGTTTATGGTCGTAAACTCTAGTTTGCGGCCGTGAACTCCTTGTGATGGAGTTTTCGGCTCGATTGTAACACAACGAACTTAAGTTAACACATCCCTAGATACAATCCTTGAATGTACTAGGCTTAGAACACTCAAACGGACCCTTAACAATGCTAAAAGATAGCAGAAACAAGTCTGACTTTTGATTGAATTGATTGGCTTTACAAGATAGAAATGGTTGTCACATTGTAGTTCTAGAGTAGTATCATCTGTCTGGATGTCTATCTCACCTCTAGATACATATGGCTATGCATTCCTTGGAGATTTGGTTATGTGTCATAGTGTATAGGATGTTGTTGTGTTTGTTGTGAGCTGTTATATATATATATATATATATATATATATATATATATATATATATATATACTTGTATGTTATGATGCAACATTAGTGATATACTGGTAAGAGTACCAACATGTTGGTTATCGTCAAGTGGATTGCCTTAGGGGATGTATGTAGTCACGTAGGATAGCCTGAGAACTCTTGATCTATGCTTTCTTACATGTTCCTTGTTTGGTTGTGGCTCTAGAGTAGGATCATTTTTTTAGGTGGCTATCTCACATATGGTTTCATATGGTTATGCATTCCATGGAGAGTTTCTGGTAGTGGAGCAATATTTTGTGAAGGGTCTAGTAGACGATAGTGAGATGTATGATTGTTGGTTTCATGTATTTATGTGTCTAACTAATCTCTTGTTTGTTTATATGTCGACATATTGTGGCGGTTGAGGTTGGGCGGTCCTACTGTGTACTGTAGGCCAAGATACCAGGTGTAGGTTGGTTGTAAGTCGTAGGCATGAAGGCTCGGGAAGAGTTGTTGGGTTGAGGCAATAGGCCAACATACCCAGGGTAATGCAATCTGATGACTGTGGACCCCGTATGCATTCTTGTATATGTTATGTTGTGTGCGGTATTTTGGGGAAACTAACTAAGCTTTGCGCTTACCCGTTTGTTTATATTTTCAGGTTCTATCGGTGATCGTGGGGTGGCAAAGGCGTGATAGTACACACTCAATATCAATATTGATAATTCCACGTTTATTATATTATTCTGATTTCCAACAAATGTAATTTGGAGTGAATGGTTTTCTTAAAATGAATTTATAATTGTGAAGTTTTACCTTAATAAAAATGAAATTTTTTGTTGTGAAAATGGGACATTACAATTGGTCAGTGATGGCAAGAGATGTTACTTTTTGTATTTGGGTAGTGTTTTTCTAGCCTCCTATGCTCGAGGAAGGAGAGATCAAATGTGGGGCAATCGAGGGATAATATAGGAGGTGGTGATCTCCTTTTCTGTTCTACTGTAAAAAGGTGAAGTTTGGTTCGTGGTAATTGTGGATTTCACTTTTTTTATTTAGCTTGTCGGTTGTGTAGCGGGGGGGGGGGGGGGGGGGGGGGGGTTGTATGTTGATTTATTAATCGTATGACAATGGTAGGTGCTTGGGCAGTATAGTGTTGTCACCGATGGCACAATGAACGGCTGGTTGGGTCAAGTCGACGTAGGGAGTTGAGTTATTGGAAAACTCATGGTGGTGTGCTAGCAGTTGTTTTTGGGATTCTTTTTATTGGAGTCGTGTTCGTTTGATAATGAGGTTTTTTGTGAATTCTCTCACTATTATACCTACATTATAGTAGGCTACCTGTTAGACTAGCTGAGTCTTAGTAGTTGATGGATGTTATAAGTATTTTCCGAGTTACTGAAACCTCCAGGATTGTTGATCTAAATGACAATTGAAGATCTCAATAATAGGAGTTCAACGATATAAAGACAGTCGAAAACGGGCATTGGATGATAAAGTTAGGCATTTTATATGGGCTTTAACAGTCTAAGCCTGTATGAAATAAATAAAATCAAAACTAGCCGATGAATTCTAAATCAAAGTTGTTGATCTCGTCAATAGCTACACATAGATATAAAAATGTCAAAAACAAGGCTTGTATGAAGAAGTTACACAATTTTGAAGTTTTAGACTCATTGCATGCGTATACGCCTCGCACATGACGTTCTATAAGCCACCACGTAGCCCCGGCCAGAATCCGACATGTGGCATTGCACTAGGGAAAGCACATCTACCATGTGGGCGGTGCGCATGTCCCTTTTTGTGGTGCTCATCTTGAGATCTCAGCATATAAATAGTTGTTAAATGCTCATAAGTTTCCCCACATCTCCTCTACAACTCTCTTGATGTCTATTTCTTTTTTTTTTCCAGAATTTTCTTAGAGTTTAGGATATCTTGGCAAGTCTTAAGGTCCCTAGGAGCCCGACCTCTAGTAGCTATCAACCCGGAGTTCTACCAGTGTAATTTCCAGACTTTTGTCTATGGAATCCATGTAAGTTAAGTTATCATCTATCTCATTTTAGTGTAATTTATAGTTAAATTCTTAGTTGTTGTTATGAATTTATAGATAAGAACTATATGTAATTCCAAGCTATAATAATGATTGATCTACTTACGGGAGAGATAACTATAATGGTCATGTTGGCTTGGTTGTTAGATTTCATAAAAACTATTATGCCGAAATGGTCATGCCTCCCAACTATTCTGCTTGGTTGATCCTTATTAAATAGAACTATCGGTATTCATTGGAATCATTGATATGTCAAAGGAAAAGTCAGTTGCTAGAAGCGAAGCGTTGTCCGAGTTTCGAGCCATTACTTTATCAAGTGATTGCATAGTTACTTTCATCTTACACATAGATATAAATTATTTAAGATTATTACATGCTATATGTGCCTATTATTTGTGTTCCTGATATCTATGCTAGATGAACGAATTATGCATGTTTTACTTGATTAATAACTGGATATGTATTTTTATACCTATAAATATATTGGGTAGAGATGGATAGAAAAAAGATGATAGAAATGATGAGAGATGAAAGATGAAACAGATGATCAAAGGCCTTGACTTTAAAGGTGATCTAGTCGTCTACCGGAGTATAGATGACGACGACAGACTATTCTAGACAGTGCAGTGGAACGGTAGCAGGCTCGCAACCTGTAAGTGTTTTTGAACTAAGCGTTCACCTGGTGTACTCCATCCCCCCCCCCCCGAATTCCCTTATTTACATGTATTGCTAAGGAATCTGCTAAGCATTATTGTCTATCCCGAAGATGATCCTTAGGATAAGTCCCCAGAATTAGATTCTTTAGGGATAGAAAGTGAGGATAATGAAAATAGGTAATCGGGTTGAATGATTTGATGAAATATATATATATATATATATATATAATTAAAAGAATTTAATTATTGTGGGTTGAAAAACATATGTGCTCACCAGGCTCCCAAGCCTGACCCACTCGGTTTATTGTATTACAGGTAGTGACACGAGAGCACATGTATGATGATCATATGAGAGATTTATGGATGACAGGCCAATATAATAATATATGTTTGTAAGGCCTGTATTATTACCATTTATGCCTATATGTTGTATTAACAATGACATCCCAATGTTTTTAATAGAAATAAAATAAATTTCTTCGGAAATACTTTGAAAATATCATTATCATGTTTTTGAGAAAAAAAAAATCCAAAATATTACTCTTCAAAAAGGATACTTTAATTTTAAATAAGCATAAACAAATCAGTCATTTCTGGCCATGAAATAGGGGATGTCACATTGTAAGTGTCAAAGATTCAACCTTTATGCTTCTATGTTGTTAGATCTAGGTTTTGTCCCATTTTCTTCGTGTTTAAGCAAGCTTGATTGGAAAGGATCCATCAAGTTAGCAACTTTATGGATTATAAGAGTCCGTTGAGTATTATAAAGTTCAGATCCAGAATTTGGTTGAGTTTTGGATGCATGCTTGTGAGTTTTGGTTTTATCTCTATACTCTTAGCCTAGAATGGATTGAGGACATGCATGGAGCATGCATGTCCATAAATTAATCATTTTTATGGACCTTTGGTGTCCCCTTATGTTATGCTCACGACGTAACCTAGGACGGTTCACATCCTGATGCGTACTGAGCAAGTTGTTCGTGACTAAGTTGGATATGTTAGAACTAGTTGAGTTGGAATCGGGTTGAGTAAGTTCTCACAACGTGACCAAGGGCTGGTCATGATGTGAGGCTCAATGGTTGAAGTTCTTGGTTGTTGACTTTGACCTTGATCATTGACTTGTTGTCCTGAGTTGGCTTTTGGTCAAACTATGGGTTTTGGAGTGTAGACTGAGAGGGTACTCTTTATGATTGTTAGGTGCCATGTAGGATCAGTCTTTGTCGGGTGAGAGCGATGGCGTTTAGATGCTATTTTCAAGGTGAGTCTTCTCACTATACTTGCATGTATGGTAATATATGTCGATCAGATGGGTCTTAGTTGTTGATTTCTGTTGTATACGAACGGAGTTGCTAATGACTCATTGGTTGTTGTAAGTCTATAAGATTGCTGATAGTCCCCTGGGTTGCTAATAACCCTTGAGGTGTGTTATTAATCGACATGATGTGTTGTTAGCCCACTGGGACTGCTGATAGTCCTCAACGTTGCTGAGAACCCATAATTGTTATATTGTGTGATGTATGTGATATTTGGGGCTACTGCTAATTCTAGGATTGTTGGTATATGATGTGTTGTATGGGATATGTTGGGAAACTCACTAAGCGTTATGTTTATAGTTGTGGATTAATTATTTTGCAGGTACGTAACAGATTGCGAAGACGGGACGGTTCACAAACATCAGTACATTTAGGATTTGAGATTCAGCATTGTTTTCTTATAATCTCTGATAATAGTGGTTTATGAACAAATGGATTGCCCTAAATTTAATGCGTTAAATGGATAGTTTTATTATTTTAAAAATGAAAAAAATAGCCCGAGATTTTAGGATGTTATTTCATCGCTTCCTTCCAACTAAAAAGGGGTCTCCTTTCAAGGATATTCGATCCTTCATCCTATATAAAATTTATTCATTTTTTGTGGACACTCTTAAAATCTCATCATATATATAACACACAATAAGGATGCTCAAACCATTTTCCAAATCCAAGTTTGTTCATAATAACACATATATACAGAATTATTTCATGATCGGTCATATAACATTCAAGAGTGTGTGTGTGTGTATATATATATATATATATATATATATATATATATATATATATGTATATATATAGGGAGAATTTCATATATGCCCTTCTTAAACATCAAAACATCATATTTACCCAACTTAATTTCTAAATATCATATTTACCCTTCATAAAATTTCTAAATATCATATTTACCCTTGATAAAATTTCAAAATATCATATATGTCCTTTTTAAACATCAAAATATCATATATATGCCGTTCTTAAACATCAAAATATCATATATGTGCTTTTTAAACATCAAAATATCAATGGTAATATCTAAAATATCCTTCATGTACAACATGATAATAATCAACAACAACAAAAACTAAACAATCAAAATATATATTCCATAGAGAGGGTTGAAGATCTTTTTGTATGTCAAGATGGCAACATTCCAACAATTTAGAAGTTCACATTCCAGTATCATAGACGTAAGGATAATATGGTTAAAATATTTAATTATTATAATAATTCTAAGGTATAAAAATGATTATAAAATATTAAAAACATTATAAAAAAAGATTTGGGCAAATATGATATTTTGAAGTTTAAGAGGGGCATATATGAAATTCTCCCTATATATATATATATATATATATATATATATATATATATATATATATATATATATATATATATATATATATATATACTCTTGAATGTTATATGACCGATCATGAAATATATAGATTTAGGTTCATTTGAGACCGTGTTAATTTTCTGAGACCGTGAGACACAATCTAAAAATAATTTTAAAATGCAAAATAACATGAAAAATCCAAAATTCTATTTTTAAATATTATTTTCGTCATTTTCTTTACCTAAAATAATAAAAAAAATATCATTTTTTTAAATACATTAAATATTTTAATAGAATATTACACTGTAAATATTCCACTGTGATTTTTAGAATATTAGAATATTCTAGTATTCTAGTATATATTTGTCAGATATGTAAAATATTATAATATTCTAATAGAATATTTTACAGATATTTCAAATAAATGACAATTTTTTTTCATAAAAAAGTGACGAAAATAATATTTTAATAAAAATGTTTCGAAAAGTTTCAATTATTTAGCATTTTAGAAATGTTATTGTTTATCTACAGAATGAGTGGCTAGGATTGCGTCTTTCCATCTCACAAAATATAGCGGTCTCACATGAACTTAACTCAATATATATATATATATATATATATATATATATATATATATATATATATATATATATATATAAGAGAGAGAGAGAGAAAGAGAGAGAGAGAGAGAGAGAGAGAGAGAGAGAGAGAGCTAGGTTCAAATGTTTCTAGCAACTATTGTGTGCATGAATGCACCAATAGGAAATTAGGAAAAAATAAATCATCAAATAAATTATATAAGGATATTATAGTAAATTTTGCATAGTTAATTATGGTAGATAACAAAAATTCCTTATATCACGCCAAGAAGCAAAGATAAATATAGAACATTTTCCCTAAATCGATTTCACCGCTTCCCACCCACCACCCCTATAGATCGATTTCACCATTTCTCTGTCTTCTCTATTTGTTCCATATTCAAGCCCTAAATCTATTGACCATTTTCATCCGTCATCATCATCATCATCATCATCTTGTGTAGAAAGAAAAGAGAGAAAAGAATTTCTTGTTTGATTGAGTAAGACGTATCGAGACTTTGAGGCGCTAAGTGAGAAATTCATCCTCTGCGAAGTAATCGAACCCGAAGCTGCCAAGCGTGGTTGTTTTCATTTGAGTAAAGCTTGAGAGGGGATCAGAGAAAAGCTGTAAAAGATGAAGAACAAAAATTTCCAAAAACAAAGTATAGCATACGAAGAAGATGAACAAACAGGAGTTACAGAACACAACAATGAGATGCGGTGACTGGTGTTCTTCACTCTTTCTCTTTATGAGTTGGGTTTCTTCTCTAATTTCATTTTTTACTTTTGGGTTTTATTGATTCAGATGTTCTGCTAGGGTTTCTATATTTTCTTGGTATAAATTGAAGCTAAATATTTAAATCAACAAAGCTTACGAGTTCGATGCTCTAATTCATGGCTAACATGTGGTCTAACAACGATTGATAAACATAGATTAGCTTTAGAAGAGATCAAATTTCATCAGAAACTGAGGGAGAGGAAGTCAGGAGTCCCAGCGATTGTTAAAACAGGGCAAGCTGGTGCAGCTAGTGGCGTTAACAATGTTCGTGGGTTGGTTCCCAAAGGTGGTGATAAGGGTGAAGCAGATGGAGAAAAAGACGACTTGGTTTTACAGGATACGTTTGCTCAAGAAACTGTTGTAATGGATGAAGATCCACATATGTATGTACCCTTATCATCTCTTGTTATCAGCATTTTAACAGATTATTTATGTTGGTTTTCAACCTTTTTCAATTTGCATACAATTGGAATTACTTCACTTTTGCCTGAAAATGATCAATTAGTAATTTGATATTCTTAGAATTGCAGTTCCTTAATTTATGTATCCCAGGCATATATAATTTGATATTCCTAGAATTGCAGTTCCTTAGTTTACAAGAAAAGGAATGCATTTTTTGTTCCTACATGATTTAATATTGTTTGATTGAGTTTTGACAAAATAGATTTTGCTTGCAAATTGCAATGAATTTTGCATATGTGTGTTGTTTACTGTTTTACTGGAATAAGAAAATAGTGGTATGTATTCTGTTAGAATGAAAAGGTTAAGTTGTGGATTCTTTTTCATATCAAAATGTAAACACATGTGCATTCTATAAGAATATAAATATTACACAAAATATGTGTTGCTAGTAATTCTGACAGAATACATTTATACATGATGTAGTATGTTTTATGCATATACTATAAGTTGCTATTAAGTTCAAATTCTTTAAGAATATTCAAAATCATTCTGAAAGAATACTTTACTCTGTAAGAGTATTATTGTTGTATTCAGATAAAATTGTAGTTAATTAGTTATATGTTTAATGTGTAGTTGTTACAAATGTATCACTACAAAATATTTGGCAACGAATTTGTGATAGAAATGGCTTGAAGACCTGATGGGAAAGGCTACTTGAAGAAAATCATTTTCATGCAATACAATTATGACAAAATACCAATCTCAAAATATGTCAATCTCATAGAATGCTAGCATATTTTGAACTGGTTTGGAGGTTAAAAATACACAAGACATCTAGAAACGAAACAAGAAAGTGAATGAAGATTCTTTCAAGGATGCCGATATATATATATATATATATATATATATATATATATATATATATGCAAGAGATTTCAAGAATGAATATAGTTTATGTTCATAGTTGTATTCATTAAGAATGAATGTAATTACTTATTTTAAACTATTAAACTTCGTCTTATATAAAAGGTGTATTCATTAAAAATTATTGGTCTTGATAATATGTGTTTATAATATTATGTTCATAGTTGTATACCATTTTGACAGAATTACAAAATATCATTATAACAAAATAACATTCTGATAGAATATAGTCGGTTTATGTTTACAAATTATGTTTGAAATTGAATTAATTTGAAAAAAAAAATCAGATTTTTTAAATTAGAATCATTAATTATCTCATAAATCTCGATATTTTCTTTTTTAAATTTGTCTCAATTGACTAAAATGTCCTTATGCTGAAATTTATGTGATTATATGGTACATGTTACCATATTGTACTATCATAGACCATCAGATCATGACATTTGATTATATTCCATCCGATGCTCCAGATCATATATATATATATATATATATATATATATATATATATATATATATATATATATATATATATAATACTTAAAACATTTCAAATAGGTACATGTGTTTTGTATATGTACTCATGAGAGGATCGTTTAAATGTTTATTTATGCAACATTCTTTTTTTTTATATATAAATTTACTTGTATTTGATCACTAAGTTGTTTCAAAATTTTAAAACATTTACTTAATTAAATTTTAAAAAATATATACAATAATGATTAACTTTTTATATTTGAATGCAACTTAGTCGGTTTATGTGACCACGGTGGAATTGCATGTTTCATTTAAATAGTCGATTTGTTTTAGATAAATTAAAAAAAGATATGAACCGTAAAATTCAATCCCTATATTAACAAACTAGTTGTAATGCTTATTTAATTTTTTTTTTAAGTTAAATATAAAGTTCAAAATATTTAAAAACTTTAAACTTATAAAAAATAAGAAAAATAATGAATTATTATAATCGAAATAATTTTTTTTATCTTTTAAATTTAAATAAATAATTTAAATAAATAAAAAATACTAATGAACTTTAATTTTGGAAATTTTGAAATTAAAAAGTAAGTTAATTAATGAAATTGATATCTATTTATTAATACATTTATTGCAATTATTACATTAAAATATTATGTAGAATTTAATAAAATACAAAACTTATAAAATGACATGTGGAAACAAAATTAATTCAAAATAACTACAAAATAATATTTGACAAATTGAATAAGAATGTGACAAGTGACAAAAAAAACCTTCATCCTCCTTAATAAATGAAGATTTTTTTTTACCACATATCAATCTCTCATTACTTTTGACACTTGTCATTTTGTGGTATGTTTCAAACAAAATATTATCCACTTGTCGATTTTTGATTTGTTTCAATTTTTAAAACTAAAGTCATATACTTATTATATGTAAAGTATTAAATATCATATATATGATATTAAATTGCAATAAATATATTTTTCTTTTCTTATTTTAAAGTTGTACATTAAAAAAATATTTTCTATTTACATTTTAATTTAATGTTTATTTTTTTTAAATCAACCTTGTAATACACGGATCTCACACCTAATTTATTAAAAAAAATCACATTTGGTATAAATTTTATTAATCATTTAAATAAAATAATCTTTGACATTTTAGTAATAGTGATTCACAAATATTTAATCGAATTTTTCTCAAATAGAAAAATGTTTACAACTAACATAAGAATCTAAATAATAAATTATTGTTGAAGAGACACTTTCTAGTTTAGGATAGTAAACGGTGGAGAATATTTCCACTTTTAGAATACATCCTTAATTTATTAAGAAAACATATAATTTATTTAATTAAATTTAGTTTGCTAATGATCAAGACTATAAAATATATACAAAACAAAAAAACAATGAAGTCAAATGCTTCATCAAGTTACATGGAATCGACCGTTGAGATTCTAAATAACGTGAGGCGTAGGTTTGACGGTAAGGTGAAAGTTAAGTCAAAAAGAACCATGACGTTTTATCAAATATATCAAGTTTTTAGAAATATTATATTAATATTTAATATAAAAAAGGTAACAAAAACTCAATTATTTTGGGTCCGATTAGAAAAAAAAAACATGTGCCTTGAAAAAAACTCGGGTCATAACGTGATAAGGCACACCTTGACAAGTTATTTGGTGTCATGCTTAATAAACTCACCTTGGACGTTTTCGTAACGGCTACTTCACACCTCATGTCATGTCATGCCTTTTAGAACCATGTATTGGGGTATAATTTACGGGTTAAATAAATGCTTGTAAACAAAAATCGATAAATGATGGTTAAACTTTGTAGAATCAAAGATTATATCACATAACTCATGAGTATTTGCATGATATTTGATAAAATTGATAGTTTTGGTCCTTATCGTTTACACAAATCATCATTTTTGGTCCTAGTATTGGGAATTTCTTATGAATGATCCCTATGTCTGTTACCCTCAATTAAGCTCCGTTACTAACATTGTAAGAAGACTTTATTACCCATGGACTAAACTTGATAAAAGTTATAAATTACAAGAAGCATTTTTGTAAATTAGTCTAGCCATAAACCTGTTTCTTTGTTGCCGACCATTACTCGTCACCCCCTTAACTCCAAGAAACACCCATGTCTTTCTTCTCTATTGAAGGTTTGTATCGATTGGATACACTTCAAGTATGATAAACAAGAACAAACTAAACTAAGCAAATAAATAACAGAAAAAGTAAAGAACATGAAGAATTCTCCAAATTGTCTTTCACCAAGAAAGGGTTTGTTTTCACCAAGAAAAGGGGTTGTCACAAAGACGTTCACATTAGGGTTTCACACTAATGTTTAATATATACTAATCTATAAAAGTATATACCTTGATTGAAGGGATAGTATCTAATCTATACTAAGAATCGATCATCAACAAAAAGATATCGGATCTGCTACATATTCTATAAATATATGTATCACTACCTTATATACAAAGATTACATTAGATTATATAACTATGCGTTGACGTTGATAAGACTTGAGGCGCTGACACTCACATGCATTGACATGGATTGATGTGTGTGATAAGTTGTGGTGTTTTAGCTTAACCATCGACATAGATTTTTCAAGCACTCATAAGTGTATGGTACATTATGCTGAATCAAAAGGCTATAAAGAAGAAAATGAGAGAATGGATTGTTTCAGTCAGCTGAGGTGGAATCAGCGTGAATCGTTAACAATGATAGCCCATTAGGAAGAATTGGTTTAATCCTTGCATCATAGAGTTAGTTGCAGTCTAGAATCATAGATTCAACGTCAATTCGTAATGGTACCATGTCATACCTCAGTCTAGAAGGTCAAGGACATGAATAACCATTTGTCATTTAAGGACCAGACAAGTAACTCTTACGCTGATGACTATGCAATCAGGGTAAATCATTAGGTTATGCTCAATGTTTCAGCAGAACATGAGACTTGATGCATACGACAAGCATGTTACCAGGGACAGAGTCAGGCAAGATAGTTAACTAAGAATAAAAACCGAAGGCTTTCTATAAATTTTTTATTTTGAGCAGGCAATCTCACTTAGAAAGTTTAGACGATGATAGACAATCAACGAGAGAGGGTGAGTCAATATCATCTCAACAGATGGTCTCGCTGATGTACTTAGAGACATAGCAACATGCTTCTAGGGACGATTATTTGTCAAAAGTCATATATTTGGCTTTCTAAAATGCCACTGTGAATTCTTTTAAAAGGTACAAAGAGAAAATAATAAATCATATACAAACAAAAAGAGTTAGCAAATAAGGAAATAAAAGCATGGGAAATAGTCAACAGAAAGAAGAATAGTCAAAAAGGAATACACAGCTTTTTCAGAGGCTCTCTACATAGTCTTTTTCAGACGAATTATAAAGGCAAAAAATCTTTTGAGTGGAATCAACAAAAGGATATCTTTTGAAATGAATACTCATTAATTAATTTCCTTTCTTCCAGATATCCATCCTTCAAGACTGGCTGTAAAAGAAAATACAAGCAAGAGCAAATACAATACAACTTACTATAAACCAAAAATGATGAGGCCATTAATCGGTGAGGTGTTGCAAATGGATTCCAAGCTTCATGTTTATTCCGAGCAAGAAAGGAGCAGAGAATAATATTTGTAAAAGACGATTTAACTTGCTAAAATCCATGAAACCATTGTGTTGACAAGATCAACACGAGGGCATTTGAGGTTTTATTGGATTATGATTCAGTAGATGAAAACAAGACTCATTGTATTAATGGTTTCTCCTAGCATTATAACAGTGAGTGGAGGAGAAAGAGGGCATTATCAAGAAGAAGAGGACATGATGCCACTATTCTTCTCAACACCAAGAGCATTCAGAACATTCTGGATGACTCCAACTCTTGCAATCTTTAGAGGAATGAGGTGTATATAGATCTTTGATAAGCCTGAAAGATAGATAAAAGAAAGAAAAGAGAATACTTGTAAACATTAGAAGCATAGCTTAAGCAAATTATGTACACATCTTTAAACATAATAAAAGAAGCACTTGTTTTTGTGTATTTAGAAAGGAAACAAAAACAATGTTAATTCAAACGAGTTAGAAAACAACTAAGTCATTGAAAGCATACCAAGATTTGCAATCAATTTTTTTAGAGTCTTCTCGTCTAATGCCTTGGTGAAAATTTCAGCCAGCTGATCAGTGGATGGAATGTAGAAAAACTCCACTTTTCCTGTTTTTAACAATGTCCCTGATGAATTGATGATGGATATCGATATGCTTGGTTTTGGAATGTTGCACTGGATTCTGAATCATCTGAATGGCGACGGTGTTGTCACAACAGATGGCAGTCCTTGAGAAGTTTAAACCATAATCCAATAGCTGATTTTGAATCCATAGTATTTGAGCAGATCACCTTCCAGAGGCTACATCTTCAGCATCAGCAGTAGAATAAGCCACTGATGCCTGCTTCTTGCTAGACCAGCTCACCAATCTATCTCCAATCATTTGAGCTCCTCCTAAAGTAATTTTATGATCCATGCCACAACCACCATGATCGGAGTCAGTGTATCCCACTAGCTTGAACTCAGAATCACGAGGATACCATAACCCAAGATTGGGTGTATGCTTTAAGTACCGAAAAACATTTTTTACAACGAGAAAATGAGATTGCTTAATACTGGTTTGATAACAAGTACACATTATAGTGGAAAACATAATGTCAGGGCGACTAGCAGTAAGAGTAGTGAGCCTATCATTCCTTGATATAGAGTTGCATTCACATCAGCACCATTTGGATCAACGCTAATAGACGTTGATGGGGATATTGGAGTCTTTGTCGGCTTGCAGTCAGAGAAACCATATTTCTTCATCATGTCTGTAATATATTTAGCTTGAAAAAAAAATCATCATTTAGTTGTTTAACTTGAAAACCTAGAAAGAAATTTAGTTCACCCATCATGCTCATTTCAAAATTCTTAGCCATAATCTCAGCGAGTTATGAACTTAGTTTCTCATCAGCGGATCCAAAGTTGAGCAAGAATGATGTGAGATCGTGAGTACTTGATGAACAAGGTGTTGTCAATCTTTCCTATTTGTATTCACTTATTAGAAGATAGCTTACCAATGTGTCTTACCATGCTCTAGGTGCCTGCTTTAAACCATAAACAGCTTTATCAAGACGATATACATGATTTGGAAACTCTAGACTTTCAAACCCTGGAGGTTGCTTTAGAAGAACCTTTTCTCGAAGATATCCATGTAAGAAAGCAGTCTTAACGTGCATTTGATAGATTTTGAAGTTCTTGAATGAAGCAAAAGCAAGAAACAAACGAATTGCTTAAAGTCTAGCAACAGGAGCAAATGTTTCATCATAGTCTAACCCTTCCAACTGACAGAAACATTGAGCCACAAGTCTAGCTTTGTTTATTATGATGATCCTATCTTCATCCACCTTGTTTCTAAATACCCATTGAGTGCCAATGATAGCTTTCCTGATGCTTGGGAACAAGACTCCACACATGATGACGTTCAAATTCATTCAACTCATCATGCACATCCTTGATCCTGTCACTTCTTTCAGACCGTCATCGATATTCTTTGGTTCAATCATTGAAACAAAATTGACAAACATGCACAAGTTACTGCTGACTCAGCTACACGTGAGAATCCCAAAATTTAAATCTCTAATGATTTGATATTCAAGATGATCTTGAGGAATTCTAGTATTAGGACATTCATTCGTGTTGTTTGGAATAGAATATTACTTATTTGATGGTTCAACTTCTTCAGTGATAACAGACTGATCTTTAAAGATAAGTTGCAAGCTGATAAATTAATCAACATTGGGAACAACAGGCTTAGTGTCATTTGGAAAGAAATCAGGAACCATGTATGAAGGACTGTAAGTAATTTCATTCAAAATCGATGAGGGGTGATCAATCTGATCATGAATGAATGAGTCTTCATCAAAGATGACACAAGTTGTTTCCTCAACAGTTTTCCTTAAAAGATTGAATACCCTAAAAGCCTTGGATACACTAGAGTAACCTAGAAACACTCATTCATAGGCTTTAGCTTCAAACATTGAGCGCTGATCTCTTTAATTCAAGATGTAACAAATAGACCCAAACACATGAAAATAAGAGATGTCCGATTTCCTTCCCTTAAGTAGCTCATAGGCAGTTTTCCCATGAAGCTTAACAATGATGGACTGATTTTGGGTGTAACATGTTGTGTTGACAGCTTCAGCCCAAAATGAAAAAGGAAGACAAGCTTCAACGACCATAGTTCTTCTAGCGTCAATGAGACTTTTGTTTCTTCTTTCAGCAATGCCATTTTGTTGGGGAGTTCTAACAGTAGAGAAGTTCTGAGAAATTCTTGAGATTAAAAAAAAGTCTTCTAGGGATAAGTTTCTAAATTTAGTTCCATGATCACCATGTAATTGCCTGATTTTGTGATCATAGAGAAATTCACATTGATTAATGAGTGAAATTATTTCATCATTGGCATGACTCTTCTTTCTTAAAAAGATTACCCACATAATTCTTGAAAATTTATCCACAATAACAAGAGTATACTACTTCCCACCTCTTGACTTAATCAGGACCGGTCCAAAAAGATCTATCTGAAGGAGATGAAGTGGTTTTCTAATGGAAGAAGAAGACTTTGGCTTGAAGGAAGACTTGGTTTCTTTCCTTTTTCACACAATGAGCATATCTTATCTTTGTCAAATTGCATCTTAGGAATTCCTCTTACAACTGATTCCCATAAATCTTTGATATGTTCTCGAAATTCAAATGAGATAACCACTTGTGCCACATCCAATTTAGATAAGATTGAGCACGAGAGTAGAAGCAACGACGGATAGAGTTATCAGCATAAAACATATCCAAATCATAAGTGTCATTTTGTCGATCTGAAGTAAAAAAAAGTAACGTTCTTTTGATCAAAAACTTTTCCTTTTCTCTTATTGAAAAAAACTTCATACCACCAAGAATATCTCATATTCTTTTCAAGCATGTCTTTATTTCCTTCAAGAATGTCTTTTATTTTTAATTCTTACAAAATGTTCATGTATTACATTTTGAAAATGAATGTAATTTAGTTTTATTCTTTAAGAATGCATGTTCTTTAAAAATGTGTATTCCTTTTATGTGTTTTTCAGTAATAACTCATTATTTACTAAGAATGTTTTATGTTATATGTTGTATATACCATATTCATAAAAAAAATATAGAGAAAATAATCAATTTTAAATTGAACCAAGAGAATGAAGCTAATGGTTATTCACAAAGAATAAAATATAATGGGTGACAATAATTAATTAAATCGAGTTAAATGATGAACATATTCTTAAAAAAATTTCCAAAATGTATAATTTATTGTACCTAATTCTTAAAGAATGTATCAAGAATATAATAATATTTTGAAAGAACAAATATCAAAACGTTGAAAATATTTAGTAATCATATTAAATGAGTAAGTTAGCTAATTTAAACGTAAAAATTATAATTTTATTTTTTGAAATCTTATTTAAGCTTTATCCCTTAGTATTCTAACTTTCCATAAGCTATTATTAATAGTTGTTTTAAAATAAAATATAATTAATTTGATTACAGTTAATTATCAGTTAATTATCATCATGCCATCCATACCTTAACCATTTATTTTTCAAATCTAATGGACCAAAAATTACCATACAATCTATATTTGTGATTCATATTTAATCCTAACTATATATATATATATATATATATATATATATATATATATATATATATATATATATATCCCCTATTCTAATAAAACAATACCTTTATGTCCATGTGGCTTCTTCTAAGCTCTTCCCAACATTTGTTTCCCGCTCATTTTTCTCTAAGTGAAATTCCGGTATTGCCCTTATATTCCAGCAGAAGATACTATCTTCCTTCTTTACAGCAACTTTGAATTTTTCAATATTTAAAATTTAACAGATTTCCATATATATCTGTAAAGCATCGATATATATATTTGGAAACTATATAGGATATAATCTTAAATTTACTAACCCCCTATAAATTAGCCCTTATTCTTATCAATTACTCCCTCCGTCCCAATATTATTGTCCACAGACAAAAAACACACATATTAAGAAAATCATTAATTACCGCGAACTTTATATAATAAAATGACAGTTTTGTCCTTATTTTGCATTTAATGTTTCATTAAATGCTTAGTTGGTTAAATAATAATGAGGGGGTATTTTGGTAAAAATGTTATTTATTTTTAGAAGTGAACTATTATTTTGGGACAAACCAAAAAAGAAAGATGGACTATAATTTTGGGACGGAGGGAGTATATTTTATCTACCAGTATAAGAAATAAAATAACAATTATAATTAAAAGATCGTATCAGTTTCTCACTTTAAGCTATTTGAATTCTATTTTTTTTAAATTACATTAAATCCCAATAAATCAGGAATTAAATGCCGATATATACATGATTTAATATTTAAATACGTGTATTCAGAGATTACATATAATCATTCATTGTTGGCTATTATCTAATTTACCTTTTCAAGTTGAAGCCTCCTTGCACTTGCAGAAATACCCCAGTCCTCAAACAGGCTAGGAATCTCCTCTGTGTGTTTGGTTTTATTATCTTTCATTGTTGTTCATTATGATGTACAATGTTTTACTTCTTAAGTTCTTTCTTTAACATCGTTGTTTTCATAATCCTGAAGTTGTTTATACAACCTTGGTATGCTTTCATTATTTATGTTTGTGTGTTTGTTTAAAATTCGTTAATCATTAATATATATATATATATATATATATATTATTTTGAATGATGAGACATTATACTGGAATTACCAGAGTTTATTGATAATGTTGTTGTATAAACATGATGAGAATTTGTCATATACTGTTTGGTATCATGATATGAAACCGTAAATGTATATGCAATCTTAAAAGTTACTGTAGAACTAATAATGAAAACATAAAATAGTTAATTAGTTAAAAACAAAAAGATAAATCTTGAAAGCTTCAAGTTTGGTCAAATACATGTTCGGGTTGTTTGATTGTTGCTATAGAGTTTTTATTCAATTTTTTTTTGTTTGATTTGCAATTTATAAATTTGGATAATGGTCAATTTATAAATACTAAAACAAGAATAAACTCTCATTATCTTGTGTTTTATTTAAATAGTACACAAAACTATCAGAAATGTTTCCTGTTAAAGTTCCTATTACATGAACTTCCAATCATAGCAATATACTTTCAAAGTACATTGCTATAATACGTGTGAAATTTTTATTGTTTTTGAAATTTTCGTCATTGTGACATGTTTTGCTCCATAGGCCAAGTATTCTTTTTAAATTCAATTATATGGTAACATTCCAGGGGTGTAATCGTCATTTTTTTTAATAGGTCCATAATTGTTATTTTTTGTTTAGGGGCATAATCGTCATTGTTTTCCATCTTACTTTACTACTATTATATTTCTTAATGATTTGTCTATTTAAAGGTTTTATTTTTATGGCAACCCATCAACAGATCTTGTGTTTGTTGTTGTGTGTATGTGTATGTATGTGACTGTGTGTAAGAAAGTACTTTGCTATATTGCTATATAATGTGAAAGGGCATGTTATTGTAACATGTTGAAGTTTGTAGCTGATATCTTATGGTTAAAATGTTAATGTATAAAATCTATCTATTTTAAGTTCTATCAGATCAAACTACCAAGAACTTTTAAAAGCTTTACTTTTATAAATCATAAGACCAACTACTAATTAATTAATTACTTTTATAAATGTTAATAATATGACTTCATTGAGGCAATAAGTCTATTCACACAGGGCAATGTAACCATAAAAGATAATATAATTGTACTTAATGTTAATGTTACTGATGATGAGACTTGAGAGAGTATAAGTAATTAAGTAGCATGTGGTAATTGCTAATAGTGGAAAAAGAGAATGACGGAATTTTCTTTATCGTAAGGTATAAACTTATAGAGGGTGTATGTGGTGTTTTGACATTTATTTTATGGTTTAAAGAATTATTGTATTATTTATCTTTCTATTGCCATTTGTCTCCATATTTTCAAAATAACTAACACTTTGAAATAAGTATGTTTCTATTACCATTTATCTCCATATTTTCAAAATAACTAACACTTTGAAATAAATATTTATTGTGAACAAATGATAAGTTTACTCATATTCTATATTATGTATATATTATTTTATGTAGTAATTACTTTTTTTTTTATTTTAGATTGCAATAATATTATGGACTCATATAAGTCTAAAAAAGATAAAATTAGAATACTTTTTTATTGATAATAGAAAAAACAATAATTTGTCTATCATACCAAGCATCAACTTTATCGACGCCAAATGTTATTAACACAACTTACAATAGTATCTTTCTTTTTTAATTTTTTTCTTTTACAAAATACTTAACTTCCTGATCAATATTTTAATAAACAAAAAAAATTATTCATTTTATTTTTTTTTCAAAATTTAACAATTTGCAAATATTTGATTAGTTATTATGATTTCAAAATATGATTAACGTTTTTGTTTTTCAACCGTGGATTCCACGGGTTTAAACCTAGTATATATATAGTTATGTGAAAATCTAGTTAACAAATACTATAAATCTTTATAAAGACTTAGAAGATGATTTATGGATTACCAAAAACTAAAAATTAAAAATTAAAATTTTGTAAACATCATTAAAAGGAATTAGGAAAAGGTAAACAGTATTGGCATCTTATGTTATTGTCTTTAATGAACTTTGAAATTAATAATTTTTTTAATATGTTGTTTCGTATAATCAAATTCAACCATATTTGGAAAATAATAAATGAATTCTAGACGAACTTGAATTCTTACCTACACGTAAGGTAAGTTTTTTTTTTTTAAATTAACGAACGTAGGTTCTAAATTTACGTCGAAAAGTTGACTACATCAAAGTTATACCGACACATATATTAAAATCAATTTGTAAAAATTGGTTTATGTTAAAATTAACGAAAAAACGTTATTAACGAAAATGAGATTATGTATACTATCGTGGATAAACACAAAAGTTTATAAAATAAAAGGGGTGAAAGAGATTTACAAAGCTCAAAGTCGAGGGGATGAAAGTGATATTATAAAAATGAAGGGGTTGAAAATATAATTTTACAAAGTAGAGGGGTTGAAATGTCATTTACAAAGTAGGGGATGCAAATTGTCGATGATAAAAATCAAGAGGGTCAAAATGACATTTTAAAAAAAGGACGAGTAGAAAAAGTCGTTTTCTATAGTAAAAAGTGCAAATAAAATGTTATGTTATGAAGTAAGGAAATGCAAATTGCCGATAATAAAAGTTTGGGAGCTCAAATTGATATCTTAAAACGTAGAAATGTTAAAGAACACATTTTTCAAAGTAAAAGGTTGCAAATTGTCGGTAGAAACATCCACCACCATTGTTTTGTAATATATAACGAGGATTTTGCTTTTGTAAGTTGAACTTTAACAATTGTATTGATAAAAGTTAGGTATTGTTGCATTTGTTCATAGGTAAATATGCAATGTCGATGTAACACCCGTTGTCAGGTATTTCCATTTCAGCCCTTAATATTTTAATTTGTTGCAATTAAGGCTCGTACGTTGGGCATACTAGGCTGGTGCGTCGAGCGTAAGTCATCAAGTAGGACGCGTCAATGGTGGAGTACAATAGAAATACACGTGAGTATTGTTGGATAAGGTGTCTAAGTCCATAACTATATTTAGTATGTACTTGACCTGGTTTGGCAAGGTCCATTTGGGTTGCATGACATCATAACAATTGGATAGACAAAATGAGAAAATGACACTTATAGTTTGTTAATATATTATAAGTTCTAATATATTAATATAAAATAATATTATTTAATTAGTATTGATCAAAAATTAATTTGTAATTGATTTTGTGATCAAAAGGAGACAAATTAAATATATAGTGATTGATTTGTAAATCATTCATTATTATATAGTGGGCTTATGGTCCATGATTCACTAGATTGGGCTAGGACCCATTGGGTGCTCCATGGATGCTCCATGGATGCTCCATGGAGGTTATAACCCATGTATCATGGGGAAAATGAAAAGCCATGCACATTAGGGTTTACATGGTGTAACCCTACACATGACACACTATATAAAGAACCTCATGGTAAGCAAAATCGACCACTAAGACAAGAACAAGGAGGGCTGGCCGATTTTGAGTGAAAGTGTTTTTCTCTCAAGTTATTCCAAGGGTTGCGGTGTTGTGTGAAACATTTTAGGCATCACATTTGGGGTGCTAGGCTTACAGGGTCTTAAGGAATCCAAGCTACAAGAAAGGTATGTCATTCTACTAGTTTTTATATTACAAGTACCCCATGTCATGCTAGTTAGGATGAGAACCTTGGAAAAATCAAATTTGCATGAATATTGGAGAAAACATGGATCCAAGGTTTATAGGGTTGCATGTACACCATAGGAGTGTTAGAATGCTCAAAACCCATCAGTGGTATCAGATCCTAGGCTTGTTTTCTTGATATTTGATGCAAACTGCTTGAAAAAATCAAAAATTGTGTTCACTATTCAGTGGACTCGCCGAGTCCATAGGGGGACTCGACGAGTCCAAGTGAACTCGTCGAGTAGCCTCTTGCACTCGATAAGTAGGAGGCCCTGTGTGCAGAATTTCCAGTTTTGCTGTTGGCAATGGACTAGACTCATTACCCTAAACTATTTTGGACTTATAAAACTTGTTTTTGATGGTGTAATGATTATGTTAATCTATTTTCAATGGTTATTTTCAAAATGTTCAAGTTTTATATATGTTTATATGATTCTTGAAATAGTTGATATGAATGTTCATGCTTATGAGTTTAGTAAGATCATAGGAATTATTTGCAAATTGTTTGATGATGTAACTCTTGATCTAAATGTTATTGATGAGGTCCATAATTTGTCCTCAAGTTATGGATTACCAAAAGTCATTTCTTTAAAGACTCATTAAAGAACCATAGGTTACATAAAATGAAGAGTCTTTATTTTAATAGACCATTAAACTTAGAAGTTATTAAATATGAAAGGTTTTGAATAGTTTCAAAACTTGCCCTTAAGTTTTGGAATTTGTAAAGTCACTTTAGAAAACTTTAATTCCAAATCCTAGGGTTTTAAAAGTTAAAATTCAACCCTTATACTTTATAGTATTATAAGTTAATAATATATATATATATATATATATATATATATATATGTATGTATGTATAAGAGCAAGTCAGTTTTACCGTTAGTAGGCCTCATTCACGAAGCCGGTCTATAAGGGGGGTATAAGGTTGTTGCCTATAAAATGGCAGTTTAATGTGTGTCCACTCTCACCCACCGCTTCCTTGACTGGTGGAGGGTCGTTAGTCGAACGGGTAGGACAAGGACTATAATTCTCATTAAAATTATAATGATAAATACAAAGTAACTAAACTTTATATAAATTCTCATTCTTAGTTACTTTAGGAAAATGTGAAATTGGTGCTAACCCATGAAATTGATGAGTTTTAAGCATTATAACACTCCTATAATGTACATGAAACCCTATAAACCTTGGATCTATGTGTTTCTCTATTATACATGCAAATATTTGATATTCCAAGGTTTCATCCTAACTAGCATAATATGAAGCAACTACACTACAAGATTCTAGTAGAATGACATACCTTTTGATGGAGCTTGAAATCTTGAACCTTTAAGAGCCTAGTGCCTCAAGTGTTGCACCTGAAATGGTTCACACAACATCAATAACTCTTGGAATAACTTGAGAATAGGGATACTTGCACCAAATCGGTTTTGCCCACTAGTGCCTAGCCCCCTTGTGTACACACTCTAGTGTCCCTTTCATGAACTAGAGACCTCTTTATATAGTGTAGAGGATTAGGGTTATTCATGTAAACCCTAATACCCATGACCTTTCATTTCCATAGGATCCATGGGTTAAACACTCCATGGACTATCCATGAAAGCTTAGCCCAACCTAAATGAACTTGGCCCACCATACATATAAGAGTCCATATTTAATTAGTTCCTTTTGATCACTAAATTAATTCTAAATTAATTCTTGATCAATACTAATTAAATAATATGATTTCATATTAATATATTAGAACTTATAATATATTAATATAAATCACTAGTATCCTTTTTCTCATTTTGTCTATCTAATTGTTTCGATGCCATGCAACCCAAAATGGACCATGCCAAATCCAGTCAAGTACAAACCAATTATAGTTATGGACTTAGACACTAATCCAACAGTCTCCCACTTGGATAATTCTAAAACTATTATTGTGTATGAATCCAAAACCCGACTAGCAATCGTAGCTCTTAAAGCCGCTGCCAAACTCTGACCTAGTCAAATGACTTGTCCATTAGATAAGGGATCATATATTCCTCCATTATAGATATCATATGGATTGAGACATGGATTATAATCATTGTCTCTGTCCATTTGTTGTTTCCCGATTTCCGATTTCTGACGACTAACTAATTGAACAAATCAAATCAGTTCAGGCTTAGCCAAGCACTTAGGGGTGTCATCACTAAATAATCGAGGGGCCTACAGATATCGCTTTTATCCCACCAAGGGTAAAAGGAATGGATAAACTTTGACTCATATGTGTGTTCTACTACTTGTTGAATCATACAAAAAGGCATGTTTTATAACATCGAGTTACCAATGCGTTTTCGTGCAATCAATGTATAACCAACTCTTAGTCAACAACTCATATCTCTAGGGTTGAAGAATATAAGATATTATCGTCTCATGATCACTCATTATAAAATCCATGAAGTGATTCAAATGAGCGTGGGTTTAATCCAATACTCAAAACTTATGAGCACTCATGAATGTTGTGGCAACTCTTGCTATGTCCAACACCTTAGGCATCTACAAGCCAACTTCAAGACAGTCTTGGCTTAATACCTACTTCCAACGTATTATCGACTATGGATGGTTTGAATAACTTAGTCATTCGGGAAGAATGACCTAGTTATTTTGGAAGTCAAAACATGCAAAGTGAAACACAAGAGTAATACTAATTCAATATGGCCACAAGCATCTTTGAGAGTAAATAGAACACCTTTTATTTAAACATCATATTGATTACTCATTATTCATTGTATAATGTTTCAAATTTATAAACTTAATACTTGAATTAAAACAATAGTTGTCCCATGCTCCAAGCATGTACACTATGTTTTTCTAAACAATAGTTATGTCATACACCAAGTATGCACACCATGTTTGTCTATGATCCTTGCTTTGTGGAATATATCAATTGAACATAATTTCAATGATTCTCATTTCACAATCCCAAATCCTTACCGTAAATGTAAGAATTCCAAATTCCTATCATTTACCGAAATCTATTAGATTCTAAACTTATATGCATTGATCCTCTCGTAATGACTATGCACAAACTCACAAAGACTTGGCAACAGACATTACAAAGTATTCCAATGGAGATCATTCCATGGAAACGAAGTCTAAAATTCAAAGTACATTGCTTTGAACATCCTTCTTAAATTAAGTTTCCTAATCTTACACAGATTTAATGGATCACTTCCACCTATGAAACATTTCCATATTCCCATTCTGACTATCACTTCTGAACAAGAGTTGCCTCTTTTCAAAATATGTCAATATGGTCCTCTCCAAAAAAAATTTTACACCATACTTCCAACTGTCCCTGAGCAACCAATCTTTGGTAAACCTTACATTGTACTTGACATTTGCTTAATCAAATTAGTCATTATCCAGTTCTAGTACTTTTCCCTCTTAATGCCCTAGGCATTTGGAAAAATTTAGAACAGATGAATATTATAGCACATGCAATCGATCCTATATCTTAAGCATATGGGACACGATTCATGATGTATCACATAAAGACATGATACTAGACCAGTCTTTTGCTATAATATTTCTATTTCTATTTGCCATGTTCTCATAATTCAGATTAAGAAAAGGGATGCTGTAATCACAATCGAATTTTAGAACGCAAATAATGTTCCCATATATAGAATTTCCTTATGTTGAACCATTACAACATAACATTCATATATATACTTGGCTAAATTTGATTAAAATCTCACGATCTAAGCTTTTAGATTTGAAATGAAATATAATTTCTTCTCCCTTAATTATAGCAAAACAACATTTCCCAATTGAAACTTTTGTTTTCTATAATTGACATTGCTAACTTGCAACACTTATTATAATTATCATGCTCCCACTAACATGACAATTATTAGCATTAGCATAACACTTATGCTCCCACTAGCTTTGACATGTACTCAGAAATCAGCTGGACTTCTAGAAATCAATACTTTATTGACTTTCTTACCAAAGTTCAGATTTCTGATACGAGATGCTTTGATAAAACTTTATCAAAATCATACACCTTTCCTTAGATAGCACACATGTGTGTCTAAACAATTTCAGAACTATGAAAAGGGATGTCGTAATCATAGTCTCAATTGTTTAGACCTTTTCCATTCCTCACAAGTCCATGTTAGTGTGTCAGTTAACCACATACGCTCCACTAACGACTTTGAGAATGCAAATATCACAATTGATGTCTACTTAAAACCACTTAGTGAACACGTTTCCTCACCATCATTTTCATAAATCGGAGAGAAACCTTATAACACTTAGATTTTATAGTGTATGTGTTCCTATCAATGTGAATTTGTCAAAACCATAACCACAAGACAAGGTTAGTGACAAATCCAAACTCATATGGACTGAACTTGTGCAGTCTTAACTTCTTTCCACCTGGCAGCACAAGGGCCTACCATTGCTTCCAAGTTGTTATGCAACCAATTAAGAACTCTCAAAACTCATATGCAAAGCCAACTTTAACTGGAATGGGCACAGAAATAAGAATATGTCAACACGACAGGTTATAAACCTCAAGTCGTGTGCTAGTGATCAACTACAAGTTTTATTCTTGATTAGATCTTGAAACTCTTTCAGGATCTTTTAGACTCTCACTGTCCTCTTGACATATAAGACTCTTTTGCCGAATATTCAAGAGATAGTGTGGGATCTTTATCAAGACAAACACTTCACACAATTGGCCTTAGTTGGTCTTTGTTTTATCCAAAACATCACAAGTTACCAATTTCAAATGTACAAGAGTAGAACCTATTTTACTCTTACATTTGACAAGTGTTATAAACCTTTCTTTAAGATATGTCACTCAAGTTACAATCTTGGAGTATAACTCTAAGAATTGTTTTGGAATGAAGTATGACTCATCTTCTTGATTTAACCACTTCAACAATTCATGACTCCTCTTCTTAGCCATAAGACTGCACTAAGATGTCTTTAGAGGATGAATTGTGATATGGTCTCACAATCATTAAGATGATCATAAAACATGATACTAAAGTACTCTCCCATCTTTTCAGATTTGAGAAACTTTTATATTTCTGCCAAATTTGATTCTTCTCATTCAATCTACCATACATCGAAACTTTTCCAATGTTTCAGAATTATACTTACACTTGTAAGTATAACCATATTTACTAAACTTTAGTAAATCATGATGAATAGTCTTATCAATCTTTTGTGGTGGACTTGACCAGTGCACAAGAATGTGTACTCGATCCCTTAGTCCTTCACTACACTCACATATACATGTGAACAAGGAATTAGTATTAATTTTCCAGATATGAAAATTCTCATTCATCATACGACTTGCATGATTCCAAGTTTCTTTCCAATTGAAACTTGGGTGATGAGAATCTTTCCTTATTTGGTAAATTTAGACACTACCACAAAAGAAAGAATCAAATTCATATTTCCAATATTGCTAGAAACATAAAAACATAATTTTTTCATAAATTCCATTGCAAGGGGATATAATAAAATAAAACAAAATTTTATTTATTTATAAAATGCGGGAAAAAAACTTTTTCCTTACAATGCAACTTTAAATGAAAACTATGCTATTACATATTTTCTAGCAATCTATCATAACTCCTAAGTAGTAGCTCAAGAATTTGATTTTCGAACCATGCGATTGAAATCCATCTTCGCAATCAGATTCAGCATACTCTTCCTTTAAGTTTCCTTCCCTTCGCTTGATCCTACCAAATATAAAAATGTAACTGAGTCACATTTTGTATTAAGAATCATCAATTAGGAACTTAACAGAGTTAGATAGTGGACTTACCTAAGCAGAGTCAAACTTTTGACTTTGCTATCCTTATGATCTTTCAGGTAAATTTGGCAGCTTCGTAACCAATGCCCCTTCCTTTGGCAATAGAACATATGGACTCTTTGGTAATGGTATATGGGACAATCTCAGACTTAGCCTTTCTCTTTACCATTTGGTCAAACGAGTTGACTATGGCCGATCCCTTTCCATTGGGAAGAGAAAGCTTTCTGGATTTCCAATGTCACCATTGTCAATGTCCATTGAAGTTTGGGAAGTTGATCTTCCAATCAAATTTGCTTTACAGGTGCTCCAAATCATTGTTGATTCAGCAGCATCAAGTAAATAGGTAAGATCATTAAGGTTCATGTTATAGTCTTTTATATAGTAGTCCTATAGGAACTTACTATGTAACATAGAAAGTGATTGAAGAACCTAGTCAACAACTAACTTTCTCAAGACTTTGACACCCAACTCTCTCGGCTTGTCAATATATGAATTCATCTCAAAGATGTGAGCACATATATACCTTGATTGCCAAAGGGGCTTGAGTGACCTTGAACTTGTGAGTTAGAGAGAATAATTAGAGGAGGTGGAGGAAGAGAAGAACGATTTCCATGAGATTTAGGAAGATCATAGTTGTCTGAACTAGACATCTACAATGGGAGAAATTCAAGTAGTTGATTTAAGTCCTTAATATAACACCCAATATGAAATATTAAGGCTAGGACCCAACACAATATTTTATAACTTGGATGAGGGATGTCGTAATCCAAGCTATAAAGTATTTGAAGGTAGGTGAATGACAATTCACCAATTTCCACCATGAAAAACAATATAAGAATTAGGTTTTAATTGGTTTGAAACTCTTAGATCTTTTGAGATTCATTGAAATTTTCAATGACATGTTTCAATCTCGATTGTGCCCTCTCAAGTTTTGTGATTGGGATGTCGAGGATCACAAACAAGGTGTCAATAACCATGCAAATATACTTGGTACCCTTAATATTTACCGCTTAATCAGTGTGTCGGTTAATCACACGCGCTCCACCGATCCTATGATAAACATTAAGTTACCCTTTGCCTACCTTGTTAAATCCAAGCTAGTGTGTCGGTTAACCACACACGCTCCACTACCGACTTAAGCAAAGTGCAAAGTGTAATTTCATGGATTAGCACCAATTCACATTTTCCTAAAGCAACTAAGATTGGGAATTTATAAAAGGTTTAGTTACTTTATATTTATCATTATACTTATAATGAAGGGGGAATTATAGTCCTATCCTACCCGTTCAGTTAACGACCCTCCACCGGTCAAGGAAGTAGTGGATGAGAGTGGACAACCATTAAACTGCCATTTTATAGGCAGTAACCTTATACCCCCATTATACACTGGCTTCGTGAATCAGGCCTACTAACGGTAAGACTGACTTTATTCTTATACATATATATATATATATATATATATATATATATATATATATATATTAACTTATAATAATATAAAGTATAAGGGTTGAATTTTAACTTTTAAAATTCTAAGGGTTTAACTTGGAATTAAAGTATTCATGAGGGAAAACTTTACAAATTCCAAAACTTGAGGGCAAGTTTTGAACTATTCAAAAACTTTTGGATTTTCATAACTTATGAGTTTAATTAAGGTTTTAAAACTTTAATGAAGAGACTCTTGAACATCCATAACTTGAGGACAAGTTATGGAGTTCATAAGACAAAAAGACTCTTCAATTGTGTAACCTATTAATTTTAATGGATCTTTAAAAGAAATGACTTTTGGTAATCCATAACTTGAGGGAAAATTATGGACTCCATTAAAATACATTTAGATCAAGAATTAACTAGCAACTAATTTGCAAATAATTCCTATGATCTACCAAAACTCATAAGTGTATGAACAATCATATCAACAATTTCAAGAAATACATAAACACACATAAAACTTGAAATTTTGATAACAACCTTGAAATTGGTTTACCATAATCATTACCACATCAAAAATAGGTTTTATAAGTCCAAAACGGTTTAAGGTAATGAGTCTAGACTAATTCCAGCCTTAAAACTCGAAGATAAGCTGTCAGGGGGTCCAACTCGACGAGTTGGATGAATTTAGGTATGGACTCATCGAGTCCCTTAATGGACTCGGCAATTCAGCTGTCCAGACAACATACAAACTTCGATTTTCAGCAATTTGCATCAAGTATAATTGAAAACAAACCTAGGCTCTGATACCACTGATGGGTTTTAAGCATTCTAACACTCCAATAGTGTACATGCAACCCTATAAACCTTGGATCTATATTTTCTATATTATACATGCAAATATTTGATATTCCAAGGTTTCATCCTAACTAGCATAATATGAAGCAACTACACTACATGATTCTAGTAGACTGACATACCTTTTGATGGAGCTTGAAGTCTTGAAGCTTTAAGAGTCTAGTGCCTCAAGTGTTGCACATCAAATGGTTCACACAACATCAAGAACTCTTGGAATAACTTGAGAATAAGGATACTTGCACCAAATTGGTTTTTCCCTCTTGTGTACTATACACTAGTGCCTAGCCCCCTTGTGTACACACTCTAGTGCCCCTTTCATGAACTAGAGACCTCTTTATATAGTGTACAGGATTAGGATTACATTCATGTAAACCCTAATACCCATGACCTTTCATTTCCATAGGATCCATTGGTTAAACACTCCATGGACTATCCATGAAAGCTTAGCCCAACCATAATGAAGTTGGCCCACCATATATATATAAGAGTCCATATTTAATTAGTTCCTTTTGATCACTAAATAAATTTTTGATCAATACTAATTAAATAATACGATTTCATATTAATATATTAGAACTTATAATATATTAATATAAATCACTAGTATCCTTTTACTCATTTTGTCTATCCAATTGTTCTGATGCCATGCAACCCAAAATGGACCATGCCAAATCCGATCAAGTACATACCAATTACAGTTATGGACTTGGACACTAATCCAACAGAATTTATACTTTGTACCTTACCAAGTTGTTGGTGGAGCGTGTGTGGTACACTAACATGGACTAGTAAGAGTGGCAAAAGGTGACATCAGTGGAGCGCGTGTGGGTAACCGGCACACTGATTAGGTGATAAAGATTAAGGGTACCAAGTTAATTTGCATGGTTATTCACTCCTTGTTTGTGATCCTCGGAATCCCAGTCACAAACATGAGAGGGCACAATCGAGATTTAAACATGCCATTGAAAAGTTCAATGAATCTCAAAAGATCTAGGAGTTTCAATCCAATTAAAACCTAATAACCTATTTCATTTTTCATGGTGGAAATTGGTGAATCGTCATTCTCCTACCTTCAAATATTTTATAGCTTGGATTACGACATCCCTCTTCCAAGTTATAAAGTATTGTGTTGGGTCCTAGACTTAATACTACATTTGTGTGTCTTATTAAAGATCCTATATCTAATCTAAACTTGTCTTTCTTCTTTTCAGATGTCTTCCAACAATGCTACTTCTGGCTCAAACCCTACCGACTGCTTCTCTCTCATGAACCTTTATGGGAGAGTCATCTTTGATGGTTCAAACTTTAATGATTGGATCAGGAACATCTGGATGGTTACGCGTTACGAGGACAAGGAATATGTCCTCGACAAGGAGCTGAAAGAAATTGATGAGTCTACTGCTACTCCAGAGGAGATCGATGACTTTAGGGCACATGAGAGAGATGCTACCAAAGTGGCATGTATCATGTTGGCCACAATGACAGCTGGACTCCTGAAGTCCTATGAGGACTTTTACCCTTTTGAGATGCACATGGACCTGATGGACCGCTACCATCAGAGTGCTCGTGAAGAGAGGTATGAAATCATCTCTTTCATGATAACAACCTGAATGAAGGATGGTGAATCCATCATGGGACACATGCAGAAAATGCAAAGGTTTGTGGACCGTTTGCTGAAGTTGAATGTGAACTTCCCCGAGGAGTTGGCTATTGACATCATACTGCACTCCTAACCTACTTGTTATGATCAATTCCAAATGACCTATCACATGAACAAGGAGGAGGTCACACTCAGCAATCTTCAAGGACTTTTGAAGACCGCCGAAACTGGTCTCAAAGGTAAATTAGTTGTTACTACTCCTACTCCTAACACCGCTCCTGCAGGTATTTACACTATATTGTGGAGGGAAGAAGAGGAAGACCCTTCGAAGGGTACCAAGGGAAAATCTCTTTATAGCTCCTCTTCAAGTGGAACTAAATGTGGTTTTGTCACTCCTTCTTCCAACCTAAAGGAAGCACAATGGTTCTATTGTCAGGAAAAGGGGCACTGGAAACAAAATTGCCCCAAGTACCTGCAAGATGTTAAGGATGGGAAGGTTAAACCAATCCATGCAGGTATTTACACTATATTGTCTAATAACTCACTGCATACTAATTCTTGGGTCCTTGATATAGGTTGTGGTATTCATGTATGTTCTGATTTGCATGGCATAAGAAGAAGTGAGGATGTGGAGCACGAAAAGATAAACTTGATCATGGGGAATAGGAAAGCTTCACCTGTCACCAAGATTGGAGTTTATTCTTTGTTGCTAAGTAGTGTGTTTGTGTTAGATTTGAATAAGTGTTGTTATTTATCCGAAATGGAGAGAAATATTATTTCTTTTCACGGCTTGTACAAACAAGGATTTACTTTTTCATTTGATAATGAATGTGGTTGTATTAATGCTTTTTATGATAATGTTCTTTATTTTAAATCATTACCTTGTGATGGTGTATATGAAACTGTGTTGGTTGTAGATAACTTAGGAAATAATGTATTGCATATCGATTCTTCCACTAGTTTGAATAAAGCATCCTTGTGGCATTGTCATCTTGGACATGTTAACAAGAAGCACATAGGCCAAATCCAGAAGGCTGGAGTCTTGGAGTCATTTGACTTAAGGTCAGATGATAGTTGCGAGTCTTGTTTACGTGGAAAAATGACTAAGTCACCCTTCAGTGGTACATGTGATAAGGGTGAAGGTTTATTGGACCTCATACACACAAATGTGTGTGGACCCTTCAGAACCACAACAAGGATGCTAACCGCTTCTATGTGACTTTTACTGATGATTACAGTAGATATGGTTAGGTCTATTTAATCAAGCATAAGTCAAAAACCTTTGAAAAGTTAAAAGAGTTTAAACAGGAAGTGGAGAATCAGTTGGGCAGGAACATTAAGATGCGCCGATCCGATCGAGGAGGAGAGTATCTTAGTACAGAGTTCCTTGACTATCTTAAGGAATGTGGAATTGTTTCACATTTGACACCTCCCAGAACACCACAGCTTAATGGTGTGGCTGAGAGGCGCAATCGAACCTTGTTAGACATGGTTCGTTCCATGATGAGTCGAGCTTCATTAACAATCTCATTTTGGGGTATGCCTTAGAGACTGCTTCCCATATCCTAAATCTAGTCCCTACCAATAATGTTGTCAAAACACCTCACGAGATGTGTACTGGGAAAGTTCCCAATTTAGACCACATCAAGATTTGGGGTTGCGAGGCTTTCGTGAGACGTGAGACTCAAGACAAGCTCGAACCTCATAGTAAGCGGTTTATTTTCATCGGCTACCCACAAAATCCATTGGTTACCTCTTCTACAGACCCAGTGAGAATGTGGTCTTTATGGAAAGGAGAGGGGTCTTTCGAGAGAGAGTTTATAGGCCAAGGAAACAGTGGGAGGCAAATTGACCTTGAAGAACTTCAAGAGTCAAGTGATGAAGGAACCTCAAACCCTAGCAATCAACCTGAGGAGGTAACTCCTATTGAGGAGTCCGTACCTCTGAGGCGTTCCACAAGAGTTAGGAATCCACCTGAGCATTACTATGGTTTCCATATTACTGCGGAAGGTGATGCATATATCAGTGATAGTACACTGGTAAATTTGGATGAGCCTAACAACTTTAAGGAAGCCATGGCAGGCCCTGAGTCAGCCAAATGGAAATAGGCCATGGACAGCGAGATTCAGTCCATGTATGACAATCAAGTTTGGAACTTGGTTGACAATGTATCGGGTCGTAAGACGGTCGGGTGCAAGTGGATCTTTAAGAAGAAGACCGACATGGATGGGAATGTACACACTTATAAAGTGCGACTGGTTACGAAGGGCTTTACTCAAACTCCGGGAGTTGATTATGATGAGACCTTCTCACCAGTAGCGAAGATTAAGTCTATTAGGGTTATGCTAGCCATAGTTGCATTTCATGATTATGAAATATGGCAAATGGATGTCAAAACCGGTTTCCTTAACAGAAAGTTGGCTGAGGATGTTTACATGAGTCAGCCAGAGGTTTTTTTCAATACAAAGCACCCTAATAGAGTGTGTAAGCTTGAGAAATCCATCTATGGATTAAAACAAGCATCTAGCAGATGGAATCTTTGTTTTGATGAGAAAGTCAAAGAGTTTGGCTTTTCGAGGAGCTAAGATGAGTCTTGTGTATATGTTAAGGCTAGTGGGAGTATAGTTAGTTTTTTGGTATTGTATGTGGATGACATACTTCTCATAGGAAATGACATCCCAACCTTGCAGGAGGTTAAATCCTGGCTTGGGAAGTGTTTCGGTATCAAGGAACTTTAAGAAGCTGCCAATATCCTTGGGATAAGGATTTTGAGAGACAGGAGTAAGAGACTAGTTGGACTTAGTCAAAGTACCTACTTAGATAAGGTGCTAAAAAGGTTCAACATGCAGGATTCCAAGAAAGGTAACTTACCAATCCATTGTAACGCCAAACTGAGTAAGACTCAGAGCCCGAGTACAGAGGCTGACATAGCCGAAATGAGTCGAGTACCGTATGCTTCCGTTGTAGGCTCGATCATGTATGCTATGACTTGTATGCGCCCTAATGTGGCCTTTGCTTTGAGCATGGTCAGCAGATATTAAGGGAATCCGGGCAAGGCTCACTGGACTGTGGTGAAGAATATTCTTAAGTACCTACGGAGGACTAGGGACTGGGTCCTTACCCTTGGTGGGAGTGATGACTTAGGAGTAGTGGTGTATAGTGATGCTAGCTTCCAGACTGATAGGGATAATTTCCGCTCTCAGTCAGGTTGGGTCTTTACCCTAAATGGAGGAGCAATTACTTGGAAAAGTTCCAAAAAAGAAACAGTAGCTTATTCAACTTGTGAATCATAGTACATAACAACAAGCGAGGCGGTAAAGGAGGCAATATGGCTAAAGAACTTCATTGGGGACCTTGGAGTTGTACCAGCTATTAAGGAGCCTATGGATATTTTCTGTGATAATAAGGGTGCAGTTGCCTTAGCTAAGGAACCAAGGGATCACGGCAGATCCAGGCACATCGATAGAAAATACCACTTCATTAGACATCGGATAGAAGAAGGACTCCTCGTGGTAAAGAGGGTATCATCAGATGAGAACTCAACAGATCCCCTCACGAAGGGATTGTGTAGGGTTAAGCATTTGCAGCATACGAGGGGCATCGGGCTGAAGGATGATATTAGTTTTACAGATTAGATAGTTATTTCTGAAACTTGTAAAATGTAATTAACATTTGATGATTAAATAAAAGTTGTTGTTTATTTATAAGTAAAGTGTTGCTATCTTGTGTCAATTGGTTACTATTGTTTCAATTTTGCATGTTTTGACTTCCAGAATAATTACTTTATTCAAACTCTCCACGGTTAGTCATATGTTGGAAGTAGGTATGAATCAAGACTGTCATGAATTGGGCTTGTATATGTCTAAGATGTTAGACATAGCAAAAGTTGCTACAACATTCATGAGTGCTCATCAGTTTTAAGTATTGGACTCAACCCACGCTCACTTGTATCACTTCATGGAATTTATCTCGAGTGATCGTGAGACGGTAATATCATATAAGTATTCAAACCTAGAGATATGGGTCATTGATTATGAGTTGGTTGTGCATTGATTGTACGAAAACGCATCGGTAACTTGATGTTATAAAACGTGCTTTTGTGTATGATTCAACAAATAGTTAGTACAAGCATATGAGTCAAAGTTTATATGTTCCTTTTAATCCTTGGAGGATTAAAAGCGATATTTGGGCCCCTTGATGATTTTGTTTTGACCTATGTGTCGGGCCCGGTCAAAACCAAATTGATGTGTTCAGTTTAGTTCTATGTCAAACAAATCGGAAATCGGGAAACAAACTGCTGGACAATAAGTACGACATTGTTCCATGTATTTGTTCAGCTGATATCTAGAATAGAGGATTATATGATCACTTATCTTAAATGGCAGTTCATCTTAGTTCTGCGAGACTTTGAAAGAGCTACGATTGTTGTTCGGTTCCTGAAGTCATACCTGTAACTATAGTTATTAGACTTATCCAAGTGGTAGACTGTTTGATAAGGTGTCTAAGTCCATAACTATATTTAGTATGTACTTGAACCGGTTTGGCATGGTCTATTTGGGTTACATGGCATCATAACAATTGGATAGACAAAATGAGAAAAGAACACTTATGGTTTGTTAATATATTATAAGTTCTAATATATTAATATGAAATCATATTATTTAATTAGTATTGATCAATAATTAATTTAGAATTGATTTTGTGATCAAAAGAGACTAATTAAATATACGGGGATTGATTTGTAAATCATTCATTATTATATAGTGGGCTTATGGTCCATGATTCACTAGATTGGGCTAGGACCCATTGGGTGCTCCATGGATGCTCCATGGAGGTTATAACCCATGGATGATGGGGAAAGTGAAAATCCATTCACATTAGGGTTTAAATAGTGTAACCCTACATGTGACACACTATATAAAGAACCTCATGGTAAGAAAAATCGGCCACTAAGACAAGAACAAGGAGGGCTAGCCGATTTTGAGTGAAAGTGTTCTTCTCTCAAGTTATTCTAAGGGTTGTGGTGTTGTGTGAAACATTTGAGGCATCACATTTTAGGTGCTAGGCTCACAAGGTCTTAAGGAATCCAAGCTACAAGAAAGGTATGTCATTCTACTAGTTTTTATATTACAAGTACCCCATGCCATGCTAGTTAGGATGAGAACCTTGGAAAAATCAAATTTGCATGAATATTAGAGAACACATAGATCCAAGGTATCTAGGGGTTCCATGTACACCATAGGAGTGTTAGAATGCTCAAAACACATCAAGTATGTTGGGATTATTCGTGCAATCCTTAAACCCTAAATTTTTAGGGTTGTGTCCTCTATTTAAACATCTTAATCCCCCGTAGGCCGTCTTATGACCAGCCTCCATCCCTTTAAACTCTATAATCGAAACCCTAGCCTTTTGAGTGAGATTTGAAGCTTGAGAGTGATCTTTGTGTGTTCTTGGTAGTGAAGGAAGATCATTTAATAAGTGGTGGTGCATTCAAGCCTTTGGATCCAGAATCTACATCTCTTTTTTCATCTTTTGAAGGTATAAAGTTCATACCTTGGAGCTTGTGTTGCTAGATCATGTCAAGGCTTGGATTCATGTTCTTTTTGTCCTAAAACCTTGATCTTTTTGACAATGGAATACTCTAGAGCATATGAGTTGTCCTTTCAGACGTTTTAGGGTGCTTAGAGTCATAAAAATGTTAGCTTGGTCCTCTCCTTTCTTCCATGCATGAGCTATGGAGTTTTTAATGAAGTGAAATGTTAGGGTTTTGAGATTAAGCTCTCTTTAGTCATGCAAAGGCTTAAAGTCATAAAATTTATGGATTAGGACGTCCTTTAAGGGTCAGATCTAATGTTTAGGTAAATGTCCTAATGATTAAGACATTAAAAGTTGAGTTTTGAGATTCAGCTGCGTACGCCGAGTGTAATCCTAGTTACACCCAACGTATCCAGTTGCAAGCCCGTTCATTCCCAGCCAAGTGCTCTACGCCCAACATAGATCTATGTACGTCACGCATATGGCCATGGGTTTACTTTCTTTGACTTTTGGGCTAATTGTGTCTTTAAGGGAACTAGTGGGGGGTTTTGGTCTTGGAGGGGTCAATATGGTATTTTGCCTTAAATATGGATTAGACTTGGCTTGGTATTAGTGGAGTATGGAAATTATCTTAATTATTAATTAGGATTAATTGGTGTAATTATTAGGTGGAGTCTAGTTTCGGTACATTAGGTGTAAGTTCTATCGGTCATTTGTGCAAGGTGAGTCTCCTCACTATTCTTACCTGTGTGGTAGAATATATTTATATATGTGATGACTAGTTGGGTCTATGTGTTATTACTGTGATATGTGTTATTGTGTGTGTTGAGACTTCGGGTAGTCTCCAGGGTTGCTGATAACCCAAAGGGTGTGTTGTTTGCCCACTGAGACTACGGATAGTCTCGATGGTTGTTGATAACTCATAGTTGTTTATTTTGTGTTGTGTTGTATGGGGTATTTTATGGAACTCGCTAAACTTCATGCTTACAGTTGTTGATTAAATGTGTTTCAGGTACTTCTGAGGATCACGGGAAGGTAGATGCTTGATTGTACACATTCGCCTACAGTTTATCATTCCGGATATTTTGGGACACTCTGATATTTTGATAATGATTTTTATTTCACTTTGGTGATTTTCTTGAGATGGTTTTTATGAAAAATGTTTTTATATGAATTTAAAAATGAAATTTTTGGGTTAAAAATTTGGATGTTACAGTCGATACCATTAACTAACTCCAATATATACCGTCAAATAAAAGCGTATTATATGTGACCAAATTCATGTGTAGGAAACGTACATAAAAATAAGCATGGAAACATAAAGAAGTTGGAAATGTATTATATATGACCTAACTCATACGAAACATAAAAACAATAAACGTCAAAACGTCAAAAAAAAAAAAATTACGTCAAAACGTAGATAAACTCGAATTTATATCGATACATATATAAAAGCAATTAAGTTTTTTTCTTCCAGAAACGAATGAAAGTTCTAAATTTATATTGTAATGTTGACCATTTCGAATTTTTGCTGACACATATAAAAAGGAAACATGGAAAAATTAGTTTTTCTAAGTCAACGAATGAAAGTTATTAAGAAAAATCAGAATATGTATTATACGGGGAAAATCGAGAAAGTTTACAAAATTGAGGAAGTGAAAATGATATTTTACAAATTTCAAATTAAAGAGGATGAAAGTGAAATTTTAAAAAGTAGAATTGTGAAATATATTATTTTCAAGGTTGTAAAAATCGTTTGGCGGTAGCTCGACGGTCGACTGGTGTTAAGCGATTAATCGGTCTTGGCGGGGATTAATCGATGATTAATCGGGGACAATAGATTATTAATAAAATATTAAAATTAAGTTAATATTAATATATCTTAAGAAAAAAAAGTACTTCAAAATTAGAAAATAAGAAAAATTGTAATTTGGAAATTTGGAAATACGAAAATATGAACATTTTGGTATAATATTTGAAAATTTTGGAGTAAAAAAAGAAAGTTGGTTTTTTGAATTTTTTTAAAGTTTTTTGACCTTTTTTTTTTTTTTTTACTTTTTTTGACTTTTTTCGACTTTTGTTGACTTTTGTTGACCGATTAATCCCGCCAAACCCGATTAATCATAAATTTCCGATTAATGCCCTAATCATCGACGGTTGGAGAACGACAAGCGATTAATCCACGATTAATCGTGGATTAATCCCGATTTCTGCAACCATGATTATTTTATAAAAAAAAAATAAGTTAAAGGACAAATAAGTCAATTACAAAAGTGGAAGGATACCCAATCTGATTGGAAACTTAATAATATTAAGTTTTAATATATAATTTATTTAAAAAGAATACTAAATGGCAACTTAAAACTTTAGTTAATATCTTCTATATATGTAATCTCTGGGTATTATCAATAATAATACAAGAATTGAATTCACCATCTGTGGTTTTATATAATATCATAGCCACGAAGTCACTTCCCACCTTTCAACCTTAAAGTGACGCAAAAATCAAGCATCAAAATCAATCTTTTCTGGTAAATCCATTTTTCTACCCTCTAATAACAACGGTTCAAACTCTTATCCCTTTCATTGCAACCAAAAAGGTTGCTCATTCTCACCATCGATGGGCCTTCCTTCTAAACCGAGAGAACTTTAAGTTCTGGAAAACAATGGTGGAGCCTTTAATTTCTTCTCAACATACAAACTTCTTGGGTATCTTGATGGAACAATTCCATGTCCTTCCTCTAAAATGCTAGCTGCAGAAAATGCCATTGTACCTAACACTAACTTTTCCATCTGGACAGAAAACGACATATATGTAAATATGGTTCAGTTATCATCAATATCAGAGCAAGACTATGGTAACTTTTATGGAAAACGCATGTCCCATGAAATATGGGACGCTTTACACCATGCCTATGAACCTACAACTCTCTCATGTATCTTTGGCTCTCTCAGAAAACGCCGTTGTTTGCTCATTTTAGCAGCAATTGGACATCGTCTTTGGCTCCAACCTGGTTATCTGATACGAGCAAACAGCCATGTATCTCATGACTTATCCAACTTGGATTTTTCTAAAGCCTATCAAGGCCCTAACACTCTACACGTTCGTAATGGTAAAGGTCTTCCTATTCTCCATGTAGGCTCAAGTAATATTCACTCACCATACAAACATTTTCACTTGTCAAATATTTTACACGTTCCTTTCATCTCTAAAAATCTTTTATATGTTCAAAAAGGAATTGCGCTGATAATAACGACTACTTTGAATTTTATGTTCATTTCTTTTTTGTGAAGGATCCGTTCACTCAAACTACCTTCATCATCGGTCCGAGCAGTAATGGACTCCATACACTTAACCTTCCTCAACCTCAATCAATAAAGTTGATCACCTTATTTGTTGAAGGTGCCTCCAGGGCTGGCCCTGAAGATTCCAATTGGACCCTAAACGAATTAAATTATATAAACTGAAGTTTTTTTACATGATAACAAATCACCATGTATGTTATATGCACCTTAAATGGCTTGTTGAAGTTGCAGCAATGTTTTCTATTTTGATAAATGTTTGTTAGTTTTGGTGACCAAATCGGAAGGTTTTCTAGATTTAATCCATCACTTATCAGCCCTTCAGTGTTTTTGTTGTGTAAGTTCAAAATTTTGGAGCTTTTGAAACTGAAATTTGGAATGTTAAAATTTAAGATCTTTCATTATTTTGGACTGCACACTAAGTTATTTTGGTCTCTCTTAGAACATAGAACTTAGAACAAACATATTTACATGAATCAAATGCATTTCTTCTCATTTTTGTGCCTTCACTAGAAATGTTCTTTTTGGATTATCCCATTGTTGATTTTGTGAAACTTGGACTTTTGGAAAACGTAAATGTTATAAGACATCCAAGCTTTGTCAATCAGGTGGAATAAAATGTGGGTTGATTAAGTTGTGATCTACCTTGAAACCCTTTGCTAACCCTAAACCCTTTTCTGACTTCTGTTTGATAAGTGGAATGAACAAAAAGAAAATTAGAAATCTGATAAGTAGAAGTATAAACATTTAATTTTTGAATTCTAATATGATAACATAAATACATCATATATAAATGATTGTTTAGACGATTTTAACAAATCAACAATCAACAATTCAACATTATTACATTAAGTGTTCAATTCAACTCAAGTATTCAAATAGAAAATGATAATCGAAATTCTGATTGAATGATTTTTGTATCTGATAATTCTAATCAGCATTAATTAAACTCATAACTCATAAGTGATAATCGACATTCAATATTTCAATTACAAACTGATAATTCAACTCAATAATTGATATTTTGATTTCGACATTCAATTTCAAACTAATCCAACGCCCTGAAAAAAAAATGGGCCCTATCCCTTGTCATCGGCCACACGTGCCTCCTATGATACGTGGCACCAATGCTTGGGACATCCTCATCCTCGATTACTTCAGTCTATGGTTAATCATTTTTTCATTTCCAAGTGTAGAATAAAACTTTGAATTAATTTGTACAACTTATATGTAACATCCACATTTCTAGGCACAAGTCTTTATTTTGTAAGTTGAGAATTTTGGGGTTTTCCCGACACCACGGCGCTGTAAGGAGTGAACCACGCTGCGGGACACGTCATTAAGTGGCGGGGCGATCAGGACCTCACCATGGCATGGTGGCAACTGGATTCAAAACCCTAAATTCCGGGCCTTGAGTCTTATTTAAGCAACCTTATGATTAGGATTTCAGCCTCCACCCTCCAAAGAGAAACCCTAAGTTGAGAGAGTGTGTATGTGTGTGTTCTTGGTGTTTCAAGTGGTTGAGAGCTTTTAGGAGAAGAAGAAGGTGGTTGTTCCTTGTTAGTAGAGTTGTTGGTAGAGAGTTGATCATTCAAGCTTTTCCAGGCTTCTAAAGGTATAAAGTTCACACCTTTCTTCTTATTAAGTTTTTTATGCATGCTTAAATGTTCATTAATGGTGACGATACAAAGGCTTATGAAGACGACACACATAGTCCAAATGTTTTAAATTAGCAAAAACAGCAAAATCTGGTGCATGTAAACCTTCTTAGAAAGGGTGTCATAAAAGAAATGCATTCTTCATACTATGCTAATTGACTTATTGATGATGGGAGATGGCAAGACTAAGGATGGTACATATACTCATTGCTTTAGCTGTCATACTTAAAGCCTATCGTAGTCAAGTCCTTATTGTTGATTTTTACCATTTGCAGCGACACATGATTTACAACGATTAAGGGCCCCAATATGAACTTTTGTGCTTGAAAATTCACATGAAGTGAACGGCATTAATACCCACGGGTCAAGGAACATGATGAAGAATTGAAACAGAACAAACAACAATATATGATTGATAAAGAAAACTGTAATTGAAATTGATGATTGAATGAAACAAGATAGAAAACACAAACTCCTGATAGGATGATTGCCCAGGGATGAATCCCTCTCTTAAAGGCCTAGCCAATGAGCCAATCTCACTCTAGAGACTAACACCGATCTAAGATATTTTTTCCCGCTCTAACAATGCAATCCTACCCTCTATTTATTAGCAGACCTCTAACAAACTCTATTTAGGAATTACCCTTTTACCCCTTTAAGTATTTAACTATCTAATTCCTATCAAAACACGAGTCTAATTCTAATTTTTAATAGGAGCAAACCATTCATCTTGCCCGACTTTATGCTAATAAGGATTCTGAAGGGCTTGAATGTGTCACCAAGGGATAGGAGATATGATATTCAACCTTATATCCAGGTTTGGAAATACCATGTTGAGACCAAATGAGCATTGGGTGTTTCGGGGTGGGGATGTAATCGGTTGCCGACTTGCCTTAATCTGTCATATGTGGTGAAACATTTTGTATCTGTTCCACAGTCTTACAAGCAAATTCACAGAACGATTCATGTCAAACCAATGTTGAACCGGTAGATATGTTTGAAACCAAACCGGTTTTTCATTTTCAGATCGGTTTCTGTTTACAAATCAATTTCAGATCATTTTTTTGCCCTCGACTATAGATAACATCTCTATTGTTATTAGCATAAGATTCATGGTGGTATTAACATATAGTGCCAGATGAAAGCCAGTGGTGGTGGTAATGTTTAAGAGTGAAGAGACCAGAAGGATTATCAATTTGTAAGGAGCTAATCCACATGCCATAGGAATTAGGAAACATCATGTCCAATTTTAGTAAAAAATTACACATTCAAAACAGATCAAGCTTATAACAAAGTAGAATTATTCACCAAATGAGTTCATTATTCTTATTTATTAAACGAAACCAGGTACCATTTCAAACCATACCATCAATCAAACACTTAAAACCATCCATGAAATCTCACACATCCCAAACACAAAAGTTTCAATTTCCTCCACGTAGACGAAGAACAAGGTGGAGGGTTGACTCCTTCTGAATGTTATAGTCAGCAAGGGTCCGGCCATCCTCAAGCTGCTTTCCGGCGAAGATCAGCCTCTGCTGATCCGGTGGGATACCTTCCTTATCCTGAATTTTCGCCTTCACATTGTCAATGGTGTCAGAGCTTTCCACCTCCAATGTTATCGTCTTCCCAGTCAAAGTCTTGACAAAAATCTGCATACCACCTCTCAAACGAAGAACCAAATGGAGAGTTGATTCCTTCTGAATGTTGTAATCAGCAAGAGTACGGCCGTCCTCCAGTTGCTTTCCGGCGAAGATCAACCTCTGTTGGTCAGGTGGGATTCCCTCCTTATCTTGGATCTTAGCCTTCACGTTGTCGATGGTGTCGGAGCTCTCAACCTCCAGAGTGATTGTCTTTCCGGTGAGGGTCTTCACGAAGATCTGCATGCCTCCCCTGAGACGGAGGACAAGATGGAGGGTCGATTCCTTCTGGATGTTGTAGTCGGCGAGAGTACGGCCGTCTTCAAGCTGCTTTCCGGCGAAGATCAACCTCTGCTGGTCTGGAGGGATGCCTTCCTTATCTTGGATTTTGGCTTTCACGTTGTCGATGGTGTCGGAGCTTTCAACTTCAAGGGTGATGGTCTTTCCGGTGAGGGTCTTCACGAAGATCTGCATCCCTCCCCTGAGACGGAGGACAAGATGAAGGGTGGATTCCTTCTGGATGTTGTAGTCAGCGAGGGTACGGCCGTCCTCGAGCTGCTTTCCGGCGAAGATCAATCTCTGCTGGTCTGGGGGAATACCTTCCTTGTCCTGGATTTTTGCTTTCACGTTGTCGATTGTGTCGGAGCTCTCGACCTCGAGGGTGATGGTCTTTCCGGTGAGGGTCTTGACGAAGATCTGCATACCTCCCCTTAGCCTAAGAACAAGATGGAGGGTTGACTCTTTCTGGATGTTGTAGTCGGCAAGGGTACGGCCGTCTTCGAGCTGCTTTCCGGCGAAGATAAGCCTCTGCTGGTCTGGGGGGATGCCTTCCTTGTCTTGGATTTTGGCTTTCACGTTGTCGATGGTGTCGGAGCTTTCGACCTCTAGGGTGATGGTCTTACCGGTGAGGGTCTTAACGAAGATTTGCATCTGTAGCCAAAGAACGAACACGATAAGAATATAAACAACAAATAACAACAGAAATCATATAAAATCAGATGCAAGGTCAGATATTGTAAAGCCTATAACATCAATCGAACATAAAACTGCAGATTTTCTTGTTCAAGACACAAGATTATAACATAAATCAAAATAATGAAATCGAATAGAGCATCTAAGTTCATGTTACAGTCGAGATGACAATCACAGATTAGTAGCCTATTGCAAACATCAATTTCGATTATACGATTCAGATCTAAGAGATCTGTTGATCAGATCGATATGGCTCCAACAAACAACATCGGATCATGATCATATCAACATCTAACGAATTGAGAAAACAAAACTCTGAAGATAATCTTAGACACGAGAAGTGAAAGAACGATCATTAAATTTTACCAAATCGCTGTTTACGGAAGATTCTAGAATTATTCATCAAGATTATAATTCAATAAATTTCCAAAATTTTGTTGCAAAAACACAAATTCAAAGAATAGAGTTGCAGATCTAATCGATCTGTTAAAGAAGATCGAATTCGATGCAACAAACAACCACCGATCGGAATCATTAACCTAGCAAACAATTCAGAAAAATAAAATGGAAAAGGCAACATACCTTGAGAGAATTGAAGACAAACAAGAACAGCTGAAGATTGAGAAGATCGTTGTGGATGAAACTGAATGAAAATTGGGGTTGATTTATAGGATGAAAAAGAAGAGGCGGTCTCGGATAGAAAAATAAACGTGACGTAGGAATCAGAAGAAATCGATTGATAGTGCGACACGTGTACGGTAAAGATTGAAAGGTGGATATGTTGTTGCTGTCAAGTTGAGCACCACACGGCAGGGTATGGAATCTAGAAAGGGTGCGGTGCGTAGCTTCCGGGTTGCCTTTCTTTTGACTTTGGATAAACAAATTGAACAAAAGCTAAAGCTAAAGGGTTAAATGGCATTCACAACTCAATCATCGACCTAAAACGTCATTTACTCCACTTGCTTATTTATCTATTTACTTTTTGGAAGACCAAATGAGTGGTGATGACGGTGACAAGCTCCACCTAGTAGGCTCGTGCCTCGTGGTATCAATCAACTTTTATAAGAAAGAGAGAGGGGCATGGTAGTCATAAATTTGATAAGTTGTTATTCTATTCATAGAATTCAAATAATTTTATACACAATACAATAAAACGATATAAACCTCTAACTAGAAAATAGGAGATAATAACAAAGGAAATATATTCAAATCAATTTTAATATTTTCCCTCAAGCTGAAGCATAAAGGTCACAAATGCATTGGACATTGGCCTGAGAAAACAAAGATGTTGAGCACATAATCTTTTCACGAACATGTCAGCAAGTTGCAAGTTGGTATTAACGTGCAATGTTTCAAACCATATAGATATTTTTGCAGATGATAAACTCTCGTGTCATTAGCTTTAGAAAGTCCTTAGGGAACTTTCATATAAACTTCTTCATCCAGATTGTCATGTAAAAATACATTGTTAGACACCAAGTTGATGTATCATCCAATCCTTCTTGATGACAACAACCAATATAGTTCGTACGTTAATGAGCTTTACAACGGGAGAAAATGTGTCGTGAAAATCAACTCACATGGGTTGAGTGAAACCTTTATCAACAAGTCAGGCCTTGTATCATTCGATCTCCCAATTAGGCTTGTATTTTATTTTAGACTCACTTAGAGTCAATTGCTTGTTTTCCCTTTGGGAGAGTCTTTAGAGTCCACGTCTCATTTTGTTCAAGAGTGTGGATCTCCTTTTTCATGGCATCAGCCCATCTTGATCCTGCATGGCTTGTTTGAAACAATTTGGCTCATCATTTGAGGTGATGTCCGCTAAAAATATTTTATGAGAGCCAGAAAATTTGTCATAAGATAAAATGTTGGCAATTGAGTGTATCGTTGAGGAACTTTGGTTTGGTGCAAGTTGTGTGTGGTCAACCAAAAAGGAAGCTTCACGGTATAGTCACTCAAATGTTTTGGTGGAGCACGATGTCTTTGAGGTCTTGTGGTTGTGGTTTGGGTTTCTAAACTTCCAAAAGAAGAATCAAGATCCAAGTTTTGTGGCCTTGTAACCACATTGTCGGTTTGTGGGCTCATTGTCTTATCTTGAAACCGTGGCTTGAGTTGCATGGGCTAGAAGGTGATTTCTCTGCTCCTTGTTCGGATTCCTCATTTTGTCTTCCATAATCATTTTCTCGAGTAAAATGAGTTGGTACCTCATTGAAAAAGTTACTTGATTCTTTATTTTCATGTATCGACTTTATGGGAAAAGGGAAGATGTCTTCATGAAACTTGGTGTCTCTTGATATAATAATTTTTCTTTTCCATATATAGAAAATTTTATATCCTTTTGTTCCATGTGGATATCCCAGAAAAATGCATGGTCCCCCCTTACTTCAAATTTGTCACCATTTGTTTCATTACTCCTATAGTATGCTAAGCAGCCCAAAACCTTCATATGCTCATAGTCAAATTTATGGCCAAATAACACTTCATAGGGAGTCTTATTTCAAAGAGATGTGGATGGTAACCGATTGATGATGTAGGCAGCAGTCAACACACACTCTCCCCAAAATTTCTTTGGAATACCAGCTTCAAACCTTAAGGCTCGAGCCATATCCAAAAGATGTATGTGTTTGCACTCAACCATTCTATTTTGTTGGGGTGTGTGAGGGCAAGTTGTTTCGAATAAAATGACATATTTTTTGTAAAAATGAGTCATGGTATGGGAAGTGAACCCATCACCAATATAGCTTCCTATTCTCTTAATATGTTTCCCAAGTTGATTTTCAACCACTTTATGAAAATCGATTAAGCATCCACTTGCATTATTTTTATGTTTGATCAAGAAAATCCACACATACCTACTAAAATCATCTAAAATAGTTAATAAATAAGTTGCACCCGTTAGAGAAGGTGTAATATATTTTCCCCAAACATCAAAATGGATTAATTTAAAGCATTTTTTGTCTTTATTTCACTTAAACAAAAGGAGTCCTTGTGTGTTTGGCCTTTGAAAAAGAAGCACATACTTTATTCTTCAATCTAAAAGTAATGTTTTTGAGAAAATATAATTTAGATAACTTTCCTTATGAAGCGTGACCCAATCTCTTGTGCCATCTTTCAATCGTGGCATGCATTTCATTTCTTCTGTCTTAAAAAATCCTTATATTGTACACCCCCTTCGACAATCATCCACACGAATCAAGTTCCTCGATCGTAGAACCTACATGAAACAAAAATATGGAAAAGAAGGTTACAACACATTGTCGATTTTTTGTTAACTGACTAACATATAAAAGATTGCAACTAAATTGAGGGACATGATGGATTCCTTCAATTTTGGTACCACCCAACAAGGTGTAATCGCCCCTTCCCTCAACCGGTATTACATCTCCATTAGGAATCACAACAGGTCTCTCGCATGTATGTTTTCTCTTGTTGGTGAGAATATTGGCCCTATAAGTCTTATGTTCAGTTGCATCGGAATCAACGACCAAATCGTCCTCATTGCCCAATCTATCTGTCATGTTAGCCATCAACATAGTTTCTTCATTCTCGAGTTTGGTGGATTCTCTAAAGTGCTTCAACAAGGCTTTGTATTGATCCTTGTAAGCTCGCGATGGGACTTAAGTCGATACATGAACCTCTTAGATTATCTTTGTCCACTTTTCCCTTGCCTGGCCACCATTTCGGATACCCAATACATTTGAAACAACTGTCATGGTTGTGACCATCTTTATCATAGAAGGTGTAATGTTGTGTTTCTGCTTCCCACTTTGTAGGATTTTAGTTTGGCTTGTTCTTTTTCCAAGGGTTCCCGTCTCGTTTAGTGGGCACAAAGGCCTTGAAAGCGGTAGCCTCTATAAAGGGTTTCTTGTCATTAGTGATGTCTTTTTGAGGTTCATCCTCCGTGATAAGATGATAAGCTAATCCTTAGCCTGGTGTTGGAGAGGTAATGAGAATTTTGGTTTTGATGACAGTGAAGTTGTTGTCAAGACCCATGAGAAATTCATATAATTTATCCTTTTTGTAACATCCCAAAAGTACTAAGTAAAAATTTTTGTTTCTAAATCAACCAAACCATCAACCATACATTTCAAAAGCCATTAAAGTATGTCAATGTAGAAAATAGTTATCAGAGTCTAATCCAAAATCATAAATTGCAGAACACGTGTGAATGCTATGCGATCATGTCGGGCCCTTCCCCTTCGAACCGGAAGTACCTAAAAAACATTTTAAACATAAACCGTAAGCACAAAGCTTAACGAGTTCCCCAAAATACCACATACCATACATACATTGCCATGATCTTACATACAAGTGTCATGGGCTACCCCCATGGTCTTTTTTCATGGAATGCCATGGGCTACCCCAAGGATCTTACAACCAAGTGACATGGGCTACCCTAATGGTCTTTCCTTGAAGTGCCATGGGCTACCCCCATGGTTTAACTTCCAAGTGGCATGGGTTACCCCATGGTCTTTCATGAAATTACCATGGACTACCCCAAATGCCCCGAGATACCCCTGAGGTCTTCCATGAAAATGTCACAAATACAACTAGCATCCTACATAGCATAATGAGAATACTCCCCTCAATTTGATGATAAACAATCATACACTTGAGTTGCTGATACAAAGGTTCCTCACATTGAACATATCCAAAACCGACCCTAATTAATAATTAAGGTAATAACCCATAATCAAAGGTCCATTTCATACTCTCTCTTACAAGGGTAAAAGACCATTTTACCCTTCCCATACTAGATCTAACTAATCATGGCCCAAAATGCACTTTTAGGAGTATGCCATGCATACTCCCTCATTACACCCATGCGTACTCGGTGTCCACAGAGAAGATCACGGGGAAAAATCATTATGCATCCCGTACACTGAGGTTACGCCTGTTGATAATCCTTTGTTGCCCAAAACCACTTTTTAAGCTGTTAATATTTAAAGACTAAACATCAGACTCACAAATCTAAATCGTGGGAAGGTATTAACTGATAAATTCGACAACTTTAAACTTTTGCATGGCTTAATATAGCCTAAATTAAAACCCTAGGTCCACAACATTCTTTAATAACTTCAAACTCTCGCATGAGTGAGAAATAGCAACAAAGACTTTGGTTTTATGATACAAGATCCTCAAAAACAACATAAAGTGATAAACTTGAGCTCTAGAGTAACTTTTACTCACAAGAACCAAACCATGGGACCAAAAAGCATGCAAACCTCAAAGCTAATGTAGATCTAATCCATAGAACCATAAAAGTAAGAGCTTTATACCTCCAGAAGCTAGAAAAGGTGATGAAGGCCTTGGATCTTCAAGCTCTAGCCACAACAATCTTCATGGAAAAACTTCGACTCCTTCACTATGCACCAAGAATACATAAAAGAGGCTCACACAAGCTAACCATGGATTAGGGTTTCGAGACATTGGTTGGGGAGGATGGAGGCTAAATATGGGGAGGCCTCAAGGGACTTAAGGCCCTTAAATAGGGGCACAAACCTAAAAAATAGGGTTTGGGATCTGCATGAGTATGCCCTGCGTACTCCTTACATATGTTCAACATACTCGACAAAGACCACTTACACTTTAAGTGACCTACGCCTAACGTACGCATCAGGTACACCCAATGTAGCGACTAATTTTTCAATAAATTGTTATTTTTAGGTGGAAATGAAAATACCTGGAAACAGATGTTACACTTTTCTTGGTGTTCAAGGAGATGTCTGTTGATTCCATAGGTATACCCATTGTAAGTGTACTTTGGTGTAGAAAACGTTGATTGTATATCATCCCATAGGGATTTTAACTTGATGTAGTAGGCCGATATAGAGGTATAGAGGTCTTTTCTTGTTGAGTCGTAGTGAATTGGTTCTTAAGTTTATAAGCCATAGAAGCACTTTCCTTCCCAAATATTTCATGAAGGTCAAACCAGATTTCTGAAGCAATATTTACGTACTTGACGCTGCTTCTTATGTCCTTTTCCATGGTTGTGGTAAGCCATCCCTTTATCATCACATCACACCTCATTCATGCCATGTGATCCTTCGACGTCTTTTTTGGCTTCACAATGGTGTCGTCTATGAAGCCAATCTTGTTTTTGGCAAATAAGAACTTCTCCATCTCTTGGACCCAATCAATGTAGTTCTTATTAGACAAAGCCTTGTTGACTTGCATTTGTATAGGATAATCGGATGGGTGAAGATAGTAGGGTGAGTCATGATCCGATGTATTATTGTTGTTCTTGTTGGAAGAGTTGACATCATCACATGCCATGTTGATGCATGTTTAGGGTTTTGTAGAGCAGCTAGGTATCCTGCTTTGACACCATCATAAATTTGATACGTAGTTATTTTATTCATAGATCTTAAATCCTTTTATATACAATACAATAAAAGGATAAAAACGTCTAATTGGGAAATAGGAGATAATAACAAATAAAATATATTCAAATCAATTTCAATAGGTAGGAGAAGAGAGGCATAAGAGAGAGTGTGGCAAAAAGATGTCGAGGGTTTGAAAACTTGGCATGATGGGGTTGGGGACAATATTTCTTGAGCCTAAACTTTGTCGAATAACATGCAAGACTATACTCCATAGCCTAAAAATAATAAGGAAATTTATTAAAAGAAAGAAACAGTCGGCGAAAATGGCAACAAAACAATACAACTTAACTAAACACATACAACGACTAAAATCAAGAAAAAGAACAAAGGAAGCTCCATGAGAAAGAGACTTCATAAATATACGAGCCAAAGCCCACCAGACTAACATTGAACTTTGGGATGCCACTAAATATAGCACCGAAGTTTTTGGAGAACATGAAGAGCACCAACCATTCAATAAATGAACTAGTAGCAACCACCATCATGAATAAACTAGAATGAAACGACTCACCCCAAATATACAACCAAGGTAGAATGGTGATAAAGCCACTAACATTGAAAAGGTGCAACAAAATTTCCATGTATTAATCTTCAAACACCACACCTCTTAACCTTTTAATATAAGCACACCTCAACTTGGAAATATGATGTAATATTAACACAAAAATCTAACAACATCATCGTTATCAAGGGCATTGTCAAGTACATTTTGACAAACATGAAACACCCTCGATAAGGTAGCTTACAGATACCCCTAAAATCATTTGAATTTAAACCAAAACAAATTCAAAGAGTTTAAATGCGGAAAGTATACGGTCTTAAAATACAAACAAGTTTAGAATGCTTAAAAGAACGAGTAATGGTCAATTAACATCACAACAAAGTCAAGTGAAACCACACAAACTGTAGCCTTCTCAAAATCTTTGCTAACTTATACTCAAGCTTTCTAAAGTCTTTAAGTGAAGCCACACAAATCGTGATCTTCTTAAAGAATGATAGTCATGCGATAAACCTATCCTGAAGTGGATAATGTATACTAACCTTTGGTAAATTTATTTTATAACTATGTGATTCATGAGCCTTTATCTTAAGTTATATGAAAGATAAGTTTCATTTTGACTTCTTGTTTTCATAAAATCTAAGTTTAAAAAATATATAGTTATGCACTAAATCTATCCCACATCAACGAGGGTGTACCCAAAAATATAGTTAAGGTGTGTAACAATTTTTTTCTACATAAGATATAAAAGACTCGAGCTCGAGCTCAACTCGCTTTGAGCATTAACTTTAAAGTTCGAGTTTAGGTCGTGAGTAATTTACAATCCTGGACTTAGCTCGCTTAAAAAGCAAACATAAACGAACTTAGCAAGTTTTCAACTTGACATGTTTACAAAACAAGCCTATCAAACACAATTAAATTAACTAGGCAAGCCCACAAAACGTTTAACGAACACTGCCTTTTGTCAAAAAAAAATATATATTCTAGAAAAATATTTGCAACTTATCCCTTTTAAGAGGTTAAAAGCCAACTAAGTGTTTTTTTTTTCTCTCTTTTTTTTTAAATGATAAATGAATTTGTTTTACGGATGAATTTATATGCATATGAGCATCAACATTTTGTCTTCCTAGTGACGTGGGACTCCTAACTCCTCTTTATAATTTCTCCCTTAATGTTTTAATGCAGTTCTAAAATTCAGATAAATAGTTTTTTTTTTTTTTTTTTGTTTATTAATATCTTTTTTGAATTAGATTAAGGTTTATTTACTTTGTTGTTGTATTGTACGTTTACTGTAATATTTCTATTCTAGGGTATAGTTGATGATGGTTCTTTTAGCTTACTTTACGTTGAATTCTAAAACATTTATTGTTACATTTTTTAGCAATAAGTTTGAGTTGCGGCTAGACTTGGCAATCCGTATCTGCATGTTGTGTATATGTGTCCGACACGAATTTACACGATATGAATTTGTTGAACACGAACACGACACCAATTGTAAAACATGTCTAGGGTATCAAACACGAACATGACACTAATTGTAAAATGTGTCTAGGGTATCAAACACGAACACGATATGTAACAAATTTATGTGACACATGATACAACATGAATAGACATATTTTTATAACCAAGTTGCATGAAAAAACACGAATAACCATGTTTTAATACCATTTTTAAGCTAGGATAACATGCAAACAATCTTATTCCAAAGTACAAAGTACAAACTCCCAATTACAATCCCTAATATTTTAGAAATGTAAACTCTAACCCCTAAATCTATATGTGTATATTTGTTTATAGTCACGTGTCGATTCGAATTTGTGTCGTGTCCTATACGTGTCTAAACATGTAAACTTGTGTTTGACATGCGTAAGACACGAAACACGAATTTAAAATATGTGTCGACACAAATTAACACGAAACATGGATTTCTAAAACACATACACGAAAAGCTGGTATCATGTATCAAATTTTCAGGTCTAGTTGTGGGAGTTAAAGAAGAAAGTAATGATGGTTTTAGTTGGAAAAATGACTTAAAAGCCCATCGAAGTTTTCAAACCGTTTAAAAAACTCAATTATGTTTTGTCTGTTCAAGAACACCCAACGAACTTAACCTTTTGTCTAAAAAGCCCAACCAACTTATATTTCTCATTTAGGGTCAACCGGCTAATGAAAGTCAACGAATGACATGACTTATGACGTGTAATTAAATATCGAAAAATGGCTTGTAAGACCAACGAAGATTCAAAACCGTTCACAAAACCTCTAGAGAAGGTCTAAGATACAAACGACCGACTCGCCCCCGAGTCAAATAATACCAAAGCGGGCAAAGAATTCACTAAAAACGCACCTAACCACAGGCACAATCCATAAGCATAACACAAATACAATAATTGAGACAAAGAATAGAAACGTACCAGCAACCACATCCGGTGCTGCCTTGGCCTCCTCGGCCGTGAGCTGGAAGGCGCGACCCTGAGCCTTCGGAGGCTCCACCTTGACTGGCCTCCCATCTCTAATCCTCACAATAGCTGGTGCGGGACCTAGCCCTGGCTTGGCAGCGAGCTGCGGACAGTTGGTCTTCACATGACCAACCTGATGACAATGGTAACAAATCCTCACATCTGCTGGAGGGGCGAACTGATGACAGTCCCTAGCATACTGCCCCTCCTTGCCACATTTGTGGCACCCACCTCAGGCTCGACAAACTCCCGAATGACCCCTGCTTAGGGGTGGCAATTTATGACACGACACGACAAAAATACACGGCACGAAACGAAATTGGGACGAAACTAAAATTTGAATTCGTGTTCGTGTCGTGTTCGTGTTAGCTATAAAAAACACGATGCCATGTCGTGTCGTGTTCGTGTTCGAAATTCGACACGAAATTGACACGATTTAGCAGTTCTTTATCGTGTTTTCGTGTTTGTCGTGTTTATCGTGTTATATTTGATAAATTATTCATTAAATAAACTAGTTTTTAGTATATGTTATATTTGTCGTGTCATGTTGTGTTTGTCGTGTTTTACTTCGTTCGTTTTCGTGTTAGTTAAGAAAAACACGACATCGTGTCGTGTCGTGTTCGTGTTACCAAAAACTTTGTCGTGTCGTGTCGTGTCAGACAGAAACACGAAACGATAGCACGATTTGCCACCCTTACCCCTGCTACACTTTCCACAAGTGCGACTCTGCTGACTCCCAGATCGAGTATCAGCGGTCTTAGACCACTTAGGCGCCGGCTGAGACTGTGTCGGTGCCCGGCGCTGCTCCTTCAGCTGCAGCTTTATCTCCAACTCACGTCGCCTCGGGGCTTCCTGTAGATCCAGGAGGGTATCACAACATTGTGTAGCCACAAACTGCCGTATATCCGTCTTGAGCATACTCAGATAACGAGTCATCTGAGACTGATCTGACATAAACTCCGGGCAAAACACAGCCCTCTCATTGAACATCCGGGTAATCTCCATCACAGACTCCCCATCTTGTCTCAATGTCAAAAACTCATGAGCAAGCTGCTCCCGTTCCACACGCGGAACGTAGCGGGTGCGAAACATATCCTGGAACTACCTCCAAATAATAGCAGCATGCTGATCATCAGAATATGAACCCGTTGTCAATCTTCACCAGTCCTTTGCCCCGAGCCTAAGCAAGTTCAGAGCACACCTGACCTTCTGGTCAGCAGGACATGAGCATGTGAAGAAACAGCTCTCCACATCAGACAACCACCACATAGCTCTGATCGCATCCTGAGTACCATCAAATGTCGGGGGCTTCGTATTATCGAAGTCCCGGCATTGGAAAGCCCTGCCGGCTCCTCCTCCAACCCCTTCTGCAGTTACAGCCAAGTGACTACAGCGGCTGTTGTCTCTGCCAGAGCTGCATATCGCTCATCAAAATACTCGACCATCGCGGTCTTGATCGACCCAAACATCTCTGGTAGCTGCACTCGAAAAGTCGCAACGACCTCATCATGCAGAATCTCCCGGATCCTGGCATCCAGCTCCTCAGTCCCTATCTGAACCACGGGATCGGGTGCTACCGGCACCTCTGACCCTCCGTCTCTTGACCCTGACCCTGATCCAGATCCCGATCTTGATCCGGACCCAGCAGCACAACGTCTCATCACCACCATACTGAAAGGTACACTTAAGACATCAGATAAACAACATAATATCGGGAGACCAAAACCCACAAACCCTAGGGGTTGTGACTTCCTTGCTACGTGTATGGGTCCTGTGCTTCCAGTAGTATGGGCCCATACTACCTTGCATACCTACCCATATTTGTCTCAAGTGTCACCACAATGCCCTAATACTATACTCAACATAATGTGCGCTCAACCCTCACTACTAAGGGACATAGCCTATCTCACAACTGATCCCACAGCTCTGCAAAAATCACACCTCCATGAAACTTCCATTAGCCCCTGCAGCGCTAGTGTATGCTAGCCGCACATAATGCTGGACCCGATAGACTTTCGAATATCCAATACTACCCTAAGGTCGATTCAGACACTCTCAGGCTATAAGATCTTGACTATGCACAGTCGTGATGCATATACTAAACTTCTACAGTTATGATGTCAATTCCATATACAAGAAACCTTAGGCTAATAGGTATCATATAATCAGGAAAATCTATCATACGATTCCTGAAGATCCCTATCCTAGCACTAGCATGCTATGCTAACATATTAGAATATCAAATAACTTTATGGTATTTTGGGGTTTACTTACAGGCTTTGACTGATCGTACCCTCTACATCCTCCATCCTTTATTTTGAAAACCATTTTTAAAACTTACATTCCGAAAATCTCCTTGATTTGAGACTGGATTCACACGAGTGTTCCTCCAATTCACTCAAACCAAGACTCTAATACCAACTTGTAACATCCATAAATTTTACACCAAATTTAAACTTTTTCGATCATAAATAAAAATCAAATAACATTGTTTTGAAAAAAATGTTTTCAAATCAATATCCATCAGAGTGTCCCAAAATCATAACATAAGAATGAGAAGCGGTACAGTCATGCCTTCATCTTGCCATGATCTCCTGAAGTACCTGAAACAATAAGCTGAAACTGTGAGCCCGAGGGCTTAGTGAGCTACCCCCAAAATACCACTACCACACCGACAATGCCATATCAGTAACAATCAATCAATCAACATGCATACTGGCCATCGGCCTGACTAGACCGCCCTACTCGGCCTACAGTCTAACTGAATCTATCCTGAGCCTTCGGCATGACTGGTCCGCTTCGTGGGCTTGCAGTCTCCTCGGACCGGTCATAGGGTATGTTGGCCTTCAACACAAAGCAAGACCGCCTTAACCCAACCAACAAGCAAATAACCATGTGCGCATAACTATCATATACTGGCATATATAAACATCAAACATATCTATCACACTGGTCATCAATCATAAAATTCTCTCGTAACTAGAGTACCGACCTAGCAGGTCAGTAACATACCAATCCTTACGGATCATAAGAGCATAACATACTGTCTACCCTGATTCCGATCTAACAGATCATAACCACATGTAGCATACTATAACAAATGTCGACTTGGAAGATAAACTCCAATTCTCGGATCACTTGACTCAGGCTCCACCACCTACAATCATAGTACAATATATTCATAAGTCCTTAACCTTATACGGTACGCCATAACCCACCAGTCAACCCCTGGTCAAAGTCAAAGTCCTCAGTCAAGGTCAACATTCCATGTTGACCCCAACTCGCCGAGTACCCTCGACTACTCGCCGAGTTCCCTGAAGTACAATCCAACTCGCTGAGTCATCGGGGTGGCTCGTCGAGTTCCTTCGATTCTCGTTCAAACATAAGGCCACCCGTCGAGTTCCCTCCTTGCAACTCGACGGATACACACACATACATATTCTAGGGAAAACTCATCCGACTCGCCGAGTTGTTCTTCAACTCGTCGAGTCTTATGGTAATCTTCATCGGACTCGCCGAGTTGTGCATCAAACTCGTCGAGTTCACAGCCATCTTCATGTGACTCGCCGAGTCAAACTTGCGGCTCGCCGAGTCCATTCAGTCCTCTTTCCATACATACTTGTTTTGAGCCATGCAGCAGCTCCAAATCACAGATCCAAGCTTCTAGGGCATGCTTATCACGTAAAGTTGCAAACTTTACGTGCATGCATGGCTATAAAGGCTCTAAATGCCTATTTTAAGTTCTTAATGGAACTTCATGCTCAAGAGGGACCTTAATCATGACCAAAACAAAAGCTTTATGCTTCTAGAATCCAAGGAGGGTCCAGATCTGAAATTACAGCCTTAGATCTAGCCCATAGCTCATCTTTCCAACTTATCATCTCACCAAAAACCCTAAAACTCAACCAATAGAAGAGATTCACAAGGAAAAAGGCGATGTGGTTACCTCAAGAAGATGATAACTGAGATAAGAGTTGATTCCCACACTCTACTTGCTCCAATCTCCTTTTCCTCCAAGCCTTCTCCCTCCAAAGATCCTCTTTTCAAGCTTCAAACACACAATGGGCACACACACACACACACGCGTATTAGGGTTTTAAGGGGCTCTCAAAGACTGCAAAGAGGCCAATAGAGGCTGAGGCTCCTTTAAATAGAGGTGAAAACCCCGGGATTTAGGGTTTCATCTGCCAGCTCCTACTCGCCGAGTCCCAATATGGACTCGTCGAGTAGGTCACTTAACACGCGATCCCACCCCGCTAGTACTCGACGAGTAGGTCAACCAAATCGTCGAGTAGAGCTTAACCCAATAAATCTTATTTAAACAATACCTGAGAATCGGGGCGTTACAATGTATATTTTGTTTGTTAAGGATTAAGAGTTGCATAATTTTTTATTTCAGAGGTTGTATCTATGTATAAAAAATATACACTATTTGGCAAATGTTGAGGGGTATCTCGGGAAAACCTCTGTTTACTAGCTAGGTGGCATCTGCTGGTGTATAGGAAATTTTGCTAAAGCTAACTTTTTTTATAAAGAAATCAAGGGAGGATGCCAACTCCCATGAGGAAAAGAAGTTTCAACAATTGTAACCAAGCCTGTAAAAAACTGTAAGCGAAAACGATGTGACCACAGTTCCTAAAGTTAGTTTTGAGATTCATAAAATGATTCTTCAGGATGATTATGTTTGTTTTTATAATTTTGACTTTAGATGTGCCAAAGTCTTGAGTGGACTACTCGAACATGAACATAGTGGTTCTTTTTCTTCCCGGATATTGCATTCTAGTTGCTTGATAAAATGTCAATGATAACTTTTAAGTTTTTATTAGCAAGATATATGTATAGCCATGACATTTCCAATCTTTAGTTAATAAATTAACAAAGTCTGTCAAATTAATAAAATTCACAAATAACAAAGGTTTTTACAAAAAGAAGACAATCATATCCATCAAGGAAAAGAAGTAGACAACAATTTTTAATGATCACATGCTAACATATAACAAAAATCAATATACATACCGTACATACTAAAATTCATATTACTTGTAGATAATACTTTCATTATTACTACACACATTCATGGATGTTAAATCTACATACTAAATTGCGTACATTTACTGAACAATATACTGGTGGAATATTTAGCTGAATCAAATATAACATTCAGATTAATAGTTAGAGAATCTTGGATATATATGACTATTGATTTGAATGTTCTAAATACAATCCCTTTACAACTTTTATTGAATACGAATGGATTGGTAAACCAAAAACTGATAGTTACCATTTACTAACCAGAATGAGATGAACGATGATGCCCCATAAAAATTGCAATAAGATCCATTTCCATATACTCATGAAAAGGAAACATTTTGAAGCCAAAATTACATATTTAAACATTGCCATTCTTTTATAGAAATGATGATAAAGGTTTGGATTCACAAGGTTCCTCTATTTTGTCAACTTTGAAATTTGAACGGTACAATTATATGAAATGATTAATAATCAAGATTTTCCCTTAAACTATGTGAGGTTAACATTTTTCTCACTATTATTGGCTTTAACAATCTTGTATGAGTGTTCGGATAAACACACTTACTTTCAGGTAGAAACACAAACACTTCCATTTGTTCGATGATTTATTATTAAATTTAAAATTTTGTATTAAGGATTTTTTTTATGCAATATAGTTTAGTGAAATAAAGATGCAGAGTACATATAGGACGTTACTGGAACCGTATTTGTTTTTCAGTTATATAAGATGTGTTAATATAGACAAACTATCACATTAAGTCCCACATTCAGGCAAGAGTTTATGAAATTACAAGTATAATTACAAAACATAGAAGAATTACAAGTATATAAGTGAATGAGAGAATATAAAGGGTGTAGATCGAAATTTGGGAAAAGGAGTATTGAAAAAATAGCAACCAGGTTTCAAAAATATGGAAAAATTAGCAACAAAGTCTCAAACTTTTTGTTTTGTTTTATTCTTTCTTTTCCAGCAACAAAGTTTCAATAGTTTTAGGAGAAAGAGTACTGAAAATAATAGCAACCAAAATTCAAAAGCATGAAAAAAAAATAGTAACAAAAAAGTTCCAATTTTAAGGTTTTTAGTTTCAAGTGACAAAGTTTCAATTTGTTTAGGATCCGGGAAAAGAGTGATGTTGGATTGGGAAATGTTTGGTAGGATAGGGGTCAGTAAAAACCGAACCGAAACTGAAAAAACCGTATAAACCGAAACAGAAACAAAAACCAATTGTGTGGTCTATAGTTTTGCAAAAACCGAAAGTTTTCGATGCGGGATGATTTTGATGTATATAATAACTGAAAAAACTGAATCGCACCGCATATTATATATTTATATTATATATAATTATAGTTATTTAATTAATAATATATATCTATACAACTTGTCCCCTTAATTTTGTTGCTATTCGATTCATACAACTTGTTTCTTACACCTAACTTTCATATTTTTTTATGTATCGATGTTTCTTTCTAATCATCTAATTAATATTTAAATAATATTTTTAAACATGGAAACCTTCGATTGTTATTTTTAAGTTTAGTTTTGTATATCTATTATATTTATATGGGGTATTTGGTGGATAAATGCACCTAACTTCATGGCTATTCCACCTATCCCGCATCGCTGGGTGGGAAACAAATAGGTGTCAAGGTAGCACTACAAAAGGACAAGCATACCCAAGCTGTTGGAAGAATAAACCGTTGTTCTAATCCCGTGTAGGCATCTATCATTAAGGCATGAATCCAGTGTTGAAATCTGTTTGAAATAATCTTTGAGTATCAATCATCAAATTTTTATATAAGTAATCATATTGTTAATTAAAATTTTTCTCTGACTTGATAGTTAATAAGGTTGCAGATGAGCTGTAAATTTTTGTTAAGTTTTTATGAGATCTGATTATTTTCGGGGATGTAATGATGAAGTCATCAACAAGATTAGTGAATGTAAATAGACCAATTATATAGCTTAATTGCAAGCCTTGAAATTGGATTAAAAATTATCTTTTAGACACAATACTCCATTGAAATGTATGTAATTCTAGTTTTTACTGGATATGCACTGTCTAAGATTGAGATGGGGTTTATTTAGCACTACATATTAATGCATTCATAGTAGGTTTTTTTTATCTGTTTTTTCTCGGAAATCAAAGACATTGTTTTTGGCTGAACTCTCAACCCATTAAGAGAGAAACACCTTGTCAAACACCTTGTAGTTGATGATTGGTTGCTTAATCCTAATCCGAATGAGATCTTTTCACTCGTTTGTATTATTGTAATAATGGAAGAATAAATCGAACACTAATTATATCATGATAACAGTCGTTTGGTTACGAAGTTACCAGTGCCCTAATGGCATCACTGCAAGAAAGTCTGAATAGCTTCAAGAAGCAACAAGAGAAATGCCAGTCAGCCCCAAAGAGCAAAAGCATTGCAGGTTCTAAAACAATCGTTAAGACAGCAACACCTGCAAACACCTCGACCAAATTATCTTCTCCTTCGTTTAAATTCCCCAATGACACGAAGAGGTTGCAGCATATTAATTATAATATAAGGAAGAGCCCTATCGAAGCTCAGATCTATCGTGTGATTGATCTGCTGTTTAAGGTACAAACCTTATCTGTTCTTGTATAATACACCATTGTAGATTGGTTCGAGAAATATTTTGTATTTTTTTTTTATTTGTGCACCTAGTTACAGTTGTATTCAACAGTATATGTTTAAAAAATATGCATGTAATGTAAGAATGTCAGAAATATAACATGGTCAATTATGTTTATTTAACTTCTTCGGAGTATCTTTCTGGTGGAATTTTTGATGGTTATGGGTGCATCTTATTCTATTAGTTAATTTATGTAGAATTGGGACACATGGATGCTAAAAGTGCCATTGACATATTTTCTTGGCACATCGTTTTGTTTTTGTTTTCATTATCTGTATTTGCAATCTGATTATATGATATTGTGAATTAGTGATAATGTTTATAAGCCCATAAATGGTTTGGTTTGTTTTTGGTATATGTTGGATTTCTTTAGATGATATATCTTGATTTAGCCATGTTAGTGATTGGTATTCACCAAGAATTAATTAGAGCATTTATGTTATAATTACACAAATATATGAAAATACATTGCTAATTTTATTATATTATATATACAGAAGAGGCAATCCATCACAGCAGAGCAAATAAATGAAGCATGTTATGTTGATGTCAAAGGCAACAAGGCCGTGTTTCAAAGTTTAGCAAACAACCCAAAAGTTAATTATGATGGAAAGCGCTTCTCTTACAAGGTACTTTAAATCTTTTAATGATAGATAATTTGTTAACATTTAGTGAAATAATTTTTATTTTTTTTTTAATTTTACAGTTGAAGTATAATGTGAGAGACAAGAAGGAACTTTGGAGTTTAATACAAACATTTGCAGAAGGTATTTCTGTTGCTGATCTTAAAGATGCCCACCCTACTATCGTGGAAGATTTACAGGTAACTCTCGCCTCCTTAGAGTCATTGTTGAATTCTTTTAACAACTCCGTCTTCATGTTGACAAATGTTGTTCAATTCAGGCCCTGAAAGCTGCTAGAGAGATATGGCTATTATCAAATCCCGACTCGAAGGAAGACATAGCCTACCCTAATGATCCTCAGCTTCCTTTTAAAGTTGATGATGAATTGAAACAATTATTCAGGGCAATTGAGTTGCCACACGACATGCTGGAGATCGAGCTTGATTTGCAGAAAAATGGCATGAAGCCTGCAACCAATGCTGGTAAGAGAAGAGTAATGGCACAAAATTGTAATATATGTAACAAACCAAAACAAAAGAAGAAGAAGGCCGAGATTAGTAAATGCACAAAGCTCACAAACGCTCATCTTCCTGAGCTTTTCCGAAACCTTAATGGGTAGTTGGATTGCTAATGTGTATCGAGACGGTGGTAGTATTACTAAGAATATGAAAACTGTGTTATGATAAGGTAATGTCTGTTTTATAATTTCTATCAAAGCTCACAAACGCTCATCTTCCTGAGCTTTTCCGAAACCTTAATGGGTAGTTGGATTGCTAACGTGTAGTATTACTAAGAATATGAAAACTGTGTTATGATAAGGTAATGTCTGTTTTATAATTTCTATCAAGATTTAGAGGTGTGTATGAGGCGGTTTAGTTTTCGGCAAAACCGAATAATAACCATTACAACTGATTAATGCATTTTGGGTATGGTTTAGATTGGTTATGGATAATGTTTTTTATTAGTTAATGGTCAATCTTGGTTAACAATAATGTTTAAATATGATATAAAAAACGAAAGTGCATTGATAAAAAAAGTACATTGTCATAAAAAAGTGAAAATAGAAAAACATGTCATAAACTACGTGTTTATAAGATAGACAATAAAAGTAGATTAATAAAATAATTTTTAAAAAAAATTCAATCCTAAACTATATTGAAGTATGATTATCAATGTAGGATGATATTGCATTTTAATAAATGCGACTTAAAAAGTATTGTAGTAAAATAGTACAAATTAGAAGTTTAATGTTGAAAAAAGTTTCTATTTTGTGTTTTTGTCAAAAACTGATCAAGTATTATTCAACCAAATTATATGAGAGACTGTGCTGTTTAAGGTAATACAAATATCAAATAGTGATCAAAGTAAGACAAGTGAGTTAGAAGGAAAACCCTTGATCCTTTATAGTATCTCCGACATAAAACCTTGGGAGGTGATAATGATCACCTGCCTTGTTGTTTTTATTGATTTGAATGTGAGATTACAGAAATGATGAAGATAATACGAGTACAAATGTAGTAGTAGAGCGAATTGTGTGTGTAGTGTGTATATTGCAAGTGTATTTATAGTCTAGAACAAGTAACAATAAGTCCGATATTTCTGGGATCCTCTTGAATGAGCATATGCACATTGTTTGACTTGGTATTCACAGATCTTAATCTTAGTTGAAGCAATTCTTCGTTGAGAATGAGTCTCATATTGACCATTTCTATGCATGTGAGAAAAAGAAATAGAAATATGACCGTTAGGAGTATTAGGAGATAAAAATAACAACGGTCAGGATCTTGAGAATGATTCGGGATCCTGGAAGATCTTGAAGATCTGGGATCCTGAATAGGGTTGAGTATCTTGGTCCTAAAAATTGCCCTCAAATTATACCTGCAAGATATTTAGGTTATTCTTAGATATTAAAGGTATAATTTTAAATAAATAAATATAAGGAATTTGAATTTCGAACCCTAACGTATAAATTTCATCTATTCCATAACCATCATTATGCAGTCAAATCGTATTCTCCCTCTTATGTTACTATAATAAATAAGGTAATCGATTCAATATTTCCTTTACCTTTCCAGCTTTACTCTTGATCATCTTTGGTTACTTTCAAAGGTACTTTCTTCTTCCTTTTTTCCTTTCATTTTCCTTCTTTTTTGATCACGGGAAAGAAAAAGGCTCGTTCTCGTGCTATCACATTTCCTCCTTCTGATAATGATTGTACTGATCAAAAGTTCATGGCTCACGATTAGTCATGTTCTTTCGACAATAAGGACATTCAATCTTTGAAGAATAAAGGCGCTCTACCTGATGGTGCTTGTCAAACCCCAAAACCGAGAACGGCGGAAACGTTCTGGGGCGGAGGACGTCATGTAATGTATCACAACAATGCAAGGTAGTAAACAAGCAACAACATCACCCATTGCATTAATAGTATAACTTTAATTACATGTGAGTTCTTTCATAGTATAAATCAATATAATGAATATTCAAAATAAAAGACGAGTCTTGACGGCGCCGTCTTCGCAAAACATAGTCGTCGTACCTGTCTATTTGTGACCTGAGAATACAAGTTATTTTGTAAAATAATTGTAAACCTTTGAAAACCCTAGAAAATCCCATATTTCCTACTAGTATAAAAAGTAGCCTTCTACCAACACCTGACTGTTTTGAAAGTATGCATTACTGTAAATGTGACGGTTTTTCCCTTGTAAAATTATTATCATTATAAAACTATCGTCTACCTCATCGTTTATGTGTATGTATCACAAAATAAAGGCAATAAGGAAAAATAATATAATAACTAAAATTGTATCCTTTTGCACTAGGATATTCACGGCGTGGTAACTCGCCGAACAGTACAACCGTAGACACCCGTCGATGTGCATTTTCCCCTACTGTAGCTAACAGCCTTGGGTGTGGAATGGTAAGTCCCGAAATGCATGTAACAGAATCTATATAATAGTATGTTTGTAAACGTATCTATGTAATCGTATTTATGTAAACGTATCTATATAATTGTATCTCTTGTAATTGTATGTGCTGTAATTGTATGTAGTGTGTTCGTATTTCATATAGTATGTAATGTATTAGTATAGAGTCATGAATGAACTGACTCTTGTGTGATTCCTTGTACTTGGAATAGTAAGTAGTATCTCCTAACTATACCTATTATAGTTACTAGTAATGTACGTGTATAACCGAAGTATGCCTTTGCTACCAAAAGGTACTGAACCAATTGACGGAACTTTTATGTCTATATATGTATACATGATATTTAACTAATATTTAGGCGACATTCGGACGAATAATCGATGCCCTAAGGCCACATCCCAACGAGGAAAAGGAAATAAAGCGAGCTAGCCGTCCTAAGTCCTTTAAACATTACTTATATAACTATACATATATAGGCATGCATTTGACAATATAAAAGTATAGAAGAAGTTTTGGTAAAAGCTTTGAAAAGTTTAATAACTAAGAAATGATGATTTGAATGCAGTTTGTTTGATAAGAACAGTTTTAAGTATAAGAAAACCTTTGTTTGAAACAAGATTGTAACAACATTTGAAAGGAAACATAAAGTATGTAAGACAGTTTGATAAAAAGTTTTAACATGTAAAAATGTTTGAGGAAGTCCTTTGAAGTAATATATTTGGTGAAACAGCTAAACGTGTAGTAAATCCATTTGTATACTAGTTATAAATCACATAAGATTGATTAAATAACAATATATAATACATAGAAAACGATAGATATTTTCACACGATAATAACCGGGTGTTTACTTGTATTCCCCCCTTTAAAAGTATTTAAAAAGCATTTAAAATGTATTTAAAGTGTGTTTGTAGGGGTATGAACTCACTTGATTGAAGTGGTGGCTTGAAGAAGTTGAGACAATAAATCGAGCAGAACTTCGACTAGAAAAGCTGATTTATCTTTTGGGAACTTCGGGGTGTCAGGCCTTGCGTCGTGTACTAGGGGTGTACCGGGACTTTTCGGGTGGTTTAGAGGGGCTCCAAGGTGAAAGAAATGAGTAAGGAAGCAAATAAACCCGATCAGCCTCGCATGATATTTATAGGGTGCTGAAAGAGGGATTCCGCTGGGCGTAATTTCGGAATACGCTGGGCGTACTCGTTACGCTGGGCGTACTTCAGTTACGCTGGGTGTTCGCATGCGTCATGGCTTACCACATCCTCGGACGAAGCATTGGATGGGACCCGGAGCGATGGGACGAACCGAGGCCTAGCACCCGAGTACGCTGGGCGTAAATCGTCTTGGTGTGTGTGCCTTGAACTTATAAAATCTGTAACTTTCACATACGAGCTCCGTTTTTGACGTTCTTTATATGCATGCATAGGTGAGAATGTACTCTACAACTTTCGTTTAGACTTCGTTGGCAAATTTTGGTTTATTTTTAATTTTATATTTTTAATAGGCCGGGACATGAAAAGTCTGTTTAAAATCCATAACTTCTTCATCCGACGTTCGTTTCTGTCAGACTTTTTACCGTTGTGATACGATTGACGAGATCTTCGATTCTCGTTTAGGTTGTGCCGACCACAAATCACTCGATCACTGTTTCGAGTTTTTAGCTGTCTACTGCCACTTCGGAACTTAGAAAAATCATAACTTCCCCATACGAAATCAGATTTGGACGATCTTTTTATGTATGTTTACGGTTTAATGATATCTACAACTATCATTTATACACCCTAAGGCTAAAAATTATTGTATTGAAACTTCACGTTTTACGTTTACCAGCATTGCCGGTTTTTGCCGCGCATCTTAGATTGGTCATAACTTCTTTGTTATAACTCGGTTTTTAGTGTTCTTTATATTTCTGAAACCCTTGAAACAATATCCATCATTTATACAGCCCAATTGAAACTTTTTGAACATTTTATTTTCGAAGATATTTTATTAACTTAAAACGGGTTACAAGGTTCGACTGGAATTCGTTACATTGGCTTGAAATTTCAGGTTGTCACATCATCCCCCCGTTAGTGGGAATTTCGTCTCGAAATTTAAATGTAAGGTACATATTTGTGGATTAGGGAAAGAGATGCGGGTACTTTTGTTTCATCTGATCTTCGTGCTCCTAAGTGTATTCAAGTCTTCGCATGACACTCCAGTGAACCTTTCACTCTCGGGGAACGACTTTGTTTTTTTTGTTTGCCTTCAATGGGGTGATAATTCTTCCTGGTCAGATGTGTGTTGCATGTTCCTGTGGTCTGTGAATATAGTACTCCTTGGAGGTGTTGACTATGCTTCTCCTTACTTTGGGAGTAGATAAGGATGTCATCGATGAAACGATCCGTCTTTCTTCTTCACGAACTAGACCGATGCTTCCCATGGTGAGAAGCTTGGCCTAATGAATCCCTTCTTGAAAAGTTCGTTAAGCTGACTGGAAAGGCTATGCATCTCAGCTGGAGCTAGACGATAAGGCGATTTGGCTACCGGAGTAGTTCTTGGAACTAAGTCGATTCTGAAACTCAACTTGACGCTATGGTGGAAAAGTTGCGTACTTCTGGAATGTTCTGAATGTATTTCACTTCTTGTCTCGTATCGACGATGTGTGCAAGGAATGTATGCCATTCCTTTCGTAAGCACTTCTGAGCTTGCATACACGAAATGATGCGAAGGTTCGTACTTGATTCGTCGTCGTAAATAACTAGAGTTTCGTTATTAGGGAGGTTAATACGAACTGCTTTCTCAAAGCACATGATGTCGGCTCGATGTAGACTCAACCAATTCATACTGATTATGATGTCAAAACCTTTGGGTGGATTAGATGTCGTGAAGATCTACAAGTGTGACAACTGTCAAATTCCGGTCAATTCAAAGTCATATAAAGTCAACAAGTCAAACCGGGCAACTCATCTAACCCTTGAATACTAGGGTTTATGTTAGGTAAATATCATACCACTTGCTATTCTAATGAGGAGTCATAAATTGAAAAGTTCGTACATCTAGATCTCCTTAACCTAAAGTTGTGGTGCGTGGCGAGCCAAATCGATAAAACAATGTTGCATACTCATCGGGAGTGTGTAAGATCCTTAAACAAGGCTTAACAGGGTTTACAGACCCATCATTGCGAAGCCGAGTACTCAAAAAGGTCATAAATGAAACCTCTCCCAATCATTTTCACCAAATTTCTCCAAGAATGTCAAATCTCTCCCAAATCTCTCCAAGTATGTGAAATCTCTCTCAAATATCTCTTTGTATGAGAAATCTCTCCAAGAATGTCAAATCTCTCCCAAATCTCTCCAAGTATGTGAAATCTCTCTCAAATATCTCTTTGTATGAGAAATCTCTCCAAGAATGTCAAATCTCTCCCAAATCTCTCCAAGTATGTGAAATCTCTCCTAAAAGTTTCCGTAACTTTTTGGAATCATTCGGGTCATTCCGACCCTTAACCGGGTCAAAAACGGCTCAAAACGGAGTAAAAACGAGAGAAATGGACCTTAGGAGCCGAAACCCTTCTCAAGGAGCCGAAGCCTCTTGGGGCCGAACTCCTTGGACCGAAAGTAATCAGGACCGAAACCGAGCCTCGGTTGGCCGAGACATGAGAACCGAGCCTCTGTGGCTGAAGCTGAAGAACCGAATCACTGTAGCCAAGACCGAGCCTCGGTCCTCCTTGCGCCTCTCGGTCTCTGCTCCTCCCTCTCGGTCACTGCTCTCTCCTCTCGGATTCCTTGCCCCCTCTCGGTTTTTCCCCTCTCTTCTCTCGGTTCTGGCATCAGAAGACCGAACCTCGGCCAGACTTCGGATTTTTGTCACTTTTCGCCCATTTTTGATATTTTTAACATTTTAAGCCCGTTTTTAATTATTTTAACGCGGGATTTTCACCCAAAATCATATTTTAACATAATAAATCCTAAATAGTCATAATTTAATCATATTTTTATGAAAATCCTTATTTAAATAATAAAATCTTGTGGGTGAATAATTAAGGTGGAGTGTTGACTTTGCTTTACCTTATGGCACAAGCAACCACCCCTCCCACACACTCTTTGACCAGCCACACCTCCCCACCTTACCTAGGTCACTTCAATGTCCTTTCCACTCAATTATCATTCTTTCCCACGTTTTAGAGCTGGAACAAACCATCCTCTCTCCTCACTTCTCTCATTTGCTCTCATTTCACCAAGGATTCAACTCCACTTTTCTCTCAAACATTCTCCATCAAAATTCAAGGTTCAAAGCTGATTATCAAGTTTTCTCACACTCTTGGTAAGAATAATTCATTCTCTCCATGATTATTACACTTTCCTCACTCTCAAATCAATGATTCCTTACTCAAACATCATCACATTCTTGTAGATCTTCGAATCTTCAAGTGATTCTTCAAGTCTTCTTGGGTTGAACACTTCTCTTCTTCAACACTTATCTTCTGAAATCACATAAGGTGAGTTCATACCCCTCTATTATCGTGTTTTCTTAAGTTTTAAGGGGGAGAATACAAGCTAAAACACCAAGAACATAACTAAAATTTTCTAACAGCTTTCATCAGAAAAGTTGGACTCCATTCACGGACTGTTTTGGTCAACTTAAACATTTTTGTTTTTAAAACTGTTTTAGGTGCATTTAGCTCAAGCTTTTAGCTTTAAAATGACTACTTTCACATCTCCATAAAATTTTTCTACAATTTATGGTGATTTTTACAAAACTGTCTATCATTTCAAACATCAATCCAGACCAGTTTGTGATTATGGACTTGTTCACACAAGTTAAAGGTCACTAAAAATCATGGAAAAATTTATGAATAAACTAGACTCATTTTCCAAACTCCCGGAATTTACGGATTCTGATTTGGACCTGTTAAGAAGTTTTTATAAATGTTGTAATAACAACGCTTGAAATTAGTAATAACAGAAAAATACTAACAATTTATTATCACCTTGTAATATGTTGAGCAAGGTGTATATCTTTATATGAATGTGTGTTATTGCAAATAAATGACATTTTGCCTTAGTTTATAAACATGCATTAGTTAATAAATGGATTTGACATATTGAAATACATCAGAAATATAAAGGATAACACGTTCGTTTTAAATCAAGGTACATCCATTTTACTTAAACAATTGAATAAACTACATTGAATATAGTTTACGTACATCACCATTACAAACGTTTCGGATAAACTATAATAGGTATGGTTTATGTTTTCCATTAACACAACAAATACATTTCGGAAGGTTTTATTTCCATAGAAAAAGGTTTTACACTCACGCACACCACACGTAAACTTGTTAACTAAAATTGTGAGTTATCCTTCTCAGTACTCCTAGAGTACAAGTTAGAATTCCTGGTAGTTATAATCAGAGTCTCTTGTAGGGAGAACGTGATAGTTATGTATAGATCTATATTGTGTTTGACACCCCACACCTTGTTGCTAGCTACAGTGGGACCTGCAGGTCTACGGGTGACAAATGTCATATCAGTTTCGCGACGCCTGAGAAACGTCGTGGCAGGTTCATTAGTCATAGTATGATTATAGCGCTCACATAGGGAGTTAACAACACATAAAGTTTACGGGATTTTTCTTTTTGTATAAATCAAAAAGGGATTTTATGTCGATTTAAAATCACTTTCTATATCAATAATTACATATATTATGGTATACTTTCGGTCTTGGTATTTAAGACTGCGCATCATTCATTACGTGTTTTTCTCAAATTTAGAAGGCTTTTATGCCAATTTAAAACCACTTTACATCTTTGAGTATGAAAAATACTTGTTCATTTCCGGTCCCGGTACTTAGGACTACATAACTTTTATAAGGAAAATATTGGATTTTCTGGTTAACATACCTCGCTTTACAAAGATGAATTTTCAAACTCTTACCATCAAAAGCTTATGAACTCACCAACCTTTGTGTTGACATTTTTTTTAAAACTACTTGTATTCTCAGGAAATCATTAAACAGGTAACCAAGTGCTTTTGAGGATGGGACGTTAAGGCGTCAAACATTTCATACTTATTGTCTACATATTGTAATTGATTTAGAACATGTAATTCATACAATGATGTAACTCTTTCGAATATATATATATATATATATATATATATATATATATATATATATATATATATATATGATTGGTTGTATTTACTTTGAGCACTATTATACTCGTTGTTGTGATACTATACATGAAGTCCTCCACCCCCGGACGTTTCCGCCATCCTTGGTTTGGGGGTGTGACAAAAGGAAAGTATGATTACTCATGATTTAAGGAAAAGGATAGGTACTGCTAAGTTTTATTCTCACGGAAGCACGATCACTCGCAATCTTGGGCAGTCTCCGTCCTGAAGTTCATAATAGAACTCATACCTGGTTCATCAATCATAGTCACGGGTATACGAGTCGTATATAATTAAGATTCAAAAGGTAGTCGAATAAATGATTCTTCTCTAAGCTCACATCCAAACAAGGAAAAGAAGTTAAAGCAGAATCATCAATTCTAAACCTGTAGAACCTTAATTATGTACCACCCTTGCGTATACATTCCTCAGTGATAGATTAACCGTATGGGCCTTCGGATTGAACTTGACGTACTATACGAGTGGTATTCGGGGAGGTTTGCTGAGGTTACTTCGGGAAAGCTACGAAACATAAGGCAATCTATGCATGAGTGTCTCGGAGTTCTGGAATGACGGCTTCGCTAGAAAGACGTTTACGGAGAAAGAGATGTACGCACGAACTGGTATTGTGAGGGTCGAATTGACTCAAGTTATCTGATAGTATCAGACTCACTTGGGAAATAAGGGCATTAGATTAGATCATAAAGGTGTTACAGACAAAAGACAACAGTGCAACTTTAACAGAGTTACGGTACTTTGGATTAACTACAAGACTACTGTTGCGAACAAGGTATACTACAAAAGACAATTATACGCAGCACGTAGGTCCCTTTGACTGACGGGATCCCGCAAAAGATAAGACTCGAGTTGCACTAGTTTTAAACGATTTAGGAGTCTGTTACAACGAAACGCCTTAACTACTTTAACGTGGGTCTGGAGTAGCCTCTCCTGCGGCGGTGATCCTTAGTATCTTCCCGTCTGCGTTGGAGTTCTTTGCTATTGGACAATCCTTCTTGAGGTGCCCTCTCTCACCGCATTGGTGACATATCTGGCTAGTACTAGCATTGGTGGTGGAAGTGATGTGTCGAGTCAGAGTTATGTGGACACGGGTGTGTTCCTTGTTCATACACTTTGAACATTTCCTTCTATAGCATCCTGTTTCACCACGACTATAGTAAGCCTGGTTGACTTCGATGTCAGGGGCTTGAGTGATGGGTCATGCCGGTGCTCCACAGCTTCGAGCATGGTGCCCTATTTTGTGGCAATTGCAGCATTGCATTTCATGGCAAGCCCCATTATGATGAAAGCTACACTTGTCACACTTCAGGAGTTTTCCTTCGTATGGTCTGATCGGTGCTGGAATGGCAGGGGTTGCCACTTGTTGCTGTTGCATGGCAAGTCTTTGGGATCGCTTGCGCTCCTTTTGGGCTTGGCGCTTTCGTTTCTTCTTCTCGGTTTTACAACTTTGCAAGTCCGTGACTGTTGTTATTTTTTGGCTTCTCGGATCGATACAACAATCGGAATTGTCAACTCCTCTGCCAGTTTCGTTTCTGAACCGTCACATCCATCGAATCTTTCTCTGTTCCCAATTGGATAAGAACCATCACAAGTTTCATTTCACAAACAAGTACGCCATGTAATTTGACACCAAGGTAAGACCAATCCTTTGGCATGGAGGCTAGGCTCATTCGCTTTTGGGTTTTAGAAGCAAAATCATATGCCAGACTTTGAAAAATCTAAGTTTCGAGTTGGTAAGACACCAAACCTCAAGGATTTCAGTGCGTTTGTGTGCCAAAGAATAAGAAATAGTGATATCAAATTTCATTTGATACGAAAGCAAAATAATCCCGGGAAAAGATCTCTTCATTCGGCATCAAGAGAGATAAAAAATTGCATGTGTGGTATCCCGTGAATTACAATCGAATACTCGTTGATGAGCATCAAAGAGCTTCTTTTGTTTTTGTTTCGAAGGCGGCTTCAACTTTGCACAAAGTCACAACTTAACATAAGTGTGATACAATTGAGAAAAATTACTTGGATGACCAGTGTAGTGAAGAACAAGTATGACTGGTGATGAGTTTTAGTGAAAAAAGTTTAGAAAGGATATTCAGACGGAAATCTCATTCCTAAAAAAAATTAAAATACTGGATCTTTTTGAGCAAAAATGTCTTGGTGTCAGAACATTTTATCAAGATCACGCAATTCGAATAGAATGATATTTTGAACATAGAAATGGTACAAGTAAACAATTGTTTCGTGAAAATCTTGAACAATTTTGTTCACCGTCAATTCTTTGATAGTTAGGTTCGTTGGGTTTCACCATCATCATGGAAAAATGACTCAGGATCATAAATACAAAATTTTGACATATCTACATTCCGGTAGGTTTCGACCAGTGATGTCGAGGATATGTAGTGATCTGTGTAACCGTGAAGAAAATGTTGATTAAAACGATTTGGTGAAAGAACTCATTGTACCTCTGCTAAAAATGTGGACCAAGCAGAAAACTCTTAACTGATCATGAGAAGAGTAAGGTAGCTCGTCGACTATTGTGAATAGAACCTGATTGGGAAGAAACTTTCGTGTGAAAGATTTCATTAAGGCTTCAAACACATAGAATCTTTGAGGCTTAGAGGACAACATGCAACAACATGCTTCTAGGGACACTTAACTAGTATATAATTTCGAGTAATATCTGTTCCATTGATGAATATATACGTTTGGCATGCAAAATAGCAGCATGTTGTTACAAGGAGACTTCAATGACAATGTTTTTGTATTTTTGGTTTTTATCAAAGAAAAACAATTTTTACGAAAATGTTTTTGGATTTTGGATTTTTGAAAGCAAATACAAAAATGAAGAAATCTTATTGAATTTTTGAGTTTAGAAAACAAATACAAAAATAAGAACATCTTTTGGGATTTTTGATTTTAGAAAACAAATACAAAAATATGAAAATCTTTTTGGATTTTTGATTTTTGAACAACAAGACAAAAATAATAGAATCGTAACACATTACCTAGATACGTTCGACCCATAGTCTAGCAGTCATCAATCATGGGTTGTGCATTAAACATCTTTCATCAAATGCGAATTGGGTTCTGAACGATTCAGAGAGAAATCGAATGCGAACATAGTCGAATGTTAAATGTGAATAGTAACCTCTGAACAAAACAAAAACAGTCGAAATTGAGTTAAAAACATGAAAAAAATACCTACTACTCAAAAGTAACAATAACAATCGAAAGTAAGATAAAACTTATGGTCAAGTCAAATTCAATCAGAATGAGGAACTGAACATGCTTCCATCATTCCCAGACCATTCAAAATCCTTAAGAATGATTTTTCATCGAAAGGTTTTGTGAAAATTTCAACAAGTTGATATGTTGTTTTGACAAAATGGACTTCAATGTTTCCATCTTCAACGTGGTCTTTGATAAAATGATATCGAAGAGCAATATGTTTTGTTTTCAAGTGTTGGAGCCGATTGTGACAAATTCGAATTGCGCTTTGTGAATTGCAATATAAAGGTATTTTCTTCATGTTGATTGCATAATCATGCAATTGGATTTGAATCCAAATCACTTGTGATGTGCACATAGGAGCAACAACATACTCTGCCTCAACAGTCGAAATCGAACCACAAGTTTGCTTTTTTTGATTTCCTGCTCACAAGTTTCCCATCCAATAATTGACATCCTACAGCTAGGCTTTTCGATCAAATTGACATCCACCGAGGTCCGTATAAAAAAAATGCTTGGATAAAGAATCCTATCTTTGAAGGATACCATAATCCTAACAAAACTGTTCCTTTGAGGTATCGAAAGATATTCTAGACTGCATTAAGATGGGGTTCTCTTGTGTTCAATTGGTACCTGGCATAATTACATACAACAAACATTATATTAGGTCGAATTGCAGTTAAATACAAAAGCAAACCTATCATGCTTATATACGTCGTGAGATCCACAACAGGCTTATCCAGTGAAGGACTTAAACGTGTGCCAACTGCCATAGGTAATCTAACTTTCGTGTTATTCGTCATGCCAAACCTTTCAAGCAAATTTCAAGTATATTTCTCTTGATTGATAAAAATTCTTTCCCTGCATTGATGAATTTGCAAATTGTTGGGTCAAAAATATGGTTTATATTTTGCTTTTCTAGGAAAATATATTTTTATGTAATGTTGTATGTGTTTGCGGTTTGTGTGTACGGCCATACACAGGGTGTGCGACTGTACACATGTGTATGGCCGGAGGTCCATATAAATAGAGGAGTGCATGTGAGTGTAATGTTGAGAAAAAAAGAAGAGAGAAGGCTAGAGAAGAGAGAGAAAGTTAGAGAGAAGAAGTGTGTGTGAAAGAGAATCTATTGTATGGAGTATCATACATATTGAATACATCATTAGATTTTTAATCTTCTTCTTCTCCTTCTCTTCTATATTTGATCTAACATCATCCAATTGATTGGGATTCCACACCATCAATTAGATCTGATTGATACACAAGCAATTTTGGGGACTTACAGTTGGTATCAGAGCTTGGTTGTATCAATCAATTTTTTTAGATTTGGAGCTTATTTGATCTTATTTTGAAAAGGGAATAGCGTTTTTGGATAGATCTCGCAAAAATAAGGGGGGTTACTTCTTTGCATTTTTCATAAAAACGAGTTTTTGATCGAGTTTTGGAGCAAAAAGGGCTGAAAAACGTCGTTTTTTTCGTGAATCTGTTGAAGGTGTGCGGCCCGGTTGAAGAAGTGCTGCTGGTTGAAGGTGTGCGTCTCAGCAGCTTCGGTGTGCGGCTTAGGAGTATACGACTCGGTGTGTGCGGCTCAGTGTGTGCGACTCGGACGTGTGCGGTCTCGTGTACGGTCCAACTCCTTCGCCTCGGTCACGCATTGCGGCTCGGAGTGTGCGGCTAGGTCTTCGGTTCTCGGTCTCGCATCGCGTTCAGCAAGCTTCGCAGCATAGCAGCTTCGCATTAAAAATATTGAAACGGATTGCGGGGTGCCGGGAATCGAACCGGGGACTTCTAGGTCATTGCCACAGCGCTTTACCAACTCAGCTAGGAGACACCTTGGTTCCCTCCTTCGAAATTTTATTCATATAGTGTCTTTCTCGGTTCCAAATTTCGAAAACTGACTCTTTTAACCCCAAAGTTCAATTTCTTTTCATTTTAAATTCCAAATTCAACCAAAAATTTTAGTTTTTAAATTTGAACTTTTAATTTTGACTTTTTACATTGAAATTTTGACTTTGACTTTTAAAAGTTGACCTTTGACTTTAAATTTTGATTTTCTCGTTTGACTTTTAATTTTTCAAATTTGGCTTTTCGGTTTGACTTTTGAGTTTGACTTTTTAAATTTGACTTTTAAGATTGACTTTCTCGGTTTTTAAGTAAAAGGGCAATTAAAAAAATTATATAAAAAAAATTAAAAAATTAAAAAAATATAAAAAAAAATGAGTTCCACATCAATTCCGGTAAATGAAGTTTCATGTACTCCATCTTATAAAGCTACGATTAAATTTCTTCGCGAACAAATTGATTTATTAAAAAGAGAAAATGAAGACCTCAAATACGAAGGCTATACTCTAAGGAAAGGTCAGAAACCTTTAAAAGCACAATTAGAGGCCAAGACTAAGGACTTTAGGAAATTACAAGAAGATTACAGCAACAAGTGTGAAAATTATGATCACATTAAACGCAAACTTGCTGCTGTAACTGAAGAACTTGACGCTTTGAAAATTAAGAATGATAAAACAGATGTTAGTTTCAAAAATTACACTGCGTCAAGTAAGACAGTCGAGTCCTTATTTGAAAATCAATTGAAATTCAAAGATAATCAAAACAAGAGTCTAGGGTATGATAGTGTTCCTCCCCCTTTTAATCATAACTACACATCCATCCCTATGACACAGAAAGAAATTGACAAATTGATTTATTAAAAAGAGAAAATGAGGACCTCAAATACGAAGGCTATACTCTAAGGAAAGGTCAGAAACCTTTAAAAGCACAATTAGAGGCCAAGACTAAGGACTTTAGGAAATTACAAGAAGATTACAGCAACAAGTGTGAAAATTATGATCACATTAAATGCAAACTTGCTGCTGTAACTGAAGAACTTGACGCTTTGAAAATTAAGAATGATAAAACAGATGTTAGTTTCAAAAATTACACTGCGTCAAGTAAGACAGTCGAGTCCTTATTTGAAAATCAATTGAAATTCAAAGATAATCAAACAAGAGTCTAGGGTATGATAGTGTTCCTCCCCCTTTTAATCATAACTACACATCCATCCCTATGACACAGAAAGAAATTGACAATGAGGCACATCTCCAATATGGGAAACCTATTGCAGTTGTGCCAGAAAAGGATGAAGTGAACGTTTCTAATGATTCTGTTACATGTGCAGGTAAAGTAGCAGAAGATGAGAACAAGGAGAACACCATTGAACAAACCAACATCTCCTTGAACTCTGAATCTGTTGCTTCGAACTCAACTGATTCTGATCAACCTGCTGTTGGTAAATACAAGCCACCATTTCAAGCTAAACAGAGTGCCTGTTGCAACTGTGCGTGTGGGAACCATAAAAAACGAGGCAAGGACACGCCACTAGGGGCAGGAAGAAACAACTCCACAGTGAAGAAAAAGACATGTTTTCACTGTGGAACACCTGGACACATTGCCAGAAATTGTCCAAATCGCGCATACGTTCCCTACTACACACATGGCTGATAGAAAACGCCAAGAGGGAGATTTTCCAAGAGAAACCCTTCAAGGTCACAATCACGAAATGGCGATTGGAATGCCAACAAGGACAAGAGTTCAACTCCCAAGGCCAAGAAATCAAATCCCAAGGTCAAGAAGGGAATGTTGGCCAAGAAGCCAAATCCAAGAGATGCTCCCGTGAAGCTAAAATCAAAGTCATCTCAACTGCCGACATCAACTACAAAATCAAGTGCTGAGCCACCCATCAGATCGAAAAAGAAATGGGTTAAACCCAACTACAAATGGGTTCCAAAGGCTCACTCTCCCAAATCTTCTAACGCTTCTAATATTTTTACATCTTCTGTTTGTGATAAGCAGGACATGTCATGGGAGAGAGTATCGTGCAAAGATGACGAAGGTCGACCCAGTTTCAAAATGGATTGGGTTCCAAAGACCAACTGATCCCGCTCTGTGTCGGAGCAGCTATGGAGGCATATCATCAGACTTCGGTTTGTTGGTAGTGGCTGTTCCTGGCACTTGATAGGGGACATCTCCAAACTGTACAACATTCAGACATTGTTTGAGAGTATGTGTCCTTTGCGGGAAGGGAAGAAAGGAAGGGATCACATGGGGTCTGTGCTTAACGACATGAAGAATTTTCGGATCTGTTCTGAGTTTACGCGTGCTGTTCTCAGACCTTATAGATGCAAATTCAATCGGTGACTTACGGTTTGAGTTTTCTTCTCTATACTCCTGAGTTTTTCTTAAGCTGATTTGCTTTAAAGACTAATTTTTGTTTTAGGATAGTTTAAATTTGCGTATTTACTTTCGTTTCTCTCCTATGCACAAATTTAGGGGGAGAAATAAAAACAAACAAAAATTAGAAAATTTTAAAAAACATAAAAAATTAGAAAATCCAAAAACATTAGAAAATCAGAAAAACAAAATATTAATATGTTGGTTATGGAATGTGCTTGAGGGAGATGTTTTGGGAAGTGATATGATAAAGTGATAACAGGCAACCTGAGTCTGCGTAACATACCCGAAGTTGAAGGGTCTATGCTCTGGTTTGATGCATTGGTAGGCACGAAATTTTTTTAAATGGACTTGACTAGGGAGAATTGAACTTAGGAAATCAAATGACTTGACAAATCTTGACCTAGATAGTTCCGTTTAGACTGACAATACGACGCTTGGATAGGTTGAGTATGGAGATATATATGGGAATCTACTCGTCACATTAAATGAACCCGTACTTGGAACCGTGGTTTAACTTTTCCTCGATGTGCGGATTCTGTCCTTAATTCCGGTTGGATGGGGCGACTGGTAAATTCCGATAAATTAGGTCTGTAGAATATCATTTTCTTTCTTTCCGTCTGTTAGTCATATGTTGTCTCCTTTGCATGATTTCTAATCTGACCTGGTACACAATATATGCAACTTTATTTCTCTGCATGTTATATATGTGAAAGACTTCTTATCTGTTAGCCATATGCTGTCTCCTCTGTGCGACTTCTAATCCGACCTGGTACACAACATATGCAACCTTCTACTTCTCAACCCCTCTGAAGAAATAAATAATAAGTAATAGAATTCTGAATCTATCCTCTCTCTGAATGGTTGTCTGCTCACCTAGTGTAAGGAGTACTCTGGAAGTTCTTGATGGCTGGGGCATATTAGGAAGCGGGAAACACGTTCTAGTACACTTAAAATTGAACACATACAGATTGTATATAGATCTCGCTGCTCAATTTAGGTGGATAACAATATCGCTAGTCGTCGTCAGATGAATGGTCCTTATGATATAGTATCTAAGAAATTAGGATCAGATATAATTTTTAGGAACTTAAGTTCACCTGTCATGTAACAAATAGTATGTCCTAAATTTGTCACAATTTTTCATGTTTAAGTGGACAACAATACCGACGATCGACCAGACAAAGATGTGAATATGAAAGGTACTGATAAGTGGATAAAGGCTGTCAAAAAACTTTGATCCCAAATCTCTCTTAAAGTTAGATATCATTTTTATTTTTGTTAAATTTGTCATAGTTTCTTCTAATTTAAATATTAGGGGAGAATTAAAAATAAAAAAAAAATCAGAAAATTTCAAAAATCAAAGAAAAATTAGAAAAATTTAAAAATCCAAAAATAGTGTTATTTCTGTTTTATTTCTTGTTCAGAAAAATCAGAAAATCCAAAAATATTTTTTTTTGTTTTAATTTTTTTCAGAAAATATCAAAAATCCAAAAATATTTTTTGTGTGCTAATTTTTCTTTTAGTTTTGTTTTGTCTTGAAAAGTGATTTCAGACGTAGATGAGACTTGTGGAGACTGTATCGAGATTTTTGAGCCAAAGCTTCATCCGTGATCATCGAAGAATTCACATTCGAAGGAGCAAGAAATGAAGATTATTCTTTCGACATTCAATCTGTCAACCCCAGAAGCAAGGTGAAGCTGAAATTGAAGATTATGTGATGGATTGCATTGAAGCCTCCTCAATCAGTCTGCTGCTATCTTAAACCTGCTGAAGTGATCCAGAAGATTATTTCTCTCTGATGTTCTCCCTGAAGATTCTCAAGCTGAAAGAGCTATCTTTCAAAAATCTTTTCAAGAAGCCTCCTCACCCAACGTGCGTTCAATGTCAAATTTTGAAGAAAAACCCAACCGCTCAAGATGAAGTCATTCATTGAAGATTCATCAAGTTCATCTTGAAGCTGTGAAGAATTTGAAGATTAATGCTGAAGCCAAGCTCCCAATGAAGATTAACAAGAAAAAGCCAGCTACTTTTTAGGGGGAGCTTGTTGGGTCAATTAGAAAAGAAAGTTATAAACCAAGGGGGAGATTGTTGGGTCAAAAATATGGTTTATACTTTGCTTTTCTAGGAAAATATATTTTTATGTAATGTTGTATGTGTTTGCGGTTTGTGTGTACGGCCGTACACAGGGTGTGCGGCTGTACACATGTGTTTGGCCGGAGGTCCATATAAATAGAGGAGTGCATGTGAGTGTACGGTTGAGAAAAAAAGAAGAGAGAAGGCTAGAGAAGAGAGAGAAAGTTAGAGAGAAGAAGTGTGTGCGAAAGAGAATCTATTGTATGGAGCATCATTCATATTGAATACATCATTAGATTCTTAATCTTCTTCTTCTTCTCCTTCTCTTCTATATTTGATCTAACATCATCCAATTGATTGAGATTCCACACCATCAATTGGATCTGATTGATACAAAAGCAATTTTGGGGACTTACACAAACCCAAAACGTACTTGATTTTACCCATCATACTCATTTCAAATTGACTTTTCATGAGTTCCTCAAATTCCTTAGGCAATGAAGGATCAGTTGAACCAAAGATAATGTCTTCGACATAAATTTGAACAAGCATCAGATGATCTCCTACTTTCTTTCGAAATAAAGTAGGATCAACTGATCCTTTTTTAAATTTAGCAAATTCAAAAAATTTGTTAGTGTTGCATGCGAAGCACGAGGTGCTTGTTTTAACCCATAGACTTCCTTGTCTAAAATATTACAGTGATCAAGATACTTATCGTTACTGTAACTCGTCGGTTGTTCGATGTACACCGTTTCTAGCAAAACACCATTAATGAATGCACATTTGACATCCATCTGATGGATGTTGAAATCCTTATGAGCTGCATAGGAAATAATAGTTTGTACCGCCTCGACTTTTGTGACAGGGGAAAAGGTTTCCTCATAATCAATACCTTCTTATCGAGAATAACCTTTTATGACTAACCTTGCTTTGTTTCGAATAATATTGCCTTCTTTGTTAGTTTTGTTCTTTAAAATCCATTTTAGACCAATTAACGAAACATCTTTGGATTTAGGAATTAATCTCCAAACCTTGTTTTGTTCAAATTCAACAAGTTCAGATTGCATTGCAACAACCCAATCAGATTGTTCTAATGCAACCTTTACTGTTTTTGGTTCTAATTTCGAAATGAAAACATTAAACATACAAAATTCTTGATGAACATTCAACACCTCATTTTTGGCTCGAATCTGGGCTCGAGTCAAGACACCAGAATTTGGATCACCAAGAATTTGTTCTTTCGGACGATCTCTTGTCCACTTTTCCATTGGTGGATATGGATGATCATAGTCTAAAGGTGCATCTTTAAAGATGCCATCAACTTGTGAAACTTCTCCTTTAATTGAGATATTATCAGTTACATCATGAAAATCATTTTTTTGATCATTACCATTATCATGATTCGATCCACTTGGCTACCCCTCAACCAATGGATTTGATATGTGTTGCTCCCCCTCAGCATCAGCATGGTTAGGCATAAACTCCCCCTCGACATGAGCTTGATATGTCATATGATCCGCCTCAACATACGAATCATGCCTTTCGATTTGAGATGTTGAAATCAAGTGCCCCCCTCCACTTGATCACTAGACGAAACATGTATTCCTTTGACATTTACTCTTGAAGTTGATGAAGAATGTGCGTCATTTTCTTCATTTGTGACTGTCGAATCATCAGAGTGTTTTGATGTCTCAGGAAATTGATTCTCATCAACATTGGTCTATGCATCAATGGCGCTATCAGGAATACCAAAAATTAAATCAAGATCAATATCATAAGAATTCATTGGCCCAGATTCAATATTTGATTCAGCAATAATTGGTTTTTGACCAAAATTCTGTTCAATTCTTTTGAAATAATGATCATAGAATATGAGTTTGAATGTTTTTTCGAGCTTCCTGATTCGCTTGTTTAACACACGATAGGCTATAGAATTTTGAGAATATCCTAAGAAACTCCCTTCATCAGCTTTCGACTGAAATTTGGAAAGATTATTCTTGAGATTCATAATGAAGCATCTGCATCAAAAAACATGGAAATATTTGACATTAGGTTTCATTTTGTTTATAATTTCACAAGGTGTTATGTTAAAATGACGATGAACAAAAGAACGATTTTGCGTAAAACAAGTAGCCGAAATTGCTTCTACCCAAAAGTATTATGGAAAATTCACATAGGTAAGCATTGTTCTTGCTGCTTCACACAAGGAACGATTTCTCCTTTCGACCACACCATTTTGGCGCGGTGTGTATGGAGACAAAAAATTATGAGTTATACCCAGTTCAGTTAAAAACGAATCTAGAATTCGTATTTTGAATTCCGTTCCATTATCACTCTTTATCTTACGAAATTTCCTTTTCAAGCTTAATTCGATGTTCTTGATAAAATCAATCATCACTTGAGTAGTTTCAGAATTCTATCGAAGAAAGAAAACCCAAGTAAACCTGAAAAAATCATCAACAATAACTAGTATGCATTTCTTGTTATTGAGAGTCTCCACATGTGACATCCCCAAAATCTCGGCCAGAAAAGACCGATTTTCATTTATGCTTTTACAGTATTTTCAGAGTAAATCCTTTTGATTTGAAAGAGTTGCAGAATTTGTTCCCAAAAACAAAACATGATAAAACAATGTTTACCAAAGCATTTCATAAAAGAAATGTATTTTCATTAATATCAAAACTCGGGGTGTCATGTTCCGATACAGACCAATAAGCATAAACGATAACATTACAAGTCATTCAACAAATATAAACATATACAAACTTGTAAACAAAACAACTGATGGTTCATCCATCTCATGCCCTTGCGCCACTTCCTGTAATACAAATAAAACTGAGTGGGTCAGGCTTGGGAGCCTGGTGAGCATATAGGGTTTTCAACCCACAATAAATAATCATATTTAATTTTCACCAACCAACAATAACCCAATTACCCATTCCCGTTATTCTCACTTTATGTCCCTAAAACAACTAACACAAGGGACCTAGTCTAAGAATATTTCATCGGGGCGACAACACATGCTTCGGGGGTACCTCAGCAATATAAGTCAAATAAGGCAACCATGAGGGGGATGGAGTACAACGAATGAACACCCAAGTTCATTAACACCTACAGGTGGCGAACCTGCTAATGTTTCCACAAGACTATCTAGAAAAGTATGTGGTCGTCATCTAAACTCCGCTAGATGACTAAATCAAACAACAACGAGGCCTCTCATCTGTTTATTACACACCAAGTATCTACCCATGTTCTACCCAACATATTAGTAGATAAAATATACATTTTTATACATAGTTTAAAAACCTGTATAGCATGCTTTAATCAACACATATTTCACATAACAGATGAGGCACACACACACATAACACGTATCTCGTAGAGAATAAATCATATCTATGAGTTAGAAGAAAGTGAATACACATTCACACATATAAACAACAATATACCATACACATAGCACGTATTTTATAGAAAATACTTAATATTTATGTGTTAGAAGAAGGTAACTACACACTCAGACCTATAAACAACAATATACTTAATACACTCGAACCATACTTGTATTATTATCGTGTTTATGAAAGGTAGTATACACTCACTTGATCAGAAGATGATTGGACAGCACTACGACTTGCAGAAGTAGTAATCCTCAGCAGATCTGGAAGATCTCTTCAAAAATCGAACTTCTCGCGGGCAGAGCTTCGACTCGGGAACCGCACTTCTCAGGATCTTCGGGATCTCGGGACTTGCCTTGGGGCTCGAGAATGATACCGGGGCTTCGGGATATTTCTGGCACGCAAAACGATGCAAAACGGGAGAGAGAGGAGTGGAAATTGGCAATTGGGTCGGCTGCCCTCACATCCTATTTATAGGAGGCTAGAGCCTCGGAGTACGCGGGGCGTACGCCTGTACACGGGGCGTACAGGTCTCCGAAATCGTCATTGCATGCGTCATCCGAAATGTCGACACTCTTCGGAGTACGCGGGGCGTACCTCGGATCAGACCGGTGACTCCTTCGGATAATGCTTCCAAATTTCCAATTACATTTAATTAAAAAATATTTAATAAACTTCGGAAATTCATATCTTCTTCATACGAACTCCGTTTTTGACGTTCTTTATATCCATGCGAAGGTGAGACTATGCTCTACAACTTTCGTTTAGACTCCGTCGGCTAATTTTGACTTGATTTTTATTATTTATTTTTTAATAGGCCGCGACAGAAAAACTTCGTTATAAATTCATAACTTCTTCGTTTGACGTCCGTTCTCGCCTAACTTTTTATCGCTTCGATACCAAAAATGAGATCTTCGATTCTCATTTAGATTGCTTCGGCTAAAAACCGCTCGATCTCAAATGGAGTAAAACAGGCTGCATACCGCTAAGCCGCAACTTCGATAAATCATAACTTCCTCATACGAAGTCAGATTTGGGCGTTCTATATATATTCGGAAACCTTGTTTCAACTACTACAATATTATTCAAAGATATTAAGTTTATTTTACACTTAAATTTTGACGCTTATTTTTATTCTTAATTAATCAAACCACATAATTAAGCAATTAAGCACAAAACACACAATACTCAAATAATAAAATCATATTATTTCAAAACGGGTTACAGAGGTTAACCTAGACTATTACATTGCTTAAAATGGCAAGCCCGGAAACATAGGCGTTACAATTCTCTCCACCTTAGAATGATTCCATCCCCGGAATCACACATCAACAAACAAATGCGGATAGCGACTCAACATGTCACTCTCCGTCTCCCAGGTGAGATTCGGCCCATTCGTGTGTTTCCATCGGACAAGCACTAACCCAACCATTTTGCGTCGCAACTTCTTAGTCTTTCGGTCAACAATTGCCTCTGGTTCTTCAATCAACCTTTTGTTCTCATCAATTCTCAATTCAGAAATTGGAATTATATCAGGAACTTCTCCCGTGAACTTCCTCAAATAACACACATGAAAAGTGTTGTGAATTCCATTCAGTTCTTCTGGCAATTCGAGCTTGTAAGCTTGGTTCCCAATCCTCTGAAGAACTTTAAACGGTCCAATAAACCTTGGACTCAACTTTCCCCTTTTACCAAATCTTATAAGTCCCTTCCACGACGAGACTTTAAGCAAAACCGAATCTCCAACCTCAAAAGTCATCGGTCTTCGCTTCTTGTCAGCATAGCTCTTTTGACGATCTTGAGCTGCTAACATTCTTTCCCTAATTATTTTCAACTTTTCAACAGTTTGATGAACCATCTCCGGTCCCATAAACTGCTTTTCCCCAGCCTCAAGCCAATAAGACGGCGTACGCCACTTCTGTCCATACAAAGCTTGATAAGGTGCCATCTTAATGCTCGAGTGAAAACTATTATTATAGGAAAATTCTACCAAAGGTAAATGTTCATTCCAATTACCTAGGAATTCCAAGGTACTTGCTCTCAGCATATCTTCAAGTGTTTGTATTGTTCTTTCACTCTGACCATCAGTCTGCAGATGGTAAGCTGTACTTAAACATAACTTGGTACCCATTTCCTCTTGTAGACTTTTCCAAAACCTTGAGGTGAAACGGCTATCACGATCTGATACAATCGTTAACGGAACACCGTGAAGCCTCACAATTTCCTTCACATAAGAATTCGCAAGCTTTTTCATAGACCATTTCTCCTTGGCTGCTATGAAATGCGCACTCTTAGTGAATCGATCAACGACCACCCAAATCATGTCGTGACCATTCTTTGTTCTGGGCAGTTTAGTGACAAAGTCCATAGCAATGTCTTCCCACTTACCCATAGGCACAGACAATGGTTCTAAACTCCCGTAAGGTTTCTGATGTTGTGTCTTTACTCTCGCACAAGTCACACACTCAGCCACATACTTTGCAACATCAAGCTTCATCGTCGGCCACCAGTAGTAGGGTTTCAGGTCCCTATACATTTTAGTGCTACCAGGATGAATCGAGTACATGGTCTTGTGAGCCTCTTCCATCAGAAGATCCCTAATTCCTCCTGACTTAGGTACCCAAATACGATCTTGGAATACCTTCAGTCCATGACTGTTTACACCGAACACCAACGTTTTACCCAAACGTTCCTCCTTTCGGTCATTCTTTTCAGAAGCTTCCTATTGAGCTTTCTTTATACTCTCCACAATGGTCGAGACAACTTCAATTCTCAATGCTCTTGGCCTCTTCCTTTCAAGATTGACTTTCCGACTGAGAGCATCAGCAACAACATTAGCTTTACCGGGGTGGTAAAGTATCTCGCAGTCGTAGTCTTTAAGTAATTCTAGCCAGCGTCGTTGCCTCATATGCAATTCTTTCTGATTAAAGAGATATTGGAGACTCTTATGATCAGTAAAAAGTTTGCACTTCGTGCCATAGAGGTAATGCCTCCATATTTTCAGAGCGAAAACTACCGCTGCCAACTCCAAATCATGAGTCGGCTAGTTCTTTTCATGCTCCTTCAGCTATCGAGACGCATATGCTATCACCTTTTCTCTTTGGGCCAAAACACAACCCAATCCAACCCCAAACGCATCGCTATAAACAGCGAAGTCTTCGACTCCATCGGGTAGAGAAAGTATCGGTGCCTCGCATAGCTTCTTCTTTAACTTCTCGAATGCTTCTTTATGCTTATCACTCCAAGCATAAGTAGCTCCTTTGTGGGTCAAAGCTGTCAATGGAGTAGCAATCGAAGAAAAGCCTTGGATAAACCTGCGGTAATATCCGGCTAATCCTAAAAAGCTTCGAATCTCCGTGGGACTTTTCGGTTGTTCCCACTTCATCACAACTTCAATCTTTGCTGGATCAACCATTATCCCTTCTTGGTTGACCACGTGACCCAAGAATTGGACTTCACAAATCCAAAAATCACATTTGGAGAACTTTGCATACAGCTTCTCCTTCTTCAAAACTTCTAACACTTCTCTCAAGTGTCTTCCATGCTCTTCTTGGCTTTTCGAGTAAATCAGAATGTCATCTGTGAACACTATCACGAATTTATCAAGGAAAGGATTACAAAACCTATTCATTAAATCCATGAATGCTGCCGGAGCATTGGTTTGTCCAAACGTCATAACCAAGAACTCATAGTGTCCATATCTAGTTCTGAATGCAGTCTTCTCGATATCTTGCTCTCTTACTTTTAGCTGATGATATCCTGACCTTAGATCGATCTTCGAGAAATAGCTCGAACTTTGCAATTGATCAAACAGGTCATCAATCCTCGGCAACGAATATCTATTCTTTATTGTTGCCTTGTTTAGCTCTCTATAATCGATGCACATTCTCATACTTCCATCTTTCTTCTTCACAAATAACACCGGAGCTCCCCAGGGCGATGAACTAGGTCTAATGAAACCTTTGTCCAATAACTCCTGAAGTTGCATCATCAGCTCCTTCATCTCCGTCGGTGCTAATCGATAAGGTGCTTTTGCTATTGGCGTGGTTCCTGGTAACAAGTCTATTCTGAACTCCACTTGTCTATCAGGTGGTAATCCAGGAAGATCTTCGGGAAATACTTCCGGATACTCACACGCCACTGGAATACTCTGCATCACCTTCTTTTCTTTCTTAGCATCAATCACGAATGATAAATATGATGTACATCCCTTGGTCAAACACTTTCTGGCTTTCATTTGAGAAATGATTCCAGAATTCACTCTGCGTTTGTCCCCATACACCATAAACGAATCTTTCCCAGGCGGGTTTACTTTAACTATCTTCTTTTTGCATAAAATCTCGGCATCATTGGTGCTAAGCCAATCCATTCCCAACACGATGTCGAAACCATTAAGATCGATGGGCAATAATTCCTCGTGAAACTTATTCCCATTGAGGTCAATTAAGATGTCTTTCATACGATGGCTAACAGGTACAAACTTGCCACTAGCAACTTCGACTAATAAAGCATCATCTAGTCTATCAACAGGCAAAGCTAGCTTTCTACCAAACTCATGCGAAATAAAGGAGTAGTTGGCTCCAGAATCAAACAATATTTGAGCAGGTAATTCATTTACGAGAAAGGTACCTGAAGCGACATCAGCTTCATCTTTCGCAGCCTCAAGTGTCATCTGGAAGGCTCTCGCCTTCGGCTTTGGTGGAATGTTGGGCCTAGCTGCCTCCTTCTTCTTCGGACAGTCTTTCAAAATACGCCCCTCTTCATTACAACCAAAACACATCCTTTTGTTGTTCGGACATTCATTGGCAAAATGTCCAACCTTTCCACACTTGTAGTAGGTTACATCCTCGCTACATTTCCCAAAGTGCTTTTTCTTACACTTATCACACCACATCGCTTCGCCTCCCTTTCCTCCAAACTTTTTCGAATCAGATTTCGAAAATTTGCTTTTCTTACCGGAACCAGATGTTCCCTAAAACTTTCTTTTCTCACCAACCTCAATCTTGACGGTGGTTCTTCCCTTAATCATGTTCTCAATAGACTTGGCAGCCCAGATAGCTGCCTCTAGAGTAAGTGCCTGACGTACTGGCACCTCGTACTCCCATGGGAGTCCCTTCGCATACCGATCCACCTTTGTCAGCTCATCTGGAACGATGCTCAAAGCAAACTCCATCTTCTCGGTGAAGTTATTGGTGTATTCATCAACTGACATGCTGCCTTTTGTCAATGTCAGAAATTTGTTCTCCAATTCCAACAGGTTTTGAGCCGAGCAGAACTTGCGCTTGAACTACACCAAGAACTCTGCCCATGACAATTGCAGTGGCTCATTAGGGCTCAAAGTCTTCCCTAGAGTCTGCAACTTGCCTCTACAGCCACAAGTCATAAAGGCCAATTCCATTTCGGAGATCCAATCCATAACTCCAATCGGATCCTCCTTTCCATTAAAGGTCGATGGTTTGCAAGTCAAAAAGTCCTTGTACTTGCATCCCATTCCATCATTCCTCCCATCACGGTTATCTTGCCTAACTATCGGTGGGTTGGCTGGACCAACTGACCCACTGAAGTTTCCACCTTCCGAGTGCCCTTCATTTAATTCGGGCTCTTCCACACGAATTGACAGTTCTTCACGATTCTGTTGAAGCAACCGTCTAGTTTCATCCATCTAACGATCCAACATCATCTGAATCATCATTTGCACACCAGCCATGGTTATTGGCTCAGGTGCTGCTGCCACGACAGGTACTTGCTCAATCACTGGTGGTTGATTCCTGTTTTCGTCAGTATTCCCAACTCCACTTCTTGTTCTCACCATTTTGATCTACACACTGAATAAGGTGAAATTAGATCCTCAATCACGATAGATAATCAAATCATCCTTATCACTCTGAAACGTTTACATGCTAGTTTTAATATCGTAGACGTACGCTTAGAATCCTACACACATAAGGTTTCTAGATCCGGTCGGCAATAGACCATAGATCCGAACGAATAATATCATATATGGCAACATATAACATTTAGCAAATAAAGCATTTTAGGCAACTTTCCTAAAATAAACTAGTGCTCGTGTCTAAAACACAACAGACACACATCTCAAAATTCCACTTAGCATTCTAAGTTTAAGTCTAGAAATCCTACAAATTCCTAGTTCGCTTAAACTAATGCTCTGATACCAACTGTGACATCCCCAAAATCTCGGCCAGAAAAGACCGATTTTCATTTATGCTTTTACAATATTTTTAGAGTAAATCCTTTTGATTTGAAAGAGTTGCGGAATTTGTTCCCAAAAAGAAAACATGATAAAACAATGTTTACCAAAGCATTTCATAAAAGAAATGTATTTTCATTAATATCAAAACTCGGGGTGTCATGTTCCGATACAGACCAATAAGCATAAACGATAACATTACAAGTCATTCAACAAATATAAACATATACAGACTTGTAAACAAAACAACTGATGGTTCATCCATCTCATGCCCTTGCGCCACTTCCTGTAATACCAATAAAACTGAGTGGGTCAGGCTTGGGAGCCTGGTGAGCATATAGGGTTTTCAACCCACAATAAATAATCATATTTAATTTTCACCAACCAACAATAACCCAATTACCCATTCCCGTTATTCTCACTTTATGTCCCTAAAACAACTAACACAAGGGACCTAGTCTAAGAATATTTCATCGGGGCGACAACACATGCTTCGGGGGTACCTCAGCAATATAAGTCAAATAAGGCAACCATGAGGGGGATGGAGTACAACGAATGAACACCCAAGTTCATTAACACCTACAGGTGGCGAACCTGCTAATGTTTCCACAAGACTATCTAGAAAAGTATGTGGTCGTCATCTAAACTCCGCTAGATGACTAAATCAAACAACAACGAGGCCTCTCATCTGTTTATTACACACCAAGTATCTACCCATGTTCTACCCAACATATTAGTAGATAAAATATACATTTTTATACATAGTTTAAAAACCTGTATAGCATGCTTTAATCAACACATATTTCACATAACAGATGAGGCACACACACACATAACACGTATCTCGTAGAGAATAAATCATATCTATGAGTTAGAAGAAAGTGAATACACATTCACACATATAAACAACAATATACCATACACATAGCACGTATTTTATAGAAAATACTTAATATTTATGTGTTAGAAGAAGGTAACTACACACTCAGACCTATAAACAACAATATACTTAATACACTCGAACCATACTTGTATTATTATCGTGTTTATGAAAGGTAGTATACACTCACTTGATCAGAAGATGATCGGACAGCACTACGACTTGCAGAAGTAGTAATCCTCAGCAGATCTGGAAGATCTCTTCAAAAATCGAACTTCTCGCAGGCAGAGCTTCGACTCGGGAACCGCACTTCTCGGGATCTTCGGGATCTCGGGACTTGCCTCGAGGCTCGAGAATGATACCGGGGCTTCAAGATATTTCTGGCACGCAAAACGATGCAAAATGGGAGATAGAAGAGAGGAAATTGGCAATTGGGTCGGCTGCCCTCGCATCCTATTTATAGGAGGCTGGAGCCTCGGAGTACGCGGGGCGTACGCCTATACGCGGGGCATACAGGTCTCCGAAATCGTCATTGCATGCGTCATACGAAATGTCGACACTCTTCGGAGTACGCGGGGCGTACCTCGGATTAGACCGGTGACTCCTTCGGATAATGCTTCCGAATTTCCAATTAAATTTAATTACAAAATATTTAATAAACTTCGGAAGTTCATATCTTCTTCATACGAACTCCGTTTTCGACGTTCTTTATATCCATGCGAAGGTGAGACTATGCTCTACAACTTTCATTTAGACTCCGTCGGCTAATTTTGACTTTATTTTTATTATTTATTTTTTAATAGGCCGCGACAGAAAAACTTCGTTATAAATTCATAACTTCTTTGTTTGATGTCCGTTCTCGCCTAACTTTTTATCGCTTCGATACCAACAATGAGATCTTCGATTCTCATTTAGATTGCTTCGGCTAAAAACCGCTCGATCTCAAATCGAGTAAAACAGGCTGTATACCGCTAAGCCGCAACTTCGATAAATCATAACTTTCTCATACGAAGTCAGATTTGGGCGTTCTATATATATTCGGAAACCTCGTTTCAACTACTACAATATTATTCAAAGATATTAAGTTTATTTTACACTTAAATTTTGACGCTTATTTTTATTCTTAATTAATCAAACCACATAATTAAGCAATTAAGCACAAAACACACAATACTTAAATAATAAATTCTTATTATTTCAAAACGGGTTACAGAGGTTAACCTAGACTATTACATTGCTAAAAATGCCAAGCCCGGAAACACAGGCGTTACACCACAACCGAAGGTCCACACAATTCAATGTGAAGAAGTTCTAAAGGTTTTATGAGTTTTGAATCAATGATGATTGGATGACCTTGATGATGTTGTTTTCCGTGTTCACATGCAGCACACAAAGAGTCATTGTCAAATTTTAAAACAGATAAACCACAAACAAGATCATTTAGAACAACTTTGTTTATATTTTTGAAGTTGAGATGAGAAAGTCGTCGATGCCATAATCAGCTGAGATCAGAGGATTCTTTTGATAGCAAACATAATAAGGGAACACCCACAATTGGTTTCAAGTCAAGCGTGAACATGTCTCCCTTTTGTTTTGACTTCAATAGAACCTCCTTTGTTTCCTTGTTGGAGATAATACTTCCTTCCTCATCAAAGAGAACCTGATTACCAGTTCCAACAACTAGTTGTGAAACAATAATCAGATTGTGCTTTAGTCCTTCAACACAGGCAACTTGATTCACAGTGAATTTCCCATTTGTTACTTTTCCATAACCTTTAACTTTACACTTGTTGTTTCCAAACTTGACAACTCAAGCATTTTCCAACTTCAAATATCTCGCAAATTCTACTTCCTTCCAGTCATGTGACGCGAGCATCCACTATCGATATACCAGTTTTTGTCATATTTCTCGTCACATAGAAATTGCGTTCAATTAGAAGAATTTAGGTCCCCAAGACCCTTTGGGTCCTTGGATATTAGTTTTGAACACATTATGCAACGAAGAACCTAAGACCCAATTACGAACTTTCGATTTGAACTGTCAATTAAGTCAATTTCATTGGCTTTTGGCATCGAAATATAATCATGATGGGGAAGGTTCAACATTGACTTTCACTTTCTCATCCTTTTTCTGAGAAGTATCAACTTTCTTCTTGGGAATTTAGTTCCACTTTCGCACTGTTGGAGTAGATTCTTGAGACGAAGTACTTGCATTCATCGAATCATTCAAGTACTTCTCGTAAGCAGATTCAATTTGCTCTTGAGAATACTTTCCTGATAGATATTGTTTTCCTTTTCCCTCAAGCCAGTGATTGATGTTCTTAACACCACTTCTATGTTTTGCAAATGATGTTTTCATATTTTGTTTCAAATCGGGATTTGGAAAACGTGGAGTTTTATGTTTGAATGGTTAATTTTTCTTTCCTTTAACTTCAAAATTTTCATATTCTCTTTTTGGATATGACATTTTTGAATGATTTTGGAAACGATTTCGATATTGGTTTTTGATAACCAACACCATTTTTTTAGAAAAACTTTTCTATTTTGATCAAAACTTCTTTGTACATGATTTGGACCAAAATTCCTTCGCCAATGATTTTGAACAAAATTCCTTTGTCTAATATTTTGAGCAAAATTTCCATTTCCATGACTTTGACCAAAACTCCTTTGATCATGGTTTTCAACAAAACTCATTTGTCCAAGATTTTTACCATTGCTTTGAAAATTATTTGGTCGAAAATGATTTTGAACATAGTTTCGACTGTTTTGAAAACCATTTTGTTTTTGAGATTGTTTGTTTTGAAAGTTATTTGCATTTTGTGAAAACTTCTTGGTTGATTCAGAGGATTTTTGTTGAAAAACCTTTTGGTTGTGAAAAGCTTTTACATTTTTCCAATAGGCTTTATTTTGTTCTTTTGATTTTGAAATTCCTTCATCACAAGCCAAATTTTCAACTCTTTCTTTGAAAGTTTGCGTTTGCAGATTTTGACGTTTTGGATCATTGGTTAAAGAATCAACAATTTTTTCTTTATTTTTTATATTCACAGCTGTTTTTCCTATTTTCACAGCCCAAACACGTTTTGGTCTATTTTGTTGATAAAAAGTTTTTGAATTTTTGTTCAAACCATTTTCGATTGTGTTTTGATTCGAATAAAATCCTTCTTTCGTCACACCTTTATTGTCTTCTTTTACCAATTTTGTCATTTCCGAAGCACATTATCACCATTTCCTTTGGTAACAAATACTTGATTTGGAAACACAACTTCTTCTGAATCCTTGAACCTAGGATAAACCGCTGAATTCGATTCAAGATAGTGTTTTCCTTGAATTCGAATACTCCTTAGAGTTATCAAAGACTTGTTCGACCACAACTCTTGGAATTGGTTTCTCATTCGAAACTTCATCCTCATCACTCACATAATCTTCAACCATAACATGATCATAAAGATCACAGACTTTGGATGTTGAAAGTTGATCACTGTTTACTTTTGACATCGAACCATTACATTTTTCTTTGTCTTTAGCCAATGAATTAACATTAATGACAGACAAACATGAGCATTCGTCACACTCCTCAGCTTGAATTTCACTGATATTATCGTAATTATCTTTGATATTAACAAAATTTTGTTGGGATCCAAGTGTCAACTTCTCAGTCATGTTTAAAATCTTGACTTGCTCCTATTTAGTTAAGGTTTCATTTACAGTATGCACAAGATCATCAACATTCAAACAATCATTTATATTTACTATTCCATATGCATATGAACCAACTGGAATTTTATCATGATCACCAATATTACTTTCACAGTCATATGTTGTTTCATAAATTTGTTCTCTTTTATATGGAAGAAAATGAAGTAATCTCTAATGATGTTCATCACATATGTCAATAGAGTGATAAATTATGTTAGTTTTCCATACAGACGCTTAGCAGAATTACAATGTAAGTTTCTTTGTTTAATAAGCATCAGATTTTCCATTCTTAGTGAATCTCTATCTATTAAAAGATTAGTTATTCTAAGATCAAGAGATTCCACTAGTCCCTTTTTCTCTTCAAGTTTATTTCTAGTTTCATATAATTTGGACTTGGACTTTTCTGCTCCACTACTCATGGAGATTAACATGTCATTAAGATACGCATATGTTCAAACTCAGAAAAAATATCATTATAAGAATATGAAGGAATTTTAAAAGAGTTAAGAAGATCAAGAACCTTAGCAATCATCGGTGATTTTGTCGAGTCAGTGAACACGAAACACCGGCCAATAATCCGATCTTCACCTTTCGAAACTTCTTTCACTTCTTCATCTTCTTCTAATCTTGCATACATGGCCCCACGAGTCAGATTTTTCATCTCATCCTTAACTGATCCAGAAGACCAGATCTTATAAGTTCCTTCTTCCTCGTCACGTCCTCTAGCCACCAAAGAAACACCCTTAGTTCGAGCTCTAATCTCCTCAATCTTTTCAGCATAATACACCTCGTTCTTAACTTTTTCCTTCTTCTCTTCTTTATTCCTGAGCATGAAATCTTTAGCCAAATGATTCGATCCATTACAGTGGTTACATTTGTAACCATAGTTTCCTTCTAGCTTCAACTGCTTCTTCTTCTCATAAGAACTCTTAACATCTTTCTTCTCCACTTTCAACTCATCTTTCACACTTTTTCCAGTCGAATACACACTCTTGTTCTTAGTATTGTTCTTAAACTTTCCATTGAAAGGCTTCTTGAAGAATTTCTTCACCTTGTTGTTCAAGTAGTATGCAACTGCTTCATCATCAGAGTTGAACAAGAGTCCCTCTTCACTATCCTTGGATTTTTTTTTCCGACTTAGTCTCCTTAACAACAACTTTCGATACCAAAGCTAATGGTCCTCCAAGACCCATTTTACATTCTTCAGCAATGTCATTGATCTCGCTTTCATGTGCTTTCAAGACATTATATAGATTTTCAAGAGAGTAACCATCAAACTTTCTTGAGTTTTAATCATCAAACTAATGTTTCTCTACTCTTTTCGTAAGCCCATAAGAAAAGTGAGATTGAACTCCAAGGACGAACGAGTCACCCCGTATCGAGAACACTTGAAAATCCATTCATTCAATCGATCATAGTACGATTCGATTGATTCATTGTCTTTTTGATTGAATTCTCCCAACTCTAGCAAGCACTATTTTATAGAACTCTTCTTTGTCTTCTCATTACCTTGATACTTCTCCTTCAAGGTATCCCAAATCTACTTGGCTGTAGAACATCCAAAAACATAGTTGTAAACTACTGGTGCAAGCACCACACAATTTACGTAGACATTTCTTATCATTCGCCTTCATCTTGTTTCCTTGCGTGATCATATAAGCATTTGTAGCAACATTTCCAAGAGTAACAAGAATCTATGGAAGAAATAGAACTCTATTGATGGATCACATCAAATCTTCATCAATCCCATTCGGATAGTATTCCATCCTATCTGCCCATTGCTCATAGTACTCGAGAATAAACATCAGGATATTTTTTGACGATCCGAACGGTCCGGATACCATCAACTCAAAGTTCGGGAAGAGGATATTCCTAAAACCGCTTTCCGAACTCGTTACGGACATTATGAATTTGTCGTAATGCCCTTCGGTCTAACGAATGCCCCTACCGCATTTATGGACCTGATGAACCGAATCTGTCGGCCATTCCTCGATAACTTTGTTATCGTCTTCATTGACGACATCCTAGTCTATTCCCGAAGCGAAGAAGAGCATGGCCAACATCTCCAACAAATCCTAGAAACTCTGCGATCAGAAAAGCTCTACGCAAAACTCTCCAAGTGTGAGTTCTGGCTCCGTAGCGTGAACTTCCTAGGTCATGTTGTTAGTCAAGAAGGAATTCATGTGGATCCTTCCAAGGTCAAAGCCGTCGAAGGATGGGTGGTCCCGACAACACCCACAGAAATTCGTCAATTCTTAGGCCTAGCAGGCTACTATAGGAGGTTCATTCAAAACTTTTCTAAGATCGCCAAGCCACTTACCTCACTTACACAAAATGGCGTACCATTCAAATGGACGGACAAACAAGAAGTTGCATTCCGAACCCTGAAGCAAGCCCTTTGTAGCGCCCCGGTACTATCCCTACCGGAGGGAACGGAAGACTTCGTGGTCTACTGTAACGCGTCAAACCAGGGCTTAGGTTGCGTTCTCATGTAGCGTGGAAGGGTGATAGCTTATGCATCCCGCCAACTAAAGACACACGAAGTGAATTATACGACCCATGATCTGGAATTGGGAGAGGTGGTCTTTGCTTTGAAGATTTGGAGGCATTACCTTTATGGTACGAAGTGCACCATCTTCACAGACCACAAAAGTCTCCAGCATATCTTGAATCAGAAAGAGCTGAATATGAGGCAACGAAGATGGGTTGAATTATTAAATGATTACGAGTGTGAAATCAAGTACCACCCGAGCAAGGCCAACGTGGTAGCTGATGCATTGAGCCGGAAGGAGTACTCTAATTGTCGTGCGAAAACTGTCTCAATAACCATCCAATCTCACCTAACTACTCAGAACGGGGTAGCCCAGTCAGATGCCATGAAGACGGAAAATAGAGAAAGCGAAGCATTACGCGGAATGGGAAAGAACCTAGAAGTGAGAGAGGACGGAGTATACCATTTCATGAACCGTATTTGGGTCCCTAAACTCGGAGGATTTAGGGAGGTAGTCATGAAGGAAGCCCACAAGACGTGATACTCCATCCATCTCGGCTCGGACAAGATGTGTTTGGATATTAAACAACACTATTAGTGGCCTAACATGAAGGCAGAAATTGCCACCTATGTTGGTAAGTGCCTTACTTGTGCCAAGGTAAAGGTGGAGTACCAGAAGCCCTCAGGATTATTATAGTAGCCGGTGATCCCTGAGTGGAAATGGGAAGGGATTTCTATGGATTTTGTGACCAAGCTACCCAAGACGCCGGATGGACTAGACACCATATGGGTAATAGTCGACCGACTGACGAAATCTGCCCATTTCCCGCCAATAAAAGAATCCTACAAGATGGAGAGACTGACGCGTTTATACATTCGAGAAATCGTGAGACTTCATGGAATACCAGTGTCTATCATCTCAGATAGAGACAGTAGATTCACTTCACGTTTTTGGCAATCACTTCAGAAAGCACTCGGAACCCATCTCGACATGAGCACCGCTTATCACCCACAAACGGACGGTCAAAGAAAACGAACCATTCAGACGCTCGAAGACATGCTTCGCGCATGTGTGATTGACTTTGGGAAGTCTTGGGACATCCACTTACCCTTAGTTGAATTCTCTTATAACAACAGTTACCATTCGAGCATCAAAGTCGCTCCTTTCAAAGCACTATACGGACGTAAGTGTAGATCACCGTTGTGTTGGACTGAGGTGGGTGACACCCAGCTAGCAAAGACACTAGCATTGGACAAGGCGCTAACGGGACCGGAGATCATTCGTGAAACCATGGAAAAGATAGTTCAAATCAGAGCTCGATTGCAAGCATCGTGCGACCGACAGAAGAGCTACGCCGATAAACGGCGAAAGCCCTTAGAGTTTCAGGTCGGAGATCGAGTGCTGTTAAAATTCTCACCTTGGAAAGGAGTCATTCGTTTCGGAAAACAGGGAAAACTGAACCCATGATACACAGGACCTTTTGAGATCGTTGCCCGAATAGGTCCAGTGGCGTACAAACTGCAGCTACCCGCGGAGCTAAACGGTGTACACCCGGTGTTCCATGTCTCCAATCTAAAGAAGTGCCTATCAGATGAAACACTCGTTGTTCCCCTTGACGAGATTGAAATCAACGAGAATCTCCTGTTCGTTGAAGAACCAGTCGAAACCATGGACAGGGAGGTGAAGCGTATTAAGCAAAGTCGCATCCCGATCGTGAAAGTAAGGTGGAACGCGAAGCGTGGGCTAGAATTCACGTGGGAACGCGAAGACCAAATGAAGCAAAAGTACCCTCATCTATTCTAGCATTCTCAAATCTAGCTTTCAAAAAGAATTTCGGGACGAAATTCCCTCTAACGGGAGGATGATGGCACAACTAGAAATTTTTGTACCTTGTAAACTACAACAACTAAGTCAAATTGTGAATTAAAGACATGAGAGCATGTATGATGCATACTCTATAACAACAAAATTTCAATCAAACACTTCATACAAGCATTTCAACATAGTCATTAAGCAATTGGAAACCCTAGAAGTTCTTGTTTAGGTCCATTTTGGACTAGGACTTCCTTATTGGGCCCAATGGACCAATAAGCTTCCAATTTGACTACCTTGGGCTTAGAACTCGTAAATGGGCTCTAATTGGACCCACTTTCATTTATTTTAACATTTTGGGCCATAATGGGCCTAGAATAAAATAAAATACCCTTATTGGGCCATAACAAATCTAATTAACCAAATTGGGCCATGAGGCACCCTAGGAGTCCAATGGGCCGAAAAACAAACAATTTGGGCCCATGATTTGGATTTAAGCACCAAAGGCTCAAGTCTCCATCTCTCCCCTCTATCTCTCGGCCCAAGTAGAAAAAAAAGGGGGAAAGAAAAGAAGAAATTGAGAATTAAGGAGGATTAGCCACCTCCTTAATACCTATGGGACATCCAAGCATATCTCACATGTTTCCATGCATGTCCTCTCACTTCTCTCTCTCTTCTTCTTCTATTACTCTCGGCCGAGAGTATCACACACCCACACATAATCATTCACTTAAACACTCTCAAGAACACACCACAAATCCCTTCACTTTCCCTTCAAAAATTTCGAGATTTAAGGACTTTGCAAGGAGGATTCTTCACAAAAATCATCATCTTAGGTAAGTTGATGCTTGGATCCAGACTCTAGACTCCTTGTTCTATCAAAAATCTCTTCTTAACTCATATGAAATCATGATCTTGTATCTTAGAACCCCCTAAATTCGAGATCTTCCAAGAAAAGGTTGCTAGGGCCGAAAATAGAAACAAACTCTTCTCTTTTCTTCTTCAAATCGAAACCACAACTCAAGGTGAGCTTCATACCCCCTATTTTTCTATTTTTATAAGTTTTTGTGGGGGAGAATACAAGCAAATGTGTAGATCTATGAGTTCATGTATGTCTTGTGTGATTTTATGCATGTATGTATGATTTTATGTGTTATGTGATGATTATATTAGCTAAAAATACCTAAAAACCAAGACATACAACATGAGGGATGAAATAAACATATCTTATATCATTTTACACTAATCAAGTCAATAAAAATGATTTACTTAGTTAAGATGAACATTTTTGGACACAAAACCCATTTTTAGGCTCAAAATGCTAAAAATACAAAACTAAAGGGCCCAAAACGACAATACACAAATTCTGAAGGTTGAGATGAGTCTAAACAGTTTCTAATATGTATTTTCTGAATAACAACACTTTTGAAGGGTTAAAAATGTGAAATTTAAACATAATGGGTCAAAATGGGCTTTTCGGCCCAATAAAGCCCCAAATTGCTAAATTTTTTATTTGGAGGGGCTGAAACTACACATTTTTGTCCATTTCAAGGGTCAAAATGCTTTTCAAATTAAAAAGGGACCAAAGATGCAAAAATTTTCCTTTTTGGGCCAAAATTGTAAAATTTGCTAAAATGAAGGTTTCAACCGAGAAAATTCCATTTTTGAAGGACTTAAGTTGTTTATTAAGTAAACCTGGGCTGAAAATGTCTTTTCAACAAGTTTTAGTACTAAAGTGACAAGAAAAATGGTTCAGGGACTAAAAATGGAAATTCTTTCATATAAAGGGCTAAAAGTATAAATTTTATCCAAGGAGGGGCTTCTAAAAGAAAGACTCTATTTTTTTTTACAATAAATCTCTTAAGGTAAAAATTCGAGTACCACGGCTACCAGCAAAATGTATTAGCAAATACACCCTTAACACCCAAAAGTCGTTACCAAACGAATTGATTCGGTCTCGAATCAATAACAAATCACAAATCAATTAACAACGATACTTCAATACACACACATAAACTTTACGAGAAGTCAATACACCATCTTCGGGCTCAAAAGTTTCAAATCGTGCTTGTTGGGCCTAGCTAGCCCAATGACATGATCTTTAGGCCCGAAGGGAATGCGCTTACATGTTATTGGGCCTTATATGACCTAGTTTCGTGTAAAAGGACTTTCAATAGCTTTATTGTGCTGTTGGGCCTTAAGGGACCTTTGGTACTGCTAGCAAAGTCAAGAAGTCAAATGCGAGCAGGGCCAAGGGCCTTTCGCATTCACGACAGCCTTGAACGACTCATGGAAATAATAGGGGCTTCGTACCCTCTTTTCTCCTCGGTTGTGGGGCTATGAGAAGTCAGGGTGGTTGGATTAAGTGAGTAGTACGGACGACGCCTAAGGGATCATTTGTATAGTTGTAAACTAGTCATTTTCATTAATGTAACGCTCGTAGATCCGGGCTAATCAATTTAGAGGCAATAGGGGTCGAAAACGACTTTTCGACAAAAGATTATTTAGAATAAATAATCTTAACCAAGTTGTAGAGTATGTTACAAGGTTTCCGTACATATAAAGAACACCGAAATCCGAGTTATAATGAAGAAGTTATGACCCGTTGAAGTTTCGCGACGGAACCGGCACGATACCGGGAAGCGTAAATAGTGAATTTACGATAGAGTGAGATTTAGCCGTAGCGATCTAAACGAAAGTCGTAGAATAGGTTAAAATAAGAACATCGATAAAAGAACGCCCAAATCTGACTTCGTATGAAGAAGTTATGATTTTTCGAAGTTTCGGACTAGCAGTGTACAGCTCGAAATTCGAATATTAGATCGAGCGGTTTTTAGCCGACACGACCTAAACGAGAATCGAAGATCTCGTTGAGAGCAGTGTAACGAGAAAAAGATGGGCGAAAATGGATGTCGGATGAAGAAGTTCTGAAGATTTAACGAACCAACCGTGTCCCGGCCCGTTAATCATATAAAATTTAAAATCGAGCCAAAATTAGCCAACAATGTCTAAATGAAAGTTGTAGAGTACGTTCCCACCTTCGCGTGGATATAAAGAACGTCGAAAACGGAGCTCGTATGCGAAAGTTATGATTTTTAGAAGTCGGGAGTGGAAATTGCGAAATCTGATGCGAGATGGATGACGTGGCTGCATCTGGGCCGTCGCTTGTTGATCAAGGCTTCGCTTCGGATTGTGACACGCCACCCTCGCAATACGCCCCGCGTCCGAAGAGGTTACGCCCCGCGTAGGTCCGATCTGATCCATCCGATGGGTGCGAGACAGCTGGGTCCGAGCTGGTGATCCTATCCGAGGAGTACGCCCAGCGTACCCTCGGTACACCCAGCGTAAATCCGAGCTTCAGTCCCTATAAATACCATGCGAATTCTTCCGGATTTTTCACACATTTTCACTTCTCTCTCTAAACTACTTTCTCTCTCTAACCCTTTTTGAGTCCCCTAAGCCCTAGTTAAACCCTTAGCACCCTAGGGAAGCCCCGAGGCTCCCGGAGTCCCAAGAAAAAGGAGTTTTTCAGTTTCGAAACGCTGCTCCAATTAAGTTTCGGTTTTCGATAAAATTCGCTGTAAGTGTGCTACGCTTACGCAATTTTTAATATAGCTTTCAAATAATTATAGGAATGTTATTAGGTCCTTAAAATAATTATTTGGGCTATTATTATGAGTTATATCGAGTATTATTAACGCCTGATAATACTCGGACTAATTAATTTGTCGCGGTTATCGTTAAACTAAACCCTAGTGGTATCGATACTAGGTTTTATCGAAGAAATATCGTTTTGAGAGTATCGAAGCGCTGTCCGAGTACTGAGTCACCACCTACTCAGGTAAGTGCATAGTCCCTTTCATCTTACACATAGATATGAAGTATTTTAATATAAATTACGTGTTGTGTGTGCATATTGTCTAAATACTTGCTGTCTATGCTTGGTGAAAGATTTTTATACATGTTTTAAATGATTTAAACTGTATATGTATTTTATATCTACAAAATGTGTTGGGTAAAACATGGGTAGATGAAATAGTTGTTTTGTGATAACACGATGGGAGACATCAATGTTGTCAGTGATCCAGTCATCTAGTGGAGTATAGATGATGACCATGGACGATACTAGACAGTCCGGTGGAACGCTAGCAGGCTCGTAACCTGTAGGTGTTTTTGAACTAGGTGCTCATTAGGTATTTTTGAACTGAGTGTGTTCACTAGGTATCTTTGAACTGAGTGTGTTCACTACGTATCTTCGAACTGAGTGTGTTCACTAGGTATTTTGAACTAAGTGTGTTCACTAGTTACTTTTGAACTAAGTGTTTACCAGATGTTTTGGACTACGTGTTCACCGGTTGTAATCTATAAGCTTTGGTAACGATGGACTTCGTGCCGATTCCTTAGGATAATCCTTAGGAATGAATGAATGAGAAATAGCTAATTCTTAGGGTAAATCCTTAAGAGTAAAGAAGATAATGGGGATGGGTAATTGGGTTTAATTGCTTGATTGTTTAAACATAATAATTATATTATTGTGGGTTGAAAACCCTATGTACTCACCAGGTTTCGCAACCTGACCCACTCAGTTTATTTATATCACAGGTGTTGATATGAAGTCACATTACACTGAGAGATTAAAGAGATGTAGATCACTAGTGTAAATAAATGTAAGTTCTGTTTATGCTTATGTTTCTGTATTGACAATGACATCCCAAATGTTTTAAAATGAATAAAATACGTTTCTTCGAAAATGTTTTAATAACGTATTTATCATGTTTTTCTGGGAACAAATTCCGCAACATTTTTATGAAATGAAGTACTTTGATTTTTAAACAAAGCATAAACAAATCGGTCTTTTCTAGCCGTGATTTTGGGGATGTCACAATTAATGCGTGATTATAACGACTCACAACCCGTAATTAATCCAATGTCACCTGGAATTATCGAAAACAACTTCATATCGGAATAATACTAACTCAGCCTTGTAATTTAATGTATTGGGAAAACATCGGGTTTTCCTGGGAAATTCAACGCTCTTAATTATGTGATATATACAAAGTTTAACAATTACTCACATTCATATTAATCAACAAGCATACTTACGGATCTTCATACTTTTCTTACTTACAATAATCTTTTTAGAAAATATCGGATTTTCTGGTGGTTTTCAAAATTATACAAATCATTTATTTTCAAACCTTACTTATGAACTCACCAACATTTCATATGTTGACGTTTTTCCAAAATACTTGTATTCTCAAGTAACAGGTAAATCGAAGGAAAAATGTACCCAGTGATGTCTTGTTGTTTGTTTAATTAGTATCGAACAATTTACATTTTGGAAATGTAATGTTTTGAAACAACGTACTAAATGTAAACAATACCGGTTGTAATATTTCAATGCATGGTGATGAATGATGTTATGTTTCATGTATATTCATTGTGATGGTATTCAATTGAGTCACAATAGCCCTCGGACGTTTCCGCCGTCTGGTTCGGGGGTGTGACATCGATTCATCCCGGCAGTACAAAAATGTATAGGGATCTAAAGCCCTATTATTGGTGGCCGACGATGAAGCTCGATGTTGCTAAGTATGTGGCCGAGTGTGTAACTTGTGCTAGGGTTAAGGCACAACATCAGAAACCATATGGGAGTTTAGAACCTTTACCCGTACCCATGGGTAAATGGGAAGACATCACCATGGATTTTGTGACTAAACTGCCCAGAATAAGGAACGGTCACGAGATGATTTGGGTGGTCGTTGATCGCTTCACTAAGAGTGCGCATTTCATAGCAGCCAAAGAGAAGTGGTCTATGGATAAACTTGCAAATTCTTACGTGAAGGAAATTGTGAGGCTTCACGGTGTTCCGTTAACGATTGTGTCCGATCGTGATAGTCGTTTTACCTCGAGATTTTGGAGGAGTCTACAAGAGGAATTGGGTACCAAGTTTAGTTTGAGTACAGCTTACCATCCGTAAACCGATGGTCAGAGCGAACGAACGATTCAAACATTGGAGGATATGCTGAGAGCATGTACCCTAGAATTCCAAGGTAACTGGGATCAACACTTACGTCTAGTAGAATTTTCCTATAATAATAGTTTCCACTCAAGCATTAAGATGGCACCTTATCATGCTTTGTATGGGGAAAAGTGTTGAACGCCATCATGTTGGCTGGAAGCTGGGGAAAAGCAGTTTATGGGACCTGAAATAGTCCATGAGACTGCTGAAAAGTTGAAAGTGAAAAGGGAAAGGATGTTAGCTACTCAAGATCGACAAAAGAGTTATGCTGACAAGAAAAGACAACCGATAACCTTTGAAGTTGGTGATTCGGTTTTACTTAAAGTCTCGCTGTGGAAGGGACTTATAAGATTTGGGAAACGAGGAAAGTTGAGTCCAAGGTTTATTGGACCGTTCAAAGTTCTTCAGAAGATCGGGAATCAAGCTTACAAGCTAGAGTTACCAGAAGAACTGGAGGGTATTCATAACACCTTTCATGTGTGTTACTTGAGAAAGTTCACGGGAGATGTGCCCGACATAATTCCGATTTCTGAGTTAAGGTTGGATGAAAACAAGAAGTTGATCGAAGAACCTGAGGCAATCGTTGACCATATGACTATGAAGTTACGACGCAAGATGGTCGATTTAGTGCTTGTGCGCTGGAAACATATGAATGGACCAAATCTCACTTGGGAAACAGAGAGTGACATGATGATTCACTACCCGCAGTTGTTTGGTGATATGTGATTCCGGGAACGGAATCATCCTAAGGGGGACAGAATTATAACACTCGTGTTTCTAGCCTAGGCATCTATATTGAGTTGATAGTCTAGGTTAACCTTTGTAACTCATTTTGAAGAAATGAAAAGGAATTATGTGAATATTATGTGAATTATGTGTTTTATGCTTAAATATTAGGGCTTAGTTAATTAAGAATAAAAATAAGTGTCAAAATTAAAGTGTAAGATAAGCCTGATATCTTTACATAAAGTTGTAGTGGTCGAAATAAGGATTTCGGGGATATAAAGAATACCAAAATCCGAGTTATAATGAAGAAGTTATGACCTGTCGAAGTTTCGCGACAAAACCGGCACGGTGCCGAATGTCGTAAAAAGTGAGTTTTCGATAAACTACTTTTTAGCCATAGTAATCTAAACGAAAGTCTTAGTATTCGTCAAACCGAGAAGTTCGATAAAAAGAACGCCCAAATCTGACTTTGTATGAGAAAGTTATGATTTTTCGAAGTTTCAGCTTAGCAGTAGACAGCTAAAAACTCGAATTTTATATCGAGCAATTTTTAGCCGACACAACCTAAACGAGAATCGAAGGTCTCGTCATTAGGAGCACAACGGTGAAAAGTCTGACGAAAACGGACGTCGGATGAAGAAGTTATGAATTTTTAACGGATTTCCTGTCTCGGTCTGTTAAAAATAATAATATAAAATTTAAACTCAAAATTAGCCGACAAAGTCTAAACGGAAGTTGTAGAGCGTAATTTTAGTTACTTGTGCATATAAAGAACGTAAAAAACGAAGCTCGTATACGAAAGTTATGGATTTTAGAAGTTTTGGCGCGAAAAACGAGAAAAATCCCCAAAACCGAGGAATTTCGCACACGTGGACTTCGGCCACGTCACCCTCGCTTCGCATCCGACGCGTGTCCAGAAATTGCTGAGTCACCGAAGCCACCTGGTGAGGCGTGTCATAATCTTCTCGAGTCTGAGGTTCGGTCCAGTAGAAATGCGACGCGTGCCTCTTTCCCTCGTGCGTCCGAACCCTCACAGGTGCCACGAACCCCCTCATCGGATCCGGACTTTGGTCCAATCACCAACTGCCAGCGAGGCCTTCGCATGCGCAGCCCACGTGTGAGCCACCCCCCTGCGAGCTTCGGATCTGCTGTTGCGTGGCTTCTTCCTGACCGTCCGATCAGAAGCCTCGCCCTTATAAATAGAAGGGTGCGAGACCTCCCGGGTAACTTTGAAAATTTGTCAATTTTAACCCCTAAACCCATATTTTCTTCATCTTAACATCCCGCAAAGCCCCGATATCGATTGTAAAGCCCGGAATACTCCACGAATTGCCCAAGAAGCCCGAAAAATTTATCTTTTCGGTTTCGAAGCCCGACTTTTGCAAAGCCCAACTTCTCAATAAAACTCCTGGTTTTATTAGAAACGATCGTTTTAGGAAACGAATTGCTTCCTGATTATCATCAAATCATGTGAGTGTATAGTCACTTTCATTTTACACATAGATATGAAGTATTTACCTTATAATACGTGCTATGTGTAAATATATTAATTGTTTATTTGAGGTGACTGTTGTGTTGATGTTTTATACAAGTTTTAAACTGTATAAATATTTTTATCTACAAATATGTTGGGTAGAACACGGGTAGATAGTGATGTGTGATAAAAATAAAATTGATGAGAGGCCTCGATGTGTTTTGAGATCAAGTCATCTAGCAGAGTTTGGATGACGATAATGGACTTTCTAGACAGTCCAGTGGGAAACATTAGCAGGTCCACAACCTGTAGGTGTTAATGAACTAAGAGTGTTCATTCGCTGTACTCCATCCCCCTCATGGTTGCCTTTAGGAAATGTATGGCTGAGGAAACCCCTTAGCAGTAGTGTCCATCCCAATGATATTCTTTAGGCTAGGTCCCTTGTGAAAAGTGTTTAGGGACGTCATGTGAGGATAACGGGAACGGGTAATCAGGGTTATTGTTGATTGGTGAACTTAATAAGTTTATTATTATTGTGGGTTGAAAACCCTATATGCTCACCAGGCTCCCAAGCCTGACCCACTCAACTTTTTATGTTACAGGTAGTGGACCCCGAGCATAGTCGGAGGACGACGAGAGATTTTTGGATTATAGGCCAGTAGTTGTAAATAACTGTTGAAAGGCTTATAATGTCTTGTTTATGCTTTTGATCTGTATCGGAACATGACATCCCGAGGTTTTGATATATATATGGAAAACATATACCTTCTTAATGAAGGGTTTTGATAAACTTTTATCATATTTTGTTTGGGGACCAATTCCGCAACATCTTTTGAAAAGATTTCTCTGATTTTATTTTAAAAAGCATAAATTAAATCGGTCTTTTCTGGCCGAGGAATTAGGGGATGTCACAAATTGGGTATATTGATCGGTATTGATGATTCAGGAAGTAGACAGGGCAGCAACTAAGGATTTCTTCAGGAAGCTTCTGCATTTCAGATGAGTCTTCTCACCATACCAAAGGGTCTAATGCACCAAGGCCGACCCATTTTATGATAGTTGGTATACTTACTATGTAGAGGTGTTGTGGCATTGTTATGCATTGAGATGGGGTAGAGATAGCTTTACAGCTGGTTGTAGAGATAGCCTTCAGGACTAATGGTAGTGATAGCCTTCAGGGCTAATGGTAGAGATAGCCTTTAGGGCTAATGGTAGAGATTGCCTTTATGGCTAAGGGTAGATATAGCCTTTGTGGTTAATGGTAGAGATAGATTTATAGCTAACTGATATGTATTATGTGGTAGAGGTAGCTTGTATAGCTAATTGATATGCATTATGTGGTAGAGGTAGCTTTATAGCTAATTGATATGTGTTATGTGGTAGAGGTAGCTTTTATAGCTAACATGTTATGTGGATTGTGTGGGGTATGCTTTGGGGAACTCACTAAGCTTCGTGCTTACATGTTTGTTTACGGTTTCAGGTACCTCAGATCTCAAAGGCAAGGGTAAGGCATGATGGTGCGGCGTGCACTCTCTCCCAGGCATTTTATGGGACACTCTGATATTTGGAATAAAAGTTGTATTTGACTTATGTTTTGAAAACAGTTATAACTGCGTTTCTTTAATGGGAATATGTTTGACTACTCTAAAATGAAAGTTTTATTTTAAAAATTTAGGTCGTTACAAGTTGGTATCAGAGCCTTGGTTTGAGGGATTCGGGCATACTCTCGGGTGTGTCATGACTCAAACTAAGGAAATCTTAAAATTGTTTTAAAAAATGACATAAAAAGATTTTGAAATAAAGGAAAAGATGAGAGTGCAACACGCGTGATCAGCCGAGCCAAGTAAGTAGTTCCCCAATGTTCTAGCCATGTTATTCTGATATTTGAGCTTTGATAATCGTATGGAACTTGCTATGTGTATGATTTTAAAATTATATATGGTTAGGATCTTATAGCCTTAGAATGATTGATTTGGCCTTATTTGCTGTCCCTTGTTTGGTTGTGGTTCTAGGGTAGAATATTTTATTCGAAAGTCTATTCGATCCTTTCTGTGTATAATTTGCATGCATAAAGGCAACCTGTTATGATTGGTCTGATTGATATAAGTAGAGAAAATCTTAGGACAACCTGAGATTGATGTACGCGGTAGTTTGTAGGATATGGTTTGGTTTTGGGATGTATTGGAGTTATCAGGTAGAACATTGGGGAAAGGTACAAGTAGGTGTGGAAGGTAGTATTGGGCCTGTACTACTAAAAACACAGGATCTGTACCCGAACCAATGTTAGATCTGACAACTTTAAGGAGGACCGGTGTGGGAAGATCCCTTATATTGAAATCATGATCGTTGTGATTTTTGACATTTCAGTTCAGCATGGTGATGACACGATTTGGAGTAGGGGGGTCATGCTCGGGATCTGGATCTGGGGCAGGGTCAGGCAATACTACCGATGTGATTGATGAGAGCCTGAACGAGCTTATTGTAGTTGAGGTTACCAAGGGCATCCTTGACGCCACCCTAGTCTGTTTTGGGACGGTCAAGGAGGGCATGTTGGAGATCATGGAGGAAGGATTCAGGGCATTCAGGGATGAGATTAGTGCGGGTCAAGTTGGGCCCGAACTCCCTTGTTCCGGGAGTTCATGGGGTGTGGGGCGCCTGAGTTTTTCAGGGCCAGGGACCCCATTGTTAGCCGACGTTGCGTGACGAATATCGAGAACGCCCAACGCACGAGTTCTTGCCCAGCAACGGAAAAGGTGGGATTTGCTTCTTGTATGCTGAGAGACAGGGCCTGGGATTGGTGGGGGCGAGGTTACGAGTCAGGTGGGAGCAGCCAATGTGGCTGAGATGACCTAGGCCGAGTTTGTTCGGCGATTCGGCTTGGAGTTTGCACCATCTATTGAGGTGTAACGACTTGTGAGGGAGTTTCATGACTTATAGCAGACCACCGAGACTGTGGCGGAGATCACCGCCAAGTTTCGAGAGCGAGTGCTGTTGATTCCACAGTATGCCATCGATGAGGAGATGTGGAGGTCGAGGTATCATTCCATGTTGAGGGATGATATCTGAGAATTTGTGACCTTTACAGGGTGCAAAACCCTGAATGAGATGGTAGAGAAGGCCCGGGAACGGAAGATGGAACTGGACTTCTGCACCAAGCGGAATCCGGAGCAGACGCAGGTAGCAGGGGTCAGGCTAAGAAGCCTAAGACCTTAGATATTTCCAGAAGGGGTCAGCAGGGTCAGGGATGATGTGCCAAGTGTAGTAGGGTGCATGGTGGAGCTTGTCGTATCACAGGCACGGGATGCTATGTATTTGGCCAGCCGGGCCACTTGAGCAGGGACTGCCCCACAAAGGGCTTGATTTGTTTTCATTATAACCAGACCGGCCATAAGCGGGTCAACTCTCCGAGGCGGCAAGGAGGAGGAGGAACGGTGGCAGCGCCCGTACCCGCCATGTTGAGGATTACCGATGGCCTCCCTACCAAGGTGGATGCTCTAGCGGTGAAGAGTGGCGCATTTCTGCTGACCACTAAGGAGGCTCAGGCAGCGCTAGATATTATGGATGGTAGGTGTCTATTATTCTCTGCTCTTTATTGTTCGTATGACTTATGTGTGCATTATTCTTGTATGAGGACCTTTTTGGTCACTGGTATGTCGGTACATGTCTTGTTTGATTCGAGTGCTACCCTATCGTTCGTGTCACTTGCACTTAGCAAGAAGTTCCGAGATGTGCCGGGAGCCTTGGTTTCCTGCTTGAGGTAGAGATTGCAGATTACCGCACAACGATTACTGCGAGAGTGGTATTAGGTTGAGTAGCTAGAGTCATTGGCATTGCTGGGATTCGAGAAGTGTTTGTTGGTATTCAAGAGTCATGATTGTTTGGAAGGGTTACTCGTGGTGATCTAGCTCTGTTAGACACCGACCGTCAGTGGATTGTCAATTAGGACGGAAGGGGGTTTGGGGAATCCTTCAATTCACGTGTACCGAGCAGACTTAGTTGAATCTAAGTGAGGGAGAATCTTTCAGATATCCAGGATGGAAGCGAGTGTGAGACGAGGATGCGTTTCACATTCCCATTAGGGGAAGAAAAGCGGCCTTAGGGGCCGAGTGAACATAGGATAAAAAGGAATGGGAGTTCGGGAAACTCCCCAACATTTGGAGCGCGTCTTCTTGACGCCATATAATAGAATTTGGAGGAGGGAACCTGGTAGAGTTCTGTTCACTGTTTGATTTCATCTGAGAGGATAGACCGTGTGGGCGCTCAATGTTAAGATGCATTCGGATTGATAGATGAGAGATAGGGATTTAGTCAGGGATCATGTTTGTACAGGAAGTGTTCTAAGTCTACAGGTGTAGTTGTAGCATTCACGGATTCGTTCAGATCGCTTAGACCAGTTCGCATGGTCATGGGGAATCCACAGCTTAGCTGGAATCAGGGCTGGAGATGATTATTCGATCGGATACCTGTGGGCAAGCCTGGGTGGTTATGAAAATTTAGAATGGAATTGGTAGAGACTGTTGAGGCAAGGTTTGAGAACTTGAGTTGTAGGATCTTGTGGATAAGCGGTATGTGATGTAGGAGATCTATGGTTGGGTGGTCCTGATGTGGTTGTACCGGGTGCGATACTAGTAATCTCAAGGATCGGCTAAGGATGTCTATCTACCGGTCAGGTAAGGGTAATTGGATGTTATGATGCATAATGGATCTCAATGTAGTGACGAGGTATCGACCCGTTTCGGAGAGGACTCTGAATCGGGGTTTGTGCAGATTCAACCCAGGATTTTGATTCCATGAGATGGGATGCGGGAGCGTAAAGATGCCAAGGGCATGAAAGGTAGTATACCAGGGTAATGAATGGGTTTGGTTTGATGGTAGCTCAAGCCATCATGATGTACCTAGAGGGGTTTTATCAGTGATGGGACCACAACATGTTGATACCGGGAAAATACAGGTCAAAGGAGGTCGAGTATGACGTAAGACTATACTTGTTCTGGTAGCATTCATTTTTGTGTCAGGTTTAGTGGCTACGAGTTGTCACCCTGTTATGATCGAATGGATCAAGGATTGAAGGAGCCGAGAGAAGAGGTATTGTCAGGGTAGTTATTGTCAGACGAGGTGTCCTTCGGAGGTCATGTGGGACCGTTGAGTGTGTGTCTCTAGCTCAGCAGTCGGGAAGGTGTCCAATGTTTCATTTAGTTGGTAGGAGATTTGGGACTAGGAAGGTCTCATCCGTTCTTCAGGAACGCAGCCATGTGGCAGAAAGAGGAGTAGGAGCGACTTCAGTGGTTTGGAGTCTGTGTATGGAATTACGGTTTTTTTGGATAGTCACAGTTGGTCGGTGACTTTTGTTATTTAGGAAGCCTCAAGGTATTACGAGTGGGAAGAACTCTATCTAGGCAGATCTCTTGTGGAATCAGTTCAATGATGATTCGATGTGAGCGGTCTGTTAGGGAGACAGACCATCTCAAGGCTTTAGGTTTCAGATGGAGCGGATGTGATCAGGTTGCAAGGAAATCGTTCATCTTCGGAATCTAGAACCCTGCGAGGGTTTGTTTTGATTGCCTTGGGAAGACTGGGGTATTCTCGGGTTTGTGGTCGTGGTGCTCAGGTTGTCTGGTATGTCAGGTACGGCGAGGCATGACTTCGAGGACGAAGTCTAGTTTAAGTGGGGGAGAGTTGTAACACCCTATTTGAAGTACTCGGTTGGGGTCTTGGAAGCCAAAGGGTAGGGGCGATTCCGTCTTTTATGGGTCATGAGTTTTATCCGGAAGATTTTAGGCTTGGAGGTGTCGATGGGAGCGTAGGGCTTCCCGTGACGTTTTCGTGGATACAAAGTTCGTTGGAAACAGACTTAGAATGAAGGAGTTATAACACTTTGTAATTATTGTCAATTTTAGCTCCTAATGGAAATTAGTGACAAGAAGATCCCATTCATCCAAGGCGACCAACACAAGAGTACGCCCAACCTAAGTCGGGGTACGCCCAACGTAGATGAAGTAAATGGTCGCGGGTAATTGGAGACGTATGCCCAACGTACGCACATGGTCACTAAACCCTAATTTTTAGGGTGTGGTACTATATAAAGAACATTACACCCTCTAGGTTCAACCTCCTTCTCATCCTGTAACCCCTCTTCGAATCCCTAACCCTAATTGTGAGAGTGTGAGCTTGAAAGGCCATCTTGGAGTGCATTTTAGTGTTCTTGGAGAGGAGTGATCATCTTGGAGTCTCCCTAATCAGGGAAGAGCTTTTGGATCCAGGTTCTCTAGCTCATTTGCAAGTCTAAGAAGGTATAAAGTTTCGACCTTGTTATCTTATAACTTGAGATCTAGGTTAGGGCTTGTTTGGTGTTTCTTATGAGCTTATGGACTATCTCTTGGGAGTTGAGCAGCTCCAAAGCATAGGAAGAGTAGATAAGAGGTCCTTTGGTCAATCTACTTCATAGAAATGCAATCTTGATGAGAATTCTAACATCATGCATGGATCAAGAACCTTGGAAAGGTCTTAATGGGATGTTGGGAGCATATGAAGCATGCAAAGGCATAAAGTTGCCAACTTTATGCATTAAGACGTCTTAATGGACTTAGATCTGAAGTTTTATGTTGAAATTCTGAGTGTTAAGCACTTAATGGAAAAGTAGCTTAACAGAGGAGTACGTTGGGCGTACATATAGCTACGCGTAGTGTACACCACCTTCAGTTAGTATGCTTAGCATACATAGAGTACGCCGCACGTACTCATCAGTTCTTGGCCTCGGGTTGTGCCAAGCAGTGCACTTGGGGTCTTTGGGCCTTAGTGGGCCATCAGGAGTCAGATGTTTTGGGCCGGGAATATGTTTGGGCTTAGGGTAAGGACCATTAGAGGGATTGGGCCCACTTGAGCAAATTGGGCCAGTAGTGGACCATTAGTAGGCTTGGAAAGCCTACTTAGTGTTGGGTGTTGTTTTGGGTTTTGGGCCTTAGTTTTGGATCATACTAGGCCAGGGGTAGAATAGTCATTTTACCCCCATGCATGGATTAAGGATCATGGTATGGGACCTAATTTCTAATTGGGTATATTGATCGGTATTGATGGTTCAGGAAGTGGATAGGGCAGCAACTACGGATTCCTTCAAGAAGCTTCTGCATTTGAGGTGAGTCTTCTCACCATACCAAAGGGTCTAAGGCACCAAGGCCCTCCCATTTTATGATAGTTGGTATACTTACTACGTAGAGGTGTGTGGCATTGTTATGCATTGATATGTGGTAGATATATCTTTAGAATTGGTTGTAGAGATAGACTTCAAGGCTAATGGTAGAGATAGCCTTCAGGGATAGTGGTAGAGATAGCCTTCAGGGCTAATGGTAGAGATAGCCTTTATGGCTAAGGGTAGAGATAACCTTTGTGGCTAATGGTAGAGATAGATTTTTAGCTAACTGATATGTATTATGTGGTAGAAGTAGCTTGTATAGCTAATTGATATGTATTATGTGGTAGAGGTATCTTTATAGCTAATTGATATGTATTATGTGGTAGAGGTAGCTTTTATAGCTGACATGTTATGTGGATTGTGTGGGGTATGCTATGGGGAACTCACAAATCTCCGTGCTTACAGGTTTGTTTATGGTTTCAGGTACCTGAGATCCCAAGGGAAAGGGCAAGGCGTGATGGCGCGGTGTGCACTCTCTCACAGGCGTTTTATGGGACACTCTGATATTTGGAATAAAAGTTGTATTTGACTTATGTTTTGAAAACAATTATAACTACGTTTCTTAATGTAAGGGAATATGTTTGATTACTCTAAAATGAAAATTTTATTTTAAAAATCTGGGTCGTTACAATCTACTTAATTAAGCATAATTCAGAAACTTTTGAAAAGTTCAAAGAGTTTAAGCAAGAAGTGGAGAATCAATTGGGCAGGAAGATCAAGATGCTCCGATCCGAGCGAGGTGGTGAGTATCTTAGTATCAAGTTCCACAACTGTCTTAAGGAATGTGGAATTTTTTCACAATTCACGCCGCCTAGGACACTGCAGCTGAATGGTGTGGCTGAGAGGCGCAATCGAACATTGTTGGACATGGTTCATTCCATGATGAGTCGAGCTTTGTTACCTATCTCATTTTGGGAGCATGCCTTAGAGACTGCTGCCCATATCCTTAATATAGTCCCGACTAACAAGGTTGCCAAAACACGTCACAAGATATGGACAAAGAAGGTTCCCTCTTTGGCACATATCAAGGTTTGGGGTTGCGAGGCTTTCGTAAGACGAGAGACTTACGACAAGCTTGAACGTCACAGTGAGCGGTGTATTTTCATCGGCTATCCACAGAAGTCCTTTGGATATCTCTTCTACAGACCAAGTGACAATGTTGTCTTCGTTGCGAGCATAAGGGTTTTTTTGAGAGAGAGAACTCATATGTCAAGAGGACAGTGGGAGGCAAATTGACCTTGAAGAGCATCAAGAATCAAGTGATGAAGAAACCTCAAACACTAGCGCTCAACCCGAGGAGGAAGCTCTCGTTCAACCGATTGACGAGTCCTGACATCTTAGATGTTCCAGTAAAGTTAGTGTTCCACCCGTGTTATATGGATTCCATATAACTGCTAAGGGTGATGCGTTTATTAGTGATAATACACTAACAAATATGGATGAACTTAACAACTACAAGGAAGCCATGGCAGGCCCGAAGTCTGCAAAAATAGAAAGAGGCAATGGATAGCGAGATTAAATCCATGTATGACAATCAAGTTTTGAACTTGGTTGACAATGTACCAGGTCGTAAGACAGTCGGGTGCAAGTGGATCCTCAAGAAGAAGACCAACATGGATGGGAAAGTGCATCCATTCAAGGCACGAATGGTTGCAAAGGGTTTCACTCAAACTCCAAGAGTTTACTATGATGAGACCTTCTCACCAGTGGTCAAGATCAAGTCTATAAGGGTTATGCTAGCCATAGTTGCGTTTCATGATTATGAAATATGGCAGATGGACGTTAAAACCACTTTCCTTAATGGAAAGTTGGTTGAGTATGTTTACATGAATCAGCTAGAGGGTTTTGTTGATGCAAAGTACCCGAATAGAGTGTGCAAGCTTGAGAAATCCATCTATGGATTGAAACAATCATCTCGCAGATGGAATCATTGTTTCCATGAGAAAGTCAAAGAGTTTGGTTTTTCAAGAAGCGAGGATGAGTCCTTTGTATATGTCAAAGCTAGTGGGAGTATAGTTAGCTTCTTGTTATTGTATGTGGATGACATACTACCCATAGGAAACAATGTCCCAACGTTACAGGAGATTAAGTCCTGGCTTGGGAAATGTTTGCTATGAAGGACCTCGGGGATGCTGCTTATATTCTAGGGATAAGGATATTGAGAAATGGGAGTAAGAGACTAATAGGACTTAGTTAATGTACTTACTTGTATAAAGTGTTAAAAATGTTTAGCATGGAGAATTCCAAGAAAGGGGAGTTACCAATCTAGCACAATACCAAATTGAGTAAGACTCAAAGTCCGAGTATCGATGCTGAGATAATTGAAATGAGTCGAGTACCATATGCTTCTGCCGTTGGCTCGATCATGTACATCATGACGTGTACTCGCCCCGATGTGGCTTTTTCTTTGAACATGGTTAGACGATATCAACGGAACCCTAGTAGAGCTCACTAGATAGCAGTAAAGAACATTCTTAAGTATCTACGAAGGACAAAGGATTGGGTCCTTGTAGTTGGTGGAAGTGAAGACTTGAGAGTGATAGGGTATAGTGATGCTAGTTTTCAGACCGACAGAGATAACTACTACTCTCAGTCGGGTTGGGTATTTACCCTGAATGGAGGAGCAGTGACCTAGAAAAGTTCCAAGCAGGAGACTATAGCTGATTCAATGTGCGAATCATAGTACATAGCAGCAAGCAAAGCATCGAAGGAGGCGATATGGTGGAAGAACTTCATCAGAGATGTTGGAGTTGTATTAACCATAAAGGAGCCTATGGAGATTTTCTACGATAACGAATGAGCAGTTGCTTTGACCAAGGAACCAAGGGATCATGGGAGATCCAGGCACATAGACAGAAAATACCACTTCATTATACATTAGGTAGAAGAAGGACTCCTCGTAGTAAAGTGGGTATCGTCAGAGGAGAACCCAACAGATCCCCTCACAAAAGGTATGAGCAGGGTTAAGCACTTACAGCATGCGAGGAGCATTGGTCTAAAGGATGATATTAGTTTTAGTGATTATATAGTTGTTTAGAAACTTGTAATAGATAAAATGTAATTGACATTTGATGATTGAATAAAGGAGTTTTATTTATGAGTAAAGTTACTATGTTGTGTCAATTGTTTACTATTGTTTCACTTTTGCATGTTTTGACTTCCAGAATAATAGGATTATTCGAATTATCCACAGTCGATCATACTTTGGAAGTAGGGTACGAAGTTAGACTGTCATGAATTGGTTTATAGATTGTCTAAGCATTTGGACATATCAAAAGTTTGTTGCAGCGTTCATGAGTACTCTTGAAACAAGATTTGAGTATTGGATTAAACCCACACTCATATGAATCACTTCATGGAATTTATCACGAGGGATTGTGAGACGATAATATCATATAGTCTTTAAACTGGGATATATGAGTTGTTGTTTACAAGTTGGTTGTGTGTTATAAAACGTATTGTTGTGTACGATTTAATAAGTAAATATTACAAGCATATAAGTCAAATTTTATCTGTTCCTTTTATCCTAAGAAGATTAAAAGCGATATCTTGGGCCCCTCGATGATTTTGTGTTGACTTATGAGTTGGGCCCGGTCAGGACTGAATTGATGTGTTCAATTAAGTTCTATGCCAAACAAATAAGAAATCGGGAAACAAATTGTTGGACAATGAGAATGACTTGATTCCATGTCTTTGTCCACACGATATCCTGAGAACGGAGGACTACATGATCCCTTATCTAAAGGACGCATTATTGACTAAGTTAGAGTTCGAGAGCAGCTTTTGAGAGCTACGATTGCTAATCAGATCTTGAAGTCATACTTGCAGTTATAGTTATTAGACTTATCCAAGTGGGAGACTGTAGGATTAGGTGCCTAAGTCCATAACTATAATTGGTGTGTACTTGACCCGATCGTAGCATGGTCCTTTTCGGTTGCCTTCACCATAACAACTTGACTGGATGAATAATGGAGAAAGAGGTTAATTGTGATTTATTAATATTTTATAAGAATATTATATTAATTGAGAAATCATATTATTTAATTAGTATTGATCAGAAATTAATTTGGAATTAATTTGGTTATCAAAAGAGACTGATTAAATTATGGGGACTGATATTGCAATTATATGATAGTTGCAAAGTTGGGCTTGTGGATCCCTAAGAAGGGATGGACGAAATTCTATGTGTAGCCCGCATAGAATTCGTCCTAAGGGGGGTTTTGGAAGGATCTAATGGGTTTCTTAAGGCGTAAGCAGAGAATTAGCGTTCCGGTCAGAAACCCTAACAACTCAACTATATAAGGAACCCCTAGGACTCCCAAAATCGGTGAATTGCTTCCAAGAGAATACCCTAGCCAATTTTCAGCCTCCTAACCTCTCTCATATTCTTCCAACTTTCTACTTGGTGTTTGTGACTCATTAGAGGTGCAACAATTGAGGCGCTAAGCTCTTGAAGGTCAAGATCTACAAGCTACAAGGAAAAGGTATTCTTCTAACTTTGTTTTATGTTACAATTTCTGAAAATTGTATGCTAGTTAGGGTTCACGCTTTGGATAACTTGATTTGCATGTATAACTTGAGAAAAACATAGATCCGAAGCATTAGGGTCGCATGTACACCATAGGAATGTTGTAGTGCTCAAAACCCATCAAAATTCACTAGGATGTCATTAACGTTGGGTTTACAAAGTCAAATGTGGATCAAATGGTCAAGTTGAAAGACACAAATCACGATTGGTTGCTAAGGGATTTACACAATAAGAAGGTGTTGATTTTTTTATACTTATTCACTAGTTGCAAAACTTGTGACTGTGAAAATGCTTCTTGCCATAGTTTCCGAGAAATCATGAGATTTAGTTCAATTAGACGTGAACAATGCTTTCCTAAATTGAACATTACATGAGGAGGTCTGCATGGATATTCCACCTGTATTTATATTAAGGGGGAATTAGTTAATTCCAAATCCAAATCCAAACTTCTATGTAAGTTGCACAAATCCATATATGGATTAAAGCACGCCTCACATCAATGGTTTGAGAAATTTTCTCAATTCATCATCATAATGGGTTTTGAATAATCGAAATCTGATTACTCTCTATTTCACAAGGGACAAAATGAAAATTATGTTGCATTCTTTGTGTATGTCGACGATGTCATTATAATGGGGTTTTCATCAATAGAAATTGATAAACTCAAATTACAGTTGAGTCATGATTTTAAACTCAAAGGCTTGGGTGTTGTGGTTACATTCTGGGAGTGGAAGTAGCTAAATATAATAAAGTGATTTTTTATCCCAACAAAATTATATATTGCAACTAGTTGGTAATGCTGGTTTATTAGCTTCAGAACCTGCCACAACTGCAATGGAACCAAGACAAACATTGAATGAATTTGATGGAGATCTTTTAGAAGACTCTATTAATGGGTAGACTTATATACCTCAATATTATGAGACCAGATATTGCTTTTGGTGTTCAACAATTGTGTCAATTTATGTCTAATCCTAGAACCACATATATGGTTGCTGCTAAACATCTACTACGATACTTAAAACAGAGCCATGGTCAAGCTATTTTCTTTTCCAATCAATCCAACTTTCAGATCAAAGCTTTTTGTAATTCAGGTTGGGGAAGATGTATGGATTTGATAAGGTCAATCACCAGATTTTCTGTGTTCTTGGGGATTCTTTAATATCATGGAGGTCTAGGAAGCAACCCTAGTTGCTTGTTCTTTAGTTGAGGCTGAGTATCGTGTCATGGCTTCTACTTCTTGTGAATTAACTTGGTTGAAAGAATTTTTGACAAATTTCAATATTTCCCATACTGCCCGCTACTTTGATGTTCTGTGATAATGATGTTGCAGTCAAAATTGTTACTAATCCCACATTTCACGAGAGAACTAAACATATAAAAATCGACTGTCATTTTGATTGAGAGAAAGTTCTTGATAGAACAATAAAGCTTATGCCAATTCGAACTGCATTTCAGTTGGCAGATATATTTACCAAGCCATTAACATCTACAAAGCTTATACCTTTTATGTCCAAGATGTTTATGAAGAATATCAATTCTTCAAATACATATTAAGGGGGAATATTAAGAAAGAGAAGGGAATTTTAGTAAATTATCTTAGTAAGGGCAGGTTAGTAATTTAGTTTATCAAGTTAGTTAGACTCTGTTAGTTCTGTTCAATTTGCTTTTATGTATATAGAAGATAGAGGTTCTAATAATTTTCAATTCGATGATGATATTTTGATTTATTTCATTCGTATCTCTCTGTAATACAAAAATCTAGAATAATTACTCTAACATTCATCTCATTTAAGGCTTGGTTTTGACCTTAACTTCGCCCAGAAATATGATAAGCACAAACATACATAAATGATGAAAGCATAGGCTAGCATTTCAAATGTAGGTATAAAAACGTCACATGATTATTAACTATGCTTTGTGCCAAGAGGATTGCAGAATAATCAATGAATCCCAAAAGGCGGAGAGGAGACTCCGACAGATTCGACGGCGGCGGCAACGACAAGAGAGCTAAAGGCAATGGTTGGTTGTTGGTCATCGTTCACAACGAGAATGGGTAGCCTTGCTTTGTTTATTTAGGTAAACTCGATAAGCAGCACAACTTAAGTGAAACAACCCTTAATTTGTTGATTTACCAATATGTCTTTACAATTACAAATAATAAAAAAAATTCTTAATTTTACCGGCAAATTACTGATAGAATTTCAAATTTGTTGATTTCATGGGTATGTGGTAACTAAAAACCGACAAAATTTGTTCTGTTGCCAAACTGTCGAGTCACTATATCCTAATAATTATGTTTTCTTAGCCCTTGAAACCCGTCACTGTGTCGGTAATACCCCAGTTTTCTAGTAGTGTTGTAGTGCTACACATTGTACGGGTCAACAAACTTGCTGTGGCAATGAGATTTCTGAACAGGTTCTCTTGAACTCTGATGCACTAGAAGCTCGCAAAAACATAGAAATAGTATACTCATCTATACTAAAAGAACTCGTCTTATTCAACTTTGTATGTCTACTTCCATGTCGTTTTGTTATCGGTTAATTAATTTATATTTTTTATCCCGAGCTTCATGGCAGACGCTAAATACGTCCACATAGATTGCTTATTTTGGTAAAATGGTCCTTCATGACAATTAGGCATCTGCACTTCTACGGTACTTGTTTCTGGTGTCACAGTAACACTTCCATTAATGGTGACATAATGTTTGAATCACTAGTTGTATATTCTTAGGGAAAATGACACATAACACCTACGAACTTTCTAGGGTTTACCCTTTTAATCATTAAACCTTTTTAGTGGCTTTATGAGGGCACAAACTTTATTTTGTTGGGTTTATTATGTCATTATGTAAATTATGAAGGGGTCAGCTGGTCATATTACTGCCACATGTGTTAATTAAAACCCTTGCTTTGCTGACTGTGTATGCCATGTCATTTAGTAATATTTACCAATAGATTTATAGGTTTACTTAAATGAGATATGTTGTCGAATACTGTTCGCCAATCACCCCTTCCAGCTCGTTCGATAAACCCTTAATTTCGTTCTGTCTCCTTAAACATCAAACATGGATCCCGTATTCATCCAAGTCGATGTGCATTTCCAAGGAATCTTTGCAAAATACCCTATACGCTACACCGGTGGGATTACTCAAAGGTTGTCAGACATCGATTTCGCAGGCATGGACTGCGTCGGGTGTTATGAATTTATGGAAAGGTTTATCGGAGAAAAGTGTGTGAAGCTCTACTACTGCCAACCATATATTAATTTCCCCAAAGGTCTGACCTTAATTTCGAATGATTTGGATTATGTTGATTTCATAGCAATATCCTATGAATGTGGTGTTATACTTTCTATGTATATAGACCATCTTGGTAATAGTAACATGCAGGAATGGTTGGAAGAACACAAAGAAGAAGTTGTTGATAACATAGTGGAAGAAGTTCTTGATGGTGTCGGACTAGTTAAAGAAATTGGGTCACGCCATTTGGATGATGAGGATGAAAATGAATATGAGGATGAGGATGACCACGTGGATGATGATGTGGACGCTGATGCAGACAAGGATAACCATAACAGTCCTCATGTATTCAAAAATTCTAATGGGCCTGATGTCAAAATGGGTGAGAATGCAGCTTTTGGTGGCACTTTGGAAGAAGTCATGGATGATGATGAAGATGTTTATCCTCAGTTTCCAAACATTTTCAATGAACAACTTCACTCGAAGGAGCAGGAACCTATGTTAGGTATGAGGTTTGAGAGTCCTAAACAATTGAAACACATGCTTTGTAACTATGCTGTTGCAAATGGTTATCAATTATGTTTCGTGAAAAATAATAGTAGAGGGTTGCTAGCAAGATGTTGTGATGGAAAATGTACATTTAGGCTTTGGGGGTCATGGATGAGTGATGACAAGTCTTTCCAAATTAAGTCTCTTATTGCTGAGCTCAATTGTTCATAGAATTTCAAATTCAGATCAATTGTAACTTATATATGGATAGGTACCCACTTTACCCAACAATTTTTCAACAATCAGAAAATGAGTGTGAGATTACTAAAAGAGGACGTCAAAACCACTTTTGGCATTTTTGTAAGTATAATTCAGTGTAGGAGAGCCAAAAAGTATGCATTAAGTCTAGTTGAAGGCACAGTTGCAGAAAATTATGCTAGAATATGGTCTTACGGTGAGGAGATTAAAAGATCAAATACTGGATCCACTGTTAAAATTTATGTGGATACAATGCCTGATGGTAAGAATTACTTCAGCAACATTTACATATGCTTTGCTACAGTCAAGGAAGGGTGGTGTGGAGGGTGTAGACGGATCATTAAGTTGGGTGGTTATTTCTTGAAAACCTATTGCCAGGGTGAGTTTTTGTGTGCTGTTGGTAGGGATGCTAACAATGGAATATTCCCAATTGCTTGGGCAGTTGTATATGTGGATAACAAAGAGAATTGGAAATGGTTCATTGAAAATCTTGTAGATGATTTGCAATGTTGGAATGATGGAAGTGGGTTGACTTTAATTTCTCATCAACACAAGGTATGTTTATAAAGTATCTAACATAGTATAGTACATATTTACATTTTTAACTCCTCCTATTACTGGTACATGTGCAGGGTTTAGTTGAGGCTGTCAAAGAATTATTCCCAGCAGCAGAACATAGGTAGTGTGCCAGTCATATATATATGCTAACTTTAGAAAGAGGTTTAGTGGAGAAAAGTTTGAGAATTTGTTTTAGAGAGCAAGGAAGGCAACAACTGAAGCACATTTTAACACAGTCATGAATGATATTGAAAAGTTGAACCTTGAAACTGTTAACCATCTTATGGATAGAGATCTAAACACTTGGTCTCTAGCTTTTTTTAGAGTTCACCAGTCATCCTGTGAATCTGTGGAGAATGGCTTTTTAGAGAGCTTTAATAGTGTCATTTTGGATGCTAGGAAGAACCCTATTATCAACATGTTTGAGGACATTCGTATTTATGTAATGCAAAGGATGGTAAGTATGAAACTCATAGGTGAAGGATGGAATCGTTTTTTGTTTTTCCAAACATCAGAACAAGATTGAATATTCTAAAAAATGAGCAACGGTATGTACACTTTTTCCATACATTACTTACCACTGTCAACTCTAAATATTGCATTACTCTATGTAGGCATTGGCATGTTGTGTCTTGTGGGAGTATGAAGTTTGAAACAAGGAAAATGAATGAGTCATACATTGTCGATGTGACAAAAAAGAATGCAGTTGTAGGTTATGGCAACTAAATGGGTATGGTTGTGTTCATTCAATAGCTACATTATCAATTTTAAACGTAAGACTTGATGCGCCACATATAGACCCTTTGTACCTGGCAGCCTTCTACCAAAATACTTACAAAAAGTCTATTAGTGGTATGAATGGGATGAACATGTGGCCTTCAAAAACCTTTACACCTCCATTGCCTCCTTTAAAAAGAAGAAAGTCCGGCAGGCCAAAAGTCAAAAGAAGAAGGGATGCTTTGGATAGGTCTGGAAGACACACTATTTCAAAGGCAAGAAAAAAGGTTTCTTGTGGCATATGCATTGAGAAAGGGCACAACAAGATCACTTGCACACAAATTCAAAGGCCACCTAATACTAATGTGACAAAGAAACAAAAAAATCAGGCAAACACAAGAATCTATGAATATGCAAGGACGTAAAGAAGATGTTGTGATGGGTGATAGAGTTGAGCCACAAAACGATGAAGTAATGAGGGAAAATGGATCTGAGTAAGAGGTGGGGGTTAATAAAGTTCCTAGGCAAGTGAAAACTATGTGTCAACCAAAGAGGAGAAAGAAGTCAGAGAGAATTCTTAATCTAAAGCTTGCTAAAAGAGTTGTAGGTGAAGGTAGTAGTGTTGGATCGCCAATGGAGTTAGATTAATTACACTTGTTATTGTGTTCTTGTTATGTGGATTCAACATACGAGTTGTGTTTTCTATTTAGATGCATGTCATAAGTATCTTAACCATTGTGTTTTCTAGTACATTGTTAATTACACTTGTTATTGTGTTCTTTTTATGTGGATTCAACAGACGAATTTGTGTTTTCTATTTGGATGTATGTTATAAGTATCTTAACCATCGATATTTGGATGCTTTGTTTAATTCTAAAATTTATGGTATGTCATGGTTTTATTAAATAGGGATATTTTGGTCATTTGACTCAGTTAATACAATGTTAGTATTCAGGTAGGGGTATTTTTGTATTTTTATTTTTATTTTAATAAACGGATCAGGGGTATTAGAGGCAATTTCTATTATGTGAATTAACCCAGTAGGGGTATTTTGGTCATTCTAAACAGTTCATTAAAGTAGGCGTATGGATATTTCATGCTAGTATTCAGGTAAGGGTATTTTCGTCATTGCAAATAGTTTATTAAAGTAGGCGTATGGGTATTTAATGCTAGTGTCAAAGGTAGGGGTATATGGTTTTTCATGTATTTATTATAGTAGGGCTATTTTGGTCATTTGAAGAAGTTACTTTAGGGGTCTTTCTGTCAATTTAATTTGTTAATGAAGTAGGGGTATTTTTGTCTTTTTTTTTGTTTTATTTAATAAACGGATCAGTGGTATTAGAGGCAATTGATATTATGTGAATTAACCCAGTAGGGGTATTTCAGTCAATGTTTATTATGTCACCAAATCTAGTAGGGGTATTTAAGTCATACATTTATTATTGGACTTAACCAATTAGGGAAATTTTATTTCTTCCATTCAATCACAAATAGGGTCCCTCACAAATACAACAAAAGACACTTTTCATTGTTTTCCATTTCTAGGTATAGGCAACGACAAATTTGGGTGTCTGCATCTTCTCTTTTGCCCATGTCCCCAAAAACAAATTTGGTATTAAACGTTTCAATTTTTCACGTGGTCCCAAAAACAAAATCAGCAAAAAAATGACTACTTCTTCATTACACATGCAAATGAAATTTTATAAGAGTAATCGTTTTATAACAGGAACAAGTTAACATCATAAACATTTCATTCATGGGTTTCTGCATCTTTACATGTATTGAAGAACTGAAGAACTTATAACAATATTTCCACCCCTACGTAACTACATACTAGAACCATCACGTGCCTTACATCAAAATACTGATCATCTATACATCATGATCACAAACCCACCAAATACTGCTACGACCAGAAACCGAAAGACAACCACAAAAACATGTTACTAATAAGCACAAAATAAAAGATGCAAATCTAAACAAAATAGAAACCCAGGATTGAAATGTTTAACCTACTAAGCTTCTGTCACATATAAAACCTATAGGTTAAAACCCCAACAACAGCAACCACAAAAACCCCAAAACCCCAAAGAACCATTTGACTTTCTTCGACTTCTTTTATTCGAGAACATATTTGACATACGACGCTTGCAATGAACATAAATGATTCTTCAAATCAGCAACCATGTTAGATAGATCGAGTTGCCTTGCTCTAACATCATCGACTTCATGATTTAGGGTGTCCATCTCTCTAGTGAGGTTGCGTCGTAGTTCACGAAGGTCGTTTGCAATCTCTTCCCTCACACGCGACACTTCCAACTGTGTCTGCAGTAGATTGATCGCCAGGTCTTCATTTGTAATTCCATTCAACACATTTTCAGCCATGTGCTGATTGTAGTTGGATGACCAACTGTGATCTTGAGATGATCGTGACGGCATTGTTTCTGCGTTTGGTATCGAAGTATATGGTGCAGTCGGGGTAACCAGGTTATGAATTGTGCCATTTTAAGGCTCAAGCTTAGCACTTTATATGGAGGCGGGTGAATAGTGTGAACGTGCCACTTACGTTTCACATTCCTAAACGACGTCGTTTAGCTACAAGAGTTAAATACAATGGCGACATGTCATCGATGATGTGTCAAATTTGAACGATGTGACAAGGTGATAGGCTATAACAAGTGAAGGGAACTATATTGCTAGGTTGCAACACAATTGATTCCCTCATAAAGCCACTAAATAAGTTTAGTAACTAAAAGGGTAAACCCTAGAAAGTTCGATGGTTATATGTGTCATTTTCCCTATATTCTTATAAGCATCTAACATATGTACTCAACAACTTTTCATAACATTCCTTATTTTGTTACTTAAAACTAACTCATTAATTAGCAATAACATGTGGAAACCATTTAATTATAGGTTCAGTTAACGGTCAACTAAATTTGGCTCATTAATGTTACAATCTTAAACTGATCACATGATATTAATTAACTTGGATATACATCGAAATGGATCATGACACTATTCTTAAGCAATATTTCAACCATATTTTTGATTTGGTATTACCAAACAGCACACGAATAGGGATGGAAATGGGGCGGGGTTGACCATCCCTATCCCCATCCTCGAGTGTCTAACCTCATCCCCATCCCATCCCCGACGGATGTGGGGAATCAAATCTCTTCCCCTTTGTATTTTGGGCTATTCTCCGGCCCATCCCCGGTCCATCCCCAACCCATCCCCAATCTATCAACATAATAAACTCAATTTACACAAAAAACCAAGTTTAATAAGCGATCAAAACCAGATGTCATAATTAGATTCTGTTCACATCAATCATAAAGTTTAACAAAAATGAAAATGAAAAGTGACAATTTGGTATATTTATCGTCGAACGAAGTGACAATTGACGAACTATTAGAATTGGGAACATAATTTGATATACGGACTCTATCTTTGATGGTTTAATATAAATCAATTCATTTTAGTGGACTTAATTCAAATTTAATAAATGCTATATATATATATATATATATATATATATATATATATATATATATATATATATATATATATATACTAAAAGCAGGGGCGCGGCGGGTTGCGGATTGTTATACCCGGCCCCGACCCATCCCCGGTTTTAGCATAATGGGGATCCCCGGCCCCGTACCCGGTACCCATTTTGGCGGGAAATATCCGTCCCCATTTGGGGCGGGTCAACCTTCCCTACCGAGTCGGGTGAAATTTTCATCCCTACACACGAATAGTCCAATCGAAATGGAAATTCATATTCAAGAAACAAGAAGTCTTTGGAGTTATCTATGAATATCACATAGATTATATATAAAGCCCGAAATATTGGTACATCCCGCATATCTACCAACACTTCCATCCTACGGATAAAAAAGTTTCATCGTCTGAGTAACCATCAGGAATGAAAGTATGAAAGGTTTTAGGCAGTAAATAATCAACACCTAACCTTTCATACAAGTAACGGAGATTTTGCCCCTCCTAACTCGTATTTTACCTTAGATCCCAATCAGGACTAAAGTTATAAATTCCAACTAACTAAAATACTTGATTAAAGTAAAATAACATGCAAATAGTCGGTTGATATCCAAAATTGAACCTCATACTTAACATATGTATTCTCACCTACTTAAATACCACTGATATTTAATACAAGCATGCAGAGACAATATATACATCTGTGGTGCCCTTAAAGTTGGTCGTCGGTTAACACGTGCATATCAAATCTGCGTGCCGACAGTTGACTTTTAAAACTAGGTCATTGGTTATAATATATACACGTCACGCCTTCTTTTTTAAGGTCTTAACCAATGGTTGCATGTGCACGTCACATCCTCTTTTCTTAATTAAGGCTGAACTGTTCCTTTCAAAATTAACCCAAGCAGCGGATTTTCTCCGGGAAATAGCATTAATTTGACAACGATTTAAAGAAAAAGGAAAACTGGTTGCAACTTACAAACACACTTTTTTTTGGTTAATTTGATAATTTCTTATCTATATCTATGAGCAACGGGTCTACATAAACTTTTGATAGTAGTTGCACCAAAAAATAATAGTAGTTTTAATTTTTTTTATAGACGTTTCACATTAATAGACAAAAAAAAAAAAAACAAATTTTACATTATGGAGCAGAAACGAAGTAGTGGCCCGGGACCCTCCTGAGAACCACTTAAGTCCGCCATTGAAAGATGAAAGTAAATTACTTAAATTTATGAAAAAAGTTGTTCAAATAATCTTAATCATTAGAGTAGTCATTTATGTAAAGGTCAAGATTAATGAAATGGTGATGTAACATTTATTTTAAGTCATAACATAATATAACCATTGAAAATGATCTAATGTAAGCAGGAAAAATAACTTAAAAAGGTAACGAAGTTTTCAAAATATATAAAAGAGACCATTGTTTTTTCAGTACACAAAATACCATTAAGCCGTCTATTGTAGGTAACTATCAGGTTATCCGTGTATTAAATGTTCAAAAAAATATCATTGTTGTTTTTTTAGTACAAAAAATATCATTAAAGTTACTATTTGTACATAGAATACCAATGAAGTACACATGTGTTCAAATAAAACTTTGTTGTAACAGGTTACTTCATAGAAATAGAAAAATGACTTAAAGGTGTAACGAAGTTTCCAAAATGTTCAAAAAGCACCACACTTTTTGTTAACTTCGTTGTTATTTGTTTATGTAGAACACAGTCACCAGAGATCATGCACCATCATATCAGTTCACATCAGTTGTGCAATCTCTTTCATTCCCTCACTTGATCGTTCTTACAGTAACATGAGAAGTAAGTGGGTAATAACCTTAGTTAAACATTATCACTTCCCGATCACATTATATTCCTCAAACCTAAAACATATATACATTATATAGATACACATATTATACATCAAGGTTAATCATTCATTAGTGTTGTGACACAAGAGAGGCACGAAGGAGAAACAGGTGTGGCGTTATGTCATGAGAGTTTCTAAATGTGGATGTAGAGAGTATGAGTTGAGTTTAATTCTTCGGGACCAGTGATAAATGAATGATCAGGAACACTCAGTATCATGTGGCTGATTTGATGATGATGATTTGTAGTCAAAGTAGAGAGAGAAGAATACATGTTGGAGCGCTTGAACGACTGGCATCCTAATTGATGGATTTTTAGTTATGTGCTTTTCTGTGATTGTATTTAGATACAAACTGATAGAGTGAAGGAATGAAAGAGAGTGCACAACTGATGTGAACTGGTACTATAACACCTGGTTCTGAAATTGCTTCGTTGCTAGGGGTTGCGGCCCAATCAACAGTGATCATAGGGTTAGGGCCTTTGGAAAGGAAGGATTTGGCCCATTTCGGATGTGGGTATTAGGGTATACATGATCTAAGTGTTTGATTGTGTCTTCGGAGGCCAAGGGCATACTCGTAATTTGACATTTCGGTCTACTAGGGAGTTTGGGTTCTTGTTTGAGAAGTTTTTAGGTAACGATGAGTTGTTAGAAGCGTAGGGCTTCCCGCCACCTTTCCGTGGATATAAATTTCGTCGAAAACGGACTTAGAACGAAGAAGTTATAACACTTTGAAGATTTTGGCAGATTTAGCCCCTAATGGAAATGCTTGGCAAATAAGTCCCATGCATGCAAGAGATGCATGCATGTGTCCGACTGGGAACGCCCAACGTAAGCTGGGTTACGCCCAACATATAAGTGAAAATGGCCGCGGGTGGTTTGTGAGTACGTCGGGCATACTAAGAGGTATACGGGGAGTACTCCCTTCAGACTAAAACCCTAGATTTTAGGGTATGGCACTATATAAGGAACATTATGCCTCAAGTCCAGCCTCCATTTTCACCCTAAAGGAGTAAAACTAATAGTCACGAACTTCCACCAGTCCTGCACTCCCAAGCGAAGCTGGTTCAGCGTAAATCGAACTCTCAAGTGATCTGGGCATAAACATGTATATAAACATCCCTCAATGTCAGAGATCCATCTCATGGCAGCAATCAGATCCTTTGTCCTGTCAAACTTTGGTGGCTTCGCATTGCTAAACTCCCAGAACAATAACAAATCACCTCCCTATGGCCTAGCAGTAGCTACGGATGTAGTGGCTGCAACAACAACAACCTCCGTAACAACAGTGTATCACTCGTTGAATGTCTTAATCAGCATGGTCTTAATAGACCCGAACATCTCTGGTATGGCCTCTCTGATAGCTGCGACCACCTCCTCATGAGTGATCCTGCGGATAACCTCACCACCGTCACTACTGCTCTCGGGGTTGTGGTGTGTACCCACCACAATGTTTCTGAAACACAACACGGAAAATATCATCAGAGACTTGTTCGAGTATACTCACACTCGATTTGCCGTCCCTACATGCTCCTTAGTATCCTAAGGATTCTTACTTGGGTCGTATATAGATCCGGTGCTTTCAGTAGTACGGTCCCAATACTACCTTCCACACAGACCCGTAGTCACCCCAGGTCCTCCTCTCAGGATCCTAATTCACAAGTACTGTATATGTCACGAGTATCAGACTACTCTCTGAGTAGGCTCCTCCTATGTCCATCTAGGTATCTCTCCTGGAGTATCCCTCGACTCATAACTCTTTCTAAGAGATTTTCGCTAGGTACTCCCACTCAGCGCATACTCAAAGAAAATAACAGATAACATCGATCAACAACATCTCTTATGCTAAGGCATCACAAATCAGGAAACTCTAGCCCTAAATTATGAAATACCTATCATAGCCTCTAGCATGCATCCCTAATATATCATAATAATAACACATAAGAGTATTTTGGGAAATCACCGTTCGGGCTCTGGCTGATTGTACACACTGCTCCGTCTTGTTTTCTCTTTAAAACTCTTGTTTTAGAAAAATTATTTCTATTTAAAAAAATTTCTAAATTCCTCGGTTTGAGTCCAGGCATACCCGAGAGTACATCTGAATCCCTCAAACCAAGTTCTGATATCAACTTGTAACACCGTAAATTTTCAGCTAAATTTTTCATTTTCAAAGTCACATAATTTCAAGTTATCACTTTTCAAAAACCACAATTCTTTAAATTATCACAAAACACAAATCAATAATTGTTTGATAATAATCCAGGATCCTCTAAAATATAAACTCCATCTCATGTGTACAATCAACCCAGCGCCTTCGCGTGATCCTGAGAAGTACCTGAAACACATATCACATAACACGATAACTACAAAGCTTAGTGAGTTTCCCAAAAAACTGCACACAAATCATTAACCTCTCATGGCTATATCTCGATAAAGATCCTCCGGTCGATGTGTCTCAATGGAGGCCCTCCGGTCCCACAACTTGGGTTGGACCCTCCGGTCCTAACTCAATAAGGCTTGGAACAATATAACATAAATCACAAATACATAATGCATGAAATCACATAACTTAGTATAATCATACAAGACCCTCCGATCATACACAATGATACCACTCAAGTAAGTATAGTGAGAAGACTCACCTCGGAAAACAAGTAGGTAGACCTAGCACCCCACAAATAGTCTAAACTCCGCCTACATAACATAATTATCTCATAAACAATTTGTAATAACCACTCCACGATGCTAAACTAACTCCTGCACTAAATCTAAAATGGGTGAAAAGACCATTTTACACCTCCATGGCCTCTAAAGTCCATAGTCGACCAAACCCTAAAAGTCAATGAAAGTCAACGCTCAAGTCAATAGTCCATGTTGAGTAAAATCGTCGAGTGCCTCTACGCGACTCGTCGAGTTCCTTCATTTTCTCAGAAGTATCGGGGCAATCCAACTCAACTCATTGAGTTGTCTCATCAACTCGCCGAGTTATATCGTGTCCAGACCATGGTTGCTGAAATGGGGATTAGTCGGTGATTAATCGTGGATTAGTCGTTTGGCGTTCTCCAACCGTCGAGGATTAGGGCATTAATCGGAAATTTAGGATTAATCGGGTTTGGAGGGATTAATCGGCCTTGGAGGGATTAATTGGTCAACAAAAGTCAAAAAAGTCGAAAAAAGGTCAAAAAATTTTAAAAGAATTTTTAAAAAATTCAAAAAACCAACTTTCTTTTTTTACTCCAAAATTTTCAAATTTTCAAAATTTCAAATATTATACCAAAATGTTCATATTTTCGTATTTCCAAATTTTCAAATTACAATTTTTCTTATTTTCTAATTTTGAAGTACTTGTTTTTTCTTAAGATATATTAATATTTAATTAATTTTAATATTTTATTAATAATCTATGGTCCCCGATAAATCCTCGAGTAATCCCAGCCAAGACCGATTAATCTCTTAACACCAGTCCACCGTCGAGCTACCGTCAAATGATTTTTAGAACCATGGTCCAGAATCATCGAGGAAAAACCCTAACCGACTCGTCGAGTCAACTCACCGAATCGTTGAGTCCCTTTAGTCCATTTTCTCATTCAGACGATTTTAGGTGGAAATGATGTCTCATACTCTAGATCTAACCTTCTAAGGCTCACTTTGATGGGTTTTGATCATTATCACATTTCCTAAGTGTACATGTAACCCTAATAAACCTTGGATCTATGTTTGTCTAAAATACATGCAAAATACGATTTCCAAGGTTCATAATCCTATCTAGCATACATGGGGAATTTTATCCTAAATGGATGGCTAGAATTACATACCTTGTAGTTGATTTGATTCCTTGAAAACCTTGAGAGCCTAGCACCCCAAGTGTGATGACTCAAATGCTTCACACAACACCAAATGCCTTTGGAATGAATTTTGAGAGAATACAAACACTCTAAAAATCGGCCTAGCCCTCTCTTGTATTTGTGTAGCCGATTTTGGTGGAGAAGGTGTTCCTTATATACTTTGCCACATCTAGGGTTACACCATGTAAACCCTAATGTGTCATGGCTCTTCATTTCCATGACCCATAGGTTTGTAACTCCCATGGAGCATCCATGGAGCATCCTATAGGTTTAACCCAACTTGATAATCCATGAAGCCTCTTAGTCCACTATACAAGTTATGGATGATTTACATAATCAACCCATATATTTAATTATTTATCTTTTGATCACTTAATTAATTCCAAATTAATTCTTGATCAATACTAATTAAATAATACTATTAATATATTAGAACTTATAATATATTAATAAACCACAAGTGTTAGTTCTCTCATTTAGTCTATCAACATGCATGATGTCATGCAACCCAAATGGACCATGCCGGGTCGGGTCTAGTACATACCAGAAATAGTTATGGACTTAGACACCTTATCCAACACTCTCCCACTTGGATAAGTCTAATAACTATAACTGCAAGTATGACTTCAAGAACCGATTGGCAATCGTAGCTCTTTCAAGGTCTCTCGGAACTGAGAAGATGATGATACGCCATTTAAGATAAGTGATCATATAATCCTCTGTTCTAGATATCATCCGAACAAATACATGGAACAATGTCTTACTTATTGTCCAGCAGTTTGTTTCCCGTTTTCCGATTTGTTTGACATAGAACTTAATTGAACACATCAACTTAGTTCTGACCGGGCCCAGTACATAGGTCAAAACATAATCATCGAGGGGCCCAGATATCAGCTTCTAATCCAAGAAGGAACAGATAAACTTCGACTCATATGTTTGCTCTACTACTTGTTGAATTATACACAAAAGCACATTTTATAACAACGAGTTACCAATGTGTTTTCATACAATTAATGCATAACCAACTCATAGGTAACAAATCATATCTCTAGGTTTGAAGACTTGTATGATGTTACCGTCTCACGATCACTCGAGATAAATTACATGAATTGATACCAATGAGCGTGGGTTGAGTCCAATGCTCAGAACTTATGAGCACTCATGAGTGTTGTAGCCATGTCCAACAACTTAGACCTCTGCAACCAATCATGACAGTCTTGATTCATACCTACTTCTGACATATGACCGACTATGGAGGTTCAAATAATATGATATACGAAACATAATTATTCCGGAAGTCAAAACATGCAAAATAAATATAGTAAACGATTGACAAGAGATAGCAATACTTTACTCATAAATAAACACACCTTTTATTCATCATCAAATGTCAATTACACTTTACAAATTTCAAAAAAATTACCTAACTACTAAAACTAATATCATCCTTCAGCCCTATGCTCCGAGCATGCTAGAGATGCTTAACCCGAGTCAGTCCCTTCGTGAGGGGATCTGCTGGATTCTCATCTGATAATACCCTCTTTGCCACGAGGAGTCCTTCTTCTATTCGATGTCTGATGAAATAGTATTTTCTATCAATGTTTCTGGATCTCTCGTGATCCCTTGGTTCCTTGGCTAAGGCAACTACACTTGCACTATCACAGAAAATTTCCATTGGCTCCTTTATAGCTGGCACAACTCCAAGGTCTCCAATGAAGTTCTTCAGCCATATCGCCTCCTTTGCTGCCTCGCTAGCTGCTATATACTCTGATTCGCAAGTTGAATCAGCCACTGTCTTTTGCTTGTAACTCTTCCAAGAAATTGCTCCCCCATTTAAGGTAAAGACCCAGCCTGACTGAGAGCGGAAATTATCCCTATTAGTCTGAAAGCTAGCATCATTATACCCTACAACTCTCAAGTCATCACTCCTACCGAGAGTAAGGACCCATTCCTTAGTCCTCCATAGGTACTTGAGGATATTCTTTACCGCAGTCCAGTGTGCCTTGCCAGGGTTCCCCAGATACCGGCTAACCATGCCTAAAGCAAAGGATACATCAGGTCGAGTACATGTCATAGCATACATGATCGATCCTACAGCTGAAGCATAAGGTACTCGACTCATTTCTGCTATCTCAGCCTCAGTACTCGGGCTTTGTGTCTTACTCAATCTGGTGTTACTCTGGATGGGTAACTCTCCTTTCTTGGAGTCCTGCATGCTAAACCTCTTCCGCACCTTATCCAAGTAGGTACTCTGACTAAGTCCAATTAGTCTTTTACTCCGGTCTCTCAATATCCTTATCCCTAGAATATAGGCACCTTCTCCTAGGTCCTTCATAGAGAAACACTTCCCAAGCCAGGACTTAACTTCCTGCAGAGTTGGGATGTCATTCCCTATGAGTAGTATGTCATCCACATACAATACCAAAAAGCTAACTATACTCCCACTAGCCTTGACATAGACACAAGATTCATCTTCACTCTTAGAAAAGCAAAACTCTTTGACTTTCTTATCAAAGTAAAGATTCCATCTGCGAGGTGCTTGCTTTAATCCATAAATGGATTTCTCAAGCTTACACACCCTATTAGGGTACTCTATATTGACAAAACCCTCTAGCTGACTCATGTAAACATCCTCAGCCAACTTTCCATTAAGGAAAGCGGTTTTAACATCCATTTGACATATTTCATAGTCATGAAATGCAGCTATGGCTAACAGAACCCTAATAGACTTAATCTTGGCCACTGTAGAAAAAGTCTCATCATAATCAACTCCTGGAGTTTGTGAGAAACCATTTGCAACCAGTCGTGCCTTATAAGTGTGTACATTACCATCCATGTCGGTCTTCTTCTTGAAGATCCATTTGCACCCTATAGTATTACGACCTGGTACATTCTAAACCAAGTTCCCAACTTGATTGCCATACATGGACTGTATCTCGCTGTCCATTGCCTCTTTCCACTTGGCTGACTCAGGGCCTGCCATGGCTTCCGCGTAGATGTTAGGTTCATCCAAACCTATCAGTGTCTCATCACTGATAAGTGTATCACCTTCCGCAGTAATATGGAAACCATAATAATGCTCAGGTGCATTCCTAACCCTTGTGGAACGCCTCAGAGGTACAGACTTGTCAATTGGCTCAACATGAGTTTCCTCCTCAAGTTGAGTGATAGTGTTTGAAGTTCCTTTACCACTTGACTCTTGAATTTCTTCAAGGTCAACTTGCCTCCCACTATTTCCTTGGCTTACGAACTCTCTCTCTCTCTCTCGAAAGAAAGCCCTCCTAGCTACAAAGACCACATTTTCACTAGGTCTGTAGAAGAGGTAACCAAAGGATTTATGTGGGTAGCTGATTAAAATACACCTCTCACTTCGAGGTTCGAGCTTGTCATGAGTCTCGCGTCTCACGACAGCCTCACAACCCCAAATGTTGATGTGGTCTAGTTTGGGTACTTTACCAGTCCACATCTCATGAGGAGTTTTGGCAACTTTCTTTGTAGGGACTAGATTAAGGATATGGGCGGCAGTCCATAAGACATACCCCCAAAATGAGATTGGTAGCGAAGCTCGACTCATCATGGAACGAACCATATCCAACAAGGTTCAATTACGCCTCTCAGCTACACCATTCAACTGCGGTGTCCTTGGAGTTTTCAATTGTGAGACAATCCCACATTCCCTAAGATAGTCGAGGAACTCTGAACTAAGATACTCACCACCTCGATCGGATCGAAGCATCTTAATGTTCCTGCCTAATTGATTCTCGACTTCCTGTTTAAATTCCTTAAACCTTTTAAAAGTCTCTGACTTATGCTTGATTAAGTAGACATATCCATATCTATTGTAATCATTAGTAAAAGTCAAATAATAACGATTAGCATCCCTTGTGGCATGTTTGAAGGGTCCACACACATCCGTGTGTATAAGATCCGACAAACCTTCACCCCTCTCACAAGAACTTGTGAAGGGTGACTTTGTCATTTTTCCAGGTAAGCATGATTCGCAACTATCATCTAACTTTAGGTCAAATGACTCCAAGACTCCATACTTTTGGAGTTGGCCTATGCGTTTCTTGCTTATACGTCCAAGACGAAAATGCCATAATGATGCTTTATCCAAGTTATTATCATTAACAAAATCAATACACAATATATTATTTCCTAATTTATCAACCACAGATACAGTTTCATACACATCATCACAAGGTAATGCTTTAAAATAAAGAACATTATTAAAGAAAGCATTAATCGAACCAACTTCATTATCAAATGAAAAGGTGAAACCTTGTTTTTACAATGCATGAAAGGAAATAATATTTCTTTCCATTTCTTGCGAATAACAACATTTATTCAAATCTAAACTAAACCCACTACTTAGCGATAAAGTATAAACTCCAATCTTGGTGACAAGTAAAGCTTTCCTATTCCCCATGATTAAGTTTATTCTTCCATGCTCCACATTCTCAATTCTTCTTAGTCACTGCAAATCAGAACAGATATGAATACCGCAACCGGTATCAAGGACCCAAGATTTAGAATAGCGTGAATTATTAGATAAGATAGTGTAAATACATGCATGGTTGGGTTTAACTTTCCTATCCTTCACATCTTGCTGGTACTTTGGGAAGTTATGCTTCCAGTGCGACTTTTCATGGCAATAGAAGCATTCAGCCTCTTTTGGGTCAGAAGAAGGAGTGACGAAACCTTTCTTGGTTCCACTTGAAGAAGAGCCATCAAGGGTCTTAGCCTCGGTACCCTTCGAAGAGCTCTTCCTATTCTTCCCTCTACCTTTCCCGATTGCGAAGATAGGGGTAGAGTTTGGAGTAGCAGTGTTAACAACCGACTTACCCTTAAGACCGGTTTCAGTGGTCTTTAAGAGTCCTTGAAGTTTGCTGAGTGTGACCTCTTCCTTATTCATGTGATATGTCATGCATAATTGATCATAGAACGATGGTAAGGAGTGCAAAATGATATCTATTGCAAGCTCCTCAGGGAAGTTCACATTTAGCTTCAGCAAACGATCCACATACCTTTGCATTTTATGCATGTGGCTCGTGACGGAGTCCCCGTGCTTCATCATGGTTGTTATCATGGAGCAGATGATTTCATACCTCTCTTGTCGTGCACTTTGATGGTATATTTCCATCAGATCTTGGTGCATTTCAAAAGGGTAGAAGTCCTCATCGGACTTTTGGAGTTCTGTTGTCATGGTGGCCAACATGATGCACACCACTTTGGTAGCATCCCTTACATGTGCCCGGAAGTAAGCGATCTCCTGGGGAGTTGCAGTGGTCTCATAAATCTCCTTAAGCTCCTTATCGAGGACATATTCTTTGTCCTCATAGCAGATAATCATCCTGATGTTTCTGATCCATTCATTGAAGTTGGATCCATCAAAAGTGACTTTCCCACACAAGTTCATAAGGGTAAAGGAGCCATTAGGATCAGAGCCAGAAGCAGCATTTTTTGAAGACATCTAAAGAAGAGGACACGATTAGTTTAGATATTAAGAGAGTCCTTAATAAAACACCCAAATGTAATATTAAGGCTAGGATCCAATCACAATATATTATAACTTAGAAGAGGTGTGCCGTAATCCAAGCTATAACATATTTGAAAGGTAGGTGAATGACGATTCACCAATTTCCACCATGAAAAACGAAATATAAATATTAGGTTTTTTTAATTGGTTCTTAGAAATTCCAAGATTCTTTTGATATTCAATGAAATTTTTAAAGGCATGTTTCAATCTCGAGTGTGCCATCCAAGTTTTGTGACTGGGATACCGAGGATCACAAAACGAGGTGTGAAGTAACCATGCAAATCACTTGGTACCCTTAAAGTTCATCACTCAATTGATGTGTCGGTTAACCACATGCGCTCCACCGATACTATGATAAACCTTAAGTCACCCTTTACCTACCTTGTTAAGTCCAAGTTAGTGTGCTGGTTAACCACAGATGCTCCACCAACGACTTAAACAAAGTGTAAAGTGTAATTTCATGGATTAGCACTTTATTCACATTTTCCTAAAGTAACTAAGATTGGGAATTTAATAAAACATTTTAGTTACTTTATAATATTCATCATACTTTTAATGAGAATTTATAAGTCCTTGTCCTACCCGTTCGACTAACGATCCTCCACCGATCAAGGAAGCGGTGGGTGAAAGTGGACACCCATTAAGTTGCCATTTTATAGGCAACAACCTTATACCCCCCTTATAGACCGACTTCGTGAATGAGGCGTACTAGCAGTAAGACGACTTGATCTTATACATATATATATATATATATATATATATATATATATATATATATATATTATTAACTTATAATATTATAAAGTATAAGGGTTGATTTTTAACTTTTAAAAATCTAAGGGTTGGAACTAAAGTTTATTAAATGACTTTACATGTTCCAAAACTTGAGGGCAAGTTTTTTAACTTTACAAAACCTTTCACATTCATAACTTATGAGTCATTAAAATGAAGACTCTTCATTTTATAACTTATGTGTTCTTTTAATGGCTTAGAACAACCATTACACCATCTAAAACAAGTTTTATAACACCAAAATAGTTTAGAATAATGTTTCTAGTCCATTTCCAACAGCACAAATTGAATTTCTGCATTCTGCATGACCAACTCGTCGAGTACACGAACTGACTCGCCGAGTTGGTTGCATTTTACTTGGACTTGTCGAGTCCCCTGTGCAGACAGCAAAAAATTGATTTTCGACACTATTTTGCATCAAGTATTCACAAACAAGCCTAGGCTCTGATACCACTGATGGGTTTTGAGCATTCTAACACTTCCTAAGTGTACATGTAACCCTAATAAACCTTGGATCTATGTTTTTCTAAAATACATGCAAAATATGATTTCCAAGGTTCATAAATCTATCTAGCATACATGGGGAATTTTGTCCTAAAAGGATGGCTAGAATTACATACGTTGTAGTTGATTTGATTACTTGAAAACCTTGAGAGCCTAGCACCCCAAGTGTGATGCCTCAAATGCTTCACACAACACCAAATGCCTTTGGAATGACTTTTGAGAGAATACAAACACTCTAAAAATCGGCCTAGCCCTCTCTTGTACTTGTGTAGCCGATTTTGGTGGAGAAGGTGTTCCTTATATACTGTGACACATCTAGGGTTACACCATATAAACCCTAATGTGTCATGGCTCTTCATTTCCATGACCCATGGGTTTGTAACTCCCATGGAGCATCCTATGGGTTTAACCCAACTTGATAATCCATGGAGCCTCTTAGCCCACTATAGAAGTTGTGGATGATTTACACAATCAACCCATATATTTAATTAGTTATCTTTTGATCACTTAATTAATTCCAAATTAATTCTTGATCAATACTAATTAAATAATACTATTAATATATTAGAACTTATAATATATTAATAAACCACAAGTGTTATTTCTCTCATTTAGTCTATCCAAATTCATGACGCCATGCAACCCAAATGGACCATGCCGGGTCGGGTCAAGTACATACGGGAAATAGTTACGGACTTAGACACCTTATCCAACACACTTATCACGTAAAGCTGCAAGCTTTACATGCATGCATGGCATCTAGGGCTCAAAATGCCAAAAACAGCTCCATAAATGGTTTCATGCATGTAGACTTGCCCAAAGCTTGATAAAGCTTGGATCTTTGGGCTCATGGGACCTCTTTTTGTCAAGATCTGGAGTCTCAACTCCATGACAAGCTCTACCAACTCAAGAACCACAAGATAAGGGGGAAAGCCCTAAAACTCCCAAAAAGGAGATATATCAAAAGAAATGCTCAATGTGGTAGCTTTTTACCTCCAAACTGAAGCTAGCACATAAAAACCCTTGATCCAAAAGCCTCTTCTCGTTCCAAGGCTTGATGCTCTTCAATCCTATTCCAAATATGTACTAGAACACCCAAAGTTAGCTTATCTCTCTCTCTCTCTCACATACACACAAGCAAATACACACGATTAAGGTTTCTCACAGGGTATTAGGGTGACAAGGGAGGCGGATATGAAGGCTTAAGGTCCTTTAAATAGGACACAAACCCTGAAAATTAGGGTTTTCTCACTCAACTCCTACTCGTCGAGTTAGGGCCCTCCAGATCATCGAGTAGACTCAAGAAATCACGCATTCATTAACTCCTCTACTCGGCGAGTTGGGGCACCCAACTCGTCGAGTTGCTCTGACATTATGAATGTAAAATAGTTAAATATTATACTTGGGAGTTGGGATGTTACACCCACTTTTTTGGCATGAACAGTTAGGTAAAACCCACTTAATGTAGCCGATTTTGGTGGAGAAGGTGTTCCTTATATACTGTGACACATCTAGGGTTACACCATATAAACCCTAATGTGTCATGGCTCTTCATTTCCATGACCCATGGGTTTGTAACTCCCATGGAGCATCCTATGGGTTTAACCCAACTTGATAATCCATGGAGCCTCTTAGCCCACTATAGAAGTTGTGGATGATTTACACAATCAACCCATATATTTAATTAGTTATCTTTTGATCACTTAATTAATTCCAAATTAATTCTTGATCAATACTAATTAAATAATACTATTAATATATTAGAACTTATAATATATTAATAAACCACAAGTGTTATTTCTCTCATTTAGTCTATCCAAATTCATGACGCCATGCAACCCAAATGGACCATGCCGGGTCGGGTCAAGTACATACGGGAAATAGTTACGGACTTAGACACCTTATCCAACACACTTATCACGTAAAGCTGCAAGCTTTACATGCATGCATGGCATCTAGGGCTCAAAATGCCAAAAACAGCTCCATAAATGGTTTCATGCATGGAGACTTGCCCAAAGCTTGATAAAGCTTGGATCTTTGGGCTCATGGGACCTCTTTTTGTCAAGATCTGGAGTCTCAACTCCATGACAAGCTCTACCAACTCAAGAACCACAAGATAAGGGGGAAAGCCCTAAAACTCCCAAAAAGGAGATATATCAAAAGAAATGCTCAATGTGGTAGCTTTTTACCTCCAAACTGAAGCTAGCACATAAAAACCCTTGATCCAAAAGCCTCTTCTCGTTCCAAGGCTTGATGCTCTTCAATCCTATTCCAAATATGTACTAGAACACCCAAAGTTAGCTTATCTCTCTCTCTCTCTCACATACACACAAGCAAATACACACGATTAAGGTTTCTCACAGGGTATTAGGGTGACAAGGGAGGCGGATATGAAGGCTTAAGGTCCTTTAAATAGGACACAAACCCTGAAAATTAGGGTTTTCTCACTCAACTCCTACTCGTCGAGTTAGGGCCCTCCAGATCATCGAGTAGACTCAAGAAATCACGCATTCATTAACTCCTCTACTCGGCGAGTTGGGGCACCCAACTCGTCGAGTTGCTCTGACATTATGAATGTAAAATAGTTAAATATTATACTTGGGAGTCGGGATGTTACACCCACTTTTTTGGCATGAACAGTTAGGTAAAACCCACTTAATGTAGCCGATTTTGGTGGAGAAGGTGTTCCTTATATACTGTGACACATCTAGGGTTACACCATATAAACCCTAATGTGTCATGGCTCTTCATTTCCATGACCCATGGGTTTGTAACTCCCATGGAGCATCCTATGGGTTTAACCCAACTTGATAATCCATGGAGCCTCTTAGCCCACTATAGAAGTTGTGGATGATTTACACAATCAACCCATATATTTAATTAGTTATCTTTTGATCACTTAATTAATTCCAAATTAATTCTTGATCAATAGTAATTAAATAATACTATTAATATATTAGAACTTATAATATATTAATAAACCACAAGTGTTATTTCTCTCATTTAGTCTATCCAAATTCATGACGCCATGCAACCCAAATGGACCATGCCGGGTCGGGTCAAGTACATACGGGAAATAGTTACGGACTTAGACACCTTATCCAACACACTTATCACGTAAAGCTGCAAGCTTTACATGCATGCATGGCATCTAGGGCTCAAAATGCCAAAAACAGCTCCATAAATGGTTTCATGCATGGAGACTTGCCCAAAGCTTGATAAAGCTTGGATCTTTGGGCTCATGGGACCTCTTTTTGTCAAGATCTGGAGTCTCAACTCCATGACAAGCTCTACCAACTCAAGAACCACAAGATAAGGGGGAAAGCCCTAAAACTCCCAAAAAGGAGATATATCAAAAGAAATGCTCAATGTGGTAGCTTTTTACCTCCAAACTGAAGCTAGCACATAAAAACCCTTGATCCAAAAGCCTCTTCTCGTTCCAAGGCTTGATGCTCTTCAATCCTATTCCAAATATGTACTAGAACACCCAAAGTTAGCTTATCTCTCTCTCTCTCTCACATACACACAAGCAAATACACACGATTAAGGTTTCTCACAGGGTATTAGGGTGACAAGGGAGGCGGATATGAAGGCTTAAGGTCCTTTAAATAGGACACAAACCCTGAAAATTAGGGTTTTCTCACTCAACTCCTACTCGTCGAGTTAGGGCCCTCCAGATCATCGAGTAGACTCAAGAAATCACGCATTCATTAACTCCTCTACTCGGCGAGTTGGGGCACCCAACTCGTCGAGTTGCTCTGACATTATGAATGTAAAATAGTTAAATATTATACTTGGGATTCGGGATGTTACACCCACTTTTTTGGCATGAACAGTTAGGTAAAACCCACTTAATAAGAATTTCAGGACATGACAAGTAACTTAAATACACCTTTCGGAATTCGATATTCCCTTGTGGTATCCATAATATTTTTGAAGCAAATGTGCATACCATATACATATTTGTCTTAAAACCTTTGATTTTGAGTTTCTAAAGTTGTAATAAAGAAAAGAAAAGGTTTCACTAAGTTGTTGGAAATCCAAGTTATGCTTATAGGAACCCACATCTTGTAATTTTATTAGGGAAATAAATAAGATGATGAAGATTTTAAGTAAGTTATCAACACAAGTTATTGAGAGAAAGTAAAGATTTGATTGTTTCATACTTGAAAAGATTATTCACTTTTAAAATGATACATATTGTGTGTCTTCTTCCCATCTATTTCACGATTCATCCTACCATGTATAATTCATTTTAGTTTTCACACTAAACCTTTATTTGAAAATTAGAGTGAATAATATAGCTTGAAAAAAGTATGTGTCTACCCTACATCAACAATCTCATCAAATCGTAAATATATTAGACCCAAGTTTTTTATTTGCAAATGAAAGAAAACCATCTCCCAACAAATTTATCATTTTTTATTTTCTATCCATCATTACCCGCTATAAGGAGCTTGTATTATTCCCACTAAGCCTAGTATGGTTGGATGTATGGTCAAATACTCAAATAGGTTAGGCAATTGGTTGAAAAAATATTAAATAGTTGGTTTAAACAAAAGCGCCCTTATGAATCCAACTTACTTATGATCCTATATTAAACCAATAACAACAAAAACCCAAAAATTAATATCAAACCTATGATTGAAATGCTTGAATTCTACAACTAAAAATAAAATTCCAAGCCAGACATACTTTATTATAAGATCAATATAGAATCCCTACCTATAACTCTCATCGCTTTATGTCTCTCAAATTACCACTTTATCACATGGAAAACGATGAGTTTGTATCATAAACTTAATTGTATTTCCCTACAAACAATATTTCATATCGTCATCAAGAATTTAGTTTGTAATATAACTATATGTATGCAAGGCTTGGAAAAGGAGAAAGTTATAGATGGATTCAACATAGGATTTTGATGAAAAATGGAAACAAACTTGATGATAAAACTAAGCTAACAAAAATCATAAAAAGGATTGCAAACCTAGCATTTATTTGGTATTTTTGAGTGTTAATATGTTAATTTCTTCGAGTATATAACTACAATGGAATTCTTATATTCCTGTTGCATGAGAAATCATCTAACTTCTCAAATTTTAATATAAATTTTCCATTTTTAAAATAGAATAAACACCCATTTATTATAGTTACATTCAACTCAAACTAATTATTCATAATATATAATTAAAATCAAAGTCATAAGGAAGACAATATGGAATCTCGAGTCATAAAAATGTTGATGTGTGTTTACTGTCCTGCCTTCGCAATCTGATAGGTAACTGAAATACATTTAATCCACAATTATAAGCAAAAAGCTTAGTGAGTTCCCCAAAATATCACATACATCACAACATAATAATCAGCTATGGGTTATCACCAACCTTGGGACTATCAACAATCCTCAATATCACATACAACACAACAATATAAATAGGTATGGGTTGTTAGAAACCCATGGAATATCAGCAGTCTTTTGGGCTCACATCAGCCCCACGGATTATCAGAAACCTAGCAGACTATCAGTAGTTTTGGAGTTATCAGCAACTCAGATGCACATATAATAGCAATTAGCAGATAAGACTCAACTAGTCTAGCATGCACCCTACTATGACATAGATAATATAGTAAGAATACTCACTTGAACAAATAGCTAAAATTAACTACTTAAAGTCCCAACGAATAAGCTACATTAAGAAAGATCCCTCGATATCATTTATTTAAAGATTAGGAAGTGAGGATAATGAGAATGGGTAACTGGGTTATTTGTTTGTTGAAAAATATATAATTAAAGAATATAATATTGTGGGTTGAAAACCCTATGTACTCACCAAGTTTTCCAACCTGAACCACTTAGTTTATTTGTATCACACATATTTAAATAAAGATACCTAGATAATGATGTATGTGTTTGCTGAGAGATTCAAGGTGATGTAAACCTTTAGTATAATGAGATTTTGTAAGTCTCCGTTTATGCTTATGTTTCTTATATCAGTTATGAAATCCCGGACTTTTAAAATATAAAATCTTCTGAAATGCCTTGATTTTGATATTATATCATGTCAAGGATATTTGAGGACCAATTCCGCAATAATAAAAGTTTTAAATAAGCATAAAAAATGTTTTATGGCCATAAAAAAGGGGATGTCACAGTTGGTATCAGAGCATTAGTTTAAACGAACTAGGAATATTTGAGGATTTCTAGACATCAACTTATAATGCTAAGTAATGATCGTGAGATGTGTGTCTATTAGATTTTAGGTAGTAAACTTGAATTGACACAAACACTAAGTCACTTTAGGATAAGATGCCTCATTTACCCATATGTGCAAATGATTTGAATTATAACATGCCTTAGGTTCCCTATCTAAATTGCTATTATTAGGTTTAAGATCTGTTGTCGACCCAAAATTAGGAAATTTATGTGTTTAGGTTTCTAAATGTTTAATTATGGTATTAGAAATGACATATAACTTTTCAGAGTGATAAAGAGAACTATTCGTCTAAACCTTTCCCTGTCTACATTCTTGTCTCGGTACACTAAATGTCGCATTGGTGTATAGAACATCATGGCGAGAACTCGTAGCGGATTAGGAAATAGTAATGAGAATCAGCAGCCTAAGCCCCCTGTAGTTGAGCATGCACCTAAAGCAGTGTCGATAGTTGAACCTTTCACGATGGTGAGCATTCGTGCTTTGTTAGTCAAACATGGGGAAGAATTGAGAGAGCTCATTCGAGAAAACATAAGAGAACCTATTGCATCAGTTATGCAGTGTGAGCTGAATGAGTATCATCTAGATGAAGGAAATTATAGTCGGACTGTTAGCCAAGCTGAACCTCAAAGGGTTAGAAGGAACAACCCTGATAACAATATTGAAATGGATAGATGCAAGTACAAATACTTCATGTCCGCCAAACCGTAAAGTCTTTCCAGGAGCCCAACATCGTTGAAAATCAGATCTAATAAACATGTAAGGAAACCGACTAATAATATTGAGTATTATATGTCGATTAATTGTAAAAATTAAAGCTAATTATTATTATTATCATTACCAAGTTTCGTCTAGAAATCATATCAATCCTTCTCAATCAGATTTGATTATATGAAAGGAGTACAAGCAGAGTAGAACCCTGTCCTTAGAAGTTTTTATTTCACTTTTATTTGTTGTAAGAAACAGAGTAGAACCCAGGATTTAATGCAAATTTACTAAGTTTCCAACAGAAATGGAAAACAATAAACGCAAAATGAATGCTCGGAAAGTGGAAGAAATCGCCAAGAAAGAGAGAGAGAGTGAGAGTGAGAGAGAGATAGAGAGAGAGAGAGCTGTTAATTTTCGAGCAGAAAATACAACTCCTAGAGAGTTGTATTGATAGATTTCGAAAAACCTAAAAGGCAGCAAAAAACCATCATGAGCTGGCCCCTAGAAACCCTAAGGCAACACCTTGCTCTCTGAGCAATCTGGTTACCAGGCCTTGCAGAATATTCCGAACAAACCAGATTCGATCCAACTTGACCGATCCCAAAACCACTAAAAATAAAATCTCCTTGGCTCCCAGTGACCGATGCGTTTTGCAAACTTCCAAATGTGCCTAAATCATGTCATTACGCGCACTCGCGGCGTCGACTTGTGCTATGCTAGGCTAGGCGTGCGTGTGTGAGTTTGGCCCATTCCTTTAATCCACTAAAGAATTTGAAGACCTATCAAGGGAAAAGACTTATAAACCTACACAAGGTTTCTTCCCACACCAATTTGGGATAAAGGAAAATAACTAACTTGCTATTATACCTTCATAATTTCCAACAATCCCCCACCAAGTTGGAAAGTTTCCTTTCACTCAGACAAATGATGTCACTTGGGTGTAACAAAGATTAAACCCTAGTTTAATGTGAACAAACAAGAAGAGAAAAATTCAATGTTATCCTTATAGGTTTAAACTATTAACCTTGTGATCTCTCAGGTTAACCCCCATACATCACTATTAGATTTGGTGTCTAAGTCCATAACTATTTTTGGTATGTACTTGATTTGATTATGAGCATGGTCCTTTTGGGTTTCCTTCACTCATGCAACTTGATAGGATGAAAAGAGGAGAGAGAGTAGAATTTATTATGTGAATAATAAATTGGTACTCAAAATGGTTTTATTAATACATTACAAGATTAATATATTATTTGGAAATCATATTATTTAATTAGTATTGATCAGAAATTAGTTTGGAATTAATTTGGTGATCAAAAGATACTGATTAAATAAAGGGGACTCGTATTGCAATTAACTGTTAGTTGTTGGTTGGGCTATGGACTCCTAATAGAAGAGATTGGACAAAATCTATGGGATGCCCATAAGGATTTCGTCCAAGGGGCTTTCTAGAAGGGCTCCATGGATTGGTTAAGCCCTAAGCAAGGAAATTAGGGTTTCCACCATAAAACCCTAATAGCCTTAACTATAAATAAACCCCTTTGCATGTGGAATTCAATCATATGTCTTCTTTGAGTTGCCCTAGCCGATTTAATGTCACACCCCAAAACCACGAACGGCGGAAATGTTCAGGGGTGGAGGACGTCATATACAGTATCACAACAGTATAATATAATAAACAAGCAACAACATCATCCATTGCATTATAAGTAAAGTTTAATACATGTGTGTTCTTTCATTGTAATAAGACACCAAAAATATAACATCAAAATAAAAGACGAGACTTGTCTGCTTCGTCTTCTCAAAACCTGGCCTCCGTACCTGTCTACTGATGACCTAAGAATACAAGTTATTTTGAAAGCGAGTATCAGCTTTAAAGCTGGTGAATTCATAAGTATATAAGTGTCATTGCCTTGTTTGTGAAAATCTGCTATGAAGGCCATGTAAATCTTTAAAAAAAAATGTTGAGGTAAGTATGAAATCCCTAGAAAAACCCTTATTTTCTATAAGTATGAAATGTATTCTTCTACCAAGACCCGAATGTTCAGTACGTATGAAGTGTAGTCTTCTACCAAGACCCAAATGTTTTGTAAGTATGAAGTGTAGTCTTCTACCAAGACCCGAATGCTCTGTTTGTAAAATGATAGTTTTTCCTTTGTATTGACTAGTACTAAAAGTGATTAGTCTAACTCATCGTTTATGTGAATGTATCACAAAATAAAGTAAACAGGAAAATGTACTATTGTAAGTGTTGTCACTGGGTACTAGGACCAACACAGCATCGCATTAAGCGAAATGTATAACCTAATGAACCTCCGAAGATTGTCCAATTGTCCTCTGTAGCAGCAGCAGGTGGGTGGAAGGGTTAGTCCCAATCGATCTACCTAATATAAATAGTAACCTTAGACCTCCGTAGATGGTCATCGACCACTGGTGCTAATCAGTGGGGTTCGGAATGGTAAGTCCCGCCTAGATATCCCATTGAACCGGGATAGGAAAGATAATTTACACAGAAAGTACTAATAAATTATCCTCTTAGTTCTAAGTACAAGTATCCAGGTAAGTGAATACAGGATAATGCACCTATGTAAAAGTGTTCCTGTATGGCATTCATGTATGTGTGTCCATGTAACAGGTAAGTATATGTGAACATATTCATGTATCAGGTAAGCATCTGTAAGTACTCATGTATCAGGAAATGTACTAGTATAGACTCATGAATGAACTGACTCTTGTGTGATTCCTTGTAATAGAAATAATGTTTGATATCCTCAAATTATCCCTATGATAATTTACTGTAATATATCTGGTTGATCATGTAGGTTTATACACTCTTACTACTCAAGGGTGTGAGAAACTAAATGAAAGATGTAAACTATAAACTCAATACATATATAAGAATATAAGTGTATATGCATAGTTTAGTTCAAGAATGTAAAAATGGTTTTGTAAGACCTCTTATGGGTTTTGAACAACAATTAACAATGACTTGATGTCATTTTTATAAACATTTCAAAGGTAAAACATTTGGTAACATTGTGTTTTTAAGATGTAAAACCATATCATGCATCACATTTTGTAGCATGTGAAATCCGTTAAATGACAAACATAGTTATAAAATACATATAAATGATTCAATAACATGTTTGTTTCTACTTGTATCCCCCCCATTAAAGCATTTAAAATCATTTAAAATATTGATTAGGGGTATGAACTCACATGAAAGTTTGAAGATAGCAAGATGGAAAACCGGGCAGAGTTTCGTCTTGGGAAACGGATTTTTCTCGGGATTCTCGGGAATCTCGGGAGTAAAATCGACCCTCGGGACATGAGCAAAAAGACCAGAGCTTCGGGTTTGAACGGGCATGGAAATCGAGGCAAGATCGTGAGAGAAAGGAGAGAAATGGGGTGATTTTCCCGGAACCCTCGCATTTCTATTTATAGGGGGTCTGAGAAGCCTCATACGCGGGGCATACGCTTGTACGCAGCGCGTACGCGTACGTCATGCATGAGCGAGTCCTCGACTGCCTCGGCTTCGGATGGGACAGATCGGATGGGACGGGTCGGATGGGGCGGGTCGGAATGGGGCGGGTCGGAAGCTTCGCATAGGGGGACGTGGACGATCCGAGGCCCTTGATCTGAGTACGCGGGGCGTACGAAGGTACGCAGGGCGTACTCCGGTCCTATCCGATGACTCCCCTTCGGATAATACCGGGAGTTCATAATTAAATTTATATTTATTTTAAATAAACTTCTAAAATTCATATCTCCTTCATACGAACTCCGTTTTCGACGTTCTTTATATCTACGCGAAGGTGAGACTAAGATCTACAACTTTCGTGTAGATTCCGTTGGCAAATTATGAAATTATTTTTATTATTTATTTATTAAAATGACGTGATTAAGGAATTTCTTCAAAAAATCATAACTTCTTTATCTGACGTCGGTTTTTGCCAAAATTTTTACTGCTGAAATACCATTGACGAGACCTTCGATTCTCGTTTAGGTCATTCCGGCCAAAAGTCGCTCGATCTCCGATTCGAGTTTTTAGCTGTCTGTTGCTAAGCTGAACTTGGAAAAATCATAACTTCAATATACGAAGTCGGATTTGGGCGCTCTTTTTACGTACGATCATGGTTTAATGATATTTAAACATAGAAGGAATTTAAATAGAACTTTTTGGACATTTTATTATCAAAGTTAATTTTATTAACTCAAAAGTGGTTACAATACTTGACTTTTTAGGTCATTTCAAAGAGCTGAAATATCGGGTTGTTACATCATCCCCCCGTTAGAGGGAATTTCGTCCCGAAATTTAAAGTAAGAAAACACTTGTGGATTTGGGAAACAGATGCGGGTACTTGTGTTTCATCTGGTCTTCGCGTTCCCAGGTGAATTCAGGTCCTCGCTTTGCATTCCAGCGGACCTTCACGATTGGGATGCGACTTTGTTTAGTTTGCTTGACCTCTCGGTCCATGATTTCTACTGGTTCCTCCACGAAGTTGAGGCTCTCGTTGATCTCGATCTCATCGAGTGGGATTACAAGAGTCTCGTCGGACAGACACTTTTTCAAGTTTGACACGTGGAAGGTAGGATGTACGTTACTGAGTTCTTGCGGTAGATTGAGCTTGTAAGCTACAGGACCGATTCTCGCAAGAATCTTGAAAGGCCATATGTATCTTGGATTTAGCTTCCCACGCTTTCCAAAGCGTATCAAGCCCTTCCAGGGTGAGACCTTCAGTAGGACTCGGTCGCCTACTTGGAACTCCAATGGTTTCCTACGCTTGTCAGCGTAGCTTTTCTGTTGGTCTCTAGAGGCTTTCAATCGTTCACGAATTTGAACGATCTTCTCTGTCGTTTCCCGAATGATCTTCGGACATGTGAGAGTGATTTCGGGAGCTCGTCTCTTAGCTAACTGGGTATCACCCACCTCTGCCCAACACAGAGGGGATCTGCACTTTTGGCCATAGAGGACCTCGAATGGAGCTGTCTTTATGCTCGTGTGATAACTGTTGTTGTAGGAAAACTAGACAAGAGGTAAATGGGTATCCCAAGCTTTTCCAAAGTCAATCACACATGCACGCAACATATCTTCTAAGGTTTGGATAGTTCTCTCACTTTGCCCGTCGGTCTGTGGATGGTAGGCTGTACTCATGTCCAGCCTAGTTCCTAGGGAATTTTGGAATGACTGCCAGAACCTCGTAGTGAATCTACTATCTCGGTCTGAGATGATAGATAAAGGAACACCGTGCAGCCTTACAATCTCCCTAATGTAAGTTCTGGTAAGTTTCTCCATCTTGTCTGTTTCTTTGATCGGTAGGAAGTGTGCAGACTTGGTTAGTCTATCGACGATGACCCATATGGAATCAAGTCCACCCGTTGTCTTGGGCAACTTGGTTATGAAGTCCATAGTGATCCGCTCCCACTTCCATTCTGGTATCTCCGGTTGTTGTAGGAGACCGGAGGGTTTCTGGTATTCAACCTTGACTTTTGCGCAAGTAAGGCATTTACTCACGAAGGTAGCAATATCTGCTTTCATGTTAGGCCACCAGTATAACTTTTTAAGATCCAGATACATCTTATCTGAACCCGGGTGGACGGAATAACGAGTGTTGTGAGCTTCAGTCATGACCAAGTCTCTGAAGCCACCGTGTTTCGGTGTCCAGATCCGATCCATGAGGTATAAGGCTCTGCCGCCCTTGGCTTCTAGGTTCTTATCCATCCCTCTAAGGGATTCACCAGCCACGTTTTCAGGTTTCAAAGCGTTGAGCTGAGCCTCCTTTATTTGCGTGGACAAGTGTGAATGGGTAGTTAGAGTCAAAGATTTGACCCTACGACCAGAATATTCTTTCCGACTTAGGGCGTCAGCTACTACATTGGCTTTACCCGGATGATAACGAATTTCGCATTCGTAATCGCTGAGTAGCTCGACCCACCGTCGTTGTCTCATGTTGAGCTCTTTCTGGTCGAAAATGTGTTGTAGACTCTTATGGTCTGTAAAGATCGTGCTTTTCGTACCATACAGGTAATGTCGCCAGATCTTCAGAGCGAACACCACCCCTCCTAGTTCAAGATCGTGGGTTGTGTAGTTAACCTCATGTGTCTTTAGCTGTCTCGAGGCATAGGCGATGACTTTACCTCGCTGCATCAGAACACATCCGAGTCCTTGATTGGATGCATCGCAATAGACAATGAAGTCTTCTATTCCTTCGAGAAGGGATAGTATCGGGGCGGTGCACAAGGCTCGTTTGAGTGTTTGGAACGCTCTTTCTTGTTTCTCTTCCCAGTCAAAGGCCACGCCCTTCTGGGTTAGGGTTGTAAGAGGTTTCGCTATGCTGGAGAAGTTCTGAATGAACCTGCGATAGTAGCCAGCGAGACCTAGAAATTGACGAATTTCGGTAGGTGTCTTTGGTGCTGTCCAGTTCTCAATGGCTTTGATCTTGGAGGGGTCCACGTGTATACCTTCTTCACTAACCACATGACCCAAAAATTCGACTCGCCGAATCCAAAATTCGCACTTTGAGAACTTCACGTAGAGCTCCTTCGATCGCAATGTCTCTAAGATTTTACGGAGATGTAGACTATGTTCCTTCTCACTTCGAGAGTAGATGAGTATGTCATCAATGAACACGATGACGAACTGATCCAAGTAAGGACGACACACCCTATTCATCAGATCCATGAATACTGCGGGCGCGTTAGTTAATCCGAATGGCATCACTACAAACTCGTAGTGTCCATAACGGGTTCGGAAGGCTGTCTTGGGAACATCCTCCTCTAACACTCGTAGTTGGTGATATCCGGATCGCAGATCTATCTTCGAGAAGTAGTTGGCTCCTTGAAGTTGATCAAACAAATCGTCAATGCGGGGCAAAGGATATCGATTTTTAACGGTAAGCTTGTTGAGTTCCCTATAGTCGATGCACATGCGAAATGATCCATCTTTCTTCTTGACGAACAAGACCGGTGCTCCCCATGGTGAGAAGCTTGGTCGAATGAATCCCTTCTTGAGAAGTTCTTTAAGTTGACTGGAAAGTTCCTGCATTTCGGCCGGTGCTAGACGATACGGGGATTTGGCTACGGGGGTAGCCCCTGGCACTAAGTCGATTCTGAACTCGACTTAGCGGTGTGGTGGTAAACCGGGAAGTTCTTCTGGGAATATGTCGGGAAAGCCGCGTACTTCTGGGATTTTCTGGATGTCTTTCAGTTCTTGACTGGTATCGACGATGTGTGCGAGAAATGCATGGTACTCCTTCCGCAAGCACTTCCGGGCTTGAATGCACGAAATGATGCGAAGGCTCGTACTGGGTTTGTCGCCGTAGATAATTAAAGTTTCGTTGTTAGGAAGGTTAAGACGAACTGCTTTTTCGAAGCACATAATGTCGGCACGAAGAAGACTCAACCAATCCATACTGATGATAACGTCAAAACATTTAATTGTGACCGGCATGAGATCTATCTTGAAAGTATGGACATCTAAAGTTAAAGCACAACCTACGTATATGCAGTTTGTACTCTCTGTTTTCCCGTTAGCCATTTCTACCGTGAATGGATTATCTAATGCACATGGTTTTTGTTTAAGCAGGTGTGCAAATTTGTGACTCACAAAACTTTTCTCGGCTCCACTATCGAAAAGTATGCAAGCATATGAGTTATCGAGGAGGAACGTACCAGTAACTATCGTAGGATCAGCTACTGCTTCCTCGTGGCCTAGGGCCATAACTCTTCCTACTCCTCCAGCCATTCCTGCTTTAGGGCAGTTCCTCTTGTAGTGACACACTTCGCCACATCCATAGCAAGCTTGGCCCATACCGGCGTTAGGAACCTGGGCAGCTTGAGCTGTTGGAGTTTGGCAGAAATGGGCGGTGTGCCCCTTCCTGTTGCAGTTGGTGCATTGCCTCTCCCTGCAAGGCCCGCGGTGGTGGAAGTTGCACTTGGTGCACTTCGGGAGAGACCCATCATAAGTTTTTGCTGGTAAGGGGTTCGCGGGGACAACGGGTGTCACTGTGGCAGCATTGATTGCCACAAGTTGTTGTCTTTTGGAGGATCCTTGTGAAGCCCCCTTTTTCCTCTTAGACCACACTTTCTGGTTGTTGCCAGGGCTGGACTCTTGGGGTACGGGTGTAGGGATTGTTGTGTTCTGAGGTTTCCGGTGATCGATGAGGGATTGTGCCAGTTCCTTGGCGCTATCAAAGGTAATAGGCCTGGAAGCGATCACACTTGACTAGATCTGGGGAGACAGTCCCCAGATATATCTTTCGATCTTTTTGCTCTGGAGAGCAACCATATCAGGGCATAATTTCGCCAAATCACAAAACCTATTTGTGTAGGTAGTGATGTCGGATCCTACCATTTGAAGACCCCAGAATTCTTGCTCGAGTTTTTGTATTTCACCTCGAGGATAATATTCTTTCATCAGCTTGTCTTTCCACTTTTCCCAGCCGATGGAATACGCCACCACCAAAGTTAGATAGTTAACATGGCTGTTCCACCATGTTAGTGCTCGGTCAGAGAAGGTACAAGCTGCGAACTTGACCTTGTTGCCTTCTTGGCATCCGCAGATCTCGAAGACAAATTCCATCTTCTCAATCCATTGTCTCAACACCATAACACCCCCAGTCCCATTGAAGCTGCGGGGTTTGGCGTTAGTGAAGTCCTTGTAGGTGCACTCCTGAGGGTGTCCATGGCTTTCGCCGTGGTTCGAGGGTGGTGCACCTGTTCCCGATCCACTACGGACAGGAGCGTTGATTGCTGACACAGCCGCTGCAACTGCTGCTGTGAAAGCTGCCAGGAACATAGTGACATCGAAAGGATTAGGTGGTTGAACAGGTACAGGCGGTGGTGGAGGTGGTGGTATCGGTGTTTCGTTGATTGGATTACGCCTTGTACTTCTGCGTGGCGGCATCTTTAACTATACGATTAAAAGATGACGACATGGGTAAGAATAAATGATAAAGGAATGCGTCTCATGGACTAAATCCCCATAGCCCAACAACAGAATGAATAGATAAAATAGACGAACTGACTAAGGAAACTTCAATAAGACCAAATACCCCTATGGTATTTCTTTATGGTTGTGTTGGTAAGTTTTTAGACTTGTTGCCATATTACAACCATTCTTGGGCATATTCTAATCACTCCTCGGACCAGCATAGTTGATCAGGCTATGCCATTCCCAAGACTGACCATATATCCCCAGGCTTACTTGTAATATTCAACAATTGTAATACTTTTGTTCTTGTCGTTGTGACACTGATTTTAGTATGAATGCAGGAATGTATACTTTGTTAAATATTTTATTATTTAAAAGTATAACTCTTAGACAGAGTGTTTTGATCCCATGTATTTATAGTTAGTATATCTTTTATGGGTTGATATACTTAATTCACTATAAACAACGCTCTGATACCAATCTGTCACACCCCAAAACCACGAACGACGGAAACGTTCAGGGGTGGAGGACGTCATATACAGTATCACAACAGTGTAATATAATAAACAAGCAACAACATCATCCATTGCATTATAAGTAAAGTTTAATACATGTGTGTTCTTTCATTGTAATAAGACACCAAAAATATAACATCAAAATAAAAGACGAGACTTGTCTGCTCCGTCTTCTCAAAACCTGGCCTCCGTACTTGTCTACTGCTGACCTGAGAATACAAGTTATTTTGAAAGCGAGTATCAGCTTTAAAGCTGGTGAATTCATAAGTATATAAGTGTCATTGCCTTCTTTGTGAAAATCTGCTATGAAGGCCATGTAAATCTTTAAAAAAAAATGTTGAGGTAAGTATGAAATCCCTAGAAAAACCCTTATTTTCTATAAGTATGAAATGTAGTCTTCTACCAAGACCCGAATGTTCAGTACGTATGAAGTGTAGTCTTCTACCAAGACCCGAATGTTTTGTAAGTATGAAGTGTAGTCTTCTACCAAGACCCGAATGCTCTGTTTGTAAAATGATAGTTTTTCCTTTGTATTGACTAGTACTAAAAGTGCTTAGTCTAACTCATCGTTTATGTGAATGTATCACAAAATAAAGTAAACAGGAAAATGTACTACTGTAAGTGTTGTCACTGGGTACTAGGACGAACACAGCATCGCATTAAGCGAAATGTATAACCTAATGAACCTCCGAAGATTGTCCAATTGTCCTCTGTAGCAGCAGCAGGTGGGTGGAAGGGTTAGTCCCAATCGATCTACCTAATATAAATAGTAACCTTAGAACTTCGTAGATGGTCATCGACCACTGGTGCTAATCAGTGGGGTTCGGAATGGTAAGTCCCGCCTAGATATCCCATTGAACCGGGATAGGAAAGATAATTTACACAGAAAGTACTAATAAATTATCCTCTTAGTTCTAAGTACAAGTATCCAGGTAAGTGAATACAAGATAATGCACCTATGTAAAAGTGTTCCTGTATGGAATTCATGTATGTGTGTCCATGTAACAGGTAAGTATATATGAACATATTAATGTATCAGGTAAGCATCTGTAAGTACTCATGTATCAGGAAATGTACTAGTATAGACTCATGAATGAACTGACTCTTGTGTGATTCCTTGTAATAGAAATAATGTTTGATATCCTCAAATTATCCCTATGATAATTTACTGTAATATATCTGGTTGATCATGTAGGTTTATACACTCTTACTACTCAAGGGTGTGGGAAACTAAATGAAAGATGTAAACTATAAACTCAATACATATATAAGAATATAAGTGTATATGGATAGTTTAGTTCAAGAATGTAAAAATGGTTTTGTAAGACCTCTTATGGGTTTTGAACAACAATTAACAATGACTTGATGTCATTTTTATAAACATTTCAAAGGTAAAACATTTGGTAACACTGTGTTTTTAAGATGTAAAATCATATCATGCATCACATTTTGTAGCATGTGAAATCCGTTAAATGACAAACATAGTTATAAAATACATATCAATGATTCAATAACATGTTTGTTTCTACTTGTATCCCCCCCATTAAAGCATTTAAAATCATTTAAAATATTGATTAGGGGTATGAACTCACATGAAAGTTTGAAGATAGCAAGATGGAAAACCGGGCAGAGTTTCGTCTTGGGAAACGGATTTTTCTCGGGATTCTCGGGAATCTCGGGAGTAAAATTGACCCTCGGGACTTGAGCAAAAAGACCAGAGCTTCGGGTTTGAACGGGCACGGAAATCGAGGCAAGCTCGTGAGAGAAAGGAGAGAAATGGGGTGATTTTCCCGGAACCCTCGCATTTCTATTTATAGGGGGTCTGAGAAGCCTCGTACGCGGGGCGTACGCTTGTACGCAGCGCGTACGCGTACGTCATGCATGAGCGAGTCCTCGACTGCCTCGGCTTCGGATGGGACAGATCGGATGGGATGGGTCGGATGGGGCGGGTCGGAAGCTTCGCATAGGGGGACGTGGACGATCCGAGGCCCTTGATCTGAGTACGCGGGGCGTACGAAGGTACGCAGGGCGTACTTCGGTCCTATCCGATGACTCCCCTTCGGATAATACCGGGAGTTTATAATTAAATTTATATTTATTTTAAATAAACTTCTAAAATTCATATCTCCTTCATACGAACTCCGTTTTCGACGTTCTTTGTATCCACGCGAAGGTGAGACTAAGATCTACAACTTTCGTTTAGATTCCGTTGGCAAATTATGAAATTATTTTTATTATTTATTTATTAAAATGACGTGATTAAGGAATTTCTTCAAAAATTCATAACTTCTTTATCTGACATCGGTTTTTGCCAGACTTTTTACTACTGAAATACCATTGACGAGACCTTCGATTCTCGTTTAGGTCATTCTGGCCAAAAGTCGCTCGATCTCTGATTCGAGTTTTTAGCTGTCTGTTCATAACTTCAATATACGAAGTCGGATTTGGGCGCTCTTTTTACGTACGATCATGGTTTAATAATATTTAAACATAGAAGGAATTTAAATAGAACTTTTTGGACATTTTATTATCAAAGTTAATTTTATTAACTCAAAAGTGGTTACAATACTTGACTTTTTAGGTCATTACAAAGAGCTGAAATATCGGGTTGTCACATTTAACCTCTCTCCTAAGTCATCTTCTTGCATTGAGTGTTTGTGACTCCATTAGAGGTGCAAAACTTGGGGCACTAGGCTTTCAGAAGTCAAGATGAAGAAAGATTAAACTTGTTATTGCTACATAACAAGATTGGTAAGGTTTCTAACCCTAATTATATGTAATTTTTGAAATATGTATGCTAGTCATAGGGTTATTGCTTTGGTATTCATAGTTGTATGTTCAAATTAGAAAAACCTAGATCAAAGCAATTAAGATTGCATGTACACCATAGGAATGATGGTATGCTCAAAACCCAACAATCACATGTCGTCTTTATGTTCTCCCTGAGCACTAATCTGGCCATGCGCTATAAATCCTTTTCAAGATCCTTTAGAAGATAAACCACTAATCTTCACTTGAGGCGGCACCACCTCTAGATCATATAGGCTAAGTTTTATAACATCTTTTTTGCTTACATATCTCCAAAACTTTGTTAAGAGTCGTAACTCAACCTCGTTCTCGACAACGATGTACTATCCTACCTCACATGGATCTAGCATTAATGATAGTACCTTCTATCGTGAGTGACTTCGTTGTTACCCTTTAAACTTGGGAATTAGGAGAACTAATACCAATTTGGGTTTCCATCACTAATCGATTCTATTGTGGTTTTAGACCCATGACTCTCGTGGTAGATATAACCAAATATCTCGTCAAAGGTTTGGTAAATAGATCTGCCAAGTTCCTACTTGTCTTGACATATACAACTTTGAAGGTACCACTTTCAATTATTTGTCTCACAAAATTGTATCGTTCACCTACATGTTTCGGTTTCCCATTATATACCCTATTATATACTTTAGATAATGTGGCCTCAGTATCACAGTACATGGGTATTGAAGGCATTGGAATATCTCACAGACGGATATCCATAAGTAGATCTCGAATCCACTCTGCTTCTTTGCCTGCTCCTACTATGGCAATTAGCTCCACTTCCATCGTTGAATGATTTATGCATGTTTGTTTCTTACTCTCCCAAGAAATAACATCGCCATCTAGAGTATAAATCCAACCACTTGTGGATTCCGATTCAATGGTGTGATCTATCCAGCTAGCATCAGAATACCCTTCTAGTATTACATTTGATGATGAATATGTCAACTCAAAAGTACTTGTCCTTTTCAGGTATCCTAGTACTCTACCCACCACCTTCCAGTGCTCCGTCGCTAGATTGAAAATACACTGACTCAATTTGCTTACATCAAATGCGATGTCAAGTCGAGTGCAATGTGTAGCATGCAACATGCTCCTAATTGCACTTGCATATTCTAGTTGAGCCAATGCTCGTCCATAATTAACGTTTAGTTTCACACTTAAGTCAAAAGGAGTGTTAAATTCCTTAATATTCAAATGTTGAAACTTTTTTATATTTTTCTATGTGTAATGAGATTTACTTAGAGAAATCTGACTGTCTGTCCTTTTCACCTGATACCAAGAATCTATCGACTTCACCAGGATCTTTCATCTTAAAGTTGGAGGATAGGTATTTCTTCGTCTCAAGAATACCTTCTAGGTGAGTGCCAATGATGAACATATCATCAACATAAATACATATTACTAATATGTAATCTGATGAGTATTTGGAATAAATACACCTGTCAGCACTATTGTGCTGAAATCCGAAAGCAGTCACAATGGTGTCAAATCTCTGATGCCACTGTTTGGTAGATTGCTTCAACTCGTACAAGGATTTAATAAGTCTACACACTTTATTTTCCTGTCCAGTTATCATGAAACCGTCAGATTACTCCCATTAAATCTCCTCCTTAGGATAACCATTCAGAAAGGTTGTCTACACATCCATTTGATGAATGTACAAACCTTTGAAAGTTGATATGCTATGAGAGTTCTAATAGAACTAATCCTAGCAACTGGGGCATAGGTATCAAAATATAGATCCTTTATCGTTGCCTGTAGCCTTTAGTAACTAATCTTGCTTTATAGGTAGGTATGGATCCATCTGGATGATATTTTCTCTTAAATATCCATTTGGATCCTATGGGTCTCCTTCCCTTGGGTAGATCAGCTAACCCACATGTTCCATTACATATAATTGAGTCAATTTCATCATTGATGGCTTCCTTCCACAAAGGAGTATCTCTACACGCCATGGCTTTAGTAAAGGTCTTAGGATAATCATCCAAGTTAATGGAGAAGATGACCTATCTTGTCACTCTCTTTTGTGTTCCTCCAACCAAATAAGAATATAAATAGTCTCCAAAACTTTTCTCTATTCTTTCCCTAGTACTTCTCATTGGTTCCTCAACAATAGGAAGAGGTGGGAGTATTTCTCAAGAAGTACATGTAGATGTTAAATGACTGGAGTTTTCATCATCCCTAGAAAACTTATCCTCAAAGAATTCCACATCTCTGGATTCCACAACAACGCCTGATTAAATATCTAATAATCGTTGAGCCTTGCTATTGTGATCATATCCAATAAATATACTTTTATTAGCTAGTGCTCCCGTTTTGTTTTGCTTAGGATTGGGAGTCCGATAATAAGCAACACACCCCCAAAATTTCAAATAGTCTAGGTTAGGCTTTTTACCTTTCCACAACTCATAAGGGCTTGTAGGAATCACAAAACTAGTGATCCTATTATGAACATAACAAGCATTCAATAGTGCTTCCCCCCACAGATTGTTTGGTTGACCCGATTGGTTTAACATACAGTTGACCATATCACAAAGGTCTGATTCTTTCTTTCAACCAAACCATTCTGTTGGGGAGTATATGGTGAAGTTCTATCATGTTTGATTCCATTCTCTTCACAAAATGTGTCTAAATCTTGGTTGAAGTATTCTCCGCCTCTCTATGAGAGAAGGATTTTGATGTGTCTTTCAAGTTGATTTTCGACTTCAGCCTTATATAGTTTAAATGCATCAAAAGCTTCATCTTTTGATCTCAACAAATAAACATGTAAATATCGACTGGAGTCATCATAGAATGTGATGAAATACCTTTTTCCTCCTTGAGTAAGCATTCCTTTTAATTCATATATATCATAATGAATCAACTCAAGTAACGATGTATTTCCTTTAACTGATGGAAATTGTTTCTTTGTAAACTTTGATTTCACACAAGTTTCACATTTTTAAAATCTTTTGAGTCATATTTTAACATTCCTTTAGTTTTCTTTTATTTCAATGTTTTTAACATTAGTGTGTGCTAAACGTTAATGCCATAAAGAAATTGAACAAACAAAGTAAGCATAAAAGTTCACTTCATTCACATTAGCAATCATTCCATCAGTTACATCATTCATACCCACACAAGATACATTTTCATCATTAAAACCACCATTCTCAATGACCTAATTACACTACCCTCATCACTAAATGAAAGATGATACATTCCTAAAAAGTTGTTCGCCCTTCCAACGTATCTTCTTCCCTTGCTGATCACAATCCTGCCTTTCTCAAGCTCATTCTTGAACCAAACTTTGTAAACTTGGCTGTAGAAACCAACCCCTTTGAGATAGTAGGAACGTGAAGAACATCTCGAAGGGTAACCCATTCACCATGTGTCAACTTCAAATGAACATCACCTCTTCCTTGAACTTCAGCTCTGTGACTATCAGCACAGACAAATATTGTTCCTAGTGGAATTGGATGGTAAGTGTGAAAGCTATCTCGTTGCCCACAAACATTCACATTGGCTCTAGTGTCTAAGAACCATCCTCGAGCACAGATTGCTCGGGCAAGTGAAGAGATCATGAAAATCTCTCCATGGTTCACACTTGCCACCATATCAGTGACTTGCTCGACTGCATGTGCAACCGGTCCTGATTTGCGATCTTTTCATTCTATCGTATATTGCCCAGTCTCTCCACAGATGTGGCAAGGTACGAACCTCTTCAGATTTGAGTTAGGATTCTAATGACTTGGTTTCTTGAATCTTTGTTTCTTTGGTTTTTTTGTCCCCAAGACGTGGTCTTATGAACAGAACCTCTAGCTGATACAGGGTGCACACTCGATCCGACTTTACTACACTTGTCCCTGATGTGAGTTTGCTCCTCAATGCGAAGGTGTTTCATCATATCATCCAAGGAGTAGTCCTCGTATTTGTGAATAATTCTTTCAGAGAAGTATTTCCACGAGGATGTCAGTTTTGCGATGATCACACCAACCTGAAAGAGTTATGGTATCGAGATGGAGCGTACGTTCAACTTGTTAACCATGACCTGGATTTCGTGCACTTGTTCCATGATAGGTTTGCCATCAGCCTTTTGAAACTCTAGGTACTTGTTGGTACCTTCCTCATGTGCCTTGTACTTGAGTTCCAATGTAATCCATAGCTAATATGTGCATATCTATCCATATAATTTTACATCATATCTTAATATTTCTAATTATTTTTATTCCCTTTAAAGGACAAAAGGTACTTAATTTGTTATGTATTGTGTTGTAGAAGACATGCTTGGAGCAAAACGGAAGCTGGAAACTGGAAGTTACGATTTAGAATTAAGACTCTAAACTAAAGGAAAAATACACTATCCACGTCGTGGTGACATTCCCACGACGTGGTGTTTTGAACTTTCCCTATTGAGTTAAAAGGCTTGCTAAATACGGGATAACCACGAAGACCACGACATGGGGGCCTTATCACGTCGTGGTGATTTGTTTTCGGGAAAAGTATAAATACAACCATTCTCCTTCGAAATTAGAACTTTTGTTGGAAGCTACTGCCGATTTTTGAAGTCCAATGATATGTTCTAAAGCTTGGAAGTGAAAAAAATGGTTATAGCTTGGGAATGAGAGCATTAAGGCAATACAACTCTTAATTACGAATTTCAACTATAGTTTAATCATGTTTATTGCTCCGAAACTCGTTTTTCTATGTTTGATTGTCAAAATCATGGGCTAAAACCCTATGACTTTCGTTTAGTGTAGATTTGCTTGACATATCATGCTTTGATTTATGGTTAGGATTAAGTTTTATTGGTTATTTGTTACTTTAGCTTATTAAAGAACCTTCTTTGCTTATGATAATTGCTTTCTCTATTTATTGCTGAGTTTAATTAAGTTTGTATGACCATCTTCTTAATTGAACTTGAATCTTATGATATTTGTGAATTACAAAATTGTAGGACTAGAGTTTTGACTAAAACATAGGGTTAAATAGAAAAGTGGGTAAATAATCGTAGCAGCTAATATATGACGACCAATCATATATTGAATTGAGATAATAAACCAAATTAATCAATTCATTATAAGTCTAATTTAACTCGAACTGAACACTAATAAACTTGGTAATTTATCCGCCCGATCACCGTATGAATGAGCTTGTTTGCTAAAGGATTAGGATTAGTGAACATTAACCTAGTCATCTTAGGAATCGGTAACCAATGAAACAATAGATGATTGCACTTCCATAAATCAACCATAATAGCAAGTAAATTGAAGCTAAACGAAATCTCTAAATTACCTTGGTTTAATTCATCTTTTGTGCTTCATGCTTTTAGTTTTAATAGTTTTCTTAATAATTGATAGTTAGTTTAGTTTAGTTAATCAAGTTTTTAGTCTTTCAAAACTAGAGAAAACCCTTTTTTTAAATTTATTACTAAATTAGTTAGTAGTAGATAAAAATTAGTTAAACATTTCGTTCCCTGTGTTCGACACCTTTCTATTGAGCTATACCATTTCAACAAGGTGCACTGCCTTAGGTAATAATTAGTTTCATTAGTAGGATAAACTAGTTCATAATTATTTAAGCATCAAGTTTTGGCGTCGTTCCCGGGGAACAGTGCATTTTTAGTTAATTTGAAACTGCTATTTTATTAGGATTTTTCTATCTATTTCCTTTTGAATTTGCGTATTAATTTTTTTTCTTCTGTTTGACTCACCACGTCGTGGTGTCGTAACAGTTAATTTTTAGTTTTTGTTTTGTTATTTTTACGCGTTTTATTTGTTTTTCTTGCAGAAGTTTATGACCCGTGGATCAAACACACCTTTGACACCACCTCTTGAAGATCTAGAGCATGCGCTTCATAAAAAGAAGGACAAGGAAGTAGGAGAATCTGCAACACCAAAGAAATCATGTTTCAAAGATTTAAAATCAGTTTTTCGTAAAAAAAAAAGGACAAGCACATTGGAGAATCAAGCAACAACTCGAAAGACGAAGGCACGTTTGGAGGCACTGAGAACACTCCCAAAAAAAAGGAAATCGTTTATGAATCCAACGAAGAGAACGAACCCGATAACATCATGGCAGACATTTCCGAAATTTCCATGGAGACATACAAGAAACAAATTTGTGACAAACCGGTCCGGAGCTTGTGCAACCCACCATACCAGCCACTGCCACATTTGAACTCAAGGGGCACATCCTTGCTGGGCTAAAAGAGATTACATTCACCAGAAAGGACCATGAAGATGCCTATAAACATCTTGATGAAGTCAATGACATCGCCGACTACTTCAACATCCCGAATGTTCCACGCGAAACGGTGTTGTTGAGAATGCTTCCGATCACCTTCAAAAGAGCAACCAAGGGCTGGTTGAAGGCACTTCCACCCGGCACAATCACTACATGGGAAAAAATGCATGAGGAATTCTTGGAACCATTTTGCCCACCATCAAAGGTGGCTAAACTTAAAATGGCCATAGCTAACTTTGAGAAACAAATGGGTGAGTCACTATTTGAAGCATGGAAGTGCTACAAGGGATTACTTCAAAATTGTCCCCAAAACGATCTTAATGTGCAACAAGAAGTTTCAATACTTTATGATGGGGTAAATGTCACGACAAGGAAACTACTTGATTCTCAAGGACAATTAACCAAGAAGAATCCGGATGAAATTAAGGAGCTTATTGAAGAATTTTCTAAAGATTCAAGAGAGTACCATAACCCGAGAAATGATGTAGCGAGGGGATCAGCAAATTCTGCCTCGGAGGACATGTTAGTGGTTTTAGCAATGTTGTATAACATGGATAGGAGGATGACCAGAATGGATCAAACGATCCATGTTATACGAGTGGGTTGTGAAAACTGTAACATGCCACATTTAATTAGAGACTGTGATTTGGATGAAAATGGAAACCCAAAAGGTTCATGCTTGCTACTAGAGCGGTTATCATTACGATGAAGACTGGAGAAAGCCGAAGAAAAAGTGGTTACCATATGATGGGTATAAGAAAGCCAAAGAGGAGAAATTTGAGAAAAAAGTTAAAGCTTTTTAGAAAAAAGAGGAATTCACACATAAATAGAAACCTGATTTTGAGTCAATGCTCACACGCCTTGCAGCTGTATCAGAAAAGAGACAAGAAGAAACCGAAGCAGCAATAAGAGAGAAACAAGCTCTAATGAGAGATCAAAAACTTTACTCATAAATCATCAAGCTTCAATCCTCAACATGGAAAAACAACTTGGGCAACTAGCTAAACAACTCAATGAAAGATCACTAGGCTCCCTTCCTGGAAACACCGAACAAAACCCAAAAGGAGCCCACATACATGCCATTACCACAAGAAGTGGGAAAATTATTACCCACCCGACTCCTATTAACAGAAACAACCGAAACGATGAGCAGGAAGCTCGATAAGCAAATAAAAGAAGTGAATTTGAGCATTCACCATGACATGGTGAGGACACCACGATGTGGCAGGAGCCTGAAAAGAAAAATGTTAAACCTGTTAAACCATACCACCCACCACTACCCTTTCCAAGTAGAGAAATACAAGAAAATAATGTTGAAGACTACCTGAAGTTTCTAGATCATATTAAGTCCCCTGAAATAAATATTCCGTTCCTTGAAGCCTTGGCCCAAATGCCAAAATATGCAAAATTTATCAAGGACCTTCTCACTAACCAAAAGAAGATGGAGGGCTTGTCTAAGGTGGTCCTAAATGAAACCGAAGAAGATGGGTGATCCGTGAAGCTTAACTCTACCTTGCCAATTTGGAAATCTAGCCACTAGCCACGCTCTAGCCGACTCGGGAGAAAGTGTTAATTTGATGCCTTATTCATTCTTCAAGTAGTTTGATCTCCCCAAACCAAGACCGATCCACATGGTCTTCGTCCACTTAGCCAACAAGAATATGACCTTTCAAAGAGGGATTTGTGAAGATCTACTAGTGAAAGTCGACAAATTCATTTTTTCAGCATATTTTATTCTTTTAGACATGGAGGAAGACAAACAAGTCCCAATTATTCTTAGAAGGCCATTTTTTAGCACCGCCCGAGCCTTAGTTTATGTAAGAGAATCCAAACTCACTCTACGCATTGGAGAAGAAGTGGTTACTTTTTGAGTAAATTGAGAAATCCAACATTCAAGGATACGTGATGATACGGCCTTTTCAGTTGATGTGTTCAATGAATTACTAGAGAATGAGCCTGGAGGATGGAAAGAAAAGGAAACCGAGGGATATATGGTGCTACAAGATGGAAAATTTGATGTTGAACACGACATACAAGAGCTAGAGAAGTTGCTGGAAGAAAGCGATTACAACGAATTGATAAAAGAAGTTGAAGAAACTCCACAACGTAGCACTGACACTACAATGTGGTCATCAGATTTTTCACGATCAAACGCTAAAAACAGTGACACGACGTCGTGGCAGGATGCGCACGTCGTGGTCATTGACTAAAAACCAAAAGTTGAGTTGAAAGCCTTGCTCGAACATCTGGAGTATGCATTTTGGAAGAAGATCAACAAAATTCCTTCATCATAGAAGCTGATCTCGCAAAACGTGAAAAGGAAAGCCTAGTAAAGGTACTCAAGAAATGACAAAATGTTATAGCATGGAAGATTACCGACATTAAAGGCATTAGTCCCGCATATTGTTCGCATAAAATCAACTTAGAAGAAAGAGTTAAGCCAATAGTTCAATGCCAAAGAAGACTAAACCCAAACATGCAAGAAGTGGTGAAGAAAGAGGCAGTCAAACTCTTGGATGTCGGTATCATCTATTCAATATCGGATAGCCAATGCATGAGTCCGGTGCATGTGGTATCAAAGAAGGGAGGGATGACGGTATTCACCAATGAAGAAAATGAGTTTATTCCAACAAGAACAATAACTAGTTGGCATGTGTGCATTGATTATCGTTAGCTAAATGATGCTACATGCAAATACAATTTCCCTTTACCATTTATTGATCAAATGCTCGAAGGATTATCCGGTCATCTTTGTTACTGCTTTTTAGATGGGTTTCTAGGATACTTTCAAATTCCTATCGATCCTCACGACCAAGAAAAGACCACGTTCACTTGCCCGAGTGGTTCCTTTGCTTATAGACGAATGTCATTTGGGTTATGCAATGCACCAGCCACATTCCAAAGGTGCATGATGGCAATCTTCCATGACATGGTTGAAAAATTCATGGAGGGTTTCATGGATGATTTTTCGGTTTTCGGGTCCTCTTTCGAGATTGCTTATCCAACCTTGACTCAATGTTAACAAGATGTGAAAAGAACAACTTGGTTTTAAATTGGGAGAAATGTCATTTTATGGTTAAGGAAGGAATTGCATTAGGGCATAAAGTATCCAAGTTAGGAATATAGGTGGACCGTGCAAAAGTTGATACAATAGCCAAGTTACCACCTCCTACAAATGTGAAAGGGGTAAGAAGTTTTCTGGTCCATGTGGGATTTTACCGTCGATTCATAAATGACTTCTCAAAAATCACAAGACCATTAACACAACTTCACTTGAAGGATGCTATATTTGATTTCTCCAAAGAATGCCTTGAAGCCTTTCAACTATTAAAGGAGAAATTAAGCATTACCCCTATCATGATTCCTCACATTGGAATCTCCCTTTTGAACTTATGTGTGATGCAAGTGACTTTGCAGTAGGAGTTGTTCTTGGAAAAAGGGTTGATAAACACTCTCAACCCATATATTATGCAAGCTCAATCCGGCTCAAGAGAATTATACTACTACCGAAAAGGAACTCCTTGTTGTGGTTTATGCATTTGATAAATTCCGCCCTTACTTAGTTTTATCTAAAACTATTGTGTTTACTGACCATTCTGCCCTTAAGTATCTTTTTGCTAAACAGGATGCCAAACCAAGATTGATACGATGGGTATTACTTATACAAGAATTTGACATTGAAATAAGGGATAAAAAAGGAATGGGGAACATGGCGGCCGATCAATTATCAGGACTTGAAAACCCAGGATTAGAAGAGTGGAAGAAAAGAAGAGTGGAGTTAACTTTCCCGAAGAATATTTGATGGTAATAGCATGAGAGGTGCCATAGTATGCAAACATAGCCAATTACTTGGCTAGTGATTATCTTCGAAAAGAACTAACTCGACAACAAAAGAAGAAACTATTTTCAGAAGTGAAGTACTACCTTTGGGATGAGCCATACTTCTTTAGAAGTTGTGCGGATGGAATGATAAGAAGATGTGTCTTCATGAAAGAAAGTTTAGAAATCTTGAAACATTGCCATAACAGGCCCACTGGAGGACATCATGGAGCACAGTACACGGAAAAGAAGGTCTTTGATTCTAGATTTTATTGGCTAAAAAGTTTTAAAGATGCAACCCAATTTGTCAAAGAATGTGATTCATGCCAAAGGTCAGGAAACATTTCCTCCCGAAAGGAGATGCCCTAAAGTGTAATCCAAGTTTATGAAATATTTGATGTTTGGGGGATTGACGTCATGGGAACTTTTCCAATGTCATGAGGAAATAAATATATATTGGTGGAGGTCGATTATGTATCTAAATGGGTGGAAGCATAAGCATTACCTACAAATGATGCTCGAGTAGTGGTTCGTTTTCTAAAAAGATTATTTTTGCGATTCAGTGTCTCGAAAGATCTTTTTAGTGATCGGGGAACTCACTTTGCAAATGAAAAATTGACCAATGTATTACAAAAGTATGGTGTACACCATAGATTTCCAACACCATATCATCCACAAAAAAGTAGGCAAATCGAAGTCACACATCGGACATTGAAAAGAATTCTGGAGCGATCGGTTGGGGGTAATAAAAAAGGAGTGGTCAGAAAAGCTTGACGATGCATTATGTGTATTTCGTACCGCATTTAAAACACCTATTGTACTACACCATATAGGTTGGTCTATGGGAAGAACTGTCACCTACCGGTGGAAATTGAACATAAAGCATTTTGGGCTTTGAAGACTAGCAACTTTGAATTGGCTGAACTTTGAGCTAACCGTTTAATGCAAATGAATGCTCTTGAAGAATTACAAAATGAGGCATACACAAACTTTTTAATTTACAAAGATAAAACAAAGAAATGGCATGATGCAAGGTTAAGGGGGTGCAAAGACTTTCAAGAGGGGTAAAAGGTTCTACTTTTTAACTCAAGATTAAAGCTTTTTACTAGAAAATTAGAAACATGTTGGGATCGGCCATTTACTGTTAAACAAGTTGTTCAACTTAGGGCCATCGAGTTGATAACAAGAGATGGGACTCCCTTCAAGGTTAATGGACATAGGGTAAAACACTATGAGGAAAACATGCCAAATGAAGAAAAAGAATGGGAGATTATGAAGTTTACACGAGCCAAATCAATGCAAAGCAGGAAGGATTTCAGCTCATGACTCCCCAAAAGTGTTTGCAGGAGGTAACCATTGGGTTAGAGTTTGCATTTTCTTTCCTTTTCTTTTCTTTTTGTTTATTTTGCTTAATTTTGCTTTATTTTTGATTTTTCACTTTGAATTTTTATATGGAATTTGTTGAGACAAATAGCATGGAATGAGACAATGAGTGTGGGGTGGAAGGTTTTTTTGAAAATTTGGTAAAAAGTTTTTATTTTTAAACACCACGACGTGGTAAATATCAACACGATGTGGTGTGAAAACCACGTTGTGTTTTCGAAAAACCTCAATAAAAAAATTAGGGTTTTAACCCTATTCAGTCAAATTTCCTTTTCCTTTTCGAAACCCCATTTCTCTCTGTGCTCTCTTCTCCCACGAAGAAGCTTTCCCTCCTGCTTCAATTTTGTAAGGGTCGAAGTCTTGAAAAGAGTCGAATAGTGTTTAGTCTATTTTCATATGTGATGTATTTACCAAGTCAATTTTGTACGAAGCATAATAGTATCAGACTTAGTATTTTTTTGTACTCTCTTGTTCCCTATAAATAGGGACTGAGCTTTAGTTTAGACTAAGGAGTTTTACACTAAATTCCGGAGTCTATTTTTGTAACTGAGCTTACTGAGAGTAATAAAAACTTCAAACACTTATTTATTTTCTGAGTACAATTTCTCGAGTACAATTCATCTACAATTGGTATCAGAGCAGGAATCAAACTGCAATGATCTGATTTTCATTCTGAATCATCTGATTTTGAGTCATTTCTTTTGTCTCAAAAGTTTTCGCGCTTTTGGTTCTGAAAATCATGTCTGATCTACAGATTTGATTAGATTCTGCATTCAAATTTTATAATAAAGTGATTGATTATAAGTTTTTGATCAATTCATTTGATCAAATCTCAAATTAATCAAGTTTTCTGTGATTTCTGGATTTTTCTCGAGTGTTCATCAATGTCGAACTTTAACATGAACACAATGACTTCGTATTCTCATCTGCTCAGATCATCAACCAAAATCCCAATGCTGATTCTTGAATACTACAATCAGTGAGCTGATCGTATGGAATACTACTTGAATGGTCTGTATGAAGAGTTGTGTAATTGCATCAAAGGAACAGTCCAACCTCCACCAAATGTTCAAAATATCGGTTCATCTGAAACTACTTCTGCTGTTGAAGATCAACAAGCAAGACTGAAGAAACACGAAAAGCGTTGTATGAGGGAATTGAGAGGTGCTTTGCCACCTGTTGTTTATAACTACATTCGTTGTTGTAAAACTGCTAAGGATATCTGGAATACTCTCAAGGAAAAGTATCAAGGAAGTGAGAAGACTAAGATCAATTCTATTAAGCAATGTTTGGTTGAACTGAAAGAGTTCAAACAGAAGGAAACTGAAACAATTGAAGTTTACTATGATCGTCTGAATGAGTTGATCTACAGATGTCATCGCTATGGAATCACAAGGTCTCTAATGGAGTATAATCTTACTTTTGTTATGGGACTTAGGAAGGAATGGAGGAGTGTTAGTATGATGATCAAAAATCATCAGAGCTTTGATATTTCTTCTTTGAATGATGTTTATAATCAACTAAAGACACACGAAAGTGAAGTATCTGAGATAACGGAAGAAGCGAGACCACTAGCTCTAGTTTCGAAAGTGTTTGAAGTGGAATTTGCTGAAAAGGAGAATTCGGATGAACAAGGTTTTCTTATGAATTCAGATGATGATGCTATTGCTTTTTATTCAAATAATTGTGTTAAGAAGTTCTTCAAAAATCCTTTTAATTCTAAGGGAAAGCAGAGTAAGATAAAAAGGAAATCTTACGAAGTCTGGTATGGAAGAGAAAAAGAAATTTGAAAAGCCTGAGAAGAATGATGATAAGGTGAAAGACTTGAAGGCAGAAAAGAAATTGAAAGGAGATTCTGGTGTAGATTGTCACTACTGTAATGGTACGAATCATTTTGCAATTGATTGCATTCTTCGAAAGAAAGAGGAAAAGAAGAATAGAGTGAAGCACGAAGCTTACTATGCTGAAAAACTGGAGGAAGTTCGTGAGAAAGCCAAGAGTTTGTCTCTTGTGGCAAGAGGAGAGAATGAAGATGAAGAAAGTGGTACATATCAGATTTGGCCATCCGAGTCTGATGATGAGGAGATGAGACATCCTACTCATGGTGCCATGTTTGCAGAACTCGAGGAGAAAGAAAAAGAAGAGATATCTGGACATTTCTTCGTTTCGAAATCAAGTGACAAATCTCCAATGACTACAAAGGTACGCTCTATACTCGAATCTTTCAATATTCCTTTACATGCATATGATTCTGAAATAATTGATTTTGATGATACTGTTGCTTGCTTTGATGCTATTGTTGTGTCTGCTAGTAACGAGGCCAAGAAACTTAATAATCAATTGCTAGAGACTCAAAAGTTACTAGACACGAAACGATGCAGGGTAGAGTATCTAGAGTTGCAATTAGGAAATGTCAATAATGATAGAGAGAATCTAGATAAAGATGTTCGAATGTTGTTAGCTCAACGTAACATCTATTGTAATTCTGCAAAACGGTTGTATGCCAAATTAACTGCTTTACATCATTCGTCTGAAATTTGCAAAGAACAACATCGTAAACTATTGCCTTTTCTTGCATTCGAAAGAGAAAAAGTTGATGTAAGGTCATATGATTGTTAAAACACAATAGCTAATTTTAACAAAGTGCCAGACGATAGGTTTGCATATGGTGTTGTTAAGATAGATGAGTTTTTAAATGTTGATGAATTGGTTAATATTGTTAATGAAAGTTTAATAAAAGATGAACAAGTGAAAATTTTGAAAAGAAATGAACATTCGAAACTTGATTCACAACTCAATTTTGCTAATGTCGATGAGAATTCGGATAATCTTAGCGAAATCAGTGAAATTGAAGAAGAAGAAAGTATTGATTGTTCTCAGTTGTCTATCATTAACATCACATCTAAGGCCAAAGGTAAAGAAATTGTAAATGATTTAACGGTTGAGGATGACATTGGAAAACCCTCTACTTCGAAATCTTTTGACTTTATTGATGTGGAAGTTCGAGATAGTCAGACAGATAGTAGTGATGACAAGGAGGATGAAATTAAAGCTTCGAATGTTCCTGAAACAGAAAAGAAAGTTTCAACTCAAACTTCAATTCCAAGAGTTGTTCAACAAGTTTATGGAGAAACTGAAAACTTTAACAAGGTGATGAATGAAAAAGGTGCTCATTATTTGGAAACTCATACTGTCGTGTATCCGAATTTTACATGCACAGATGATGTAGTTTTTCCAAATCCAGTATTTGTCACAACTGGTAATGTTGAGAATGTCAAGCCTGAATTCAACAAAATGGTCGAAGAAGACAATAAGTGTTCAACTAATGAAGGATTCCTTTCAAATCAAAACACAGTTGAAAACAATCTCACTAAGAATTTGTATGTTTTTCAAAAACAAAACTCAAAACAATAATGGGTTGTTAAATCAGAAAAAGAAAAATATGTTGTTACAAAAGAAGTTGTTTATTCAACTCCAATTATGAAACTTAATTCAAATGAATTCAAGGTGCTTGTTAACGTCTTTTCAAAAGAACACAAAGTTTCAAAAAGAAAGTCACGAAAAGTAATTGTTTGGAAAGTGGTATCTAACCAAAAACCCGCCCTGACTAAATCCAAAGTTTCGTATGAGACAGTCAGTGTTTCAAAGTCTAAACTCAAAATTTTCAAACACTAAGAGTTCTCAAAAACCAATTGTCGCAAAAAAACAAAAAGACACGTCTTTTCATCATTCAATGAATGTAATAGACAAATTTCCAATAAACTTAAAGGTTGAACATATTCTAAAATTTGATAAAATTCGAAAGTATGAGAAATCACAACAAGTTGTGCATGACCAAAAACTTAACAATGTTCGAAAATCAACGAATAGTCAAAAAGTTTCAAACAAAACTTTCAAATCAAAAGTTAAATTTACTCCACAAAAGCCAAATTTTCCAAATCCTTCAATCACAAAACCAACAAGAGTTGTGTGTTGTAATGAAAAATCAGAAATTCATTCTATCAATAATTGGCTTGAAGGACAAGGTAAAAGGTTTCAATCTAGGAGCTTTTCTCAAGTTCAGATCAAAATTGCTTATGAATAGTATTTGAATGAGTCAACCACTAGAAGTTTATATTCTCAAGATTCAGAAATTCCGGTACAATGATGGAAACCAGTCAACAAATTAACAAGAAATTAGAAGGCTCAAGTGCAATCTAATGATAATCCGAAACTATCGAAAAATTTTATTTCAATATCTTTGGATAATGATGTTGATTTAATTGATAGTATAACTGCAAAAATTTGAACTTGGGCTTTTAGTTCTAAAATTCACTCCTTGTTTCAAACTAATAACCAAGGACCCAAAAAGCCTTGGGTACCTAAATTCTTTAATTAAATGTAGGTACTTTGTGACGAGCAATATGATACGAAGTGGTATATTGATAGTGGTTGCTCACTTCGCATGACTAGAAGGAAGGACAACTTAAGAGATTTTCGAAGCATTGAAAATGCTGGAGAAGTGAAGTTTGGAAATAATAAAAAATGTCAAGTGAAAGGATATGGCAAAGTAACGAATGGGCAATTCACAATAAATCGAGTTGCATATGTGGAAGGTCTTCAACATAACTTGATTAGTGTTTCACAATTAGTTGTGGGCACTGGAAATCAAGTGGAGCTTAATGAAGAAGGGAGCATAATCTCAAAAGTAGAGACAAATGAAATATTGCTAAAATCGAAACGATATGGCGATATGTTCACACTGGATATTAAACCAATAGTGGGAAAACCATCTGTTTGTCTAATTTCGAAAGCTTCAAGTCATGTCAGTTGGTTATGGCATAGACGTTTATCTCATTTAAACTTTCGAAATCTAAACAAGCTGGTTACAGAAGATTTAGTTCGCGGACTTCCTGTGTTAAATTTTGACAATAATACTCTTTGGGCAGCTTGCGAACAAGGAAAACAATATCACAAAGGACATCCTATCGTGATAGACTCAAAAATTTTTGAACCATCGGAGCTTCTTCATATTGACCTTTGTGGACCTTCGACTGTTGAAACAATTAACAAGAAACGGTACATTTTGGTTATAGTTGATGATTTTTCACGTTTCACATGGGTATTTTTTCTCAGGTTAAAATCTGAAGTAGTTCAAACATTGATTGATTTTATCAAGAAGATAGAGATGAATCTAAAAACGAATGTTCGTAGAATAAAGAGTGATAATGGGTCTGAGTTTAAGAACAAGATGTTGGATACATTCTTAACTGAAAAAGGAATTTCACATAATTTCTCATCACCATATACATCACAAAAAATGGTGTTGTTGTAAGAAGGAACATATCATTGTGTGAGGCAGCAAGAACAATGTTGACATATGCGAATCTTCCTCAGTATCTTTGGGTCGAATCCATTTCAACAGCATGTTTCACTCATAATCGTTCTTTTATTCATAAAAGATTTTAGTATCACTCCTTATGAAATAATAAATAAACGGAAACCTAATGTCAAAATTTTCCATGTTTTTGGTTGCAAATGGTTCATCATGAATCTTAAAGACAATCTTTCAAAATTTGCAGCTAAAGCTGACGAAGGCATATTTTTGGGATATTCGCATACTTCAGTTGCATATCGAGTGTTGAACAAACAAACTCACAAAGTTGAAGAAACTTTTAATCTTACTTTTGATGATTACTTTGTTAAACAAGTAGCAAGAAAGTTTGAACAAAAACCAATTATTGCTAAAACAAACAATCAAACTGAGATTGATAATTCAGTTGATTTTCATTTTGATCTCATTTTTGGTGTTCCAAATAGGGTAATTGATGATGAAGTTCATGCTGATGATAATCAAACACCTGAATCATCAAAACATACTGATGAATCAACAATAACTTCGGATACTACTGAAAATAGCGAAAGTATGCCAGATGTTCGTATGGAAGGAGAACATACGTCTATTACTCTAAATGTTGAGGGGGAGCATCCTTTCGAGGGGGGAAGAGTAGTATGAATCATGAAATTGAGGGGGAGCATCAAAATGATAATCATGTTGAGGGGGAGCATGATGCAATTAATATTGATCAAAGTGATGAATTTCATGAATTAGATGACAATATTTCTGTGGCAGGTACTGAAAATGAAGAAATGTACGAAGATGCACCATTGGAATTTGATCCTACATATCCACCACTTGAGAAATGGACAAAGAATCATCCAAATGAGAAAGTTATAGGAAATCCACAAGATGGAGTTTTAACAAGAGCTCAAATTTGTGCGAAGAATGAGGTATTAAATACGAATCAAGAATTTTGCATGTTTAATGTTTTTATTTCGAAAATAGAGCCAAAAATAGTTAAGATTGCTATGAAACACTCAGATTGGGTTGTTGCTATGCAATCCGAACTTGCTGAATTCGAACGAAACAAGGTTTGGAGACTTGTTCCCAAAACCTAATGATGTTTCGATTGTCGGCTTAAAATGGATTTTCAAAAATTAAACCGACAAAGAGGGCAATATTATTCGAAATAAAGTTAGGCTTGTAGTTAAAGGTTTTTCGCAACAAGAAGGTATTGACTATGAAGAAACCTTTTCCCCTGTCGCAAGACTCGAGGCTGTTCGAATATTTTTAGCCTATGTTGCACATAAAGACTTTGATGTTTATCAAATGGATGTCTAATGTGCATTCTTGAATGGAGAGCTCGAAGAAAAAGTGTATGTTGAACAACCACCAGGTTTTGTTAATGAAGAATATCCTAATCATGTTTACATTTTAGATAAGGCTGTGTATGGGTTAAAACAAGCACCAAGAGCTGGTATGCAACTCTCACCAATTTCTTAAAACAATCAAAATTTAAACAAGGATCAGTTGATCCCACATTATTTCGTAAGAAAGTTGGTGATCATCTAATGCTTGTTCAAATTTATGTTGATGATATTATTTTTGGCTCTACGGACCCAACTTTGTCTAGTGAATTTGAGAATTTGATGAAAAGTAAATTCGAAATGAGCATGATGGGTAAAATAAACAATTTTCTTGGGTTAAATATACGACAAAGCAAAGAAGGAATTTTCAACAACCAAGAAAAATACACAAAGAATTTTCTTGAAAAGTTTGGTATGACTAACAGCACGAAGCTACGTGTGTCAATGGCTGTAGGAACGAAGTTAACACCTTCATTGGAATCACCTGCTGTTGATCTTACTTTGTTTCGAAGCATGATTGGTTCTCTACTTTATTTAACTGCGAGTAGACCTGATATCATGTTTTCTGTGTGCAATAGTGCAAGGTATCAAGCAAATCCAAGAGAACCACATTTAATAGCTGTGAAGAATATTTTTCGTTATCTCAAAGGAACAGTTTCGTTGGGATTATGGTATCCTTTGATATCTGGATTTTTCATTCAAGGTTTTTCGGATTCAGACCTTGGTGGATGTACTCTTGACAAAAAAGTACAAGTGGAGGGTGTTAATTACTGGATGGAAAGTTGGTAAGTTGGGAGTCAAAGAAACAAACTTGTGTAGCAATTTCTACTGCTTAAGCTGAATACATTTATGTTGTTGCTTGCACTTCTCAAATCATTTGGATTCAAAGCCAATTGCGTGATTATGAAATTAATATGAAAAAGATTCCTTTGTATTGTGATTCACAAAGTGCTATTCGCATTTTTCATAATCAAGTACAACATTAAAAAACGAAACATATTGCTCTTCGTTATCATTTTATAAAAGATCATGTGGAAGATGGAAGTATTGAAGTTCATTTTGTAAAAACTACTAATCAACTTGCTGATATTTTCACTAAACCACTTGACGAGAAATCTTTTGTGGGAATTTTAGCAGGTTTGGGAATATTAGATGCGAATTCAGTTCCAGTATCAAATACTCAAAATTAACGAAATGTTGATGGTGAAAGATGTGTCGATTCAGAGGCATGCCGATTGAACCATTCAGAGGTTACTATGCATTACGAGGCTTCGACACGCTTCGTTTTCATATCTTGATACTAAAAAGTTTCATGTGCTTTGTTCTATAATTTCTTTTCATTAGATTAAAATTTGTTCAATAAAAAAAACTGGAAAAAAAAATCAAAAATAAATTTTTTTTATTTCTTTGTATTAATTTTCGAAAAATCTAAAATATCAAAAAGATTTTCTTTTGTTGCATGTTTTATTTTTTTTGTTTGTTTTTTGTTCAAAAATGAAATTTTCAAAAAGATTTTTGGTTACTTTGTTTTTTTAGGTATTCAAGAACATCTTCAAGACAATTATTCAAAGGGTCATGCTTGTGTTTCTATGGGAAGGTAATTCTCTTAAAACTTTATACTAGTTAGGATGTCTCTTGAAGCATACTGCTGCATGTCGACTCAAGCCTCAACTGACTCTATGTGTGTTACGAAAGCCTTAATGAAATATTTCATAGGAAAGTTTCTTCCAAATTAGGCTTACATTCTTATTAGTCAAATGAGCTACCTTACTCTTCTCAAATGAGTTAAGAGTTATCTGTTTGGTCCATATATAACAGAGGTACATTTGAATCTTAACCAATCTTTTTCATCACAAAATTTTTTAACACATTTCACACACAAAGACACACGCTCAAGAGGTCATTGATCAAACCAATTGTGACTTAAACATGTCAAAAAGGTGTGTTAATGATCTTAAATCATGAGACCGTGATGCAAGTGAAACCCAAATATCCGAACTTAATAAGGAATTGACGGGGAACTGTGTTCCAGATTCTTACGAAACACTTGTTTCTGTACCAAAGTTTCGTACACTCCAAATCACATTCTTTCGTATGAGTGGTTTTAACCAAATGTTTGAAACCCACGACATTTGTTACCCAATATAATCCAGATAAATAATTTTTCTTGAATGTGATTTCAGTGTGAGTATCAATTATTTTTCCTAGTCACTTTCACAAATTTGACAAAGAAACTTGTCACTGACTTTACTGGTCAAACAAGTAATTTCATTTACATTTACTCACCTTATGTTTAGGATGATATGTAACGAAATTCGTTAGCCACCCATTGAAGCCTTGAAAAAGAAGCCCTTTGATACTTTTCTAAAAGCATTCGATTGTAATTCACGGGAAAATGCAAAAGTTGTTAGTTATCTCTCTTGATAATTAACGAAGCAACCTTTGCCTGGGGTTTAACTGCTTTCGTGTCAACATTTTTGACATCACAGATCTGAATTGTTTTTGTTTGCTTCTTATCCTTTTCCTTTTAATCACCGCACTCACGAAGACCTTGAGGCTCTAAGTAATACCAACTTAGGCTGATGATTTCACAAGACTGGCAAATGACTTCGTTTCAAATACCAAAAACGAATGAGCCCAACCTCAAATACGAAACGTTTGATCTTATCCACAAATGGTTGAAATTATTTTTGGTTACTTATAAAAGGAAAATCTTCTTTCCTTTTGAAATCACACGTTCAAGAACTCAAAGAAGATCAAAAAGCCCAATTTTTTCCAGAAAGCTTTCAATCAACTTGCAAATGGCTGTTGTTCAGAATTCTACTACTAAAGAAATTGCATCCCAACCTCTGATGAAGATTCAAAGCAACAACTATCCGGTTGAATCAAATGTCTCGTTGTATCCAGATGATCTCAAGATGTTGATCGTTGTATTGAAAAGATAAGTTCTAGCCATCGTAATGTTCAAATCCTTCGTTGTGCCATTAACTTGGTTGTCTATGGCTGCATCTACTGCTTCATTCAACAAAGGAACATATATTCTCACTTTCAACATAATGAATGAAAAACGAATTCGCCTTACCAAGAAGATGTTCTCTCAGTTCTTGGAGTTACCCAATTCACCACCCTTTTTCAAACCGTCTAACCCTCAGATTATGCATATGTTCAATGAGATGGGTCATCAGCCACCACTCTTTAAAAGATAAGTGACTTCAAAAAGTCTGGACTTCCCTTTATATGGAATTTCTTATTTGGGATTTTTCTACGATGCTTAACAGGAAAAAAAGTGGGTCTTGAAAAGGGAAGATAAGAAGTTTATGCTATGGTCATGGGTTTGTATTACGACTTGAGTGTGGATTATGCCACTCAATTGTGGAAAGAATTTACGAAAAGTTTGGAAAGCACAAGTGTAGCTAAGGGAATTTCTTGTGTTAGATACTGGAGCCTGATTTTGGAGAAGGTGTATGAGAAAGAAGGAATTCAAGTTCCTCAGGGAGAAGAAATTGCTGAATTTACGAAGTATCAATTTCCAAAGAATATTAAAGATGATGAGCACATTTTTACAAGTATTGCACGAATTCCAGATGCAATGTTAAAGAATGTGAATTCTACGCTCAAGATTCTTGTTAAGTATTTGCAGACGGTAAACCCTAATGACGAAACTGGGGAGTTACTTGAAATCGAAATTGGTTTTTCCAAGCCATCCAAGAAAACGAAGTCTGATGAGGATCATGCGAAAACTGCAAAGTCGAAATCCTCACCCAAGAACGTTGAAGGTGGTGATACAAAGAATGTTGAGGGTGATGATCAGCCTTCGAAAGAAGTTGTTCCATCAAAATCTGGAATTCTGAAACGAATTCATATAAAATCCTCTAAACGAAATTCATCTGATGATTCTCCGATGGTTCATAAGACTCAGCTTAGCAGCAAAGCAGTAGTAGTTCGTGAAATCCCTACTCCTGTTGCACCGTTATCCAAGAAGAGGCGTGCTCATGATGTTGCGAAGAACATCACAGAAAAAAGGTACAAACAAAAGCTTATCATCTGAGATGATTCTTCTAACAATGAAGTTATTCCTGATACTCCTGTTGCTTCGACGTCTCCTATGGTAACTTCTTTACCTATCATTTCTTCGGTTTCGCATGTTTCAAATATTTCTCATACTTCAACCATTCCACTCGAAATAGTGATTACCAAATCAGTTACCGAGGAGGTTCCTATTTCTAACATCACTGCTAATGTATCTGATACTGGAGCAAATGTTACAATGAGTGTCGACATTTCACAGCCAGTTGTTCTTTCTTCTTCAATACCACCTATCATTTCCACTCCATTTGTTTCTTTACCACCACCACTATCAACTTCTACTTCATCTCCATTGTTTGCAACTATACTTCAACAACCAATTACTACTCTTTTTCCATCACAATCCACTTACACACCCAAACCTCATTATGATGATGAAACCGATGGAGGAGGTTTTCGAGGCACTTTCGAAGACTTGCAATTTGGTACGGAAGGGGAGGAAATTCTTAATCATATGTTAATGTCAGGAAAACAGTTTAAAATCTTGAATAGGAAGTTAAACTCACTTCTTCAGTCCCAACTTGATTCTGGAGCAAAGCATTCGGTTTCGGGTCTTAAAGTCAAGTTAATGATCAAGGCAGCTGAACGAAGACTTCATGAAAAGATAGATCTGTCTGATCAAAATAGTGAGCTTCATATCAAGAATCAGGCAGGAAATTTTAAAGGGGCCTTAAAATATTTGAAGGCTGTTGCGAAGGAACGTCATATTCTCTTCGTACAAGATGTCAAAAAGGTTCGAGAAGATGTTAACCTGAAAGAGGAAGAATTGAAGAAGGAAGTATCTCAGGAAATCGAGAATATGAATTCTCAATACAATTCAATTCAGGAAAAGGTTGATATAATTGTTGGGGCAGTTACAAATTTTGTCAAAACATTTCAAGACACAATGCCGAAATTCGAAACGAAAGCAACTAAAGACACCAATCAGCTTGCTAAATTGCAGGTTCTTCTTGAGGAACTCAAAGCTGTTGTTTCGAAGCCTATTCCAACTTTGTTTTTAACTCCTGAGTTCCTTACTCAGAAGTTGAACTTACTTGATCAAGTTATTCAGAAGACAGTTGCTCGTATTTCCAATTTTTCTCAAATATTGCCACAAAATGCCCCACCTATTGTTACAGGGGTGCAAGGGGGAGAATCGAAGGTGAGAAAAGGAGATTCAAAAGTTGTTGGAAAAGTGTTTTCTACACAAATTCTAGTTATAATTCCGATGAAATCTGATACTATCTTTACAACTGTTGTTACTACAAAACCGATTACAAAAGGGATTGTGATTGGCTCAGATAAAGAAGGGGGTAGTTCAAGTTCAGTAAAACCAAATAAAGATTCAAAAGACAAAGGAAAGGGTGTGCTAGTCGAAAAGACTAAAGAAGAAAAGAAAGCAGAGGTGGAGGCTGAAATCGAACGTCAAAGGCATATACAAAGTATTCTGAGATTGAGAGAAAGTGATCCACCTGGTATGGAAAAAGGTGATCCCAAAAAGTTGTATTCATATGAATCAATCAAATCAAGAATTGCATTCAATCACATGTATGCTTTCGAAAAGAAGCCAAGGAAAAGCTATTCGATTGCTAACACTGATTTTTGTCAGTTGGACTTTCCGATAAACGAAATGATGTTTATCACAGCTCAATACAAGGTTAGTGAGAAATTCGAAAACCCGGATGATTATACACACATGAAAATTCGATTTCATGTTGTACTTGGAAAAGAGCAAGATGAAGTGTGGTCTCTGATCAAGATCAAGAAAGTTGTTGCTATCAAGAAAGATGTCTTGTTTGAAAACATGATAAAAAATTTCAGGTATCATGTAGTTCGTGCAAACAATCAAGTTGATGATTTCAGTGTTGCCGACTTTCCTCTAATGAACTTGAATGATCTTATTCAAGTTGCATTACTTTTAAAAGAAATGGATGCATCACAACTCAAGGGTACTGACAAAGAAGTATTCAGACTAGGTCTTGCTCACATAAAAATCTTCATTGACAATTATTATGATTGTCTTGCCCTGAATGACGAAGAGTTGGGTTCTGTAACGCCTGTGTTTCCGGGCTTGCCGTTTTTAGCAATGTAATAGTCTAGGTTAACCTTTGTAACCCATTTTGAAATAATAAGAATGTATTATTTGAGTATTATGTGTTTTGTGCTTAGTTGCTTAATTATGTGGTCTGATTAATTAAGAATAAAAATAAGCATCAAAATTTAAGTGTAAAATAAACTTAATATCTTTGGTTAATGTTGTAGTAGTTAAAACGAGGTTTTTGAATATATATAGAACGCCCAAATCTGACTTCGTATGAGGAAGTTATGATTTATCGAAGTTTTGACTTAGCGGTATGCAACCTGAAATACTCGATTTGAGATCGAGCGGTTTTTTTAGCCGAAGCAATTTAAATGAGAATCGAAGATCTCATTGTTGGTATCGAAGCGATAAAAAGTTAGGCGAGAACGGACATCAAACGAAGAAGTTATGAATTTATAACAAAGTTTTTCTGTCGCGGCCTATTAAAAATAAATAATAAAAATAAAGTCAAAATTAGCCGACGGAGTCTAAACGAAACTTGTGGACCGTAGTCTCACCTTTCCGTGGATATAAAGAACGTCGAAAACGGAGTTCGTATGAAGAAGATATGTATTTATTTTTAAATAAAAAATCCGACATTATCCGAAGGGGGAGTCATCAGTCCGATCCGACGTACGCCCCGCGTACGCGAGTACGCCCCGCGTACTCCGAGAGTGTCGACACTTCGGATGACGCATGCAGTGATGATTTCGGAAGCTGTACGCGCTGCGTACTGCAGTACGCCCCGCGTACTCCGAGGCTCCAGCCTCTATAAAAGGGATCCGAAGGCAGCCGATAGTTTTGCCAATTTCTTCTCTTCTCTCTCCCGTTTTGCATCGTTTTGCGTGCCAGAAATACCCCGAAGCCCCGGTATTATTCTCTAGCCCCGAGGCAAGTCCCGAGATCCCGAAGATCCCGAGAAGTGCGGTTCCCGAGTCGAAGCTCTGCCCGCGAGAAGTTCAATTTTTGAGGAGATCTTCCAGATCTGCTGTGGATTACTACTTCTGCAAGTCGTAGTGCTGTCCGATCATCTTCTGATCAAGTGAGTGTATACTACCTTTCATAAACACGATAATAATACAAGTACGGTTTGAGTGTATTAAGTAAATTGTGGTTTATATGTGTGAGGGTGCAATTACTTTCTTCTAACAAGTAACTGTGAAGTATTTTATGCGATATACTTGTTATGTGTATATTTTGTGATTGTATGCGTGAATGGATATTCACTTTATTCCATCTCATAGATCTGAATTGTTTTCTATGGAATACGTGTTATGTGGTATGCCTCATCTGTTATGTGGAATATATATTGAAAGAAAATGATATACAGGTTTTAAACTAAGTATGAAAATATATATTTTTATCTACTAATATGTTGGGTAGAACATGGGTAGATAGTTGGTGTGTAATAAACAGATGAGAGGCCTCGATGTTGTTGTTGTTGTTGATCTAGTTATTCAGCGAAGTATGGATAATGACCACGGACTCTTTCTAGACAGTCCAGTGGAACGCTAGCAGGTTCATAACCTGTAGGTGTTGTGAACGATGTGTTCACCGGTGTACTCTATCCCCCTCATGGTTGCCTTTAGGATATCTATTGTTGAGGAAACCCCTTCGCAGTGATGTCCGTCCCGATGAAAATCCTAGATTAGGTCCCTTGAGATAGTTTTTGTTTTAGGGACGTAAAGTAAGGATAACGGGAATGGGTAATCGGGATAATGATTGGTTGGTGAAATTAAATATAACTTATTTATTGTGGGTTGAAAACCCTATATGCTCACCAGGCACCCAAGCCTGACCCACTCAGTTTTATTTATATTACAGGAAGTGGCACAAGGGCGTAAGATGGATGGATCATCTTGTTGTTTTGTTTGCAAGTCTGTATATCTATATATTTGTTGAATGACTTGTAATGTAATCGTTTATGCATTATGGTCTGTATCGGAACATGACATCCCGAGTTTTGATTATAATGAAAACGCATCTCTTGATGAAATACTTTGATAAATATTATTTTATCACGTTTTGTTTTGGGAACAAATTCTGCAACTCTTTCAAATCAAAAAGATTTACTCTGAAATTATTTAAAAGCATAAATGAAAATCGGTCTTTTCCGGCCGAGATTTTGGGGATGTCACAGTTGGTATCAGAGCATTAGTTTAAGCGAACTAGGAATTTGTAGGATTTCTAGACTTAAACTTAGAATGCTAAGTGGAATTTTAAGATGTGTGTATGTTGGATCTTAGACACGAGCACTAGTTTATTTTAGGAAAGTCGCCTAAAATGCTTTATGTGCTAATTGTTATATGTTGCCATATATGATATTAATTGTTCGGATCTACGGTTTGTTGCCGACCGGATCTGGAAACCTTATGTGTGTAGGATTCTAAGCGTATGTCTACGGTATTAGAACTAGCATGTAAACGTTTCGGAGTAATAAGGATGATTTGAATATCTATCGTGAACGAGGATCTAATTTCACCTTATTCGGTGTGTAGATCAAAAAATGGTGACAACAAGGAGTGGCGTTGGAAACGCAGATGAAAACAGGAATCAACCGCCAATGATTGAGCAGATACCTGTTGTAGCAGCAGCACCAGAACCAATAACAATGGCTGCGGTGCAAGCCATGATTCGGGCTATGCTAGCCGAACAAAGGGAAGAGATGCGACAAATGTTGCATAATAATAGGGATGAACCTATCATACCTATTGAGGAACCTGAATTGATTCCCGAGCAATCGGAGGAAGGGAACAATAGTCGCATGATGAGTCAAGTTGGGACTCAAGGGGAACGAAGGAACGATCCAGAAAGGAGAAACAACAAGGATGGGCGTATGTACAAGAACTTCTTGGGCGCCAAACCGCCAAGTATTTCTGGGAGCCCAAAGCCTGTTGAGATAATGGATTGGATCTCCGAAATGGAGATGGTATTTGAAAGTTGCGACTGTAGCAACAAACAGAAGACTGTCTTTGCAGTCAGACAACTGAAGACTGGAGTCTTGAGTTGGTGGAAGTTGTTGGTAGATACTATGCCACGAGGAGAAGCCCTGAAAATGTCATGGGAAGAGTTCTTGGAACAACTACGGGTGCAGTATTGTTCAGAGATAGATCTGATTGATCTGAACAATAAGTTTCAAAACTTGAAGAAGGGGAAGATGAGCATAGATGACTATGCTACTGCATTTACTGAGAAGATGAAGTTGTTTCCGTACCTAGTGCCAACGGAACTCTCCAAGATTGAGAGGTTTGCTAACGGACTGCCTGCCGACTTTGGTCTGACAGTCAAGATGGCAACCACTCTGAAAACGGCTGTTCGTGCAGCTAAGAATGTGGAGGCCCAGCAGAAGGAAAAGGGTCTGGAAAGAATTGATGTTGGTGAAAAGAGGAAGTTCGATGGAACTTCAGGGTCCAACAAGAAAAAGAAGTTCTCGAAGTCTGGTTCGAGGGTTAGTGGAGGTGAAGCGAAATGGTGCGACAAATGTATGAAGAAGCATCATGGAAAATGTGAGGTGGCGAACACATGCTACAAGTGTGGAAAGCCAGGGCACTATGCCAATGAGTGTACCCTCACAAAGAGAGTTTGCTATGGTTGTGGTGAGGAGGGTCATATGTCGAGGGACTGCCCGAAGAAGAAGGAGGCAGCTAGACCCAACATTTCGCCAAAGCCAAAGGCGAGAGCATTCCAGATGACACTGGAAGCTGCTAAAGATGAAGCTGATGTCACTTCAGGTACCTTTCTCGTTAACGAATTGCCTGCCCAAATTTTATTTGATTCTGGAGCCAACTACTCCTTTATATCGCATGAATTTGGTAGAAAGCTAGCTTTGCCTGTTGTTAGACTAGATAATGCCTTATTAGTCGAAGTTGCTAGTGGCAAGTTTGTACTTGTTAGCTATCGCATGAAAAACATCTTAATTGATCTAAATGGGAATAAGTTCCACGAGGAATTATTGCCTATCGAACTTAATGGTTTCGACATCGTGCTTGGAATGGATTGGCTTAGCGCCAACGACGCCGAAATTTTATGCAAGAAGAAAATAGTCAAAGTAAAACCGCCTGGGAAAGATTCGTTTATGGTGTATGGAGATAAACGTAGAGTGAATTCTGGAATTATTTCTCTAATGAAAGCCAGAAAGTGTTTGGATAAAGGATGTACGTCATATTTAGCATTCGTGATTGATGCTAAGAAGGAAAAGAAGGTGATGCAGAATATTCCAGTGGTGTGTGATTATCCAGAAGTATTTCCCGAAGATCTTCCTGGATTACCGCCTGATCGACAACTGGAATTCCGTATTGACTTGTTGCCAGGAACGACGCCAATTGCAAAAGCACCTTATCGATTAGCACCAACGGAGATGAAGGAGCTAATGATGCAACTTCAGGAGTTATTGGACAAAGGTTTCATTAGACCTAGTTCGTCACCCTGGGGAGCTCCGGTGTTATTCGTGAAGAAGAAAGATGGAAGTATGAGAATGTGCATTGATTACCGAGAGCTGAACAAGGCAACAATAAAGAATAGATATCCGTTGCCGAGGATTGATGACATGTTTGATCAATTGCAAGGTTCGAGCTATTTCTCGAAGATCGATCCAAGGTCAGGATATCATCAGCTAAAAGTAAGAGAGCGAGATATCGAGAAGACTGCATTCAGAACTAGATATGGACACTACGAGTTCTTGGTTATGTCGTTTGGACTAACCAATGCTCCAGCAGCGTTCATGGATTTGATGAATAGGGTTTGCAATCCTTTCCTTGATAAATCTGTGATAGTGTTCATAGACGACATTCTGATTTACTCGAAAAGCCAGGAGGAGCATGGCAGACACTTGCAAGAAGTGTTAGAAGTCTTGAAGAAGGAGAAGCTGTATGCTAAGTTCTCCAAATGTGATTTTTGGATTCATGAAGTCCAATTCTTGGGTCACGTGGTCAACCAAGAAGGGATAATGGTTGATCCAGCAAAGATTGAAGCTGTAATGAAGTGGGAACAACTGAAAAGTCCCACGGAGATTCGAAGCTTTTTGGGATTAGCTGGATATTACCGAAGGTTTATCCAAGGCTTTTCTTCGATTGCTAGTCCATTGTCAGCTTTGACCCACAAAGGAGCTACTTATGCTTGGAGTGAGAAGCATAAGGAAGCATTCGAGAAGCTAAAGGAGAAGCTATGCGAGGCACCGATACTTTCTCTACCCGATGGAGTTGAAGACTTCACTGTTTATAGCGATGCGTCTGGGGTTGGATTGGGTTGTGTTTTGACCCAAAGAGAAAAGGTGATAGCATATGCGTCTCGACAGCTGAAAGAGCATGAAAAGAACTACCCGACTCATGATTTGGAGTTGGCGGCGGTAGTTTTCGCTCTGAAAATATGGAGGCATTACCTCTATGGCACGAAGTGCAAACTTTTCACTGATCATAAGAGTCTCCAATATCTCTTTAATCAGAAAGAATTGAATATGAGGCAACGACGCTGGCTAGAATTACTTAAGGACTACGACTGCGAGATACTTTACCACCCCGGTAAAGCTAATGTTGTTGCTGATGCTCTCAGTCGGAAAGTCAATCTTGAAAGGAAAAGGCCAAGAGCGTTGAGAATTGAGGTTGTCTCGACTATTTTGGAAAGTATAAAGAAAGCTCAGAGCGAAGCTTCTGAGAAGAATGACCGAAGGGAGGAACGTTTGGGCAAAACATTGGTGTTCAGTGTAAACAGTCATGGACTGAAGGTGTTCCAAGATCGGATTTGGATACCTAAGACAGGAGGAGTCAGAGATCTTCTGATGGAAGAAGCCCACAAGACCGTGTACTCGATTTATCCGGGTAGCACTAAAATGTATAGGGACCTGAAACCCTACTACTGGTGGCCGACGATGAAGCTTGATGTTGCAAAGTATGTGGCCGAGTGTGTGACTTGTGCGAGAGTCAAGACACAACATCAGAAACCTTACGGGAGTTTAGAACCTTTGCCTGTTCCTATGGGTAAGTGGGAAGACATTTCTATGGATTTTGTCACTAAACTGCCCAGAACAAAGAATGGTCACGACATGATTTGGGTGGTCGTTGATCGATTCACTAAGAGTGCGCATTTCATAGCGGCCAAGGAGAAATGGTCTATGGAGAAGCTTGCAAATTCTTACGTGAAGGAAATTGTGAGGCTTCACGGTGTTCCGTTGACGATTGTGTCGGATCGTGATAGCCGTTTCACATCGAGGTTTTGGAAAAGTCTACAAGAGGAATTGGGTACCAAGTTGTGTTTAAGTACAACTTACCATCCGCAGACTGATGGTCAGAGTGAAAGAACAATACAAACGCTTGAAGATATGCTGAGAGCATGTACTCTGGAATTCCTAGGTAATTGGGATGAACATTTACCGTTGGTAGAATTTTCCTACAATAATACTCTCCACTCGAGCATTAAGATGGCACCGTACCAAGCTTTGTATGGACAGAAGTGTCGTACGCCGTCTTGTTGGCTTGAGGCTGGGGAAAAGCAGTTTATGGGACCGGAGATGGTTCATCAAACTGCTGAAAAGGTGAAAATAATTAGGGAAAGAATGTTAGCAGCTCAGGATCGTCAAAAGAGCTATGCTGACAAGAAGGGAAGACCGATAACTTTTGAGGTTGGGAATTCGGTTTTGCTTAAAGTCTCGCCGTGGAAGGGACTTATAAGATTTGGAAAAAGGGGAAAGTTGAGTCCAAGGTTTATTGGACCGTTTAAAGTTCTTCAGAGGATTGGGAACCAAGCTTACAAGCTCGAATTACCAGAAGAACTGAATGGAATTCATAACACTTTTCATGTGTGTTATTTGAGGAAGTTCACGGGAGAAGTTCCCGACATAATTCCAATTTCTGAATTGAGAATTGATGAGAACAAAAGGTTGATTGAAGAACCAGAGGCAATTGTTGACCGAAAGACTAAGAAATTGCGACGCAAGATGGTTGGGTTAGTGCTTGTCCGATGGAAACACACGAATGGGCCGAATCTCACCTGGGAGACGAAAAGTGACATGATGGGTCGCTATCCGCATTTGTTTGTTGATGTGTGATTCCGGAGACGAAATCATTCTAAGGTGGAGAGAATTGTAACGCCTGTGTGTGACAACCTGATATTTCAACTCTTTGTAATGACCAAAAAGGGTCAAGTATTGTAACCACTTTTGAGTAATAAAATTTACTTTCATAATAAAATGTACAAATAGTTCTATTTAATTTCCTTCTATGTTTAAATGTCTTTGAACCATGATCGTACGTGAAAAAGAACGCCCAAATCCGACTTCATATAGCGGAGTTATGATTTTTCCAAGTTCGGCTTAGCAACATACAGCTAAAAACTCGAATCGGAGATCGAGCAACTTTTGGCCGGAATGACCTAAACGAGAATCGAAGGTCTAGACAATGGTATTCCAGCGGTAAAAAGTCTGGCAAAAACCGACATCAAATAAAGAAGTTATGAATGTTCAAAGAAATTCGTTAAACACGATGAGTTTATAATAAATAATAAAAAAATAATTTCGGAGTTTGCCGACGGAGTCTAAACGAAAGTTGTAGAGCGTAGTCTCACCTACGCGTGAATATAAAGACCATCGAAAACGGAGTTCGTATGAAGAAGATATGAATTTTCAAAGTTTATTAAATAAATTATATATTTATTTAATTCAAAAATCGGACCTTATCCGAAGAGGAGTCAACGTCCTCCTCCGAGGTACGCGCTGCGTACCCCTGTACGCCCTGCGTAACCGGGAGACTTGGCCTCTGATCGTCCACGTCGCCCTATCCGAAGCGTCCGACCCGTCCGACCCGCTGACCCGTCCGACCCGCCCGACTCGCTGACCCGTCCGACCCGCTGTCCCGTCCGACCCGTCTCCCCAGCAACCCGTCCCATTCGAAGCCGAGGCAGTCGAGGCTTCGGTCATGCATGACGTACGCGTACGCGCTGCGTACGAGCGTACGCCTCGCGTACCGAGGCAGTTCAGCCTTCCTATAAATATGATGCGAGGGCTTCCGAGAAAAGGGCTCATTTCTCTCCTCTCTCACAATCTTGCCTCGTTTTCCATGCCAGTTCAAACTCGAAGCTCTGGTCTTTTTGCTCAAGTCCCGAGGGTCAATTTTACTCCCGAGATTCCCGAGAATCCCGAGGAAAATCCGTTTCCCGAGACGAAACTCTGCCCGGTTTTCCATCTCGCTATCTTCAAACTTTCAAGTGAGTTCATACCCCTTAATTTACCTTTTAAATATTCTATAAATTATTTTATATGCTTTCAAGGGGGGGATTACAAGTAAAACACACGAGTATTATCGTGTGTTACATAAAGAAACTCTTTTATATGCTGTTATATATCCAAATCACATGCGATTTATAAACCTTTAAGGAACTTTTATATATATATATATATATATATATATATATATAACATATGTTAAAATAGCATTCTATCTTTTGAAATATAAATTTGTTGTAATGCATGTATAAACTGAACTTTTCTTAGATTATTCTTGTCTATCTTAGACTCTACAACAAAAATCTATGCTTTTATAAACAAGTGATTCCTTTTCTAGGTATTTCTAAACAAACAAGACACAATTTTAGAAAACTATAATAGGTATAGTTTTACGAACAAATTTCTAACTCTTATGTACTAGAAACATGAATTTCAGGAAGTTTACTTTCGTATACAAGAACAAACGTAACATTTTAACAAGTAGATATGTTTTTATACCACGGTTTTGTGAGACACTAACTTCATGTACGTTCGAGTACACATTTCAAGTCCTGTATTATATACCAGAATCCCTTGGAGGGGGAGCATGGTGTTTGTGTATAGATCTATACGGGCTTGACAAACCCGCGCCCTGACTGTTAGCTGCAGTCCACTGTTTGGGGTGACAAACGTCATAACATTCCAACGCCTGAAGAACGTTGTGTATAGGCATTCCGAGTCAATAGTATGGTTATAAAACTCACAAGGGGTATTAAAAATGCATTGATTTACAAGGTTTTCGAACTCATTGGTTATTTTACACTTACATACATTTTGGAAACAAACATTGGTCTTGAGTGAAGGCTACTATTATACTAGTAGAAAATATAAGATTTTCTAAACACAAACAAACAAAGACAAAACATTTCATTTCATTCAAACATTGTCATTTAAATACTTATGAAACTCACCAGCTTAAATGCTGATCTACTCTTTCAAAATTACTTGTATGTCCCAGGAAATCAGTAAATTTCAGGTATTCATTTTGCTTTTGATGAAGGGATGCTGCGGCGCCAGTTTAATCTCGTATTTCGACATCATATTGTAATTGGTTTTGAACATGTAACTTTTGACAAATGTAAACTTTCAATTATATATATGATGGTTGTATTGCTTTCTTTACTATGTATTCATTTGTTACGTTACCACATGAAGTCATCCGCCCCCGAACGTTTCCGCCGTTCAGGTTTGGGGGTTTGACACTGTGTTTCCGGGCTTGCCGTTTTTAGCAATGTAATAGTCTAGGTTAACCTTTGTAACCCATTTTGAAATAATAAGAATGTATTATTTGAGTATTATGTGTTTTGTGCTTAGTTGCTTAATTATGTGGTCTGATTAATTAGGAATAAAAATAAGCGTCAAAATTTAAGTGTAAAATAAACTTAATATCTTTGGTTAATGTTGCAGTAGTTGAAACGAGGTTTTCGAATATATATAGAACGCCCAAATCTGACTTCGTATGAGGAAGTTATGATTTATCGAAGTTTCGACTTAGCGGTATGCAGCCTGAAATACTCGATTTGAGATCGAGCGGTTTTTTTAGCCGAAGCAATCTAAATGAGAATCGAAGATCTCATTGTTGGTATCGAAGCGATAAAAAGTTAGGCGAGAACGAACGTCAAACAAAGAAGTTATGAATTTATAACAAAGTTTTTCTGTCGCGGCCTATTAAAAATAAATAATAAAAATAAATCAAAATTAGCCGACGGAGTCTAAACGAAAGTTGTAGACCGTAGTCTCACCTTTCCGTGGATATAAAGAACGTCGAAAACGGAGTTCGTATAAAGAAGATATGAATTTCTGAAGTTTGATAAATAAATTGTATTTATTTTTAAATCAAAAATCCGGCATTATCCGAAGGGGGAGTCACCAGTCCGATCCGACGTACGCCCCGCGTACTCCGAGAGTGTCGACACTTCGGATGACGCATGCAGTGACGATTTCGGAAGCAGTACGCGCTGCGTACTGCAGTACGCCCCGCGTACTCTGAGGCTCCAGCCTCTATAAAAGGGATCCGAAGGCAGCCGATAGTTTTGCCAATTTCTTCACTTCTCTCTCCCGTTTTGCATCGTTTTGCGTGCCAGAAATACCCCGAAGCCCCGGCATTATTCTCTAGCCCCGAGGCAAGTCCCGAGATCCCGAAGATCCCGAGAAGTGCGGTTCCCGAGTCGAAGCTCTGCCCGCGAGAAGTTCGATTTTTGAGGAGATCTTCCAGATCTCCTGTGGATTACTACTTCTGCAAGTCGTAGTGCTGTCCGATCATCTTCTGATCAAGTGAGTGTATACTACCTTTCATAAACACGATAATAATACAAGTACGGTTTGAGTGTATTAAGTAAATTGTGGTTTATATGTGTGAGGGTGCAGTTACTTTCTTCTAACAAGTAACTGTGAAGTATTTTATGCGATATACTTGTTATGTGTATATTTTGTGATTGTATGCGTGAATGGATATTCACTTTATTCCATCTCATAGATCTGAATTGTTTTCTATGGAATACGTGTTATGTGGTATGCCTCCTCTGTTATGTGGAATATATATTGAAAGAAAATGATATACAGGTTTTAAACTACGTATGAAAATATATATTTTTATCTACTAATATGTTGGGTAGAACATGGGTAGATATTTGGTGTGTAATAAACAGATGAGAGGCCTCGATGTTGTTGTTGTTTTTGATCTAGTTATTCAGCGGAGTATGGATAACGACCACGGACTCTTTCTAGACAGTCCAGTGGAACGCTAGCAGGTTCATAACCTGTAGGTGTTGTGAACGATGTGTTCACCGGTGTACTCTATCCCCCTCATGGTTGCCTTTATGATATCTATTGTTGAGGAAACCCCTTCGCAGTGATGTCCGTCCCGATGAAAATCCTAGATTAGGTCCCTTGAGATAGTTGTTGTTTTAGGGACGTAAAGTAAGGATAACGGGAATGGGTAATCGGGATAGTGATTGGTTGGTGAAATTAAATATAACTTATTTATTGTGGGTTGAAAACCCTATATGCTCACCAGGCTCCCAAGCCTGACCCACTCAGTTTTATTTGTATTACAGGAAGTGGCACAAGGGCGTAAGATGGATGGATCATCTTGTTGTTTTGTTTGCAAGTCTGTATATGTATATATTTGTTGAATGACTTGTAATGTAATCGTTTATGCTTTATGGTCTGTATCGGAACATGACATCCCGAGTTTTGATTATAATGAAAATGCATCTCTTGATGAAATGCTTTGATAAATATTATTTTATCACGTTTTGTTTTGGGAACAAATTCCGCAACTCTTTCAAATCAAAAAGATTTACTCTGAAATTATTTAAAAGCATAAATGAAAATCGGTCTTTTCCGGCCGAGATTTTGGGGATGTCACAGCTTCGAGTATGGATAGGAAAGTATCTGTTGCAATGGGACTTTCGAAGACACAGGCTGAGTTGAAAAAGTATGATGATGGAGAAATTTGTTTAAAACCATTTGATTTGGTTTTTGCTGGGAAAGACACTAAAGGAAAAGCTAAAAGATTTCTCTTTCAAGTTGCTGAGATCAAAAGATATACAACGTCACAATATACAAACTTTATTGTTCGTATGAACAACTGCAAGAAAAATAATGATGGTGATAAGAAGGAGTTAAAGAAGGTTTTAACATGGTATACCAAGATACAAACGATGATGCACTTAGCTGCTCAGATTCTCATGAATTGAGTAGTTCTACTCGTTTACAAAGGGGGAGATTGAAAGGGTCAAAGTCTTGTAAAGAGTCGAATAGTGTTTAGTCTATTTTCGTATGTAATGTATTTACTAAGTCAATTTTGTACGAAACGTAATAGTATCAAACTTAGTATTTTTTGTACTGTCTTGTTGCCTATAAATAGGGACTAAGCTTTAGTTTAGACTAAGGAGTTTTACACTAAATTTCGGAGTCTATTTTTGTAACTGAGCTTACTGAGAGTAATAAAAACTTCAAAGACTTATTTACTTTCTGAGTTCATCATATTGATCATTCTTGTTCTTAATCAATTTCTCGAGTACAATTCATCTACAAATTTTTCGATTTCTACATATAAAAGGTAACAATTTTCACTTAATATCTTTGTATTAATCGCGTATAGAAGTCTACATGGTGTAATTTTGCTGTTAAGAATGGTTATTTTGAGGTAATATTAAGATTACAGTTCCGATTTTGGACAAAATTGGACTTGATTTTTCGTGTTTAGACTCTGCATTTTACTTAAAATTACTCGATATTAGGCCCTTAACAAACCCTTGATTTGATTGGAGTTGATTATGGTCTGAATTTTTTTTGATTTTGCCCAGTTACTCGACCAGTACATCGACCACATTGACTCGTCGTGGTCCTCGTCGTGGTTAGTAAAAATGACCATAATCTGTTTGCTTTGATTACTAAACTTGCAACTTGTTGTTTGGTGTTGTTTTTTCATTTCTTTTGCAAACAATGGCTATCCGAGGTAGACGAAACCAACCCGGGGGTCGTCCCGAGTTCCCATGGTACACTTTTCCAAGAGTAGTGGGTCCAAAAGTGTTAGTACAATGGAATGGGAGGCTTTCATGGATGCAAGAACGCAAAGTGCATGTCTCAGCTGAAGTCAATTGGGCATGGAAGGATCAAGTTGGTTTGTTGGAAGCTATTGAACTATTTTGGTTCAATCCTTTGATGGGGTTCAAGGGAGGTTTTATGTATGGCAAGGAGGAGGTTGTTTCAAAGTCAAGAAGTGATCTACAAGGAATTGATGGTTGAGTTCTTGGTAACTGCTGCATTCCGGAGGCAAATTGGAATCCATGAGCCCAAGAACATCACATTTTGTCTAGGGGGAGAGTGGTGCGAACTAAGCTTGGTCGAGTTTTCAATGAGGATGGAACTTTATATATCGTCCGAGGTTCATACCGAATATATACTGAGTTCATCATTGGTTGTATCCGGACCACCCAAAGTTTCAGGGATGACACTTATTGGCCAAATATATCCAATGATATATACAATTCTGGGACCACACTAGAAAGTGAGATCCGGTACCCTTTACATCGCCTCCTTCACAGATTGATCACCAACCCCATAAACCAGAGGCAGGAGGGGGATAAAGTCCCAGCATCGGGTGTGTTCTTTATATGGGTCCTCATTACCCCAAACATTTTTATTGACATTTCATATCTAGTGGTGGAATTTTTGGCCATTCGGGCGAGCAGGGACCGACGTGAGTCCCCTCTTTATGGTGGGATGTTAATCACACATTTGGCATGGTCCTTTGGAATCCTTGGAAAACATGAAGCCTCTTTCTTAACAGTCGAGCCAAGAAAATCTTTCTCTCATCTTTTATACAAACATGACCGTATTGTCATTGACAACAGGTATGGTAATTTCTTCATTCCCGATGATACACCGAGAAACCAATCCGGGAGGAGGGTTAGACAAAGAGGTGGTGATGCAGGTGATGATGAACCACCCGAAATTCCGACCGAGGACGAGCTTTCTATGGACTCGTATAATGTTGCTCAAAGGAGGTATCAAGACAACTTGGTTAGGGGTATTAATTACATGAACATGCATTTGGATCTCCTTATGCAACATATGAACCTTCAGAAATCCAGTTCTTATCCGGTTAAATACCCATACATTCCAACTTGGGACGAGTTGTAACGTGAGCAGCAAGAAAAAGTGGAGGAGGAGCGAATGAGGATGATGGGGAGTGATTGATTTTTATCCTTATAACATCCATAAAATTCATAAAAAAAATTAAACTTTTTCAAACACCCAAAAAACACCATTTATTACAAATTGTTTTCTAAATAGTATAACATCAGAGAATCCCAGAAATCATGTCATAAAATGTGAGGAGGTGCACGATCAAATCTTTGCTTTTCCGCGATCATCATAGGTACCTGAAACAAAATCCAAAACTATAAGCCCAAAGCTTAGTGAGTGTCCCCTAAAATACCAGTATCATATGTAGGGTCCGTTAGGTGTTGCGTCTTGGGCTCGTTCTTAAGTCCAATTTTGTATCCGGATTGGGCCTGTCCATCCGTGAGTTATGTTCTAGGGTTTAGTATATATAGATGCTTGTATGCATCTTAGTACGTAAGATTTGAAGTCAATTATTTCATAGATATTATTTTTATCGTTTGTAACCCTAGTAGCCTCTACAGCGGAAGTTCTTTATCGAGCTCTGCTGAGGCTTGAATCTATTGAATCATTCGACATACTTTAATTCACTCTTGTGCTTGATATTTCTGTTTTACGTTTTCGTGATTAACCTGTTTAAAGATCTAAACGATCAAAGAGTTATTCAACTCATCAATTGGTATCAGAGCAGGAGATTGTGTAATTCATACACATCTTTTCTGTGATAGAAGTGGTTAGGGTTTATTCTGCATTCATTGATATTTATTGAGCTGTCACTCATAATTGACGTATCTCATTAATTATTCATCTTGCCCTAATATTACGAATTACAAAGTCTGATCTTATAACAGGTTACACGATCAAGCATGGACGATTCTCAATCCAATCCCATCAACATCTCTAACAACATCGGTTCAACCACCAATATTCCAATTCTCTATACTCAAGACTATGAAGTATGGGCACACCACTTTGAAGATTACGTTATTGGATCTGACGATAACGGGTATCTGATATGGGAAGCTATCACTTCTGGTCCTTTCACTCATTCAAGTACGTCCAGGATCATTAAAACTCAAAAGGAGTATAATGATCTATTAAAAGATGTGAAAGACGTCACTCAGGATGAAAAAGAGAAGTTCCAATGCAACATTAAGGCATTGAGACTAATTCGATTTGCTCTTCAGTCTGACACGTTTCGATTAGTCAGTTCTTGCAGTACAGCAAAACAGATCTGGGATCGACTGTGAGAGCTCTACTCCACAGATGAAGATCTAGAGCATTCGATTCAGACCCTACTTCTCTCTGAATTTGGAGAATTCAAGCAGATGCCGGATGAGGCTGTTACAAAACATTTGATCGGTTCAATCATCTTCTCAGCAAGATGATCAAGCATGACATTGAAATAAAGCTTATCGAACAGAAGGTCACATTCTTAAATGGCCTAAGATCCGAATGGAGAGCTGTTGTGTCAACGGTTAAAGCACATGAACAGTTCAAATCGTACTTGTTGGCGAAACTGGTGGGGATTCTGAAATCCCAGGAAAAGACAGTGTTGCAAGAGAAAAGCATGGTTTCAAATTTGGGGTCTTTGGCGCTTCTGTCCAAAGGTAAGAGTGCAGCAGAAGACGAAGAGGATTTAAATCTGGGAGATCACGATTTGACAACTAAAGACTATGCTATGATGGTGTCAAATCCCAGAAGGTTCATTAAGAAAAAGTTCCTACCAACAAAAATCGAAATTGGCAGGGAAGCTACAGCTCTGAAAAAGTGAAAGAGGAGCCAAAGGTTGAAGAATCGAAGAAGGAAGCGAAGGGTGAAGCTGACTCTGGTGTCAGTTGCTTTTACTGTGGTGGGAAAAATCACTGTGCAAAAGATTGTGTGTTGAAGAAGATGGCAGAGAAAGATGAAGAGAAGGATGAAGAAACAAGTCTCCTAAAAAGACTGGATGAGATTAAGAGGAAGAAAGCTGCTACTAATCCCTCTATGAATGCTCTTATTGTGCAGGGTTCGGTAGATGATGATGAGTTCGGTGGCATGCAGGTGTGGTCGACTGACTCAGAAGATGATGAAGTGAGAAAGCCTTCTCATGGAAAGGCTTATGTAGCAAAGAGTGGTGAAGCTGATGGAAGATGTCTGATGGTGACAGATGTATCTCAGATGAGGGGATACAACACTGACGGTGGAAACGAAGAGGCTAAGGAGCGAGAGGACTTGTTCTTTATAGCGAAACCTCTCACTATGCAGATCAGTGAGCTGGATGAACTGATCAAGAAGGTACAATCTATTTTTATTTCATTTAAAATTCCACAAAAATCATATGAAAAGGAATTAAATAACTTGAATTCAAGAATTTCGAATCTAGATAGTTGTTTAACTCAAACACGGGTCTCTAATTCTAATCTAACTGACCAAATAAGTAGGGTGTCATCCAAGAGTGAGGAGTGAAGGATTTGGATAGAGCAAAAAGAGTTGGAGCTGGTTAAGTCTAGGGATGAGAACATTTATTTGCAAAGAGACAATCTCAAATTATTAAAACAGAGGAATGTTTTTTGTTTAATTGCCAAAAGGCTTTATGCTAACATTACTCAGCTGCATTTAAATTGTGAAATAGGACAGAAGATACATCACATGATTTTACCCTTCCTTGAGTTTATGGAGGATGAAATTAATGTCGAAGCATACAACTGTGAAAGTGTTGTATCTTCTGATGACGTCAATCCCACTTATATGTATGGTCTGGACAAAATTGAATCTTTTATAAAGTCCAAAGACCATAAGGACATGCTTAAAAATCTTTTGGATGAAAATGATAAGTTGAAACTCAGGGCCGAAACCGTACAAAAATTTGACTCATTGAGTACCAAATTGAGTTCAGAAAATAAAATTGATGTTGAAAATGCATCTGAACTTAATGAGGACGATGACATGAGTGAAATTTATGTAGAGGATGTTGTTGACTGTTCCGAGTTCATTAGGAGCGAACCTGAAAACCACAAAAATCTGATTTCTGAAAATTTTGTGGAATTCGCTCGTTTGTCCAAAACTAAGTCCCTAATCCTTAAAGAAAAGGTTGTTCTATTTCAAAAGGTCAGAACAACTGCCAATCAGGTTTATAAGGTCACGGGAGTAACCGAACATCAGACAGGCGAACTCACTGCCATGGTGAACGAAGATAATGTAGATGGCTGTGATGAGTTTTTCTGGTTTGCACCGATAGACAACGCAAATGAAATAGTCGGTTTGTCGGAGCGAACATCATGGAAGGCCAAAGGAAGATATGTGCCCAAACCTCTGAATAAGCCTACCAATTTTGACGTACCAAGTTCCAGTGGCACAAAAGAGATTCCAGCGGAAGAAGTAACCTCTACTAGCGAAACCTCTTCCATGAAAAGTGAACCTGTTGCTAAGAAGCCGAAACAAAAGGCAAATATCCAAAGACAACCAAAACAGGTGAAAAATCAAAAGCAGCAGAGAAACTTGAGATACAAGAAAAATCTCTAAGAGCAAAAGCAGTTTTGGCGCTCTCAAAATCCTCACTACACACTCTTTGACAAACATTCTAAGTCAAAAGGAGAAGAAAACAGGAGTAAAAGGAACTTGAAATCACCGATTCAAAAGAACCAGAGGAAGACTTTCAGGCCACAGGAAGAACAAAACCGAAAGGATAGGTTCGGTCCGAAAAGCAACAACAACCGAAGAGCTGGTTTCGGTCCACCAAATGACAACAGGCAAAGACCAGATTTCAGCCCGTCAAGCTTTTACAATAAAAGACCCAGTTTCGGGCCACCAACCTGCAACACCCGAAAATCCAGCTTCGGTTCATCATCAATCAGCAATCGAAAGTCCAGGTTCGGTCCCTCAAATGAGCTCAACCGAAAGGGTTACTTCGAACCTCAAGACAGGAAAAATTCTCATTCTAATCTCTTTTCTTATAATTCTTCTTTTTCTCAATCTTCTTCTAAGCCGAATTCTAGTCCTACACCAAATTCAAAATCATAAAAGGATTTGAAAGGAAAAAAGAAAATTTCCTCAGCTAATGAAGACCGAAAGCAGGCTAAAGTCCAAACACCAGAACCTAAATCCAAAACACCTGCATCTAATTCTAATAAAATCAAAGTGCTTACTATTAATAGAAAAGATGAAACAACCTGAATAAAACGAACATATCTCGTTGATGTTTCTCTTACTATTCCTGTTTCTGTAAAAGGCTCACGTGAACCCAAGAAACTTTGGGTTCCTAAATCTGCTTAATTTTTGCAGGTTATAAGTGACGAGTAGTTTGACGAAGAATGGTACATAGACAGTGGCTGCTCGCGTCACATGACAGGAAGGAAGGAAGAGCTAAGGGAGTTTCGGTCTCTTCAAAATGGTGGCAATGTCAAGTTCGGTAACAACTCTTATGGAACGATAAAGAGTTATTGGATGATAACAAATGGAGATTTTACAATCAGAAAGGTGGCGTATGTAGAGGGGTTGCCGCATAATCTCATCAGTGTGTCTCAACTGGTGGGAGGAACCGGTCTCAAAGTCTCGTTCGATGATGAAGGTTTAGAAGATATAGAGAAGAAATCCAACAAAGTCATTCTCAAATCAGATCGAAAAGGTGAAATGTTTCCTCTGAATCTCAGACCAATCAAAGGGAATCCAACAATTTGTCTTTTATCCAAAGCTCACTCAGACGAAAGTTGGTTGTGGCACCGAAGGCTCTCACATCTCAACTTCAAAGACATTAACAAGCTTGTCACCAGCGGTCATGTTCGGGGTCTTCCATTGCTTAAGTTCAATCGAGAACACTTATGTGCTGCATGTGAAATGAGAAAACAAAGTCGTCAAAGTCATCCAACCATCATAAACACCAAAGTTGTTGAACCACTTGAGTTGCTTCACATCGACTTATGTGGTCCATCATCAATCGAGAGCATTGGCGGTAATAAGTACATTCTTGTTATTGTTGATGACTTCTCACGTTTTACTTGGGTGTTCTTTCTAAAGCACAAATCTGAGGCGACTCCCAAACTGAAGATCTTTATCAAGCAGGTCGAAGTGCAACTGAGGAAAGTCGTTCGAAACATTAGGAGCGACAATGGACTGGAATTCAAGAACAAAGAATTCGAAGACTTCTTGGAAAAAAAAGGGACCAGTCACAACTTCTCAGCACCTTATATACCTCAACAGAATGGTATTGTCGAAAGGCAAAATCGATCCCTGTGTGAGGCGGCACGAACCATGCTAAGTTTTTCTTCCCTTCCTATATATTTATGGGCTGATGCCATTGCTACAGTGTGTTTTACTCAGAACAGGTCTTATCTCAACAAGCGTTTCTCTCTCACTCCTTATGAGATAATCAACAACAGGAAGCCGAATGTCAAGTTCTTTCACGTGTTCGGTTCCAGGTGCTTCATCTTCAACTCCAAAGAACATCACAACAAGTTTGATGTCAGAGCTGATGAAGGTATCTTTCTGGGATATTCTCTTACTTCAAAGGCTTACAGGGTTTTGAATAAGCATTCAAAAAGAATTGAAGAAACCTATTATGTGACGTTCGATGACAATTACGTCAAGAACTTGAAGTCCACTGAAGAAGCAATAGGAGAGATTTTCTCTCAAACAGGTTAAGTCACAGCCTCTATCGCCAATCTCTTTGACCAGTTCATGGATCTATTTGATGAACCTGAGAAAGCAGCTCACTCTAAAGCCACGGCAGCAGACAACAAGATTGATCACCTTAAGAAGATCGTAGAAGATGCAGCCAAACGAATGGGAGCGGAAGAACCAGTTCGAAAAGAACCCCCCAGAGCGGTACTTCGGTCGAGGGGGAGAATCTTGTTGGAATAGTGTCTAAGGCTGCAACTATATTAGGCAAGTATTTGACCCGGTTGTGCATGGTCCTTTTGGGTTGCCTTCACCATAGCAACTTGATAGGATGATTTATTAAGAGAGAGTAAATATTATTATTATATTATGAGAATAATATATTGTTATTTGATTAATATAAGCCATAGAATTAATTAGAATTAATTTGGTGACTTAAAGAGATTAATTAAATAAAGGGGTATAAACTGTCAATTGTTTGATAGTAAAGCTTTAGACTGTAAATCCTTATAGAAAGGGATGGGACGAATTCTAGAAGCTAAAGGATAGCTAATTCGTCCATGGCTTATCTATGGAAAGGATTTGGATAGCCTTAAGAGAAGATTATCCAATTAGGGTTTAGGTTGTAACCCTTAAGGAGTCTACAAGTATAAATAGACCCCATGGCATAAGGAAATCGGCATCTCTCCTAGAGTAAGAGAACCCTGGCCGATTTCCTCCCCTCTCCTCTCTCCTAAATCATCTTCCTTGCTATTGGTGTTTGTAAGCCATTAGAGGAGTGAAATTTGTGACTCTAGAAGCTCCAAGACCACAAGATCAACAAGGAACTCAAAGGTATGGTTTTAGATCTGTTTCAATGTTGTTATTTAACCTAATTAGCCATTAGAAGTCTTGGATTCCAAGCATGTTTAATTAGAAAGCCTAGATCCAAGCATTAGGGTTTTGCATGCGCACATAGGAAAGTTCTTATGGCTAAAACCCATCAGTGGTATCAGAGCCTAGCTTGGTTTTCTTTAAATTGTTGCTTGATTAACTGAAACAAACCTGCAAAATTCGAATTTTTGGTTTCTGAGTCATGGACTCGGCGAGTTCCAAAGTGGACTCGGCGAGTAGGCCTGACTCGGCGAGTCCCTTTGTGCACTCGGCAAGTCCAGGCGTCAGGAATGGCCAGATTCGGGATTTTTTCATAATTATCTTATGGAAACTTACCTTAATCATATTAGATCAACCCTAATCCGATTTTTTGATATATATGACTATTATCTTGATCTAATTAAAGATATTTATCAACTAATAAAATATTTAATTTCCTTATATGATAATTAATTAATTATTTTGATTATTTTGGTAATTATCTTAAAAATAAATCTTGAATAAAATCAAATATAGATAATTAGGATATTAATTGTTAATTGGAATTATTTTTTATTTGATCCTCCATGTTTTAAATGTATAAAATTTGCCCTCAAGTTTTGAAATTTATATTTGTGATTAAAAGTTTTAATTTAGACAACTTAAATTTCAAACCCTAGATTTTAAAAGGTTTAAAATACAACCCTATACTAATATGATATTACTAGAATAATATATATATGTATAACTAAATGCTAGTCTTACCGTTAGTAGGCTTCATTCACGAAGCCGATCTATAAGGTGGGTATAAGGTTGCGGCCTATAAAATGGCGCTAAATGGGTGTACACTCACACCCACCGCTTGCTTGATTGGTGGAGGGTCGTTAGCCGAACGGGTAGGATAGGGCAACCTCATCCTCTCATTAAAAGTATAATAAGTAATACAAAGTAACTACACATTTTTTAAATTTCCCAATCTTAGTTACTTTAGGAAAAGTGAATTGATGCAATCCCATGAAATTACACTTTGCACCCTTGCTAAAAAGTTAGTGGAGCGTGTGTGGTTTACCGGCACACTAATTGGTTCTAAGCAAAGGTGGCAAAGGGTGATTCATTGTTTATCATAGTTCGCTGGAGCGTGTGTGGTTTACCGGCACATCGAATAGGTGATCGTTACAATGAAGGCACCATGTGAATTTGCATGGTAATTCACACCCGCTTTGTGATCCTCGGTATCCCAGTCACAAACAAGAGGGGCATATCGAGATTTAAACATGCCATTGAATAGTTTCAATGAATCTCATCCGAACCTAGGAATTCTCAATACACTTAGGACTAATAGTTTAAGTTTTGTGATGGAGAATTAGTGAATTGTCATTCGCTTACCTTCAATTTATTTGCATGCTAGATTACGGCATCCCTTTTCTAGTATGTAAATGTTATTGTTGGATCCTAGCCCTAATTTTTTCTTATTGGGTGATGATTAGGGATTCTTGTTCTAATCTATCTTTGTCCTTTTTCTTTTGTAGATGTCGAACGCAAACAACGCTGCTGTTAGTTCTTTCACGTTGATGAGCCTTTGCCAAAAGGTCACCTTCGATGGAACGAACTTTAGCGAATGGATAAGATACATTCGCACCATTGCTCGCTATGAGGATAAGGAGTATGTCCTTGATGAGAAGCTCGAGAAAATCAACCCCGAAATCGCTACTCCGGCCGAAATCACCGCTTTTGAGACTCATGAGGGAGATGCAACGAAGGTACATTGCATCATGATTGCCACCATGAACTCCGAATTCCAAAAGTCCTACGAGGACATGTACCCGTACGAGATGCACCAAGACTTATTGGAGACATACCACCAGAACGCGAGACAAGAGCGTTATGAGATTTTCACTAACATGATTTCCGCTAAGATGGGTCATGGAGAATCTCTTACCGTGCACCTGCAAAAGATGCAAAGGTATGTGGACCGCCTTCGCAAGTTAAATGTTGACTTCGGTGAAGACTTGGCGATCGACATGGTGCTTCACTCTTTGCATCCGATGTACAACCAATTTAGGATGACCTACCACATGAACAAAGAAGAGGTCACCCTAAGCAAACTCCAAGGTCTCTTCAGGGTCTCTGAGAGCAACTTCAAGGACAAGTCTGTTGCACCTACTCCCAATCCGACTACTGCTCCAGTCTTGGCTATTGGTCAAGGAAAGGGAAAGAAGAGGAAAGCTTCACCGAAGAACTATCGCAAGGTCAAAGCCCGAGATGGTGCCTCTTCTAGTGGGACCAAAGTTGATCCCGCTAAGCCCTGTCCTAACCCGAAGGAGGCAGAGTGCCACCACTGCCACAAGATAGGACATTGGAAGAGAAGCTGCCCAGAGTACCTGCAAGCAATCAAAGAGGGAAAGATCAAGCCATCTTTTGCAGGTATATATACAATTAAATCTAACGATTCTAATCATGCTATTTCTTGGGTTCTTGATACCGGTTGTGGTTACCACATTTGTTCTAATGTGCAGGGACTAAGAAGAAGTAGGGATGTGGAGCAAGGAAGGATCAATCTAATCATGGGGAACAGAAGATCGTCGCCTGTGACCAAGATTGGAGTGTATTCTTTAGTTCTTAGGAATAATTTGTGTTTAGATTTGAACAATTGTTGCTATTCGCCAGAAATGGCTAGAAACATCATTTCATTTCATGGTTTATATAGACAAGGATTTAGATTTTCTTTTAATAATGAGAATGGTTCTATTTTGGCTTATCTAAATGGTGTCTTTTACTTTGAATCTATACCATGTAATGGAATATATGAAACTATTATGATTGTTGATAACTTAGGAAATGATGTTTTGAATATAGATTCTTCCACTAGTATGGATAAAGCATCCTTATGGCATTGTTGTCTTGGACATGTCAACAAGAAACGCATAGCCCAACTCCAAAAGGATGGAGTGTTAGAGTCATTCGACCTTAGGGAAGATGACACATGCGAGTCTTGTTTACTTGGAAAGATGACCAAATCACCCTTCACGAGTACGTGTGAAAGGGGTGAGGGTCTATTGGACCTAATACATACCGATGTATGTGGACCGTTTAGATCAACCACGAAGGATGGGAACCGCTTCTACATGACTTTTACCGATGATTATAGTAGATATGGGTATATCTACTTAATCAAGCAAAAGTCAGAAACCTTTGAAAAGTTCAAAGAGTTCAAGAATGAAGTGGAGAATCAATTGGGCAGGAAAATCAAGATGCTTCGATCCGATCGAGGAGGAGAGTACCTAAGTCTTGAATTCCACGATTATCTCAAGGAGTGTGGAATAGTTTCACAATTGGCGCCTCCTAGGACACCGCAGTTGAATGGTGTGGCAGAAAGGCGTAATCGAACCTTATCGGATATGGTTCGCTCTATGATGAGTCGTGCTTCACTACCTATCTCTTTTTGGGGGTATGCCTTAGAGACTGCCGCCCATATCCTTAACCGAGTCCCTACTAAGAAGGTTGCCAAAACACCTCACGAGATGTGGACAGGGAAAGCTCCCTCGTTGGCACATATCAAGGTTTGGGGTTGCGAGGCTTTCGTAAGACGAGATACTCACGACAAGCTTGAACCTCGAAGTGAGCGATGTATTTTCATCGGCTACCCGCAGACATCCTTTGGATATCTCTTCTATAGACCGAAGGACATTGTTGTCTTCGTTGCGAGGAGAGGAGTTTTCCGAGAGCGAGAACTCATAAGCCAAGGAGACAGTGGGAGGCAAATTGAACTTGAAGAGATTCAAGAGTCGATAGATGAAGGAACCTCTACCGCTGGCACTCAACCAGAGGAGGAAACTCCAGTTGAACCGATTGACGAGTCCTTACCTCTTAGACGTTCCGATAGAGTTAGAGTTCATCCCCAGTTTTATGGTTTTCATATTACTACCGAAGGGGACAAGTATATTAGTGATGGTACACTAGTAAATCTTGATGAACCTAATAGCTATAAGGAAGCCATGGCAGGCCCGGAGTCTGCGAAATGGAAAGAGGCAATGGATAGCGAGATCCAATCCATGTATGATAACCAAGTTTGGAATTTGGTTGATTATGTGCCCGGACGTAAGACCGTTGGGTGCAAGTGGATCTTCAAGAAGAAGACCGACGTGGATGGAAACGTACACACATATAAAGCGCGATTGGTTGCGAAGGGCTTTACTCAAACTCCCGGAGTTGACTATGATGAGACCTTCTCGCCAGTTGCGAAGATTAAATCTATTAGAGTGATGCTAGCTATTGCCGCATTTCATGATTATGAGATTTGGCAAATGGATTTCAAGACCGCTTTCCTTAACGGGAAGTTGGCTGAGGATGTTTACATGGCTCAGCCAGAGGGGTTTGTGGATCCGAAGCATCCAAATAGAGTGTGTAAGCTTGAGAAGTCCATTTATGGACTTAAGCAAGTGTCTCGCAGATGGAATCTTTGCTTCGATGAGAAAGTCAAAGAGTTTGGATTTGTACGAAGCGAAGACGAGTCTTGTGTATATGTCAAAGCCAGTGGGAGTATAGTAAGCTTCCTCGTTCTATATGTCGATGACATATTACTCATAGGAAACGACATCCCGACTCTGCAGGAGGTTAAGTCCTGGCTCGGGAAGTGCTTCGCTATGAAGGACCTCGGAGAGGCTTCTTACATTTTGGGAATAAGGATAGTAAGAGAAAGAAGTAAGAGACTAATTGGACTTAGTCAAAATACTTACTTAGAGAAGGTACTAAAACGTTTTAGTATGGAAAACTCAAAGAAGGGAGAATTACCGATACAAAGTAATGCCAAGTTGAGTAAGACTCAAAGTCCGAGTACCGAAGCTGAGATAGCAGAAATGAGCTGAGTACCATACGCTTCCGCAGTTGGCTCAATCATGTACACTATGACTTGTACTCACCCTGATGTAGCCTTCACTTTGAGCATGGTTAGCAGATATCAAGGGAATCCTAGCAGAGCACATTCGATTGCGGTGAAGAATATCCTTAAGTACCTTCGAAGGACGAAGGAATGGTTCTTAGTCCTCGGAGGGAGTGATGACTTGAAGGTGCGAGGGTATAGTGACACCAGTTTTCAGACCGACAGGGACAACTACCATTCGCAGTCGGGCTGGGTCTTTACCCTAAATGGAGGAGCAGTGACATGGAAGAGTTCCAAGCAGGAGACCGTAGCTGATTCAACATGCGAATCAGAGTACATTGCAGCGAGCGAAGCGTCAAAGGAGGAAATATGGCTAAAGAACTTCATCGGTGATCTTGGAGTTGTACCTGCCATAAAGGAGCCAATGGAGATTTTCTGTGATAACGAAGGCGCGGTTGCCTTGACCAAGGAACCGAGGGATCATGGTAGATCAAGACATATCGACATAAAATATCACTTCATCAGACATCGTGTAGAAGAAGGACAACTTGTAGTGAAGAGGATATCATCAGAAGATAAGCCAGCAGATCTGCTTACGAAGGGACTGAGTAGGGTTAAACACTTGCAGCAGGCTAGGAGTATTGGGCTGAAGGATGATATTATCATAGATTAGATAGTATTAGAAACGTGTAATAGATAAATGTAATTAACATTTGATGATTAAATAAAGGAGTTTTATTTATGAGTAATGTTACTATCTTATGTTAATTGTTTAACTATTGTTTCACTTTGCATGTTTTGACTTCCAGAATAATTGAAATTCTAAGGAATAGATGAAATTGTTCAAATGGTCCACAATCGTTCATATGTTGGAAGTAGATGTGAATGAAGATTGTCATGAATTGGCGTGTAGATTTTCTAAATGGTGTTAGACATAGCAAAGGGTTGCTGCAACGCTCATGAGTGCTTATGAACTAGTTTTGAGCATTGGAACAAACCCGCACTTGCTGGAATCACCTTATGGAATACGATATAAAAGGTGATCGCAAGACGATAATATTATATAGTCTTAAAACCTAGATATATGGTTTGTTATTTGTTAATTGATTGTACATTGATAATGCGAAAACGCATCAGTAACTCGGTGTTATAAAACGCATTGTTATGTATAGTTGGTTAATGAATAAGTAAATGCATATAAGTCGACGTTTATCTGTAACTTTTATCTAAGAAGGTAAAAGTGATATCTCGGCCGCTCGGTGATTTGATTTGACTTATGTGTCGGGCCCGGTCAGAACTGAATTGATGTGTTCGATTAAGTTCTATGTCAAATAAATCAGAGATCGAGAAACCTAAATGCTTGACTAACCATTCCATAGGATTGTCAGCATGATATCTAACAGAGGACTATACGTTCCCTTATCTAAAGGACAAGATTGAGTAGATCAGAGTTTGACAGCGTCTTTGAGAGCTACGAATGCAAACCAAATTGTACTTGTGTATATAGTTACTAGACTTATCCAAGTGGGAGACTGTTGGAATAGTGTCTAAGGCTGCAACTATATTAGGCAAGTATTTGACCCAGTTGTGCATGGTCCTTTTGGGTTGCCTTCACCATAGCAACTTGATAGGATGATTTATTAAGAGAGAGTAAATATTATTATTATATTATGAGAATAATATATTGTTATTTGATTAATATAAGTCATAGAATTAATTAGAATTAATTTGGTGACTTAAAGAGATTAATTAAATAAAGGGGTATAAACTGTCAATTGTTTGATAGTTATGCTTTAGACTTTAAATCCTTATAGAAAGGGATGGGAAGAATTCTAGAAGCTAAAGGATAGCTAATTCGTCCATGGCTTATCTATGGAAAGGATTTGGATAGCCTTAAGAGAAGATTATCCAATTAGGGTTTAGGTTGTAACCCTTAAGGAGTCTACAAGTATAAATAGACCCCATGGCATAAGGAAATCGACATCTCTCCTAGAGTAAGAGAACCCTGGCCGATTTCCTCCCCTCTCCTCTCTCCTAAATCGTCTTCCTTGCTATTGGTGTTTGTAAGCCATTAGAGGAGTGACATTTGTGACTCTAGAAGCTCCAAGACCACAAGATCAACAAGGAACTCAAAGGTATGGTTTTAGATCTGTTTCAATGTTGTTATTTAACCTAATTAGCCATTAGAAGTCTTGGATTCCAAGCATGTTTAATTAGAAAGCCTAGATCCAAGCATTAGGGTTTTGCATGCGCACATAGGAAAGTTCTTATGGCTAAAACCCATCAAATCTATCCTCTTCAAATGAGCAGGACTCTCATATTCATGGGGAGAATCCAATTTTTAACGCATCCGAAAGTCCTGTTGCACCCGAAAGCCCCTCTGCACCCGAAAGTCTAGTAACAACCGAAAGTCTGGATCAACCCGAAAGCCCTGTTGAAGAAAGATTTCTCGGCTCATCATCTGTCGAGGGGGAGAATTCTGATATGTTCTATGATGATGATATTCAATCAGAGTTTGAAGAAATGGTCAATGCTGAATTGGATCCATCCTATGATCCAAACTATCCTACTCTCACCAAATGGACCAGAGATCATCCTGTATCTCAAATAGTGGGTGATGTATCTGAAAAAGTTCTAACCCGATCTCAAGTGAAGGCAAAGCAAACTTCCCTATTCTCCAAAGTAGAGCTCTACATGTTTAATTCTTTCGTGTCCAAAATTGAGCCGAAGACCGTCAATATTGACATTGATCATTCTGATTGGGTTCAGGCAATGCAAGATGAACTCAATGAGTTTGAAAGAAATAAAGTCTGGAGACTCATTCCAACACCAAAAGATGCCTCGGTTGTCGGTCTCAAGTGGGTGTTCAGGAACAAAATGGACAAGGAGGGGAATGTAATCCTGAATAAGGCTCGGCTAGTGGTGAAAGGTTACTGCCAGGAAGAAGGAATTGATTACGAAGATACATTCGCTACGGTAGCAAGGCTGGAATCCGTTCGAATATTTCTCGCCTATGCAGCACACAAGAATTTCGAAGTCTACCAGATGGATGTGAAGTGCGCTTTTCTAAAAGGGGAACTTGAAGAAACTGTGTACGTGGAGCAACCTACTAGCTTCATGAATGAAAAGCATCCAGATCATTGCTACATCTTGGATAAAGTTGTTTATGGTCTGAAACAAGAACCTAGGGCATGGTATGAAACACTTACTAAGTTTTTAAAGATGTCTAAATTCAAACAAGGTTCAGTTGACCCAACCTTCTTTCGTAAAAAGGAAGGTAACCACCTAATGATCGTTCAAATCTATGTCGATGATATCATCTTTCGCTCAACGAATCCCAGCCTAACAGCTGAATTCAGAAAGCTGATGGAGACAAAATTTGAAATGAGTTCAATGGGTTCGATTAACTTTTTCCTTGGTTTAAATATTAGACAGGGACCCGAAGGCATCTTTATTAACCAGGAAGCATATACCAAGACTCTTCTTGCCAAGTTTGGCATGGTGGGAGATTCAAAGGTCAAAGTGCCTATGGCATTCAGTACCAAGCTCACACCATCTTTGGAAAAACCGGCAGTCGACATAACACTTTATCGCCAAATGATTGGTTCTCTGATGTAACTCACAACTAGCAGGCCTGATATAATGTTTTCAGTTTGCTATTATGCCACGTTTCAAGCAAATCCGTGTGAACCACACATGTTAGCGGTGAGGAACATATTCCGGTACCTGAAGCGAACGACCTCTCTTGGTCTCTGGTATCCCTCAAACTCGGGTTTCTTTGTTCATGCCTACTCAGATGCAGACCATGGATGATGTGGTCTAGATCAGAAAAGCACTACATGAGGCTGTCAATTCCTCGACGGGAAGTTGGTGAGCTGGCAATCTAAGAAACAAACGTGTATTTCTCTGTCTACAGCCGAAGCAGAGTACATTGCAGTCGCCTCATGCACATCTCAAGTGATTTGGATCCAAAGCCAACTCCGGGACTATGGACTCAATATGAAAAAGATTCCACTATATTGTGACTCTGAAAGTGCAATTAGGATCTGTCATAACCCAGTGCAACATTCCAAGACGAAGCATATAGCACTGAGGTATCATTTTATTAAGGATCATGTTGAAGAAGGAAATGTCGAGATTCACTTTGTTCGAACCACTGATCAACTGGCTGACATCTTCACCAAAGCCCTTCCTGAAGCCAGTTTTAATAAAATTCTACAAGGCCTAGGTATGATGGAATCGGAGTCAGTACCAAAAATACATTCTCAGAACTAAAATTTGGAAGAGAAATGAACCGAACGCTCGGTCTATTTCAGGCTCGGTTCACATGGGAACCGAAATGTACCGAACGCTCGATCTATTTCGGGTTTGGTCCCGTTGCACTTTTTTCGCTTATCTATCCAAGGTGATATTTTTGGTTATACCTTTTTGTACATTAGTTTTTCCAAAAATTCCAAAACCAATTTTTTTTTAACCGAAATGAACCGAGCGTTCGGTCTATTTCGGGTTCGGTTCCAATTTTTTTTTTGTTTGGTTTGTTTTGTTTTTGTTTTTCTATTTACAAAATTATCAAAAACTCCAAAAATATTTTCATTTTCTTTTTGTCTCTTCTTTTGTTCATATTAACAGTTTACAGATTAACGACGGGGCAGGTATCATTCTCACACTTTCTACTAGTTAAGTGTCCCTAGAAGCATGTTGCTGCATGTTGTCCAAAGCCTCAATTGATTCTAAATAAAGCCTTACTGACTTGGTATATACAAACCTTGTCTTCCCAATAAGGTTGATACATTTATTCTAATCATGAGCTACCATACTCTTTTCTCATATGAGTTACGAGTTTTCTGCTTTGTCACTATAATTTTTAGCAGAGGTACTTTGGTTTTCTTACACCATCTCAAATATTTTTCTCCATCATATTCGCTTCATACAAGTAACCCTTGAGACTCTCAGAAATTACCACTGAGGTTTATGGTTACACAATCTCTGTGTTTGTGATCTTAGCTTCGTGTCACTACGTGCTAAGTGAAACCCACAATTCAATACCTACTATGCATTGACGGTGAACAATTAAATTTGCTCTAGTTTTCACTTATGAATTAACGAATACACCCAAGTGGTTGTACCATGAAATCTCTAATTTTTCTTTTTGTGTGATTCTTATGAAATCGTTACATACCATTACATTTCTTCCCTTAGAATCCAATTTTAATTTTTTTTCTTGAGATTTAACACCAAGTATTTCTAACATGTCACTTAAATATTATCAAAGCCTACTTGTTCAACAGACCACATTGGTCTCACAAGTACTTCATTCGGTTTCTCTCTTATGTCAAGATTAGGAACTCTGAACTGAAGCGAAAGCCACCCTTATCAGCCTCTTTAAAAGATGCCTTTCAACACTTCTTAACAAGTGATTGATCGTAATTCAACGGGAAACCACACAAACACTTTAAAGTCTCTCTTGACTTTGAAGGAAGCGATTCGTACCCGGGATCCACTGTTTCGTTTCTTTATTGACATCACAAATTCCCACATATGTGTTGCTTTATTTCTTTATCTTTGACACTCTATGCACGAAAATATTTTTGATTTTCCAAAAATCTGGTTTCGTTCATTATAAGCTATTTTTATGGCTCCGGTTTTAATGCAATATTCTCAACGGGATGTTATGGCTAATACTACACGTGTTTACTTTTATCTATGAAGACAGCTCATTTAAAAAGGCTAAGTTGCTGACTCAGCCGAAAGTCTAAATGTTTTGGCATTTAAAATGGCGCTTGATGGGACGTGCAAAACGGAAGAGTTTTTCTCTCTCATGCGTAATCATAGGGGTTGCTAATCTATCACGCGTCAATCAACTCAGGAAACGCTTCGATTTTCAAGAAGATTTGGGGGCGGATTCTTCTCTCTCCTCTAACCCACGGTATGAAGGGTAAACCCTAAAGTCTTTTACCTCTTTACTGCACCCAAAATTCAGAGAGCAAGAAACGATTATTTTCTCCCACTGTTCATCTTCTTCTCCAAAACACTCTTCAATGGCGGATTCTTCTTCTGTTCACGCCACCTCCCACATTCTGCCTATCCGACCTCAGCAAAGCCTGATCATTGATCTCACCCCACATGTCTACGGCGCATTCATGTTCCCAATTGTGGAGTGTCTCAAACACTCTCCACTGGTTCCAGCACTAACCAAGGTTGAACTCATTCCAATGGAGTGTTTGTCGCAGATCTTCTCAACTGCCCACTATGACAACTCTGTCGATCGAATTTTCTTCAACATTCTTGATACCAAAACCTCCATCTCCAAACAACGATTATGTTCGCTTCTAGGGTTCGAACCTGATGAGTCTAGGGTTAACCCTGAGTCTATTCTTGTGGGACAGTTGTTCTCCATGTTTTACAACATGGGATACACTGAGATTCTGACTACAGTCACAAAGTTCAAGAAATCCTGTCTTCCTCCACAGTGAAATGGCTTCTTCACGGTGCTCTTCAAGGGTTTGTCAGAAAGAAGCGCAGGTTCTGACGGGGCTAGCCGTCTGTTTATGACAATTCTCTACGGGTTATATCACGGGCTTAATCTTGACTATGGCTCTGTGTTATGGCAGCAGTTGATCCAAAGTCTTGCCTCCACTTCTCGCCATTCTAAGATCTATTATGCCAGATTCTGGACTCTGGTCACAAAGTGGGCAATGGACAAGTATCATCTCCCTGTCGTTGCTGATTCTCCACACTCCTCAATCGGTATTTTCCATACAACGAAGATCATAGTGACTGATTCTTCCAAGTTTCAGTTCATTGGCTCAATCCCTGAGTCAATGTATGCGTGTGTTCCAAAGGACAGTCGCATCATCAAGACTTACAAGGAGTTTCTTCGTTCAGGCCCCAGAGAGCTCACTCCAGAAATGATTCAATCCATCCACGATGCTGACAAGCCTGCTCCCAGGGGCAAGAAACCAGAAAAGGGGAATGACAAGAAAGTTGTCAAAGGAGCGAAAGGTCCTTCTCCAAAGAAGCGAAAACCTTCGAAGGCAGCTCAATCACCTCCACCAAAGAAGAGGAAAACCCAGCCCAGGCGCAAACTAATTCTTGCCTCTTCCTCCAGTGAATCAGATGATGAGAGCTCAGACTCAGAGGAGTCGCTTCAAAGTAACACTCATCCACGTTCGCCTTCACCTGAGGTACCCGTTTCATCTAAACCTATTTCTCCTCCCCCAATCTCCATCTCTCTTTCCATTACCCCCATAACCTCCACTACTCATATACCACCCACCTCTATACCTGTACCACCTCCTATTTTCTCAGAAGCTACGACAACAACCACCACTGGAGTTCGAACCAACGTATCTGATACGGGGGCTCATACTTCAGCACCCGAACGCACACCCGCTAATGAACAAACTTCCACACCCGAATCTACTACCACAACTGAACCTCCACCCTCGCCTTCATCTCCCAACCACTCAGCAGATGATGAACCTTTTATTGGTGGAGAAGACATGACTTTTGACTCTGTCTACTATAGTCCGTACCAAGTTCAAAATGATGATGACGATGATGCTCCTATCACTAAAAAGCATCTCAAGGAACTTCATGAGAAAATCGATAGTCTCATCGCTTCCTCCTCTTCCTCTCGGTCCACTATCTCAGATGATGTCATTCAGGGGCTAGTTGATTCTTTCACCAAGGCACAAGAAGCTTCAATCAACTCTGCCACTGCTGCTATTGATGCATCTACCAAGGCGTGTGCTGCTGCGATCGAAAAAGTTAAAAAACTATTTCTTGATGCTAACAATCTTTTCCAGTCTTTACATGGGGTTGCTGCATCCAATGCATCGAAGATCGATTCCGTTGTTGAGAAGCTGGCCAATTCATTCGCATCCGAACTGTCTTCGTCAGTCTCTTGACGATGACAATAAAACCTTTCAGGCGACTGTTAAGGAGCGCTTGACAAAGCTGCAAGAAGATCTTGCTTCAGAAAACTCCGTGATGGATGCTCTTGCTCGCAAAACCACTGCTCTAAAGGTCAAGAGTCTTCAAATTTTCCAATCAGAAAAGGAGGTTACGTCTCTCCGATCTGAGCGAGCGGTCATTTCCACGTGTGTTTCGGATGTCCACGCCGCCCTCTCCAACATTATTGAAGCCCATGATCCCATTCTGAACTATTCTGTGAGGCGCACTCTAGCTGAGAAGCTTGCTCCCGCCCTTGACCTACTAAGCAAAATTGAAGGGATTCCTGAGTTCGTGGCCCATCCAAAACAATGGGGAGAAGATGTGTCTCAACCGCCTCCTATTCTACATCAACTAAAGCAACCGAACCTCCTCCAACAGGTCAACCTTCAGGTTCAGGTGCTAAAGATAAAGGCAAGAAGATTATTGAAGACAGTGATGATGATGATGATGATAAAGAGACAATCGCTGATCTCTTGAAGAAACAAGGCCGGGAAAAGGATGAAGACATGAGTGCTCGCATTGCCAGAGAGGCCGAGGCGAATGAAAGAAAAATGAAGGAGGCTTATGATCTCCTTGAGAGTCGAAAAACTCTATTTCCTCTGTGGACTCTCGAGAAGCTTATCAAAGAAGCCATTGATACTCCCAGCATCTTATGGCTCGAACCAGTGATTTCCTTGGACAAGGTCAATTCTGTCGACTCTCAGTTTGACATGCCCTTGACCCGAAAGGCCTTCATTTTTCATGCTTTTTCTCACATTGCCGATGTCCCTCATCCTCACCCGAAGGTTGATATGGAGCTTGTTGAATTCTATCTGAGGTCTGCTCAGCCTCAGTATCAGACATGGAGTGCCCAGAAGATTATAAACGTTCGGGTCCTAAGACCTTTTCGGGAGGGGAACTTCACGAATGTTCAGTTCAAAGTGCTGAGGGGGTCTGCCAAAACAGAACATGCTATTTCATTTGCCGATCTTCCCAACCTGAATCCACATGATTGGATCATTCTGCACAACATCCTCCTCACCAACGAAGCTGAGTATGGGCCAATCATAGATCACTTCAAGAGGATGCTGGTTTTCTACATCATGGAGGTTGCCAAGATGGATTAGGAGATCGCAAGTATATTCAAGAAAAAGCCTACCATTTCTCCTGTTGGTTATGCAAGTGATTTAAATATGATGCAGATGGGAAGAATCGACCCGAAGCGGAACTCTGTCATATTCACAAGGAACGAAGGCCAAAAATGCTTGTTCGCCTTGGCAGACAACCATCTGTATACCACTGCGTGCTTGGAACATGTTCTGGGAATCATCAATCGTGCAAACAGAACTCTACAGATGAAAAGAAATATTTTGATGACATGATCCAGTGGTACATTCGATTCGGACAAACCATTCTCGCTCTTATTCCTCGTCTATTCGAAACCACAAAGAAAGTTCATGCAGCTGGACCCAGCAAGCCGAAGTAGAGTCTCGCTCCAATTGACGTAAAGGAGGAGATTGTAGGGTCTGTTAGGTGTTGCGTCTTGGGCTCGTTCTTAAGTCCAATTTTGTATCCGGATTGGGCTTGTCCATCCGTGAGTTATGTTCTAGGGTTTAGTATATATAGATGTTTGCATGCATCCTAGTACGTAAGATTTGAAGTCAATTATTTCATAGATATTATTTTTATCGTTTGTAACCCTAGTAGCCTCTACAGCGGAAGTTCTTTGTCGAGCTCTGCTGAGGCTTGAATCTATTGAATCATTCGATATATTTTGATTCACTCTTGTGCTTGATATTTCTGTTTTACGTTTTCGTGATTAAACTGTTTAAAGATCTAAACAATCAAAGAGTTATTCTGTAATGCCCCATTCCTGGTATGTTGCTTCCGTGGCATTTATTTAGAAGTTTTCGAGAGGGACTCGACGAGTCTATGGCCCGACTCGTCGAGTAGGGACGAGATTTCGAGCACGTGTTAGTCGGCGACTCGGCGAATCCATATTCGGGACTCGGCGAGTCTGCCTGCCAGATAGAAACCCTAAATCCCCGGGTTTGCACCCTATTTAAACCACCTTATGAGCCCCAAACTCGTCCCCTTCACCCTCAGAGCATCATTTAGCAAACCCTAATCATTTCCTTGAGTAATTTAGCATTTCTTGTGTGAATATTGAAGTTTTGAAGAGAAGAAGGAGGCTAGATCCAAAGGAAAAGAAGAAGATCCAAGGTCTTGCACCCATTTCAGAGTTTATTGAGGTATCAGCCGATTTCCTTCTATTTATATGATTTATTTCTCTTTCACAAGCATATTTAGCCTCTTTTAGCCATTTCTTAGCTTGTTCTTAGTAGATAGATCACAATTAGATTGTTTAGCCTTCGGATGTAGCCATGTTTCAGTTCCAAAATCGTAGATCTATCACCTTTATAGAGCCATTTTGCATGATAGCCCTAGATCTACTCTTCTAAGTGCCTTTTTAGCCTTTATATCCTTTTTCATGCGTATGTACACGTAAAGTTGGAAACTTTACGTGGTAAATCAGCCTTAGAAACTCAGATCTATAAATTGTATGCGGTGATTTTGAGCAAGATCGAGTTTTTAGTATCTGCATGCATGTGACTCGGCGAGTCGTTCTTCGGACTCGGCGAGTCCGGTCGCGAGTCCCCGATCTTTACCCTTTGAGTGATTCCGAGTGGGGACCAGTGAGCAGTAGGATGGAGTCAGTGAGTCGGAGGTTAGACTCAGTAATGGAGGGACTCAACGAGTTGTTCATACAACTCGGCGAGTCCAAGACAATCTTCTTAGCTCGAAGAACAACTCGTCGAGTTGTTCATATGACTCGGCGAGTCGGATGCAGATTGCCTGAGTATTTAAATCAAGAGGGTACCCGTCGAGTTGATGCCATACTCGACGAGTAGCCAAGAGTAGGGTTGAGAAGTGAGACTAGAGACTCAGCGAGTTGGCGGCCCAAATCGGCGAGTCGGGTCAACTGTAGGTTGACTTTGACCAGGGGTAAAAGAGTCATTTTACCCAATGCAGTGTTTAGTATCTGATATAGTGTGTTGATGGATTTGTAGTCGGGGAGACACCGGAGCAGCAGCAGTTAGCTTCCAGAGCCATACACACAGCAGCCAGTTCACGAGGTGAGTTTCCTTTCAGTAGGAACGGGTCTACGGCCATAATATCGGCCCGTTTAGTTAGCAGTAGTTCCGTACTTCAGTCCGATGCAGTAGTTCAGTATGCTTGATGTCTATGTGATTCAAGCATGTTTATGTGTTATATGTTCCGGACTTCAGTCCGATGCAGTATGCAGTATATGTGTCTATATTAGTTGATATGTGTTATGATATGTTATGATCAGTCAGTTCCGGACTTCGGTCCGATGCAGGGGACAAGGTCCCAGTCAGTTCCGGACTTCGGTCCGATGCAGTTAGTTACGGACTTTGGTCCGATGCAGTTAGTTCCGGACTTCGGTCTGAGGTAGTCAGTTCTGGACTTCGGTCCGATGCAGTAGTTCCGGACTTCGGTCCGATGCAGTGGGCAAGGCCCAATATGTGCTTTATTTGTTGTTGTGTGGTATGTGGTAGTTCGGGGGGGGGAGCTCACTAAGCTTCGTGCTTACAGTTTCAGTTTTGGTTTCAAGTACTTCCGCAAGCAAAGGGAAGAGCTCGGGATGATGGCATAGCACACACCACAGCCTCAGTTTTTGTCCTGGGAGTTGATTCAGTTTCTTGATATGTTTGGATACAGTTGTGATACAGTATTTTATTATGGTTTTTGAAACACGCAACGTATGATTTTATTATGTGATACTCAGTTTCATGATTTTGTTATAATAAAAATTGAAATTTTTGGGTCGTATTTTTGGGTTGTTTCAAGTTGGTATCAGAGCCATGGTTTGAGGGATTCGGATACACCTTCGGGTGTATCTGAACTCAAACTAAGGGAAAGATAAAAAGATTTTCAAAAAGGAAAAATGCTTTCGAATGAAATTGTGAAAAGCACTTAGAAAGAAAAGAATTTTTAAACAAGATAAGGGTGTGGTGCATGCGATCAGCCGAGCTCAAGTAAGTACTCCCGAGTTACCCATACAAGTTTATTATGATTAATTTTTACAGTTTCAGTGGAACAGCATGCTAGTATAGGACTAAGGATCTAGGAGGATGCCTTATGTGCCTGCTATATGTGTTCCAGCTTTATGAGAATTGCATGCTAGTATTGAGTAGACGGTAGTAGGATGGCATGTTTAGGTTATGCCTGGTAGCGCGAGCTTAGCATTGTATGCTAGTATAGTTTCTCGTTATGAGAATAGATTTGCTTGAGTAGTTCCCGGTGTCCGAATGCTACTTGCTTCATGCTTTGTAGAACTCTTGGTGATAAGAGTTAGCCGTTAGGTGAATACGTCACGTCACATGTGATCAGGGTTGAATAATCTCAGAGTGTTGGATTTGGCCCTATTGCACAGCTCTTGTTTGAGTCTAACCGTTATAAGGACGAGTCTTCTACTCGAAGGATTATCCGGGCCTCATCACATGTGATGGTATTCAGATGATGGCTAATTAGCATTACCACGAGGTCTTCAGCAGCTGAGGACTGGTTTGAGTGGAGTCAGAGATTTCCATAGGGCAAGCCTAGGATGAGAGTAGCAGAGATCAGTAGTAGTAGAAGTGACTTGGTGGAGTCAAGGCAGTTCTTGAGGAAAGTAATGATAGATGTGGAAGGTAGTATGGGCCCGTACTACTGAAAGCAGAGGATCCGTACTCGAATCAAGGAAGGCCGAGACAAGACCAGGAAGCTAGTAGTAATATCAATGATCCCTTGAGAGATTTCAGTTTTCTGATGTTGTTATGATGTGTTTCAGAATGGTGGTTTTGCGTTCGAGGCCAGCAGTCGGCAGTGGAGGTGCCGAGGAGGGATCAGGATCAGGCTCGGGGGACGAGCGCATGGATGAGCAGACCAGAGAGTTTCTTTCTGCAGAGATTACTCGTATCATACTGGAGTAGACTCATGTGATCTTCTGTTCGATCAAGGAGGGTATCCTAGAGCTGATGGATGAGAGGTTGGGCACCTTCCGTGTCGAGATGGCGGCCATGATGGGGTCGCGCACACTTACGTTCAGGGAGTTCAGGGCATGTGGAGCTCCAGATTACCACGGGGCGCGGGACCCCATAGCAAGTACTAGATGGTTGGCGGATGTGGCCAACGCTTTCCGCATGAGCAGGTGTCCCGAGGGGGACAAGGTTAGATTGGTGTCCTGTCTTCTGAAGGACAGGGCACGGGATTGGTGGGAAGAGGTCGGACATACTATTGAAGATGATGCAGCGTTAGATGCCATGACCTGGGCTGATTTCTCTACCAGGTTCAGGGTGGAGTTTGCACCAGTTATTGAGGTGCAGCAGTTAGACAGAGAGTTTCAGGACCTCACCCAGACTACAGAGACCGTGGCGGAGATCACCGCCAAGTTCAGGGAGAGGGCTCTTCTTGTTCCTCAGTATGCAGCCGATGAGGAGATGAAGAAGGCTCGTTATCATGAGATCTTGCGGAGCGATATCCGCTAGTTTGTGAGCCTGTCCAGCTGTAAAACGCTGGATGACATGATTGCTAGGGCTCAGGAGAGGGAGATTGACCTTGAGATGGAGAAGAAGAGGAAACCGGAGGCGGTTTCGGGTTCAGGTAGTTCGGGCAAAAAGCCCAAGGTTTCAAATCACAGATCTAGGAGTCAGCAGAGCCACGGTCGATGTGGCAAGTGTGGGAGATTGCACGATGGGGTGTGCAAGGAAGGGAGTTCCGGCTGCTACAAGTGCGGTCGAGCTGGGCATTTGAGCAGGGATTGTACAGCCCCTGCTACTGCCATAGCAGCATCAGATCTGATTTGCTTTCAGTGCAATCAGAGGGGACATAAAAAGTCCCAGTGTCCGAGTTTAGCTGCAGTAGGGAAGGTGGCTGCACCTGCCCCTGCTACTTTGAGGATTACAGATGGCCGGCAAGGCCGAGCCGAGGCGCCAGTGGCGAAGAGTAGGGCTTTTCAGATGATAGCAGAGGAGGCGCGAGCGACTCCTGATGTGGTGACGGGTATGTATTTTTCCCTTCATCTCTTTATTATTATTGATTGATTATTGCTTATGATTATATGTTTTTATGTAGGATCATTCTCTGTGAACGGCATTTCTGCTATGGTATTATTTGATTCGGGGGCTACCCGATCATTTGTATCGCTAGCACTTAGCAAGAGATTTAGTAGAGCTCCAGGGGAGCTGGATTGTCCACTAGAGGTTGAGATAGCAGATAACAGGACCGTGAGGGTCGCCAGAGTGCATAGAGGGTGTTCTCTTCAGTTGTTTGACGAGCAATTCTCGGTGGACCTGGTTCCTATTCCCCTGCGAGGGAATAAGGTTATAGTAGGCATGGATTGGTTGAGTCCCAATGGGGCGGTGATTGATTGTGAGCTGCAGCTAGTGGGGGTTCGTACTCCCAGTGGGGAAGAGTTAGTGATTCAGGGCGAGAGGCCACAGCGCGGACCGACCTTTTGTTCCGCCACAAGGGCGAGGCGCTATTTTCAGCAGGGTTGCGCTTGTTATGTAGCTTATGTCTTGGATGCCCGGGGGAAGGGCAAGACGATAGTTGATGATGTTCCGGTAGTGCGAGACTTCCCAGATGTATTTCCCTAGGATTTACCGGGAATACCTCCTGAGAGCCAGGTTGAGTTTAGGATCGACCTATTTCCTGGTGCGGCTCCGATAGCCAAGGCACCGTATCGTCTAGCTCCCCCCTGAGATGCAGGAGTTGTCTACGCAGCTGCAGGAGCTGCTAGACAAGGGTTTCATTCGGCCGAGCAGTTCGCCTTGGGGAGCGCCGATCCTGTTTGTAAGGAAGAAGGATGGGTCGCACCGTATATGTATAGATTACCGGGAGTTGAATAAGGTAACGGTGAAGAACCGTTACCCACTTCCGAGGATAGATGATTTGTTTGACCAGCTTTAGGGAGCGTCTTGGTTCTCCAAGATCGATCTACGCTCCGGGTATCATCAGATGCGGGTTAGGGATGAGGATGTGCAGAAGACTGCTTTCAGGACCAGGTATGGTCATTATGAGTTTGTGGTGATGCCATTTGGGCTCACCAATGCTCCAGCCGCGTTCATGGATCTCATGAATCGCGTGTGCAGGCCGATGCTAGATCGGTCAGTGATAGTATTCATAGATGATATCTTGGTGTATTCCAAGACGCGGGAGCAGCACGAGGAGCACCTGGGGGAGGTGCTAGAAGTTTTGAGGAGGGAGATACTTTTCGCAAATTTCTCCAAGTGCGAGTTCTGGTTGCGCGAGGTGCAGTTCCTTGGTCATCTCGTCAACCAGAAGGGTATTTTGGTAGATCCGGCCAAGATAGAGGCCGTGATGCAGTGGGAGGTCCCGAAGTCTCCATCTGAGATTCAGAGCTTCCTAGGGTTGGAAGGGTATTACCGAAGGTTCATTCAGGATTTCTCCAAGATAGCAGTGCCGCTCACCCGACTGACCAAGAAGTCGGTGGTATTTTGTTGGGGGCCTGAGCAGCAGGCAGCGTTCGAGACCCTCAGGCAGAGATTGTGCGAGGCTCCGATCCTTACCTTGCCAGAGGGGGTAGAGGACTTTGTAGTCTACAGTGATGCCTCAATCACAGGTATGGGAGCAATGTTGATGCAGCGAGGCCATGTGATAGCTTACGCCTCGATGCAGTTGAAGCCTCACGAGGCTAACTATCCTACCCATGATTTAGAGCTGGGGGCAGTTGTGTTTGCCCTCAAGATTTGGAGACATTATCTTTATGGGGTCCGTTGTACTATCTACACGGATCACAAGAGTTTGAGGTACCTTATGGATCAGCCAAGGCTGAACATGAGGCAGAGGAGGTGGTTGGATGTGCTGAAAGATTATGATTGTGAGATCCTTTACCATCCAAGGAAGGCGAACGTGGTGGCCGACGCCCTAAGCCGCAAGGTGTCGGCAGCCCCTATCAGAGATTTGTGTTTGAGGATGACAGTGATTGCTACGTTGTTGGAACGGATTAGGGAGGCTCAGGTTGAGGGCCTCAAGGAGGAGAGGCAAAAGTGTGAGAGGATAGTGGGCCGAGTAGCTTCATTTGATTATGACAGTCGGGGATTGCTGACACTTCATCGGAGAGTGTGGGTACCGTACTGGGGTGGGGTACGGCAGGTGTTGATGGACGAGGCTCATAAGTCTCGATTTTTTATCCACCCAGGGGCGACGAAGATGTATAGAGATCTCCGACCCGATTATTGGTGGCCCTGCATGAAGCGGGATGTCGCTTGGTATGTTGAGAGATGCCTAACCTGCAGGAAGGTCAAGGCGGAGCACCAGAGGCCTCACGACAAGATGCAGCCGTTAGACATTCCCGTGTGGAAATGGGAGGACGTCACCATGGATTTTATCACCAAGCTTCCCAGGACCGCACGAGGGGTACATTCGATATGGGTAGTAGTGGATCGGTTGACGAAGAGTGCTCATTTTATCCCGATCCAGGAGAGCATATCGGCAGAAAAGTTAGCCGATATCTATGTGCATGAGGTAGTGGTGCGTCATGGAGTGCCGGTATCGGTGGTGTCGGACCGAGACGTCCGTTTTACATCCAGATTCTGGAAGCGGTTTCACGACGAGATGGGTACTCGTCTCCATTTCAGCACCACTTTCCACCCTCAGACGGATGGGCAGAGCGAGAGGACGATTCAGACTCTCGAGGACATGCTCAGGGCATGTGTTCTAGACTTCGGTGGCAGTTGGGATACGTATCTTCCGTTAGCGGAATTTTTGTATAACAACAGTTATCATGCGAGCATTGATCGACCTCCCTTTGAGATGCTTTATGGGAGGAAGTGTAGGACCCCGATTTGTTGGGGCGAGGTCGGTCAGCGGGTCGTTGGGAGCATAGAGTTGGTGCTCAAGATGACCAAGTTGATTCAGCAGGTCCGTAGTAGACTGCAGACTGCGCAGAGTCGGCAGAAGAGCTACGCCGACAGGAAGCGTTCAGACTTGGAGTTCCGGGTAGGCGATATGGTCCTTCTGAAGGTCTCACCCTGGAAGGCTGTCATCAGGCTTCGGAAGAGGGGCAAGCTGGGCCCCAGATTCATTGGTCCTTTCAGGATTTTGGCCCGAATGGGTCGGGTTGCTTATCGGTTGGATCTTCCAGTAGAGCTTAGCCAGATCCACAACACTTTCCATGTGTCTCAGTTGAGGAAGTGTTTGGTGTATGAGTCAGCAGTGGTTCCTTTAGAAGATATTCAGGTTGATAGCAGCCTGAATTATATTGAGAGGCCGGTCGCGATTCTGGACCGAAAGACAAAGACCTTGAGGAACAAGGCAATTCAGTTAGTGAAGGTGCAGTGGCAGCACCGGAAAGGGTCTGAGTGGACGTGGGAGGCTGAGGAGGAAATGAGAGAGCACTACCTGTAGTTATTTGCAGATTCAGCCATAGCAGACTTCGAGGACGAAGTCTGAGACAAGTGGGGGAGAATTGTAACGCCCCATTCCTGGTATGTTGCTTCCGTGGCATTTATTTAGAAGTTTTCGAGAGGGACTCGACGAGTCTATGGCCCGGCTCGTCGAGTAGGGACGAGATTTCGAGCACGTGTTAGTCGGCGACTCGGCGAGTCCATATTCGGGACTCGGCGACTCTGCATGCCAGGTAGAAACCCTAAATCCCTGGGTTTGCACCCTATTTAAACCACCTTATGAGCCCCAAACTCGTCCCCTTCACCCTCAGAGCATCATTTAGCAAACCCTAATCGTTTCCTTGAGTAATTTAGTATTTCTTGTGTGAATCTTGAATTTTTGAAGAGAAGAAGGAGGCTAGATCCAAAGGAGAAGAAGAAGATCCAAGGTCTTGCACCTATTTCAGAGTTTATTGAGGTATCAGCCGATTTCCTTTTGTTTCTATGATTTATTTCTCTTTCACAAGCATATTTAGCCTCTTTTAGCCATTTCTTAGCTTGTTCTTAGTAGAGAGATCACAATTAGATTGCTTATCCTTCGGATCTAGCCATGTTTCAGTTCCAAAATCGTAGATCTATCACCTTTATAGAGCCATTTTGCATGATAGCCCTAGATCTACTCTTGTAAGTGCCTTTTTAGCCTTTATATCCTTTTTCATGCGTATGTACACGTAAAGTTGGAAACTTTACGTGGTAAATCAGCCTTAGAAACTCAGATCTATAAATTGTATGCGGTGATTTTGAGCAGGATCGAGTTTTTAGTATTTGCATGCATGTGACTCGGCGAGTCGTTCTTCGGACTCGGCGAGTCAGGTCGCGAGTCCCAGATCTTTACCCTTTGAGTGATTCCGAGTGGGGACCAGTGAGCAGTAGGATGGACTCAGTGAGTCGGAGGTTAGACTCAGTAATGGAGGGACTCGACGAGTTGTTCATACAACTCGGCGAGTGCAAGACAATCTTCTTAGCTCGAAGAACAACTCGTCGAGTTGTTCATATGACTCGGCGAGTCGGATGCAGATTGCCTGAGTATCTAAATCAAGAGGGTACCCGTCGAGTTGATGCCTTACTCGACGAGTAGCCACGAGTAGGGTTAAGAAGTGAGACTAGAGACTCGGCGAGTTGGCGGCCCAACTTGACGAGTCGGGTCAACTGTAGGTTGACTTTGACCGGGAGGGTTGACTTTGACCAGGGGTAAAAGAGTCATTTTACACAATGCAGTGTTTAGTATCTGATTGAGTGTGTTTATGGATTTGTAGCCGGGGAGACACCGGAGCAGCAGCAGTTAGCTTCCAGAGCCATACACACAGCAGCCAGTTCACGAGGTGAGTTTCCTTTCAGTAGGAACGGGTCTACGGCCATAATGCCGGCCCGTTTAGTTAGCAGTAGTTCCGTACTTCAGTCCGATGCAGTAGTTCAGTATGCTTGATGTCTATGTGATTCAAGCATGTTTATGTGTTATATGTCTGGACTTTAGTCCGATGCAGTATGCAGTATATGTGTCTATATTAGTTGATATGTGTTATGCTATGTTATGATCAGTCAGTTCCGGACTTCGGTTCGATGCAGGGGACAAGGTCCCAGTCAGTTCCGGACTTCGGTCCGATGCAGTTAGTTCCTGACTTTGGTCCGATGCAGTTAGTTCCGGACTTTGGTCCGAGGCAGTCAGTTCCGGACTTCGGTCCGATGCAGTAGTTCCGGACTTCGGTCCGATGCAGTGGGCAAGGCCCAGTATGTGCTTTATTTGTTATTGTGTGGTATGTGGTAGTTCGGGGGGATCTCACTAAGCTTCGTGCTTACAGTTTCAGTTTTGGTTTCAGGTACTTCCGCAAGAAAAGGGAAGAGCTCGGGATGATGGCATCGCACACACCACAGCCTCAGTTTTTGTCCTGGGAGTTGATTCAGTTTCTTGATATGTTTGGATACAGTAGTGATACAGTATTTTATTATGGTTTTTGAAACACGCAACGTATGGTTTTATTATGTGATACTCAGTTTCATGATTTTGTTATAATAAAAATTGAAATTTTTGGGTCGTATTTTTGGGTTGTTTCATATTCAACTCATCATCATACAAACCAAAACAATATCATAAACAAAAAGTATGCATATAAAGTCCTCAGCATGACTGGACAGCTTCACCGGGCCTTCACTCTATCTGGCCCACTCTCAGAACCTTCAGGATGTCTGGATCGCCTCTTCGGCCCTTCATCTAGTCTGGACCGTTCTTCGGGCCTTCGGCCTGACTGGTACGCCCCGATGGGCCTTCAGTCTATATGGGCCGCCATGGATCTGTTGGCCTAGAGAACCAAGCAGGACCACCTCAACCCACCCACAATCATACAATCTGATCACATAGGTATCAAACGCTAGCTAGCACATACAATAATGATGCAGGCCTAATAGATCATCAATCATAGCATCATCCTATACACTAGGATACATATCTAACATATAATTACACATAGCATCATATGACAACCAGGATAACAATCTAAAAGGGCTGGCCTTGGTGCCTTCAATACATAATAGTTTTAATATAAGTGTGTTCTGTGCATAGTTTATAAGACACTAAAAATGAATAATCAAAATAAAGACGTGCCTTGAAAGCTCTGTCTTCTCAAAACCTGGTCATCGGTACCTGTCTACTGGTGACCTGAGAATACAAGTTATTTTGAAAGAGTAGATCAACATTAACGCTGGTGAGTTTATAAGTATTTTCGTGTCCTTGTTTGTATGAAAGTGTTTGTAAGTTTTTGAAGTAAATGTTTGTATCTCTTAGAAAATTCTAAATTTTCTACTAAAAAGTAGCCTTCTACCAAGGCTTGAATGTTCTATATGTTGTTTGTTTGTAAAAGTGTGTAACTTTCCCAAGTATGACTATCATTACCAAAATATAGTTTACATTACCATTTATGTGAGAAGATCACAATGTAAATGCAATGGGAAAATAACGATGTACTGTAGTACGGTATATAAGTAACTACCAATGTACCGAGTACCTTAAACCAGTTTGTTAATTAAGGTAAAACGTGATAAGGTTGTAACCATACTTGATTGACTAGTAAAACACGACGATCAAAGACATCGAAATGGTATGACATTCATCACCCGTAGACCTACAGGTCCTACTGTAGCTATCAGCAAGGTGTAGGACGGTCAATCCCGTATAGATCTATACACAAATTCAGGCTCTCCCTCCAGGAGACTCTAGTTACAAAATGTGACACAGCAGTAGATTGCCATGCAATGAAGTAGTGGCTCATATTAATGTTATAGTACTATAGTGTTTGTATAGTATGTTCTAGTGTATTGTATGTTCTCTCTGTACTAGTGTATAGTATGTTCTCTTTGTATAGTGTAGTGTATGTTCTTTTAGTTTCTCATCATAGTATGTTCTTTCTGTTTCTCATAACAGCAAGTTTGTATTGACTCATGAATGAACTGACTCTTGTATGTTTCATTGTACTAGAAATAGTGAGTAGTAATTCCCTAAACTATACCTATTATAGTTTACTAGTAATGTTGTTTGAATGACTGAGTATGTTTGTACACCTTTTCTACCCAAAGGTGTTGAACTGATGTAAGAACTTTTATATCTATACATATATACATAATATATAACTAAAATTCAAACGATACTCGGACAAACAACCGGATACCCTAAGTCCACAACCAAACAAGGAACAACAATACATAATAGTAAACAAGCAACAACATCATCCATTGCATTAATAATATAGTTTTAATATAAGTGTGTTCTGTGCATAGTTTATAAGACACTAAAAATGAATAATCAAAATAAAGACGTGCCTTGAAAGCTCTGTCTTCTCAAAACCTGGTCATCGGTACCTGTCTACTGGTGACCTGAGAATACAAGTTATTTTGAAAGAGTAGATCAACATTAACGCTGGTGAGTTTATAAGTATTTTCGTGTCCTTGTTTGTATGAAAGTGTTTGTAAGTTTTTGAAGTAAATGTTTGTATCTCTTAGAAAATTCTAAATTTTCTACTAAAAAGTAGCCTTCTACCAAGGCTTGAATGTTCTATATGTTGTTTGTTTGTAAAAGTGTGTAACTTTCCCAAGTATGACTATCATTACCAAAATATAGTTTACATTACCATTTATGTGAGAAGATCACAATGTAAATGCAATGGGAAAATAACGATGTACTGTAGTACGGTATATAAGTAACTACCAATGTACCGAGTACCTTAAACCAGTTTGTTAATTAAGGTAAAACGTGATAAGGTTGTAACCATACTTGATTGACTAGTAAAACACGACGATCAAAGACATCGAAATGGTATGACATTCGTCACCCGTAGACCTACAGGTCCTACTGTAGCTATCAGCAAGGTGTAGGACGGTCAATCCCGTATAGATCTATACACAAATTCAGGCTCTCCCTCCAGGAGACTCTAGTTACAAAATGTGACACAGCAGTAGATTGCCATGCAATGAAGTAGTGGCTCATATTAATGTTATAGTACTATAGTGTTTGTATAGTATGTTCTAGTGTATTGTATGTTCTCTCTGTACTAGTGTATAGTATGTTCTCTTTGTATAGTGTAGTGTATGTTCTTTTAGTTTCTCATCATAGTATGTTCTTTCTGTTTCTCATAACAGCAAGTTTGTATTGACTCATGAATGAACTGACTCTTGTATGTTTCATTGTACTAGAAATAGTGAGTAGTAATTCCCTAAACTATACCTATTATAGTTTACTAGTAATGTTGTTTGAATGACTGAGTATGTTTGTACACCTTTTCTACCCAAAGGTGTTGAACTGATGTAAGAACTTTTATATCTATACATATATACATAATATATAACTAAAATTCAAACGATACTCGGACAAACAACCGGATACCCTAAGTCCACAACCAAACAAGGAACAACAATACATAATAGTAAACAAGCAACAACATCATCCATTGCATTAATAATATAGTTTTAATATAAGTGTGTTCTGTGCATAGTTTATAAGACACTAAAAATGAATAATCAAAATAAAGACGTGCCTTGAAAGCTCTGTCTTCTCAAAACCTGGTCATCGGTACCTGTCTACTGGTGACCTGAGAATACAAGTTATTTTGAAAGAGTAGATCAACATTAACGCTGGTGAGTTTATAAGTATTTTCGTGTCCTTGTTTGTATGAAAGTGTTTGTAAGTTTTTGAAGTAAATGTTTGTATCTCTTAGAAAATTCTAAATTTTCTACTAAAAAGTAGCCTTCTACCAAGGCTTGAATGTTCTATATGTTGTTTGTTTGTAAAAGTGTGTAACTTTCCCAAGTATGACTATCATTACCAAAATATAGTTTACATTACCATTTATGTGAGAAGATCACAATGTAAATGCAATGGGAAAATAACGATGTACTGTAGTACGGTATATAAGTAACTACCAATGTACCGAGTACCTTAAACCAGTTTGTTAATTAAGGTAAAACGTGATAAGGTTGTAACCATACTTGATTGACTAGTAAAACACGACGATCAAAGACATCGAAATGGTATGACATTCGTCACCCGTAGACCTACAGGTCCTACTGTAGCTATCAGCAAGGTGTAGGACGGTCAATCCCGTATAGATCTATACACAAATTCAGGCTCTCCCTCCAGGAGACTCTAGTTACAAAATGTGACACAGCAGTAGATTGCCATGCAATGAAGTAGTGGCTCATATTAATGTTATAGTACTATAGTGTTTGTATAGTATGTTCTAGTGTATTGTATGTTCTCTCTGTACTAGTGTATAGTATGTTCTCTTTGTATAGTGTAGTGTATGTTCTTTTAGTTTCTCATCATAGTATGTTCTTTCTGTTTCTCATAACAGCAAGTTTGTATTGACTCATGAATGAACTGACTCTTGTATGTTTCATTGTACTAGAAATAGTGAGTAGTAATTCCCTAAACTATACCTATTATAGTTTACTAGTAATGTTGTTTGAATGACTGAGTATGTTTGTACACCTTTTCTACCCAAAGGTGTTGAACTGATGTAAGAACTTTTATATCTATACATATATACATAATATATAACTAAAATTCAAACGATACTCGGACAAACAACCGGATACCCTAAGTCCACAACCAAACAAGGAACAAGAAATAAAGTGAGTTATCAGTCCTAAGTCCTTTCAACCTTACTTATATAACTATATCTATGTAGACATGATTTTGACAATATATAGAAGTTTAAAAGAGTTTAACATATAAAAGAGTTTTAACCATTTGAATGTTAACAGATGACTTGATGTCAGTTTATAAATGTTTTGAAGAGCTTGTTTGATAAAACAGTTGAAGTATAAGAAAAGCCATTTGTTTGATAGTTATTAATCACATGTGATTGATATAATAATTATAATAGTTCTACTTGTATCCCCTCCCCCATAAAAGCATTTAAAATCATTTAAAAGCTAAGTTAAAGGGTATGAACTCACCTGTAGTGAGTGATACGAATGTAAGATCGATTTAGGATGCTAAGTGTCAAGTGAAGCCTCGAGCACAAACGGATCCTAATAAGCATATAATGATACATATATGGATATAATTAGTGTATATACAACTAATCATGCAAGGAAACCACTTTAGGGACTAGGAAACACTTGGATTGAAGTGTTCTAATCACATATGATTGAATCAAATGGGGTTTATGGCCACACCTTTAGTGTTTACGGCCACACCTTTGGTGTTTACGGACAAGGGGAGTTTACAGCCATAGAGTATGACTTTAAGAGGTGTTTAGGGCCCTAACTAGTATTCACTAAGTTTTAATGGCCCTAGGCATGGACTTAAGATGAGTTTGTGGCCAATATATGCACCAAAATAATGGTTTAGGCCATGCAAGGGTTTACGGCCGTAAACTCTTGATGTTCATGTAATATATGATGTTTTAAGGCTAGGAATCATGAGTTTATCAAGCCTAACTAGAAGATAGAAGAGATACTCACACTTTTTAAGGCTTCTAATGAGTTCACGACCCAAGAACAAGTAGGTGTTCTTGGTGTTCTTGGTGAAAGTGAAGAAAACTTGAAGATCTATGCAAAAGAGACATTTCATGGATGAAAACATGAATCTTCACTAGATATAGAGGAATATCAACTCGAAAATGGAAAGATTACTTACATGATTGAAGATCAAGGTGAAAGTTCTTGATGAAACTTGAGAGGAAATCGATTTCTTGAGGTGGGAGTGTGAGAAAAATGAAGGAATATCTTATATGAAGGGAAGAGTTCACGGCCAAGGAGGTGTTTACGGCCATAAACTCCAATACTTGGAGTTTTTTGGCTTGTATGTTGCGCACTGAACTCTACAAGATACTTCCTAACACACCTTCCTTGAAGGCACTAGGCTTAGAACTCTCAAATAGACCCTTAAGCAATGCTGAAAGATAGCAGAAGCGAGTCTGGATTTGATTGAATTGAATGGATCTACAAGATAGAAATTTCAGGTTGTCACATCTACCCTGTTAGTATAGTGAGGAGAACGCACCTCACGAGTAGCATTGACTGACAAGATCCAACTCTCGAATCACAACTCCAAACTCAACTACCCACAACCACCATGTGACTACCTCCATAAAAATCCCAAATTCCCAAAAATACCCTTAAAGTCAAACTTGGTCAACCATGGTTAAGGTCAAAGTCAACAGTCAAGGTCAACATTTCATGTTGACCCAACTTGTCAAGTGCATCTACTGACTCGTCGAGTTCCTTTAGAACCTAGAAAACCACGAAAACCGGAGTCAACTCGCCGATTCGTCGAGACAACTCATCGAGTTCGGATAGTGTCCATAAGGTCAAGGAAACCCTGGGCTAACTCACCAATTTGGCAGAGCAACTCATCAAGTTTTCCTTGTCTTACTCATTCAGATACTTCCAAGCGAAACCAAAGCCCCAAACTATAGATTTGGTCCCTTAGGACTGAAATACCACATACAGTTGCTAGCTTTACATCCATGCATGGCATCAAGAGGGCTAAAACACTCAAATAAGGCTTATCAAGGGACCTAGGGCATGAAGTACGGCCAAGACTTGATAAAGTTGGCAACTTTAAGTCCATGGAGGCCATGAGATGTCCAAATGATACTTTTTAAGCTCACACACACTCAAAATGGGGAAAGAGGCACGATTAGGATTTTCTCTGGACTAAGGGGACGATGATGGAGGCTAACAATGAGAGTTAAGGCCTTTAAATAGGGTGCAAACCCAAAAAGTTAGGGTTTTCATGTTTAGCCTTCAACTCATCGATTTGGGGCCTTCCAACTTGTCGAGTAGACATTGAAAGATGCATGGGCATTAAATACTCTACGCGATGAGTTGGAGCCTTCCAACTCGACGAGTTGCCCTGAAAATATAAATAATAAGCTTTAAATTCATACCTGAAGATTGGGATGTTACAATCCTTTTATTAAGAAGTGGATTTAAGACATTTTTTGTTCGCTTCGTTTATTTTGGTTTTTTTTGTTTGGTTTATTTGTTTTGGATAATTGTAACTTAGGATTTGGTTGCTTTTATTTGTTTCCTTATTTTATCATTTTTCTTGTCTTTAGATTCCCAAGAATTTTTTAGTTCAAGTGAGGAGTTATTTTCATGAGAGATTGATGCATTTTAGAGAAAGATTAGAAAAGCTAAGAGAAGAGCAAGATTTGAGCATAAAAGGTGTTATTTTGATCATAAAAGTGAAGAGTTACGTCCAAAAATTGCATATCTTTGTTGGTGCTAAAGTTACTGAAGAAATTTGCTGCATACAACACATATTTTTGCCATTTTATTATCACCATGACGTGGTACCCATTACCATGACGTGATGTCGCTAACAGAAGACGCAAAATTTTTGGCATCTATCCACCACGATGTGTTACCTCTTACCATGAGGTGGTTCCTTATCAGGTCATATTTTCGAGTCGTGTCCTATACATTACGAAGTATACATGTCCAATGGCTAAAGTCAAATTCCATAGTGGTCAACCACTTCCGTTTTCACACTTATGAGCAAGCAATCCTACACACTAGCAACACGATTCATGATGCATCTTCTATCACAGTAGAGCTTGTTCCTTTTTCTCCCTCTTTAGTTTCATGTATTGCATAGCATGCAATGAGGGCATTGCATCAAATAAGTGTGGGGGTAGGGGTATATTGCATTAGGAAAAAAGAATTTGATTTTTAAAAAATTGCATTTCTAGTTTTCATAAATATGCATTCATATAAACTTGAAATAATAGTTTTATTTCGGAAAACCTAGCTAATTAAAATTTTTGCTAGTATTGGATGGGATGATCCGATGAGAGCCCAAATGTTTACACGAGCCAACATATGTTATAGTGTATTTTTAGCTTCCCATTATTAGTGAAAAGCCATGAGATATGAAAGATAATATGGTAGTTTTTATGGCATAATACGGTTTGCAGTTTGTACTTAAAATCTATCCAGGAGAGCTTATGTAGTCATTGCACTTAGACTAATGCCTCTAACCAATAAGGGTTGAAGTTAAGCTCCTTGCCTAAGCATGTAGGATTTGAGTGAAAAAAGTGAGAGATATAAAAAAAAAAGAGAAATTACCAAAAAGTTGAAGAATTTTGGAGTTGTCAAAGTATGAAATCCAAAGATCAAAATTCTGAAGAAATTAAAAAGGCTGAAGATACCAAAAATTAAACAAAAATGTGGTGAATTCGAAGAAATTGAAAGGAGAATATCAAAGAAGAAATGAATTATAAAGAGCTCCATTGTGGTATCAAGTTGTAATTTTTCTAGAATTTATGTATGCTTGGTAGTTTAACCAAAAATACATTGAGGTTAAGAAAGACTTATGGGGATGGATTTGGAGGGTTGTAAAAATGAATGGCGTATAAGCTAAGGGGTGAAAGTTCATATGGATTGTGAGAATTTAGGAATTTGAAGTTTTTATGAATCATAGACACAAATAAATGAATTTTTTTCTTGGGTTTGAAATGGATTGTTTTATGCGATATTGGTGAGATAAAAAAATCAATTTGCTTGGTGGCAAATAAAGAATAAGTGTGGGGTATTTTGATATGTGTATATCTATACATATAATTTTACATCATATCTTAATATTTCTAATTATTTTTATTTCCTTTAAAGAACAAAAGGTACTTATTGTGTTATGTATTGTGTCGTAGGGGTAAAAGACATGCTTGGAGCAAAAAGGAAGCTGGAAGCTAGGAGTTTGAATGAAGACTCTAAAATGAAGAAAAAATACATTCTCCACGTCGTGGTGACATTCCCGTGACGTGGTGTTTTGAACTTTCCTGAATGACTTAGAAGACTTGTTGAATACAAGATAACCATGAAGACCACAATGTGAGGGCCTTATCACGTCCTGGTGATTTGTTTTCAGGAAAAGCATAAATACATCCATTCTCCTCCAAAATTAGAACTTTTGTGGGAAGCTACTGTCGATTTTTGAAGGCCAAGGATCTATTCTAAATCTTGGAAGTGAAAAAATCGATTATAGCTTGGTAATTGAGAAAATTAAGGCAATACAACTCCTAATTGTACCCTAGTTTAATCATGTTTATGTTGGATTAATGTCTAAGTCCATAACTATATTTGGTATTTACTTGACCATACCCGGCATGGTCCATTTGGGTTGCACTTCACCGACACAAATTATATGGATAGTCTTTTGAGAATACCATATTTATGGTTAATATTAATATGTTATAAGTTCTAATATATTAATATGAAATCATATTATTTAATTAGTATTGATCAAGAATTAATTTAGAATTAATTAAGTGATCAAAATGAACTAACTAAATATGGACTCTTATATATATGGAATGGGCCAAGTTCATTTAGGTTGGGCTAAGCTTTCATGGATAGTCCATGGAGTGTTTAACCCATGGATCATATGAAATGAAAGGTCATGGGTTTAACCCTAGTGTCCATACTATATAAATATGTCCTTGGTTGGTGAAATTGGCACTAGTGTGGGTACACTAAGAAGGGCTAGCCGATTTCACTAGAGAGAACCAAGTATCCATATTCTCTAAAGGCGTCCAAGGTGTTTTGGTGATTTGTGATTCCACTTGAGGCTTCCACACTATTGGGGCTAAGCTCTTAAAGCTTTAAGACATCAAGCTACATCAAAAGGTATGTTATCTAACTAGTACTTTGTAGTATAAGAGCTTCATAATATGCTAGTTAGGATTAAATCCTTGGAAAGTTCTTATTTGCATGTATGATAGTGAAAACATAGATCCAAGGTATTTAGGGTTGCATGTACACCATAGGAGTGTTAGAATGCTCAAAACCCAACAGTGGTATCAGAGCCTAGGCTTGTTTTCTTGCTATTCTTGCAAAATTGGCTGAAAATCGAGTTTTTATGCTGTCTGCTCAGCAAACTCGCGAGTCCACTAATGGACTCACCGAGTCCAAGGCAAAATGCATCGAACTCACCGAGTTGGTTTGTGCACTCGACGAGTTGGACCCCCAGACAGCATAAATTCGACTGTTTTGGATGGAATTGGACTAGGAACATTACCCTAAGATGTTTTTGGACTTATAAACTTGTTTTTGATGTAGTAATGTTCATGCTAATCCAATTTCAAAGATAATTATCAATAGATTCATGTTTTGAATTAGTTTAAGTGTTATGCTAATTACATGGGAAAAGTTTGATTGAATTATGTTGTTCATATGAGTTGCTTAGATTAATAGATAAGCTAATTGAATAGTTATTTTCAATCCATTTTAATCTAAAAGTTGATTCTAAAATATTTTTGTGTAACTTGTCCTCAAGTTACATGAAAGGTCATATTTAAGTTTCATAAAATTCATAAAAATTGTCATAGGTTACAAAATAAAGAGTCTTGTTCTTATTTAATGGTTTTATGACTCCATAACTTGTCCTCAAGTTGTGGAGGTTCAAGAGTCTCTTCATTAAATAAAATATGTGTAACCTTAGTTAACTCATAAAACTTCCATAAGTTATGAATTATGAAGAGTCACTTTCTTAGTTAGTTTAAAGTCTTCCATAACTTGTCCTCAAGTTATGGAACTTGAAGAGTTTTTTAATTAAAACTACTTTAAACACATAAGTTATGGAATAGAAAAGTTTTGAAAGTTACAAAACTTGGCCTCAAGTTTTGGAATTTGAAAAGTTTTCTCTTATGAATACTTTAATTCCAAGTTTAGCCATTAGAATTTTAAAAGTTAAAATTCAACCCTTATACTTTATAATATTATAAGTTAATAATATATATATATATATATATATATATATATATATATATGTATGTATGTATGTATAAGAGCAAGTCAGTCTTACTGTTAGTAGGACTCATTCACGAAACCGGTCTATAAGGGGGTATAAGGTTACTTCCTATAAAATGGCAGTTTAATGGGTGTCCACTCTCACCCACCGCTTCCTTGACCGGTGGAGGGTCGTTAGCCGAATGGGTAGGACAAGGACTATAATTCTCCCTTCATTAAAACTATTAATGATAAGTACTAAATAACTAAACCTTTTATAAATACTCAATCTTAGTTATTTAGGAAAATGTGAATAAGGTGCTAATCCATGAAATTACACTTTGCACTTTGTTTAAGTCGGTTAGTGGAGCGTGTGTGGTTAACCGGTACACTAACTCGTATTTAACAAGGTAGGCAAAGGGCAACTTAATGTTTATCATAGTATCGATGGAGCGTGTGTGGTTAACCGGCACATCGATTGAGGGGTAAACACTTAAGGATACCAAGTAATTTGCATGGTTACTTCACACCTTGTTTTGTGATCCTCGGCATCCCAGTCACAAAACCTGAAGGGCACACTCGAGATTGAAACATGTCATTGAAAAGTCCAATGAATCTCAAAGATCTAGGAGTTTCAAATCCAATTAAAACCTAATAAATTTATTTCGTTTTTCATGGTGGAAATTCGTGAATCGTCATTCACTTACCTTCAAATATTCTATAAATTGGATTACGGCATTCCTCTTCCAAGTTATAAAATAGTTTGTTGGGTCCTAGCCTTAATAATTCATATTGGTTGCTATATTAAGGACTTTAAATCAACTATCTTGAATATCTCCCAAAAAGATGTCTAGTTTAGACATTTATGATCTTCCCAAATATCTTGGAACTTCACTTCCTCCACCTCCTCCAATTATTCTCCCTAACCCACAAGTTCAAGGTCACTCAAGCCCCATTGTCAAGGCAAGGTCTAGGTGTGATCACATGTTGGAGATGAAGTCACATATTGACAAGCCGGGAGAGTTAGGTGTCAAAGTCTTGAGAAAGTTGGATGTTCAATCACTTTCTAAGTCTCATAGTGAGTTCCTTTAAGACCCCTATGAAGAAGACTATGACAAGACCCTTAATGATCTTATCTATTTGCTAAGATCAACTTCCTAAAACTTTATGGACATTGACAATGATGACACTAGAAATTCAGAAAAAGCATTCACTTCCCAATGGAAAGGGTTCGGCCATAGTCAACTCGGTTGACCAAATCGTAAAGAGAAAAGCTAAGTCTGTGATAGTACCGGTACCATTACCAAAGGTTCCATATGGTTATATTGCTAAAGGAAGGGGCATTATTTGCGGAAGCTGCCAAATTTTACCTAAGGATGTTAAAGTCAATAAGTTCGACTCTACTTCAGCTAAAGTCCACTATCTAACTCTGTTAAGTTTATATTATGAGATTCTTGTTACATGATGTGACTGGGTCACATGTTGATGATTTAAGAATCAAAGAAAAAAGTGAAGAAACTTAAAAGAAGAGTATGTTGAATCTGATTGCGAAGATGGATTTCTATCGCTTAGTTGAAGATCGGATTCTTGAGCTACTCCTTAGGAGTTATGATAGATTGCTAGGAAACATGTAATAGCTTAGTTTTCATTTTATGTTGCATTGTAAGGAAAAGTTTTTTCCGCATTTTAAAATAAATAAAAGTTTGTTTTACTTTATTTTTATCTCCTTACAATGGCATTCATGAAAAATTGATGTTTGTATGTTTATAGCAATATTGGAAATATGAATTTTATTCTTTCACTTGTGGTAGTGTCAAAATTTACCAAATAAGGAAAGATTCTCATCACCCAAGTTTCAATTGCACCGAAACCAGGAATCATACAAGGCGTTTAGTGTGATGTATGAGAATTTTCAACTTTGGAAAATTAAGACTAACTATTGGTTCACATGGATGTGTGAGTCAAGAGAAGGACTAAGGGATCAAGTACACTTTCTTGTGCACTTGTCAAAGTCCACCACAAAAGATGGATAAGACTATTCGTCATGATTTACTAAGGTTTAGTAAATATGATTATACTTACAAGCTTAAGTATAATTCTGAAACATTGGAAAATTTTCAATGTATGACAGAACGAATAAGAAGAATCAAATTAGGCAGAAGGATAAAAGTTTCTCAAATCTGAAAAAATAGGAGAGTACTTTAGTATCATGTTTTAAGATCACCTTAATGATTTTGAGATATTATCACAATTCATCCTCTAAGTGTATTCTGATAGCTAAAAAGAGGAGCTATGAATTGTTGAAGTGGTCAAATCAAGAAGATGAGTCATACTTCGTTTCAAAACTGTAAGTTGAGTGACATATCTTAAAGAAAGGTTTAAAACACTTGTCAACTGTAAGAGTAAAAGTTTTCTACTCTTGTATATTTAAAATTGGTAAGTTGTGATGGTTTGGATAAAACAAAGACCAACTAAGGCTAATTGTGTTAAGTGTCTGTCTTGATTAGAATCCACACACTATCTCTTGAATACTTGGCAAGAAAGTCTTTTAGGTCAAGGAGACAGTGGGAGTCTAAAAGATCCTGAAAGGGTTTCAAGAAGTAATCAAGAACAAAAACCTGTATTTCATCACTAGCACACAACTAGAGGTTTATAACCTACCGTGTTGACATTTCTATGCCCATTCCAGTTAAGTTGGCTATACATTTGAGTTCTACATGTCCTCAATTGTTTGCATAACTACTTGGAAGAAATGGCAGGCCCTTGAGCTGCCAGGTGGCAAGAAGTTAAGATTGCACAAGTTCAATCCATATGAGTTAGGATTTGTCACTAACCTAGTCCTGTGGTTATGGTTTTGACAAATTCACATGGATAGGAACACTTACACCATAAAATCTAAGTGTCATAAGGTTTCTCTTCGATTCTTGAAAATGATGGTAAGGAAACTCTTTCACTAAGTAGATTTTGAGTAGATAGCAATTGTGGGAATGACAAAAGGTCTAAACATTATGATTATGACATCCCTCTTCATAATTGTTTAGACACACCTGTGAGCTATCTAAGAGAGGTGTATGATTTTGATAAAGTCTTACCAAAGCAATCTAGTATTAGAAATCTAAACTCTGGTAAGAAAGTCAATAAAGTATTGATTTCTAGAAGTCCTATAATCTCTGGATACATGTTAAAGCTAGTGGGAGCATAAGTGTTATGCTAATAATCATCATGTTAGTGGGAGCATGATAATTATGATAAAGGTTGCAAGTTAGCAATGTGTGACAACCCGATATTTCAGCTCTTTGTAATGACCTAAAAAGTCAAGTATTGTAACCACTTTTGAGTTAATAAAATTAACTTTGATAATAAAATGTCCAAAAAGTTCTATTTAAATTCCTTCTATGTTTAAATATCATTAAACCATGATCGTACGTAAAAAGAGCGCCCAAATCCGACTTCGTATATTGAAGTTATGATTTTTCCAAGTTCAGCTTAGCAACAGACAGCTAAAAACTCGAATCGGAGATCGAACGACTTTTGGCCGGAATGACCTAAACGAGAATCGAAGGTCTCGTCAATGGTATTTCAGCAGTAAAAAGTCTGGCAAAAACCGACGTCAGATAAAGAAGTTATGAATTTTTTAAGAAATTCCTTAATCATGTCATTTTAATAAATAAATAATAAAAATAATTTCATAATTTGCCAACGGAATCTAAACGAAAGTTGTAGATCTTAGTCTCACCTTCGCGTGGATATAAAGAACGTCGAAAACGGAGTTCGTATGAAGGAGATATGAATTTTAGAGGTTTATTTAAAATAAATATAAATTTAATTATAAACTCCCGGTATTATCCGAAGGGGAGTCATCGGATAGGACCGGAGTACGCCCTACGTACCTTTGTACGCCCCGCGTACTCAGATCAAGGGCCTCGGATCGTCCACGTCCCCCTATGCGAAGCTTCCGACCCGCCCCATCCGACCCGCCCCATCCGACCCGTCCCATCCATTCCGTCCTATCCGAAGCCGAGGCAGTCGAGGACTCGCTCATTCATGACGTACGCGTACGCGCTGCGTACAAGCGTACGCCCCGCGTACGAGGCTTCTCAGACCCCCTATAAATAGAAATGCGAGGGTTCCGGGAAAATCACCCCATTTCTCTCCTTTCTCTCACGAGCTTGCCTCGATTTCCGTGCCCGTTCAAACCCGAAGCTCTGGTCTTTTTGCTCAAGTCCCGAGGGTCGATTTTACTCCCGAGATTCCCGAGAATCCCGAGAAAAATCCGTTTCCCAAGACGAAACTCTGCCCGGTTTTCCATCTTGCTATCTTCAAACTTTCATGTGAGTTCATACCCCTAATCAATATTTTAAATGATTTTAAATGCTTTAATGGGGGGGATACAAGTAGAAACAAACATGTTATTGAATCATTGATATGTATTTTATAACTATGTTTGTCATTTAACGGATTTCACATGCTACAAAATGTGATGCATGATATGGTTTTACATCTTAAAAACACAGTGTTACCAAATGTTTTACCTTTGAAATGTTTATAAAAATGACATCAAGTCATTGTTAATTGTTGTTCAAAACCCATAAGAGGTCTTACAAAACCATTTTTACATTCTTGAACTAAACTATGCATATACACTTATATTCTTATATATGTATTGAGTTTATAGTTTACATCTTTCATTTAGTTTCCCACACCCTTGAGTAGTAAGAGTGTATAAACCTACATGATCAACCAGATATATTACAGTAAATTATCATAGGGATAATTTGAGGATATCAAACATTATTTCTATTACAAGGAATCACACAAGAGTCAGTTCATTCATGAATCTGTACTAGTACATTTCCTGATACATGAGTACTTACAGATGCTTACCTGATACATGAATATGTTCACATATACTTACCTGTTACATGGACACACATACATGAATGCCATACATGAACACTTTTATATAGGTGCATTATCCTGTATTCACTTACCTGGATACTTGTACTTAGAACTAAGAGGATAATTTATTAGTACTTTCTCTGTAAATTATCTTTCCTATCCCGGTTCAATGGGATATCTAGGCGGGACTTACCATTCCGAACCCCACTGATTAGCACCAGTGGTCGATGACCATCTATGGAGGTCTAAGGTTACTATTTATATTAGGTAGATCGATTGGGACTAACCCTTCCACCCACCTGCTGCTGCTACAGAGGACAATTGGACAATCTTCGGAGGTTCATTAGGTTATACATTTCGCTTAATGCAATGCTGTGTTGGTCCTAGTACCCAGTGACAACACTTACGGTAGTACATTTTCCTGTTTACTTTATTTTGTGATACATTCACATAAACGATGAGTTAGACTAAGCACTTTTAGTACTAGTCAATACAAAGGAAAAACTATCATTTTACAAACAGAGCACCTACAAGGACTTCACTAACGCCAAACCCCGCAGCTTCAATGGGACTGGGGGTGTTATGGTGTTGAGACAATGGATTGAGAAGATGGAATCTGTCTTCGAGATCTGCGGATGCCAAGAAGGCAACAAGGTCAAGTTCGCAGCTTGTACCTTCTCTGACCGAGCACTAACATGGTGGAACAACCATGTTAACTATCTAACTTTGGTGGTGGCGTATTCCATCGGCTGGGAAAAGTTGAAAGACATGCTGATGAAAGAATATTGTCCTCGAGGTGAAATACAAAAACTCGAGCAAGAATTCTGGGATCTTCAAATGGTAGGATCCGACATCACTACCTACACAAATAGGTTTTGTGATTAGGCGAACTTATGCCCTGATATGGTTGCTCTCCAGAGCAAAAAGATCGAAAGATATATCTGGGGACTGTCTCCCCAGATCCAGTCAAGTGTGATCGCTTCCAGGCCTATTACCTTTGATAGCGCCAAGGAACTGGCACAATCCCTCATCGATCACCGGAAACCTCTGAACACAACAATCCCTACACCCGTACCCCAAGAGTCCAGCCCTAGCAACAACCAGAAAGTGTGGTCTAAGAGGAGAAAGGGGGCTTCATAAGGATCCTCCAAAAGACAACAACTTGTGGCAATCAATGCTGCCACAGTGACACCCGTTGTCCGCGCGAACCCCTTACCAACAAAAACTTATGCTGGGTCTCTCCTGAAGTGCACCAAGTGCAACTTCCACCACCGTGGGCCTTGCAGGGAGATGCAATGCACCAACTGCAACAGGAAGGGGCACACCGCCCGTTTCTGCCAAACTCCAATAGCTCAAGCTCCCCAGGTTCCTAACGCCGGTATGGGCCAAGCTTGCTATGGATGTGGCGAAGTGTGTCACTACAAGAGGAACTGCCCTAAAGCAGGAATGGCTGGAGGAGTAGGAAGAGTTATGGCCCTAGGCCACGAGGAAGCAGTAGCTGATCCTACGATAGTTACTGGTACGTTCCTCCTCGATAACTCATATGCTTGCATACTTTTCGATAGTGGAGCCGAGAAAAGTTTTGTGAGTCACAAATTTGCACACCTGCTTAAACAAAAACCATGTGCATTAGATAATCCATTCACGGTAGAAATGGCTAACGGGAAAACAGAGAGTACAAACTGCATATACGTAGGTTGTGCTTTAACTTTAGATGGCCATACTTTCAAGATAGATCTCATGCCGGTCACAATTAAATGTTTTGACGTTATCATCGGTATGGATTGGTTGAGTCTTCTTCGTGCTGACATTATGTGCTTCGAAAAAACAGTTCGTCTTAACCTTCCTAACAACGAAACTTTAATTATCTACGGCGACAAACCCAGTACGAGCCTTCGCACCATTTCGTACATTTAAGCCCGGAAGTGCTTGCGGAAGGAGTACCATGCATTTCTCGCACACGTCGTCGATACCAGTCAAGAACTGAAAGACATCCAGAAAATCCCAGAAGTACGCGACTTTCCCGACATATTCCCAGAAGAACTTCCCGGTTTACCACCACAACGCCAAGTCGAGTTCAGAATCGACTTAGTGCCAGGGCTACCCCCGTAGCCAAATCCCCGTATCGTTTGGCACCGGCCGAAATGCAGGAACTTTCCAGTCAACTTAACGAACTTTTCAAGAAGGGATTCATTTGACCAAGCTTCTCACCATGGGGAGCACCGGTCTTGTTCGTCAAGAAGAAAGATGGATCGTTTCGCATGTGCATCGACTATAGGGAACTCAACATGCTTACCGTTAAAAATCGATATCCTTTGCCCCGCATTAACGATTTGTTTGATCAACTTCAAGGATCCAACTACTTCTCGAAGATAGATCTACGATCCGGATATCACCAACTACGAGTGTTAGAGGAGGATGTTCCCAAGACAGCCTTCCGAACCCGTTATGGACACTACGAGTTTGTAGTGATGCCATTCGGATTAACTAACGCGCCCGCAGTATTGATGGATCTGATGAATAGGGTGTGTCGTCCTTACTTGGATCAATTCGTCATCGTCTTCATTGATGACATACTCATCTACTCTCGAAGTGAGAAGGAACATAGTCTACATCTCCGTAAAATCTTAGAGACATTGCGATCGGAGAAGCTCTACGCGAAGTTCTCAAAGTGCGAATTTTGGATTCGGCGAGTTGAATCTTTGGGTCATGTGGTTAGTGAAGAAGGTATACACGTGGACCCCTCCAAGATCAAAGCCATTGAGAACTGGACAGCACCAAAGACACCTACCGAAATTCATCAATTTCTAGGTCTCGCTGGTTACTATCGTAGGTTCATTCAGAACTTCTCCAGCATAGCGAAACCTCTTACAACCCTGACCCAGAAGGGCGTGGCCTTTGACTGGGAAGAGATACAAGAAAGAGCGTTCCAAACACTCAAATGAGCCTTGTGCACCGCCCCGATACTATCCCTTCCCGAAGGAATAGAAGACTTCATTGTCTATTGCGATGCATCCAATCAAGGACTCGGATGTGTTCTGATGCAGCGAGGTAAAGTCATCGCCTATGCCTCGAGACAGCTAAAGACACATGAGGTTAACTACACAACCCACGATCTTGAACTAGGAGCGGTGGTGTTCGCTCTGAAGATCTGGCGACATTACCTATATGGTACGAAAAGCACGATCTTTACAGACCATAAGAGTCTACAACACATTTTCGACCAGAAAGAGCTCAACATGAGACAACGACGGTGGGTCGAGCTACTCAGCGATTACAAATGCGAAATTCGTTATCATCCGGGTAAAGTCAATGTAGTAGCCGACGCCCTAAGTCGGAAAGAATATTATGGTCGTAGGGTCAAATCTTTGACTCTAACTATCCATTCACACTTGTCCACGCAAATAAAGGAGGCTCAACTCAACGCTTTGAAACCTGAAAACGTGGCTGGTGAATCCCTTAGAGGGATGGATAAGAACCTAGAAACCAAGGGTGGCGGAGCCTTATACCTCATGGATCGGATCTGGACACCGAAACACGGTGGCTTCAGAGACTTGGTCATGACTGAAGCTCACAACACTCGTTATTATGTCCACCCGGGTTCAGATAAGATGTATCTGGATCTTAAAAAGTTATACTGGTGGCCTAACATGAAAGCAGATATTGCTACCTTCGTGAGTAAATGCCTTACTTGCGCAAAGGTCAAGGTTGAATACCAGAAACCCTCCGGTCTCCTACAACAACCGGAGATACCAGAATGGAAGTGGGAGCGGATCACTATGGACTTCATAACCAAGTTGCCCAAGACAACGGGTGGACTTGATTCCATATGGGTCATCGTCGATAGACTGACCAAGTCTGCACACTTCCTACCGATCAAAGAAACAGACAAGATGGAGAAACTTACTAGAACTTACATTAGGGAGATTGTAAGGCTGCACGGTGTTCCTTTATCTATCATCTCAGACCGAGATAGTAGATTCACTTCGAGGTTCTGGCAGTCATTACAAAATTTCCTAGGAACTAGGCTGGACATGAGTACAACCTACCATCCACAGACCGACGGGCAAAGTGAGAGAACTATCCAAACCTTAGAAGATATGTTGCGTGCATGTGTGATTGACTTTGGAAAAGCTTGGGATACCCATTTACCTCTTGTCGAGTTTTCCTACAACAACAGTTATCACACGAGCATAAAGACAGCTCCATTCGAGGCCCTCTATGGCCGAAAGTGCAGATCCCCTCTGTGCTGGGCAGAGGTGGGTGATACCCAGTTAGCTAAGAGACGAGCTCCCGAAAGCACTCTCACGGGTCCGGAGATCATTCAGGAAACGACAGAGAAGATCGTTCAAATTCGTGAACGATTGAAAGCCTCTAGAGACCGATAGAAAAGCTACACTGACAAGCGTAGGAAACCATTGGAGTTCCAAGTAGGCGACCGAGTCCTACTGAAGGTCTCACCCTGGAAGGGCTTGATACGCTTTGGAAAGCGTGGGAAGCTAAATCCAAGATACATAGGGCCTTTCGAGATTCTTGCGAGAATCGGTCCTGTAGCTTACAAACTCAATCTACCGCAAGAACTCAGTAACGTACATCCTACCTTCCACGTGTCAAACTTGAAAAAGTGTCTGTCCGACAAGACTCTTGTAATCCCACTCGATGAGATCGAGATCAACGAGAGCCTCAACTTCGTGGAGGAACCAGTAGAAATCATGGACCGAGAGGTCAAGCAAACTAAACAAAGTCGCATCCCTATCGTGAAGGTCCGCTGGAATGCAAAGCGAGGACCTGAATTCACCTGGGAACGCGAAGACCAGATGAAACACAAGTACTCGCATCTGTTTCCCTAATCCACAAGTGTTTTCTTACTTTAAATTTCGGGACAAAATTCCCTCTAACGGGGGGATGATGTGACAACCCGATATTTCAGCTCTTTGTAATGACCTAAAAAGTCAAGTATTGTAACCACTTTTGAGTTAATAAAATTAACTTTGATAATAAAATGTCCAAAAAGTTCTATTTAAATTCCTTCTATGTTTAAATATCATTAAACCATGATCGTACGTCAAAAGAGCGCCCAAATCCGACTTCGTATATTGAAGTTATGATTTTTCCAAGTTCAGCTTAGCAACAGACTGTGACAACCCGAAATTTTCCATTCAAATCAAACCATTGCAATCCAATAGTAGAGCAGTTACAGTGAAAATTCAAACTTTTGGAATAAGTTTGGCAGTTTTAGGGTTTTACACCTAAGGAGTTATTAGGAGAGTGGGTGCACTAGGATTTTGTGCAACACTGTAATTCCATTACTCTAGGTCATTAGAATCCATTCCGAGAATAGAAATATTTTCTGCCAAAAAAATCTCTGGACTATAAATAGAATTCTGAACCAAATTGGTTCATTATTTGATTTCCAATTAGAGTAAAGCCAAATACTCTCTCACGGATCTTCGGGTTTTCATCCCAGATTGTGAGTCTACTTCCCTAAATGTGTTTTAATACTTGTTATATGCTTTATAACATTGTTTACATGTCCAAAACACAAGATCCGGGAGTTTACCGCCCAAGAACGTTCTTGGGGAGTAAACTCCAAAATCAAGCCTAAAGGCCACATAGTCCCATTTCTGCGTTAGGCATCTAACTAAGGACTTAGTGTATGATCATTAGAGGCTAGAAACAAATCAAAAGCAAGTAGTTTGAGGAGTTTACGGCCAAGGAACCACCTCTTGGGTCGTAAACTCCAAGTAAAGGGCACAAATGAGTGCCTATTGATCCTTTAGCCTTAGAACAAGAACCTAGAATCCTTAAGCAAGTGTTTTAGACCCACAAAACAATTAGAAACCAACTTTGGAAAGGAGTTTACGGCCAAGATGCTCCTTAGGCCGTAAACTCCAAGAATTAGTACCAAAAACCACTTCAAACTCTTCCTAAGGCTTAGTCTTCATTTTTGGCATGTACCTTGATGTGTTTAGGACCTAGAAAACACATGAAAAGCATAAGTGTTGAAGAGTTTACGGCCAAGAGTATTTCTTGGGCCGTAAACTCCTTTAATGGGGTCAAAGAGCACCCTAGACACTTCCTTAAGGCAAGAGACTTTTAGGGCAAGTACCTAGATGAGATATGGACTAGTTAAAATTCTTAGAACCTCATGTGTGAGGGAGTTTACGGCCCAAAGAGTTCTATGGCCGTAAACTCCATCAAATGGTCCCATTTAGTGCCTTAAACCTCCCTTAATCCAAGTATTGAAGCCTAGACTTGTTCCAAGAAATGTTAGAGACTTGAAAGGACAATAAGAACCCTCCCAAGGGAGTTTATGGCTGTAAACTCCAAGGGAAAAGGGTCTTTGGGCCGTAAACTCCCCTTAGGAGTCAATATGGTACCTTAAACTCTTGTCTAGCCTTGAAGCAATTCCCCTCTAAGGTTGTAGTACTTCTAAACTCCATTTCATGGCTTGTTTGAGAGTTTACGGCCAGGAGCTTACTCCCCTGGGCCGTAAACTCTAATGAATATGGTCTTTTGACCTTAAACTTCCATTAGGGGCATTGCACTTCTTTGTTGCAACCCATTAGCCTCCTAGCACTTGACCAAAAGTGTTGTCCTCGCGCTTAAATGTTTATACTTGTATAATTAGTGATTTAATCTCTAATTATTTATATACATATGTCTTCATATGTAATTAGGATCATTGTGTGTGTCTAAGTCATCACTTGACACCAAGCACTTGTCCGATCCTTCCGTACGATAACAGCCCGTTCATTTCCAGTCACATACTGCAGGTGAGTTCATACCCCTTAACTAATGTTTTAAACTGTTTTAAATGTTTTATGGGGGGGGGATACAAGTAGAATCATGCTACTTTTTATGTCAATCACATGTGATTAGTAAGTAGGATTATATTACTTATTACATCAATCACATGTGATTAATATACAGCATTCAAAAGATTTGGCTACTCATTAGCCGTTTTACCAAACAGTTTCCTTCAAATGATTTTTATAAACATTTTATATGTTTCAAACTACTTATTACACTGTACTTCTTACTCTGTTTATCATATTTCAAACTTATTTACAACTGTGTTTCAAACAAGTGTTCCTTGTACTTATATTGTTTTATCAAACTTATGTCTTCAAATTGTTTTATAGATCGACATCAAGTCGACCTTTCCTTAAACTAATATTTCTGTTTCAAATGTTTTACCAAACTTACTTATGCTTTTATTTTATTATAAATTGCATGCCTCTATATGTATAGTTATATAAGAAATGTTTAAAAGACTTAGGAAGACTATCCACCCTATTTCCTTTTCGCGCCTTGAGATGTGGTCTGGTGGGACATTGGGTATTCGTCCGAAAGTCGTTTAAAGATTTGTTATATATCATGTGTACATATATAGTCATAAAAGGTCCTTCCATTTCATCTTATGCCCTTGGGTAGCAAGGGTATACATCCACGTCCATACGTACTACTTAGATTACTAGTAAGCTACCATATGGGTAGTTCAGGAAGATACTAGAACCATTACTAGAACGCGATATCATACAATGAGTCAGTTCATTCATGAGTCAATACTTTCTAGAACATTACTGTACATTACATATACATCTATACTAGGACGAGAACATATACAATTATACTGGAACGCTTACACTACTATACTTGCTAGATAGAGAGAACACACATTACAGCTAGCACACATAGAACATTACAGCTCATTACATTGCTATACCTGGTAGAACAGTCCATTACATTATAGCTAGAACAGTACATTTCATTTACATATACGAGAATACGTTGATAGTGTGATTTAAATCGGAGCATGACTTAAAACCTCATGACTTGAGTTGCGGCCAGAGTCTCTTGAAGGGGGAGCGTTGAGTTTGCGTATAGATTCTATAATGGATTGACTATCCTACGCCTTGCTGCTAGCTACAGCCGGACCTGCAGGTCTGCGGGTGCCAAACGTCATACCTTATTTCGACCATTCTTATGTCGATGAACCAGTCCATAGTATGAGTTTGTGTATAGATCTATGCTGGATTGACAACCCTACACCTTGCTGCTAGCTACAGCCGGACCTGCAGGTCTGCGGGTGCCAAACGTCATTTCTTTATTACGACCATTCATTATGTCGTTGTTACTAGTCGATAGTATGGCGCAATTTATCACATAGTGCCTTTGCCCAAAACCCGGCCTGAGGTAGTTAGTACGGTAGTAGTCCTTTTAGAGCTACGTTTAGTACTACGTTAATTTTTCCAGTACATATTTTTAGTGATACCCTCACTTAAACATAAATGTACAAACTATATTTTTGGATAATGATAGTTATACTTTGGAAAAACACATACTCTTACAAGAGACACACACACAGAACAGTTAGGTTTTGGTAGAAGACACCTTCACATACTAGAAGGAATCATAGGGATTCTAGGGTTTTTCAAACACTTACAATTCATATACATTTACAAATTCTTACAATACATAGACTTACAAATACTTACATACAAATTAAGACACTAAATGCTTATGATCTCACCAGCTTTAAAGCTGATACTCGTTTTCAAAATTACTTGTATCCTCAGGTCATCATAGACAGGTACCGATGCAAGGAGAAAGGAAGATGAAGCTTATTCAAGACGTATCTTTCATTTTGATTTATGCTTTAGTGTTTATCAAAATTTGACAGAATACAATTGTATAATAATTATTTTATTAATGCAATGGATGATGTTGTTGCTTGTTTACTACTTTACATTGTTGTTGATATTAAACATGACGTCCTCCGCCCCAGAACGTTTCCGCCGTTCTTGGTTTTGGGGTGTGACACAGACAGCTAAAAACTCAAATCGGAGATCGAGCGACTTTTGGCCAGAATGACCTAAACGAGAATCGAAGGTCTCGTCAATGGTATTTCAGCAGTAAAAAGTCTGGCAAAAACCGACGTCAGATAAAGAAGTTATGAATTTTTGAAGAAATTCCTTAATCACGTCATTTTAATAAATAAATAATAAAAATAATTTCATAATTTTCCAACGGAATCTAAACGAAAGTTGTAGATCTTAGTCTCACCTTCGCGTGGATATAAAGAACGTCGAAAACGGAGTTCGTATGAAGGAGATATGAATTTTAGAAGTTTATTTAAAATAAATATAAATTTAATTATAAACTCCCGGTATTATCCGAAGGGGAGTCATCGGATAGGACCGGAGTACACCCTACGTACCTTCGTACGCCCTGCGTACTCAGATCAAGGGCCTCGGATCGTCCACGTCCCCCTATGCGAAGCTTCCGACCCGCCCCATCCGACCCGCCCCATCCGACCCGTCCCATCCATTCCGTCCTATCCGAAGCCGAGGCAGTCGAGGACTCGCTCATTCATGACGTACGCGTACGCGCTGCGTACAAGCGTACGCCCCGCGTACGAGGCTTCTCAGACCCCCTATAAATAGAAATGCGAGGGTTCCGGGAAAATCACCCCATTTCTCTCCTTTCTCTCACGAGCTTGCCTCGATTTCCGTGCCCGTTCAAACCCGAAGCTCTGGTCTTTTTGCTCAAGTCCCGAGGGTCGATTTTACTCCCGAGATTCCCGAGAATCCCGAGAAAAATCCGTTTCCCAAGACGAAACTCTGCCCGGTTTTCCATCTTGCTATCTTCAAACTTTCATGTGAGTTCATACCCCTAATCAATATTTTAAATGATTTTAAATGCTTTAATGGGGGGATACAAGTAGAAACAAACATGTTATTGAATCATTGATATGTATTTTATAACTATGTTTGTCATTTAACGGATTTCACATGCTACAAAATGTGATGCATGATATGGTTTTACATCTTAAAAACACAGTGTTACCAAATGTTTTACCTTTGAAATGTTTATAAAAATGACATCAAGTCATTGTTAATTGTTGTTCAAAACCCATAAGAGGTCTTACAAAACCATTTTTACATTCTTGAACTAAACTATGCATATACACTTATATTCTTATATATGTATTGAGTTTATAGTTTACATCTTTCATTTAGTTTCCCACACCCTTGAGTAGTAAGAGTGTATAAACCTACATGATCAACCAGATATATTACAGTAAATTATCATAGGGATAATTTGAGGATATCAAACATTATTTCTATTACAAGGAATCACACAAGAGTCAGTTCATTCATGAGTCTATACTAGTACATTTCCTGATACATGAGTACTTACAGATGCTTACCTGATACATGAATATGTTCACATATACTTACCTGTTACATGGACACACATACATGAATGCCATACATGAACACTTTTACATAGGTGCATTATCCTGTATTCACTTACCTGGATACTTGTACTTAGAACTAAGAGGATAATTTATTAGTACTTTCTGTGTAAATTATCTTTCCTATCCCGGTTCAATGGGATATCTAGGCGGGACTTACCATTCCGAACCCCACTGATTAGCACCAGTGGTCGATGACCATCTACGGAGGTCTAAGGTTACTATTTATATTAGGTAGATCGATTGGGACTAACCCTTCCACCCACCTGCTGCTGCTACAGAGGACAATTGGACAATCTTCGGAGGTTCATTAGGTTATACATTTCGCTTAATGCAATGCTGTGTTGGTCCTAGTACCCAGTGACAACACTTATAGTAGTACATTTTCCTGTTTACTTTATTTTGTGATACATTCACATAAACGATGAGTTAGACTAAGCACTTTTAGTACTAGTCAATACAAAGGAAAAACTATCATTTTACAAATAGAGCATTCGGGTCTTGGTAGAAGACTACACTTCATACTTACAAAACATTCGGGTCTTGGTAGAAGACTACACTTCATACGTACAGAACATTCGGGTCTTGGTAGAAGACTACATTTCATACTTATAGAAAATAAGGGTTTTTCTAGGGATTTCATACTTACCTCAACATTTTTTTTAAAGATTTACATGGCCTTCATAGCAGATTTTCACAAACAAGGCAATGACTCTTATATACCTATGAATTCACCAGCTTTAAAGCTGATACTCGCTTTCAAAATAACTTGTATTCTCAGGTCATCAGTAGACAGGTACGGAGGCCAGGTTTTGAGAAGGCGGAGCAGACAAGTCTCGTCTTTTATTTTGATGTTATATTTTTGGTGTCTTATTACAATGAAAGAACACACATGTATTAAACTTTACTTATAATGCAATGGATGATGTTGTTGCTTGTTTATTATATTACACTGTTGTGATACTGTATATGACGTCCTCCACCCCTGAACGATTGGTTTAGTCTTTATGTGAGACATCATGAATCGTGTCCCGTATGCTTCGGATATAGGATCGATTACATGTGCTATATTCATCCTTTCTAAAATTTTCCAAATGCCTGGGGCATTAAGAAGGGAAAAGGTCTAGAATAGGATATGACTAAAATGATTAAGCAATCGTTGAGGACAATCTAAGGTTTACCAAAGATTGGTTGCTCAAGGACAGTTGGAAGTATAGTATTAATTCTGGAAGGACCATATTGACATAATCTGTAAGGAGGCAACTTTTGTTCAGAAGTGATAGTCAAAATGGAATATGGAAATGCTTCGAAGTTAGAAAGTATTCAATCTGTAAGATTAGGAAACTTAATGCAAGAAGGATGTTTCCAAAGAGTTGATCTCCTTTGGAATACTCTATAATGATTGTTTCCAAGTCTTTGTGAATTTGTGCATAATCATTACAAGAGGATCAATGCATATAAGTTTAGAATCTTACAGATTTCAGTAAATGGCATGAATTTGGAATTCTTGCATTTGCAGTAAGGAATTGGGACTGTGAAATGAGAATAATTGGAGTTATGTTCAATCGATCGAGTTCACAAAGTAAGGATCATAGACAAACATAGAGTGCATACTTGGTGTATGGCAAAGCTATTGTTTAAGAAAAACATAGTGTACATGCTTGGAGCATGGGACAACTAGTGTTTTTAATTCAAGTATATAGTTGATAAAACCGAAACAATGAATAATGAGTAATCAGTATGGTGATAAATAAAAGTGTTTATTTATATTCATAGGGTTTGATACCATATTTGATTCATTTATTCTTGTGTTTCACTTTGCATGTTTTGACTTCCAGAATAAACTAGGTTATTCTTCCGGAATGACTAAGTAATTCAAACCATCCACAGTCGGACATATGTTGGAAGTAGATATGAGTCAAGACTGTCATGGGTTGGCTTGTAGAGGTCCAAGTTGGTGGACAAAGTTGTGCTACAACACTCATGAGTGCTCATAAGTTCTGAGTATTGGATTCAACCCGCACTCATTTGAATCACTTCATGGATTTTATCACGAGTGTTCATGAGACGATAATATCTTATATTCTTCAAACCTATAGATATGAGTTGTTACTATGAGTTGATAGTACATTGATTGCATGAAAACGCATTTGTAACTCGATGTTATAAAACGTGCTTTTGTGTATGATTCAACAAGTAGAAGAACAAGCCATATGAGTCGAAGTTTATCCATTCCTTTTACCTTCAGGATAAAAGCGATATATGTGGGCCCCTCTATGATTTAATGATGACACATGTGAGTGTTTGGCCAAGCAAGGACTGATTTGATTTGTTCAATCAGTCAGTTGTCATGAATCGGAAATCGGGAAACAACAAATGGACAGAGAGAATGATTATAATTCATGTCTCGGTCCATATGATATCTAGAATGGAGGAATATATGATCCCTTATCTAATGGACAAGTCATTGACAACGATTAGAGTTCGACAGCGGCTTCAAGAGCTACGATTGCCAGTTAGGTTTAGAAGTCATACTCAATAATATTTTTAGACTTATCCAAGTGGGAGACTGTTGGATTAATGTCTAAGTCCATAACTATATTTGGTATGTATTTGACCCGACCCGGCATGGTTCGTTTGGGTTGCACTTCACCGACACAATTTATATGGATAGTCTTTTGAGAATAGTATATTTATGATTAATATTAATATATTATAAGTTCTAATATATTAATATGGAATCATATTATTTAATTAGTATTAATCAAGAATTAATTTAGAATTAATTAAGTGATCAAAATGAACTAACTAAATATGGACTCTTATATATATGGAGTGGGCCAAGTTCATTTAGGTTGGGCTAAGCTTTCATGGATAGTCCATGGAGTGTTTAACCCATGGATCATATGAAATGAAAGGTCATGGGTTTAACCCTAGTGTCCATACTATATAAAGATGTCCTTGGTTGGTAAAATTGGCACTAGTGTGGGTACACTAAGAAGGGCTAGTCGATTTCACTAGAGAGAGAACCAATTATCCATATTATCTAAAGTCTTCCAAGGTGTTTTGGTGATTTGTGATTCCACTTGAGACTTCCACACTATTGGGGCTAAGCTCTTAAAGTTTGAAGACATCAAGCTACATCAAAAGGAATGTCATCTAACTAGTACTTTGTAGTATAAGAGCTTCATAATATGCTAGTTAGGATTAAAGCCTTGGAAAGTTCTTATTTGCATGTATGATAGTGAAAACATAGATCCAAGGTATTTAAGATTGCATATACACCATAGGAGTGTTAGAATGCTCAAAACCCAACAGTTTATTGCTATGAAATTCGTTTTTATGTGTTTGATTGTTGAAATCATGGGCTAAAACCCTATGACTTTCGTTTAGTGTAGATTTTCTTGACTTATCATGGTTTGATTTATGGTTAGGATTAAATTTTATTGGTTATCTGTTACTTTAGCTTATTAAAGAATCTTTTATGCTTATGATAACGGCTTTCTCTATTTATTGTTGAGTTTAATTAAGTTTGTATAACCATCTTCTTAATTAAACTTGAATCTTATGATATTTGTGAATTACAAAATTATAGGAATAGAGTTTTGACTAAAACCTAGGGTTAAATAGAAAAGTGGGTAAATAATCGTAGGAGCTAATATATGAAGACCAATCATATATTGAATTGAGATAATAAACCAAATTACTCAATTCGTTATAAGTCTAATTTAACTTAAACTGAACACCAGTAAACTTGGTAATTTATCCGCCTGATCACCGTATGAATGAGCTTGTTTGCCAGAGGATTAGGATTAGTGAACATTAACTTACTCATATGAGGAATTGGTATCCAATGAAACAATAATTCATTACACTTCCATAAATCAACCATAATAGCAAGTAAATTGAAGCTAAACGAAAGTCTCTCAATTACCTTGATTTAATTCGTCTTCTGTACTTCTTGCTTTTAGTTTTAATATTTGTCTTAATAATTGATAGTTACTTTAGTTTAGTTAATCAAGTTTCTAGTCTTGCAAAACTAGAGAAAACCTTTTTTATAAATTTATTAGTAATTTAGTTAGTAGTAGATAAAAATTAGTTAAACATTATGTTCCCTGTGTTCGATACTTGTCTATTGAGCTATACTATTATCAACAAGGTGCGCTGCCTTAGGTAATAATTAGTTTCATTAGTAGGATAAACTAGTGCATAATTATTTACCTATAAATAGCTCTCTCGGATCTTTGACTGACACATAAAGATCATAGAGCCGATCAAACAGTGAGCTCTTGATGTGACCCACACACAGTTCCTCAGACTCTCTCGTAGAGCCCTTTTCTTTTTCCAGATCAGAGATGATCGTTGGATCCACAGTTTTCCTGACTCGGGAATTGGATCAACACGAATCGGGGCCAATTTTGGGTCCAAAACATAGGCGAGCTTCAACACAAGTAGCATGAACTTGACCTTGTCAGCCCAACAAGTGTAATTCTGACCATCAAATCGGTCAAGCTTGAAAAACTCTTGGTTCATGTAGTGGAGACTAGCTGTTGGGATTTGGGTGTCCATGAGTATGTTGATTTATCACAAACAATATATAAAAACCTTTAAGATTGGTGAAAATCATATCTAATCGACACACAATAAAACCGACAAATAATATTGAGAATTAAATGTCGATTAATTGCGATAAATAAATCTAATTATTATTATTATTATAATTACCAAGTTTCGTCCAGAAATCCGATCAATGCTTCTCGATCAGATCTAATTATAAGAAAGGAGTATAAGCAGACTTTCGTGTTGTTGGACAAAATTAAAAACAATATAATAATGTAAAACCGACCTGTTGACGACCGACCTTGATCGTGGAATTATTGTACGGATCAAACTCCTGTCATTAATGGTTTTTATTTTGCTTCTATTAGCTGTAAGCAACAGAAGTAAAACCCCATGATTTAATGTAGATTACCGAGTTTCCAACAGCAATTGAAATCACCAAGAGAGAAAGAGAGAGAGCTGTTAATTTTCAAGCAGAAAATGCGGCTCCTACAGGGTTGTATTTATAGATTTTGAAAAACCTAGAATGCAGCAAAAAACCCTCATGGGTCCAAACGAACCGGATTCAGTTCGACTTGACCTATCCCGAAACTACTAAAAAATAAAAGCTCTTCAGCTCACAACGACCGCTCCCAAGTGCGCCTATAGCATGCCATTTGTCGCACTCGTGACTTCGGCTAGTGCTAGGCTATGGTAGGTGCACGTGTGTGGGCTTTGCGCATTCATTTGATCCACTAAAGTCTTTGAAGGTCTATCAATGGAAAAGACTTCAAACTTTCACAAGGTTTCTTCCCCCATCAATGTGGGATAAAGGAAAATAGTCAACTTGCTATTATAACTTCATAATTTCCAATAGACACTAATAGAATTTATGGACTCGATCTCCGAGATGGAGATGGTGTTTGAGAGCTGTGATTCCAGCAACAGACAGAAGGCCATCCTTGCGGTCAGGTAGCTGATATGTTGATGAAAATTGTTAGCGGACACTATGCTGAAAGGAGAACCATAAGGATGTCTTGGGAAAACTTTCTTGAAGAGCTATCAATCCAAATTTAACATCAAGATTTTCTTAAGATGGAACGAATGTAATAGTATAATTGAATTCAAATCTGGTAGTATGGTGTTTGCCTTCCCTACATGGAATTGAAGGTTCAAGTGTACTTAATATATAAATAATACTAGGAGTAAAAATAAAATAGAAGTATTGAATTCAAGTTTACTTTGTATATAAATCATATTAGGAATAGAACGAGAATATATTAAATTTATCGTTAAAAAGTAAAAAATAAAAAATAAAAAATTATGAGCAATAAGGTCATTAAACTGTTAAAAAGGAACGTCATAATCAACTATAAATGGATAATGCCCACATTGTATGTAAGATCGATATCTACCTACAAAACTTAATAAAAATGTTCTAAAAATACTTTTATATTTATGAACATAGGAGATTCCCCAACATATGTACTTGTATCATATTTATATTATCAACTAGGATATTTGATGGTATTAATGCAGGATATGATATTTAAGTTGTGTATTCAAATTCAACACGATCCTACCATGGCTATCACACAATATTTTGCTGTTATTTTTAATACCACGAACACTATCACAATTAATACGTTTTTAATATTATCTTGTTCAGTTTTGTGTATGTAAATTCAACACGATTCTCATAAAGGCTGTCACACAACATTCAACTTTGGGACCCATATTAACAACTAAATAATCTTATGGTGGGACGAAACACATAAAAATATGCAACTGAATTTATACATCAAAATATCTGTATTATCTAATAGTTTTCCATTAGTATCTCATCGTTATTAATGTCCCTTTTGTCATTCATATATCTAAAGTATTAGATCAATTACCTATATAATTTCAATCCCTTAATAATATTCATAAAACATGTATTGTATAACACATTCTAATTAAAACGTGTTCTACAAGAACCGACAATGACATCATCTTATTGCCCAATAATCACAAGTTGGATTTTCCATTTGATTTTAAATACAAAAATTATTAATCTATATTAGTAACTTATTTGTTTGACTTAAATTGGTTTTTGGTTTTTGTAGAAAACATTGGGTGTTAGGCCTACGAAACATGACAACAATCATTCAGGCATTGGAATGTCAATTTACAATTTAGGCAAATTATTGATAAATATGCATTATTTATCGAAATATTATATTATATTCTTTGATATATTTCTTAATTTTTTTATAGGGCAATTGTCTTGTATGCTACACAAAGTAGATCCAACAAAAGGGTTAAATTCAACTGGGTTAGTGTTACGATGAACACTTAATTCCTTATTAAAATTGCAGTTTTAAGTTCATTATCTGGATCAATGTAATGTTGATAATATATTATGTAATTGTGTAGTATCTGTGCCAGCGGGGTAGCACCGGATGTTGATACTATATGTTAAAGTTCATGAAACAGAGTTAAGGATTTGAAGTGTTGATCAATGATAATGTAAGAATAACACCCTACTCTCACATCATTTAAGGTTATTTGTAAGAAATATCAATGTACTTTCAATTTTTTGAAAGTACAATGCTTTAATAAGAAAGGAATTGAAAGAATAATCATTTTATGATTATTTGTTAACTATCGCATCCTAATCTCATTACTATAATTGAATCGGTAGCTTGGTTACATGCATGCAAAAACAGCAACTTTCATTTATTTAATAGTACAATACTCTAAGAAGAAAGGAATTGAAAAGGTCATTCTATGTTTATTTGTCAAATTGTTGGTTAGTATATATGTTTTCAAGTTATTTCTAATTTTTTTTTTCTCTCTCTCTCTCTCTCTCTCTCTCTCTCTCTCTCTCTCTCTCTCTATATATATATATATATATATATATATATATATATATATATATATAATCTCATGCTTTTGCCTGCTATTCTTTCTTTACAGTGTAGTATAATTCTTTTTCTCTGAGATTGGGGGAAGCAAAAATGTTTACACAGATGCTAATATTGATATAATTTGCAAAGAATGATCGACTTTTATGACAAACTTTATTTTTCAGTGATATTTTATGTCGATAAATAATATTTTTGGTAAGTTTGAAATATTTGTTTGTATTTGATATATGATATCTATAATATTTTTAATAGAATAATTGAAATATTCTTGATTAGTATTTGACATACGATTTTATTGTATGAAATTGATTTTTTTTTGTATATTATATTTTTCTTTTGTATTATGAGGCATTAATTGTCATTTACTTGAAAATTAGTAAACTATACACAAATATGTATATTTTTTAAAAAAAAAAATACCTAAAATCATGCATGCAAATTATGTGTCGTAAACACATGTCACAAGGTTGTCAAAATCGTGATCTTAATCGTAAAATCGTACGACCCTAAGTATGAAAAATGAGTCGGATCGTATCCTAAGATTGTAGAATCCGAATCCGGTCTCACCTTCCCTTTGATTTCTTTTTGAAAAACGAAAAAAAAAATCAACAAGTTAAAAAAATGATTTGATTATTTTATGACTTTTACTCTTTATCGGTTTATCGTTTACCTTTTTTTTGTGACTAATGTTTTGTAGTTTTTAAGGGATTTGAACGGAAAACTGAATTTTGAGATATTTTCATGTTTGAACTTATAAGTTAAAATTATTTTTTTTGTAATCTTACGATCACGGTCGCGGACTTATAAACCCAAAAACAATCCTACATAAAATATCACCTTGACAACCCTGGTATGTCATAAATTTATATCATGTAAAAAAAAAGGTAACAAGTACAGCACACTAATCTATGTCTTGTCTAGCATCTTTTTCTTTGAATGGCTAGAAAAAATATATATTACTAGGGGAAACTAGTTAGAAGCCAGGAGTATAATTACATAAACATTAAAAGAAAACATGCAACAATTTTAAAGAAAACAATTCTTGAGTTCGTTCCATTCCAGCTAATGGGGTTGTCCCCTTTGTAACAATATAATTCAAAACCAAAGCTATTTGTTAAAGATTTATAGAATGTGCTTACCATCACACATCTCTCTCTTTTCGTTAGCTATTATATTTATATATTACAGAATATGACATCATGAATATATTGCAAAGATAAAAAAAATTAATATAACTTGTTTTGGAATTTTAGATAAAAAAAATGTACTATGAACAGACAAATTTCTAAAACACAAACAAAATCACAAATATATATATATATATATATATATATATATATATATATATATATATATATATATATATATATATATATATATATATATATATATATATGGACGAATCTTTAATAGGGTCTCCTCCCCCCTCCCCCCCCCCCCCTTGAATTTTTTGGGTGAGCTGTAGCCCAATAATGAGGATCTACTCCGGAATGCTTTTATTCTTCTCATCTTCTCACTTGGTCCGGACAGGTTCCAGGCCACTCTCCACTTCGGAAGTTACACCCTTTGGAATAAGGACTTAGGATTGTTAGAGGTTCACTTTCAGGTTCCAACAATCTCCCCCTAAGTGAACTTAGCAATCCAACAAGCTTAGTTCATTTCTTCCTTGATGAAGGTGTAGGCTCTGAACAACCATTCTTGCACCGCAATGTACCATGCCAGTGGACTTACAAACTTTGCCTTGACCTGTTTTGGAGCATCAGACTTGGACGCCCGGGATATGAACTTCTTCAGGGCCTTCGTTGAAACTAGATGTTTGTCAAGGACTCGAAAGTAGTCCTTTTTGTTTGTTTTCCTTGTAGTGTAGACAAACCCTAGAACCGGTTCGTCAATGGGACCATCAGCAAGAACTTAGGCTTCCGGAAGAACGAAGTCGATCTTGGCAATGGATTATTATGTTCCGTAGAGGTGTGCAAGCTCGTAGTCACATCGGCAGAACTCAACAACATAATCTTTTAGAAAGCTGAGAGTTGCGTGGTAAGCACCCATACCGATGTTATCCTTTTGATTTTCTTTGAAGTAAGCAGCTAAGGTGAGGATGTCGTTTAGATTCATTGAAGGAAAATATGCATCAGTAATGGTCCGGGGAGTTAGCTTGTTCTGGAGAAGTTGGAAACGGAATAAGGGACAGTTCAGCTCAAATTTCACCAATATTTTTCTTCTGAAGCCTTGAACTTTAGTGATCCTTTTCCTTGTCCAAGCTTCCTTGAAGGGTTGAGCGCTCTTAGCATAGAAGGTCTTGAGCCTTTCTCGTTCTGTCCGGATGATCACTTCCGGGTTGTCAGTTGGGTGAACAGGAGCAAATTTGGTGTAGAATTTGCTGTAAGGAGAGAGAGGAAGATCCAGTTGATCAACATCATTGGAGGGAAGTTCATAATAGAGGCACAGAACAATTTCCTGAGCCTTGAGAATGCCTTCACGGCAGAGAGGAGAGATGCCACGCATCGGATCAGGATTGTCTTTCAGAGCTTGGATTCGAATGTTGTCCTCTAGTGCCTTATCTATTTCCTCCTGAGATCATCCATGTTTTTGCTTGAGAGGAAAGTCCGGAGTGAAAAGCTTGTTGTTCAACAGTCATTGGTTTCTTCCCTTTTGTCTCTTTGAAGTGCATTGATGACCATCTTCATGTTTTCGTCGATTGTGAATTCCAGAGTGGGATTTGGAAGTGGTTCTTCCGGAATATCATTTGGGATCCGGAGGGGAGAGCCCTGGTCGATTGGAGCAACTTTGAGTTCCAGAATGGGAGGCTGAACTGAAGGAGTGGCTTGGAAGGATTGAGCGGTGAGGAAGGATTTTTCCTCAGCCATTTTGACAGCCATTTCAAAGGCGTCCGAAAGAGAGGATGACCAGGAGACTGCAGACCATATCCTTTTTTGTTCTTCAGCCATTTCCTTCGGAATGGTCAACTTTAGAGCTTAAAGACCAAGAATTCCTTTGGGAGCTTCATCCGGAACATATACATCTTCATCTTCACTTCCTTCTCCTTCAGTGATACCTAGAATTCCGGAGATGACTTGAACGTCTTCGTCGGAATCCAGATCTTCATCCCGGAGTACAAATTCTGAGGCGGGTTTCTATGGTTTGCTCGAGCCTTCTCCCCTCTTGCATCGGTGAATTTCGGAACCGGTGCAAGCTGCAAGGTCTCTTTCAGATCATCGAATTTGGAGAAGACTTTCTGAAGGCCTGTGGTAAGTTGAAGAGAGAGTGAGAGTATCGTAGGCTTCAGCAGTGGGAGCTTGATCAGAGAGATGCTCGAACGTGTTGCTGAGGATAGCAATCATCTCATCAAACTTTCTATTTCGAACATCAACAATGTTCCAAGTTGAATGAAGAACTTTGATGAGGACTTTTTGAATAATCATGTTCACCTCACCTTTCTTTTTGATCTCCTTCTCCATCCTTTGAATCTGCTTCTCATGGTGAACGTGGGTCTACATAATCAGGTCATTGGTAGCATCCACCGAGTCGTCATGGACTTTGAGCATGGAGGTGATGGTGTTGAGGTCGTGGTCAACCAGAATGCTATATTTGGTGTCGACTTCTTCCATAGTGTGCTTGAGCCGAAGGGAGATCAACTGATCGAGTTGAGCTTCTCTTTCCACAGCAGAAGGTCCGGATTGCTAGGAGAGTAACTGAAGAATGGCATCAAGTCCGGAGACTTTTTGATCCAATTTTGTGTTAAGCTCTGTTATGGATGTCTCCACGGATGACACTTTCTTCATGGTGTCAGAGACATTGGTGCAGATTTCCAAGAGAGCGAAGGGTTCAACGTAGTCACCAACAGATGATTCCGAATCGGAATCAGAGTGTTGCGGAGGAGATTGGTTGAAAGAAGGATTGGTGGAAGGACCTGGTTTGGTTGCAGCATCATCTTCTTGAAGTTTGGAGTTTGAACCTCCGTCCGGAGTGGTAGAAGACGAGGATCCGAAGTCATAAGCAGACTTGTATACGGATGCCTTTGATTGGTAGTGAGCTGAAGTCATAAGATGTGCGTCTAGAATGGTTTTTGCATCTTCATCCAACATGATTTCTTCTGAGATCTCTTCTTCCGGATCAGTGTGGAAAACACTTTGATGAGTAGTAATGGGGGGGTTGTTCCGAAGTGAGCTCTTTTATAGCATCTGGGTCCATGGGAGGAACATAGGGCAAGTTTCTTTGGATATCCCTGTTACTCATGGAAATGAGCGTGGACTCCACTTGAGCTCGAGTGAGATCCGGACATCTGGATGCAACCCTGTTAACATAATCTTCCCAAAGAGGATCATTAGTACCTGGTCGTCCTGTACTCCTTCCGGGTATCAGACCAGTTGAGGCTTCCGAAGTCAGAGGGACTACTCCTTCTCCAGAAAGCTTGGGGTTTGAAACAGGGGTTCCGGAGTGTGTGCGTGTGGAAGTAACAATGGGATCAACAAAAGTGACTCGTGGGTTTTTCCTAAGGGGCTGCAAGGAACTATGTTCAACACCGACATCGTCCTTTTGGGAGGGTGAGGGTGGATTATGTGGAGACTCCCCGTGAGTATGTGCTAGTGCTTGTGAAACATCGAGGGGTACCTCGGATGAGTGGGTAGGTGGGGTGTACAGGCGGCCAAAATCAGCCAAAATGTCATGGGTGCCTTCCTGTTGAGAGGAAGTACCGACTTTGGCTTTCTTTTTGCTTTTAGGCTTTGTGGGAGAAGCCTTTCGCTTTTCTGGCTTCTTGATCTTTGGTCCGGACTTAGTGATATTGGCCTCTTCCGAAATAGGCTCAATAGAGACAGAGATAGGTTGTGTTGGGTCGAACACAACCGAAGTCTCTAGATGTTGTTTTAAATAAAGGGAATCGGAAGGAATGAGGGCCAACATATGGTCCGAAGGAGTCTGACCGGACCAAATGTGGATTGGTCGGGAATCCTATAAGCCTTTACAAGTTTAAAAGTATAACATTCCTCCGGAGGAATGGTGTTGACTAAAAGCGGTTTCAAAAGCTCCTTAAATACTTGTTGGAGCGTTAGTGCCCAGAACCTAGGGCTTGAAATTTCATTCGGCCTCCTCTTGGTGGCAAACTTACAGAAGTCTTGCCACAAGACTTCCAGAAGATCAACAACATTCTCGCGTCTAGAGTAGATGCTGAAGACGACATTGAGCCAGTCCTTGCTTAAGGTGTTCGTTCCTCCATGCTTTCTGGACAACCCTCTGATGATAAGGTGCATAAGAACCGTACAGAGTCCAGAAACAGTAGTCTTCTTGAAATCCTTGGCCTTGTAGTCTTGTGTGTAGCCAATGTAGTTCAAAAACGTCTGAAACTCTTCAGACGTTGTTTCAACAACTTTGAAACCCTTGGGATTTGCTTTTACACCAATCGCCTTGAGAAATGTCGATTTATAAATGGGAACAATTCTATCTCCGATGATGGTGGTTCTCCAATGTACCATCTTCAAGTCTAATACTGGTAAAGGCTCGATGAAGATGATGAAGCGGTAGTGGAGGTTCAGGAATTTTGGTAAGTAGAACAGAGATAGGGTGATTTGCGATGAACTCGATCATAACCCTGATTGATTCATCGTAGTCCAGTGGGTTGAAAGAGAACAACTGGGTAGTGTCTCTCACGAAGGGTTCTTGATCGGCAGAGGAGGAGGAACCTTTTGAGCCTTTGGAAGATTTCTTCTTTGCAATCGACTTCTTGGGGGTTTAAGAAGTTGGTGTGGGTTCTTGGGAAGACGCCATTGTTGCAGGTGATAAGTTTTTGAAGAACACGAAGAACAGTTGAGAGAGTTTGGGAGATTGAAGGTTTTGAGAGCGTAAAGAGGTAAAAAGGTAAAAAGGGTTTTAAATGGGTATTTATAGGTAAGGTAAATGGGTTGGGTCAGAAAAGTGATGATGAGAATCCGAATGTGAAACGGGTTGCATTTAATGAATGACGCTTTTAGGGGCTGAGTTGACCTAGGAGGGGAAAGGTTAGGGAGAATGTAGCCCAAAATAGTAACCTCCAAACGTCGATTTGACGGTTTATTTTAGAAGCGTGTAAACATGTACACAAGAATCAAGGTTGATAGGATAAGGATCTTTTTCAAAAGTAACCGTTGAGAGAAAAGGGTGTTTCATCTTATTATCCTTTGGGTTTCCGGATGAAGTGTTCCGGACAAAGTGTGATCCGGAGGACAAGAGATTGTGTTCCGGAACATGCCAATTTGAAAAGAGGTCTGGAAAGCGAAAGTAATCCAGAGCGAATTTTGATTCCGGAGCAATGATTTAGTTTGTTTTTGAAAGCTCTGGAACAGATACTCAGTTTATTTTCGAAAATTTTGGAATGGTAATTTTGAAGAAATCCGAAGTAGATTTGAAAATGGTTCCGGAACATAATTGTGAGTTTTAAGGATTCCGAAGGAAAATTTGTGAAGCATTCCGGGTTGAAAATTTAAGAAACCTTCCGGAGTGATTAGGAAATTCCGGAGCACATTTTGAAAATTCCGGAGCATAATGAAATACATTTTCCGGAGTGGAATTCTGGGACGCCATTATGAAGTATATTCCGAGATTGCAATCAAATATGGTGACAATGTGGACTTAGAATAGCAAACAATCAGGATGAACTGTATAGCTTAAATACTCAAGTGAAGGTCAGAAACAAAGATAAGTAAAATGATCCTAAGTATTCTGAGAGAAAGTAGTTCCGAAATGAATAGATTTTTGACATCGGAACTATATTTCTTTCAAATACGTCTTTCAAAGAGAACAAGTCTCTTGAAAGAACTGAGGATCCGGTATCATCATACCCATCTTGTTGAGAAAACCATTGAATTTGGTTTCTTCTAATGCCTTGGTAAAGACATCAGCAATCTCACCATCAGATGGAACAAAAATGAGTTCAATGTTACCATTAAGTACATGATCTTTTATGAAATGGTACCTTATATCGATGTGCTTGGTCATTGAGTGCTGAATTGGATTGTGAGAAATCACAATGGCACTTTGAGAGTCACTATAGATAGGAATGCGTTGAAAGCAGTAACCATAATCCAGGAGTTGAGATTTCATCTACAAAACTTGAGATGTACAGCTAGCAGCAACAATGTATTCCGCTTCGGCTATAGAGAGTGCAATGTTGTTCTGTTTCTTGGATGATCAACTGACCAAACGACCACCTAAGAATTGACAGCCACCCGAAGTTCTTTTTCTATCAAGTTGAAGACCGCCATAGTTTGAATATGAATAGGCTTGGAGTAGGAAGCTCTCGTTTGAATATTCCACGATACTTCCTTTCATCAACAGGAGCACTGGAGGGGTCAGCAAAGATCTTGTGTCCGAAGCCCATTGGTACCTTGGCAGAGGCACAGGTTTCCATTGAGTATTTCTTGAGGAGTTCCAAAATGTCCTTCTCTTGGTGAATGAAAATTTCTTTGTTAGTCAGTTTGACTTGGAGTCCAAGGAAGAAGCTTAACTCCGGATTCATGCTCATTTGGAATCGATTGAGCATAAGTTTAGCAAAGTCAGCAACCATAGATGGGTACGTAGATCCAAAGATGATGTCGTCCACATAAATTTGTACTAGCATGAGATGCTTACCATTTGATCTTCGGAATAGAGTGGGGTCTAGAATACCTCTTTGAAAATCGGAGCATTTGAGAAAATCGGTGAGGGTCTCGTACCATGCCCGAGGAGCTTGCTTGAGTCTGTAGAGAGCCTTCCGAAGTTTGGAACAGTGGTTCGGAAAGGAGAGATTAATAAATCCGGGGGGTTGTTGAAGGTAAACTTTAGTGTCAAGTTCACCGTTAAGAAATGCACTCTTAACATCCATTTGGTAAACCTTGAAGCCTTTATGAACAACATAAGCAAGAAAGAATCTGATAGCTTCAAGACGTGCAACCGGAGCAAAGGTCTCATCGTAGACGAGCCCTTCGATCTTATTAAATCCTTTTGCCACTAGTCTTGCCTTATTTCGAATAATAATTCCTGTGTCATCTAGCTTGTTGCAAAATAACCATCTTGTACCGACAATGGGATGATTCGGATGAGGAGGTACGAGAGTCCAAACTTCATTTCGGTCAAATTCAGCCAGTTCTTCTTGCATGGCTGTAATCCAGTCAGCATGCTCCAATGCTTCCTTGATGGATTTGGGTTCAACCATGGATATAAATGCTGAAAAATGGCATTCATTTTGGACACTTGTAGCAGACCGAGTCTACACACCAGCATTGGGGTTACCGATTACTTGGTTCGGAGGATGATCCTTGGTCCAAACATGTAATCGTGGTAGTTCTAGTGTAGCCGTCGATCCAATATCAACAGTGGAATTGATTTGCTCCCCCTGAATGGTTTGAATGATAGGATGATGCTCCCCCTGAACTTCTGAACCAGAGAGATTGACATCATTATCAGAAGGAAACTTAAAGAAGTTTTCATTTTCATTATTGTTTAGAGGATTAGAGTCATCGAACTCAACAACTGCATCTTGGAAGCCATCCACGTCTGATTCAAGAGAGGGATGAGCATTCTCCCCCTCAACCTAAGAAGGTTGAAATGGTTCAGAATCAAATGGAGGGAGACTTAGAGACATTTTGAGAGACAGGAACTTCTGAAGAGAGGATTAGAATGAGGTTTGGTCTTGATCGAGATTCTGAATCAAGAGCTGTTTCGGAAGGACCAAAAAGTGTTTCAAGATCAACTTCTAGGATTTTTTGAGGGTTCGGACATCCTAGCGGAGGAGCATCGGACTCCATAATATGAGTGGTGATATGAGTTAGGCCAGAATTCCGGACAAAGTTATCATCGACAGTGACATCAAAGCTTTCTTCCAGAACACGAGTTCTCCAGTTAAGAACTCTGTAAGCTTTCGATTTTGAGGAGCACCCAAGGAAGATGGCTTCATCAGCTTTAGGTTGAAACTTGGTGAGCTGATCTTGGTTGTTCTTGACGAAGCACCTGCATCCGAAGACATGTAGAAACAAGATTGTTGGCTTCCGACCATTCATTGCTTCGTACGGTGTCATGTTGAGGCGTTGATTGATGATACTCTGATTTTGAGTGAAGCAGGCAGTAGATACTGCTTCAGCCCAAAGGTAGAGTGGCAGATTTGCAAAGTTCAGCATTGATCGAGCAGCTTCAACAAGAGTTCTATTTCGTCATTCGACTACACCGTTTTATTGTGGGGTATAAGGAGCTGAGAAGTTGTGGTCAATTCATTTTTCGGCGAGAAATTTTTCAATGGTGGAATTAGTGAATTCCGAGCCATTTTCACTTCGGATTCTCCTAACTGGAAGTTTGATGAGAACTTTTATTCCCTTGATAAAATTGATGAGCTCTGAGGTTGTGTCGGATTTCAGCCGAAGGAAGAAGACCCAAGTGAACCGTGTAAAGTCATCAACAATCACAAGAATGTATTTCTTATGATGAAGAGTTTCTATAGTGGATGGTCCACAAAGATTAACGTGTAGAAGCTCCAATGGTTCCGAAATGGATTTTTCGATGATAACAGGATGACCCTTCTTTGATTTCTTACCACACTCTCAAGAAGCACATAAATGATCATTTTCGAATTTGAGAAAAGGTAAGCCTCTTACAATTTTGCCAGATACAAGATCATTCATGTATCGAAAGTTTAGATGAGCGAGCCTTCGGTGCCATAACCAACTAACGTCAGGAACAGCTTTGGAGAGGAGGTAGAGTTGCAGTTTGGCAATAATCATGATGAAGTTGAGCGGGTACATGTTCTTGTTGCGAAGTGGCTTGATTAAGCACTGTTTCAGGTCTTCGGTCACTACATAGCTGTACTTTTTACAAAATTCCACACATCGGTTTGAATCAGTGAGCTAAGAAACGCCTATCAAATTGTGTTTCAGATCAGCTACATAAGCCACACTTGAGATAGAGAAGTTTCCATTGGTGAGTATTCCATAACCACGAATTTGAGTTGTTTCTATAAGTCACATAACCAACATTTGGAGTAACTTTAAGTCTCGCAGAAAGTCTTTCTGCCCCATCATGTGCATGGAGCAAGCACTATCAATATACCATATTGTTTCTTGCTCCGAAGCACAAAGTGCCTGCAAAATTAGTGAGTAATGGAGTTTTTAGGCTCCAAATTAGACTTTGGGACATAGGCACGGGCTTTGGACTTTGATTGTGATTTTGGAGCAACTTTGTGTTTCTAAGTGGAACTCTTTGAATCCTTTGGAAACAGACAAAAGGATAATGTCTTTTCATCTATCCAGTAGTCATATTTAATGACTTGGAGTTTTGGAATAGTCTGCTTTAGACTTTTGACTTCTGGAGTGCTGGTAACATTTGTCACCTCCGGAATTGGTTTTTCATCAATGGGAGTTTTGACTTTCCACACAAATTTTTTCTTTGAAGATTTTAAAGAAGAGGTTTTCTTTTCATATGTGGATTTGCTTGATGACACATTTGGTTTTGAAAGATTTGGTTTAAAAATTGTGCCATTAGATTTTGCAATAAAAACTGATGAATTAGTCTGAGGAGGGGTGTTCTAGAGTGTTGCGACATTCACACGAGTTTTAGGCTGAGTAGAGTTCTCTACTTTCTCAGGTTCTATACAACTATGAGATACGGAAGGTCTTTTGAGGATCATAGTGGAAGTAAAGGGGTTTTGACTATGAATTGATCTAAGAGAGTTCCTGGAAACACTTGGTTTGTAGTTGGTAATGAATCTGGAATTTTGTCTAGTTTTAACTTCCTTCTTAAGTGCATTTTTAGCTGCTACTTTGGGATCTACAATATACTTCCTATTCAGCATTGGTTTTCTCTTAGTGTGAGACAAGAACTTTGAGGTTTGTCCTGCGGATGGATTATCAAAGTTAGGAGCAATAGGAACCAACCTAGTTTTTGAGATAACTAAGGAATCTAATTTGCAAGAATCAGAGGAGACACTACTTGATTTTCCAACTTTATCATCTAAGAATGCCCATACCAACTCAGAAGTATCAGTTTTAGTTGCCAGGGTAGGATGTTCTTCAAATACACAATTGTTTGTATGATACCTTCTAGGAACATAGTCTACGCAATTTGAGAGACTATAATGAAATTTCGTGGTCCGATTCAGGTCCAGGTTTGTCAGAGGCAGAATTCGCGTGGAATCATGACATTTGACAACAATTGGTTTGAACTCAGGAATTAGGGACTCAAAATGATATGTAGTCTCCAGAAGAGGTGACAACGGAGAAAAAGGGGTGTCCGAATGTTTGATGTTCGGAATCTCTCCCATGAATGTCAAATTTTACAATTCCTTCAGGGGACTAGCAATTGGTTTCGGAAACTCACATCCGAGACTAGGTGCTTTAGACCATGGATGACGAAAATTATGAGTCATCCGAATGTCCGCTTCAAGCATGTCAACAGAATTATGCAAAGCATCAATTTTGGCATTAAGACGTTTATTATCAGAAATCAAAACATTTCTTTCGAAATAGGTGATTTCACATTTATCTTTCAAAATAATACATTCATCGCTTAACATTACAAGTTCACGCTCTAAAGACTCGATTTTTAACTTTTTGTCCTCGAAACGTAACCTAAGACGATTTAACTCACACTCCTTTTTCTCACTCGCATTTATTCCGGACTCGTAGGCTTTATAGATAGTGTTCATATCTATTTGAATTTGGGTCAGATAAGGTTCACAGAGAGACAAGTCAAAATTATTATCAGAGATCATAGATTTTACCTGTTGAACGATGCTTCGACCTGGTGGATCGTTGGTCGCCATGTAGCAATAATGAGGTTCAGCAATATCATCTTCACTTCTAACCCAGAAGACCAATACCCTTCATCACATTCAACCGTTTGTCTAGCCATTAGACACATATTCCTTCCAATTTCCATATCATCATCATCCCCCGAGGACCAATATCCTTCAAAATCTCTTGAAACCATTGTGACAAAGGCTTTTTCACTTTCAACCATCTCTTGTGCTCTTCGTACGTAGTAGGTAGAGTCCTTGACCTTTGGATTTTGTGGAGCATCAGCCAGAAAATCTTTAGCAAAAATGGTTTGCATGTCCACACTTATGACAAACAAATTTTGATTTTTCTGATTTTAAACTCTGAGAGGGTTCCGAAGTAGATTTTGGTTTAGGGAGGTTTGGTTTGTATGCAAGAGGATTTTCAGAGGGTTTAGGTTCCGGAGCTGAAAATGGTTGAGGATTGTTCTGGTGGGGAGCATGGAATCGGTTTTGGTATGGTATGTATGAAGGATTGAAGGGACGTTTGTACTTCATTGAAAGTAGTGCGAACTCCTATTGGAAACGGAGTTCATAGTGCATAGCTTCAGAGTCATCAACATGATAGATTTGTGTTGGTAAGGTAGGTGTGGATGTTTGAACAGATGGAACACTGGGTTTGAAGGGATCCGAAGTAGATGAGTTTGAAATGGTTGATTCGAAAGAACTGACAAGAGCAAGAGGACCACCTGAGAGTTCCCTTATGGTTTGAGAAACATTGGACTCATGGCCTTGAAGTTCATCAAAGATTTGATAAAGCTTCATCTTTTTCAAGGAGCCGTTACTTTAGAGACAAGATTTTACATTTCCCCAACCTTTGCCCATACTGTTTATAAATTTGAGATTGTACTCCAAAGGAGGTCGGACAATCCCATGAGCAGTCATGTTGTTTACAACGATGCGATAACAGTTGGAAGCAGAGCCCACTGACTCACCAGGAGTAGTGGTGAATGTGTCAAAGTCATTGACAACTGAGGTGAGGCGCTTGTCTTTCATATTTTCAAATCCTTCAATCAGGTCCTAAAGTGTGTCCCATATCTCTTTGGCTGATTTTCATAGCTTGATATTCTCAAAAAGTGAAGGAGGAACACCAAACACCATTTCTGAGAAAGCAACTTGGTCAGCATGCAGCTTCTCGATATCATCGGCAGTTAGAGGAGTTGGGCGAGTTTCATCTTCACGCATGAGCTGAGCAGCTGCATCTCTTACAACTATTCTAACAGGAACATGTGGACCTTTTGTGACGGATCTCCATATTTCTTCACCTTTATCTTTGGCAAGTAAAAATCTTTCCATTCTAACTTTCCAGTGATCATATTCTTCCACAACTAGTAATAGGGCACATGTAGGGCCACCCACACTATTTCCGATTTGCATTGAAATCATTTGCCGAGGATTAGAAGCAGCCATTCAAGTTAAGATATTTTCAAGCTAAAATGGCATATAGAAGAACTTTTATCCTTGACACAGAAATGATCGAAACACCAAGGTGATTTCAAATCAACTATAATATGATCTTTATGGATTCAAAGGACAACCACTCAAGCTCTGATACCAATTGAGAGAACAAGATCAGTGCGTAGGGACAAGGTTTGAGAACTCAAACCTTGAATGAATGCTTAAGATCAATGCCTACTTGTTAATTATAGTTCAAGTCTAGCTTGCAAAGACCAGTCAAGTCTTAGATAGAATATTCAACAAATGATCAAGACATTAAATGAAGAATGAGATAGTAAATGATCAGAGTAAAGTTAATAAATGAAGAACAAGAAGAATGTTTGAATGAAATTAGTAAAGATGCTAAAATTAAGTGAAAGATCCGTTTTTGACTTGTATTGAATGATCCTATATATAGGAGTGAAGGTTACAGTGAATTAACCCAAGTGTTTACATAGGACCGGACAAAAGAGATAAATCTGACATTCTGATTGTCCAAATACAACTATAGACTAAGTCCTATGAAACGTTACATCAATAACAAGACAAAAGCAATAAATGAACAAAAGACAAAACATAGATGTTCCGGATCAACATGCATTCCGGACATGAGGATCTACTCTGGAATGCTTTTATTCTTCTCATCTTCTCACTTGGTCCGAACATGTTCTGGATCACTCTTCACTTCAGAAGTTACACCCTTTGGAATAAGGACTTAGGATTGCTAGAGGTTCACTTTCAGGTTCCAACAATCTTATGTGTATGAGTTGTGTAATGAGATATCCTGCTATTTGCTTTGTGTTATGCATTCTGTGTATTATATTGAGATGTTGAGTTGAGGGACCGGGGGGTCCATTTGAGTTGTGGGACCGGAGGGTCCCACTGAGACACATTGACCGGAGGGTCTTATTGAGTAATAGCCTCGAGTGGCTAATGAGTTGGATGTGGTATTTTGGGGAACTCACTAAGCTTTACGCTTACCGTGTTATGTGCTATGTGTTTCAAGTAGTTCCGAGGATCACGGCAAGGCACCGGCGTGATTGTACACACTGGCGAGGAATTGTTTTATGATTCTGGGATTTATGTTTTATTATTGACATTTGAGACATATGTGAATTTGAGAATGATGAACTGAGATATATTTTGTTTTAAAATGAGAAAAATTTTGTTTGAAATTTTACGTCGTTAGAAGTTGGTATCAGAGCCTTGGTTTAAGGCATTCGGATACACCCTCGGGTGTGTTTGGACTCAGCCGGAGCCCGAGCAGTGATTTCCCAAAATACCCTCATTTTGTGTTATGAGATATTTTATATGATATAATGCATGCTAGAGAATAGGCTAGGTGATTCATATATTAGGACTAGGGTGGCCTGATTTGTGATGCCTTAGCCTAGGGATTTCCGCTATTAGTGTTTAGCTCGAGTATGAGTACCTAGCAGGAGTGAGCCAATGAGAGGTCTACTGTGAGAGTAGCTTGTGAGGCATAGAGTACTTGTAATTGGGATCCAAGCAAGAGGACTTGGGGTGACCACTGATACGGTGTGGAAGGTAGTATTGGGCCCATAATACTGAAAGCACCGGATCAGTGAGCGGTCCAAGTAAGAATCCTAGGGATGCTAAGGAACAAGTAGGGGTGGGAAATCGAGTGTGAGTATGCTCGAGTGAGTCTCTGATGATTTTGTTTTGTGTTTCAGGGACATCATGGTGGGTACACGCCATAACCTTGGGAGCAGTGGGAGTAGTGATGAGGAGATACGGAGGATGATGCACGAGGAGGTGGCTACAGCTATCCGAGCATAGATTCCAGAGATGTTTGGGTCTATCAAGACCACCTTGATTCAGACGTTTGATGAGCAATACGCTGCTATCACTGAGGTTGCTGCTGCCGCGGCCACTACAGCCGTCGCCGCTACTAGACCTCAGGCTGGTGACTCGTTGTTGTTCTGAGAGTTCAGCAACACGAAGCCAGCAGAGTTTGATGGGACGCAGGATCTGATTGCTGCGATGAGGTGGATCTCTGATATTGAGGGGTGTTTTTACACGTGTTTGTCTCCCGGTCATTTAAGAGCTCGGTTTGCACTGAACCAGCTTTGCTTGGGAGCGAAGGACTGGTGGAAGTTTGCGACAGATGGTTTTACCCCTGCAGATCATGTTGCAGTGTCATGGAAGAGGTTTTTTCAGATGTTCCGAGACGAGTTTGTTCCCCCGGTGGAGAGGGAACATTTGGCACAGGAGTTTTTGTCTCTCAAGCAGAAGACAGAATCAATGACTGAGATTTCAAGGATGTTCCATGAGAGGGCGATGTTCTGCCCTGAACACGTGTCCACTGAGCAGGCACGTGTGAGCTGATATTTGAGCATTTTGAGGAGGGACATACGAGAGTTCGTGGCGAATTCGTTGTATAAGACATTGGCCGAGCTTCAGGCCAATGCCAGGAGGAAGGAGATTGAGCTTGAGTTGCAGACTAGGGAGGAGGAGGAGGAGGAGTCCCGTGGGAGGGACTGGAGACCAGTGCAGTCGCAGCTGGCGATGAAGCGGGCCAAGCCCGCCGATTCCAGAGTTAGGGGCTAGAAGGGCCGCACTTGTGGCAAGTGCGCCAAGAGCCACGAGGGTTCTTGTCGTTCGGGGATTTGCTACAAATGCGACAAGGAGGGGCATATGGCGAAGGATTGCCCTAAAGGGTTCTCGGTTTGCTTTCATTGCAACCAGACTGGCCACCGGAAGGCCGAGTGCCCTCAGCTCATGCAGGGATCAGCCCAGGGATCTGCACCTACTTTAGTGCGTGCTGCTGAGATTCGGCCAGCGAAGGTCGAGACACCGAGGGTTCATGGGAGAGCCTTTCAGCTGACAGCGGAGGAGGTCCGCGCAACACCTGATGTTGTGGCTGGTATGTGTTCTTATCATATTCTTTTGAGATATTGTGTGCTTATATTGTGATTGTGTACAGGTACGTTTCTTGTGAGTTTTGTGCCTTCCGTGGTGTTATTTGACTCGGGTGCGAGTCGATCCTTTGTATCATTAGCATTTAGTCGTCACATCAGTATCTGTCGAGAGGCGTTGAGTCGACCTCTAAGAGTTTCTATAGCAAATGAGCATGCGGTTTTTGCGACTGATGTGATTCGTGGATGTGTGCTTGAGATCTTCGGAGTTGAGTTCCCGATAGACTTGGTACCGATTGCGATGAGGGAAATCTATGTCATTGTGTGCATGGACTGGTTAAGTCGATTTGGGGCTATGATCGACTATGAGCGTCAGCTAGTGACCATACGAGACACTAGTGGGGGAGTGCTTTCAGTATATGGCGAGGGTACCTGATCAGGGTCGGCATTTTGTTCGGCCGCTAGAGCGAGACAGAGTCTACAGCATTGATGCATGGGATTTTTGGCGTATGTGATGGACGTGCGGGCTACTGCAAAGTGATCGAGTTCTCTCTCTGAGGTTCCGACAGTGTGCGAGTTTCCAGATGTTTTTCGCGAGGAGTTGCCGAGAGTGCCTCCCGAGAGGCAGGTAGAGTTGCGGATCGATTTTGTTCAGGGGGCGGCGCCTATCGCCAAGGCACTTTATCGCCTTACACCTCCGAAGATGCAGGATTTATCCTCACAGCTGCAGGAGTTGTTGGGGAAAGGATTTATCAGGCCCAGTAGCTCGTCGTAAGGAGCCCCAATCCTTTTTGTCAAGAAAAAGGATGGTTCACACCGGATGTGCATTGATTACCGGGAATTGAACAAGTTGATGGTCAAGAACCGTTACCCACTTCCGAGGATAGACGATTTGTTCGATCGAATGCAAGGGGCATCTTGTTTTCCAAGATCGATCTGAGTTCGGGGTATCACCATATGAGAGTCCGCGAGGAGGATGTCCAGAAGACGGCCTTTAGGACACGTTATGAGCACTATGAGTTTGTGGTGATGCCTTTCGGGCTCACCAACGTAGCGGCAACGTTCATGGACCTCATGAACCGAGTCTGCAAGACCATGTTAGATCGTTCGGTGATTGTGTTCATCGACGATATTTTGGTGTATTCGAGGACCAGAGAGCAGCATGAGGAGCATCTGAGAGAGATTATGGGTATACTGAGTTCGGAGAGGCTCTATGCCAAATTCTCCAAATGTGATTTCTGGTTGCGAGAGGTCCAATTCCTGGGACACCTCGTTAACCAAAATGGGATTTTGGTCGGTCTGGCCAAGATTGAGGCATTTATGAGGTGGGAGGTGCCGAGATCCCGCACTGAGATCAGGAGTTTTCTGGGACTATCCGGGTACTATCGGAGATTTATCAGGGATTTCTCCATGATTTCCGTCCCACTTACTAGTTTGACCCGGAAGGGTGTTGCGTTTACTTTGGGTCCCTCATTCGAGACCCTTAGCCAGAAATTGTGCGAGGCTCCCGTGTTGGCCCTTCCGCATGGGATGGAGGATTTTGTGGTTTACTGTGATGCATCTATTTTGGGCATGGGTGCGGTATTGATGCAGAGAGGACATGTGTTAGCGTACGCATCGAGGCAGTTAAAGCCTCATGAGACAAGATATCCCACCCATGATCTGGAGCTGGGGGCAGTACTGTTTGCCCTTAAGATCTGGCATCACTATTTGTACGGGGTTCGGTGTACCATATACACGGACCACAAGAGTTTGAAATATGTTATGGATCAGCCCAACATTAAAATAAGACAGAGGAGATGTTTGGATGTGGTGAAAGATTACGACTGCGAGATCCTGTACCATCCGGGCAAGGCTAATGTGGTAGCCGATGCCCTGAGTCGCAGAGCAAAGAGTGCTCCGATCCGAGACGGGTGTATGAGGATGACAGTGATGACTCCAGTGTTAGATATCATTTGAGAGGCCCAGGCGGAGGCCGTGAGACCAGAGAACCGCAAGAGGGATCAGGTGATTTGGCAAGTGTCCGAGTTTGTGACGGACAACCGCGGGCTTATGACCTTCCGAGGAAGGATTTGGGTGCGCTATACGGGCGGATCTCGACGTACCCTAATGGAGGAGGCGCATAGATTGAGATTCTCGATCCATCCTGGGGCCACTAAGATGTATTTGGACCTGAAGAGAGATTATTGGTGGCCATGTATGAAGAGGGACGTTGTGTGGGTAGTCGAGAGGTGCTTGACCTGTTGTCAGGTTAAGGCCAAGAACCATTGTCCTCATGGCATGTTGCAGCCACTAGAGGTTCCCCAGTGGAAGTGGGAACAAATTTATATGGATTTTATCACCAAATTGCCGAGGATCGCGCGGGGTGTCGACACGATTTGGGTGATTGTTGACCAGTTGACGAAGAGCACTCACTTTCTTGCTATTTGCGAGAGCTCTTCTGCGGAGAAGCTAGCAAAGATATATGTGAGAGAGGTGGTGGCTCTACATGGGGTGTCGATATCCATAGTGTTAGATCGGGATGTGCGTTTACTTCCATATTTTGGAAGAAGTTTCATGAGGAGTTGGGTACGCGATTGCATTTTAGCATAGCCTACCACCCACAGACAGATGGACAGAGGGAGCAGATGATTCAGACACTCGAGGACATGCTTCAAGCATGTGTTATGGACTTCGATGGAATTTGGGACACATACCTACCCCTGGCTGAGTTTTCTTACAACAACAACCACCATTCCAGTATCGACATGCCTCATTTTGAGCTCCTTTATGGGAGGAGGTGTCGGACCCCCATCTGTTGGGGGGAGGTAGGGCAGCGAGTGATGGGTGGCACTGAGATAGTGCTCAAGACGACTAAGCACATTCAGCAGGTCAGACAGAGATTACTGATGGCTCAGAGTCGCCAGAAGAGTTATGTGGACAGGCAACGGTCCGAACTTGAGTTTCAGGTTGGAGATTTCGTTCTCCTGAGGGTATCCCCGTGGAAAGGGGTAATACGGTTCAGGAAGAGTGGCAAGTTGGGGCCCCGATACATCGTCCCTTTCAGGGTGATCGCTAGAGTAAGTAAGCTAGCCTACCGCTTGGAGATACCTGCAGAGTTAAGCCAGATCCATGACACTTTTCATGTGTCCCAGTTAAGGAAGTGTGTGGCCAATGAGACGGCAGTGGTACCACTAGAGGAAATTCAGGTGGACGCGAGCCTGAATCATATCGAGAGACCTATCGCGATTATTGTTTGAAAAGTGAAAGTGTTAAGGAACAAGGAGGTGTCCTTGGTACAGGTTCAGTGGCAACATTGGAAGGGGTCCGAGATGACTTAGGAGCCAGAGTCCGAGATGCGGGAGCAACATTCGGAGCTATTTGAGAAGCATGACTTCGAGGGGGAAGTCTGATCCTAGTGGGGGAGAATTGTAACATCCCAAGTCCAGGTATACCTCGAGAACATTAATCTTTTGAGCTATTGTCATTTTTGGCCTTATTTATAAAAGAGTGAAAAACGAGTACATGGGGCGTACCTGAGGGTACGCTTAGCGTACTCGTCAGCGTGCATGCAACGCGGAGACCACCCAGTACGCTGGGCGTACCCATGAGTGCGCTGTGCATACTAGGCCCAGAATGCAACCCTAATTGGGTGTGAGTCCCCTATATAAGGAACATGATGGCCTCATTTCTACCCACCATTTCCAGAGAGAAAACCCTAAGAGTGCCCTAATCTCCAATGTATAGCTTGTGTGTGTGTTTGAGCTTTGAGAGAGTGTTTGTGTGGTTTTGAAGAAAAGAAAAGGCATTGAAGAAGGAGAGTTGGAGTCCAAGCTTCTAGATCTGGGCAAATCTAGGTGGGAAGCTTCTCTTTGAGGTATAAAGCTTCATACTTTGCCTTTCCTTCTTATTAGCATGTTGTGTTGAGCATTTTAGGGTTTTGTCCCATAAAGGTGGAGTCTTGATGAGATCTTGAACTCTAGAGTCTAGGACCAACCCCTTTTGAGTGTATGAGTAGTGTTATGCCATAAAAATCCAATCTTGGTTGGTGAAATCACTCCATGCATGAGTTATAAGACCCTTGGGACAAAAGAGTGTGTATTTTTGGAGGATGAGGACTTTCCAGCCATGTAAAGGCTTAAAGTCGATGACTTTATGGACTAAGAGGCATTAAAAGGTCTAGATCTGAGATATGAGCCTATGTCTTAACTGATTAAGACCATAAATGTGAGAAGAGTGAAACTGGGGCGTACGTTGGGCGTAACCTCAGTACGAGCAGCGTAGGGATCAAGCACCCCCCCCCCCCGATTCTGTATAGCAGCCGAGTACGCCCAGCGTAGGGAGTTGGAACGCGCAACGTACTCCCTGTTGTTGACTTTTAGGCTTTGGTCAAGATTGAGGACTATTAAGCCTTGGAGGGGTAAAATGGTCTTTTACCCTTCTGTGAGTTGTAGAAGGGTTAGTCTAGCTTCTTGAGGGCCAATATTAATTAGGGATAATTATTATGTGTTAGGCGGAGGCTAGATCGGTGGGTAGAGATCTAGATCTCGAGTGCGAGATTTTCATTCATTAGCTTACGAGGTGAGTATTGTCACTATACTTACCTTGAGTGGTAATTTTTGTGTGTGACCAGAGGGTCTTATGTGTATGAGCTGTGTAATGAGATATCCTGCTATTTGCTTTGTGTTATGCTTTCTATATATTATATTGAGATGTTGAGTTGAGGGACTGGAGGGTCCATCTGACTTGTGGGACCGAAGGGTCCTACTGAGACACATTGACCGGAGGGTCTTATTGAGTTATAGCCTCGAGTGGCTAATGAGTTGTATGTGGTATTTTGGGGAACTCGCTAAGCTTTACGCTTACCATCTTATGTGTTATGTGTTTCAGGTAGTTCCGAGGATCGCGACAAGGCACTGGCGTGATTGTACACACTGGCGTGGAATTGTTTTATAATTTTGGGATTTATGTTTTATTATTGACATTTGAGACATATGTGAATTTGAGAATGATGAATTGAGATATATTTTGTTTTAAAATGAGAAAATTTTGTTTGAAATATTTACGTCGTTACAGAAAGTATAACATATGTATAGGTTTTAATTAATTATCTTTTTGAAACGGTACAATTACAAAAAAAACATATTTAAAATATTTAATTAAATATTTTCGACATCACCATATATAACTTATGATCAATATATTAACGATTAAACCACAATATATAACGACTGTATTACAATAATCCAAAAACGAAGAAAATATAAAAACGAATTAGTATAACAAACTTACAAATTAAAAGCTTTAATATAATTGCATATCTCCAAAAGTAGTTATAAGATCTCAACCAAACACAAAAACCTTTAAGTTTGTTTTCTTTCTAAAATTTGTATATGATTTGTATGCATGTCTTCCCAAAAGATTGACCTATTTATAATAGACTTTTCACTAAAAGCTAACTAAACATAATATAAGTTATAAAAATTTTAAATGTTAAATCATAATTAAGAAAACTTTTGAGTTGCATTAGTTAAAAAAAAGGGTTTCAAAAAAAATGTGGTTTGAGGAAGTTAAAAAAGGAGTTTCAAATGCATGAGATTCAAGAAAATATGCTAGCTTTATATATATATATATATATATATATATATATATATATATATATATATATATATATATATATATATATATATATATATAGGGTTATGTTCTTGTGAGACGACCTAATTTTGTGAGACCGTGAAACGCAATCCAAACCACTCATTTTGTAGATAAAAACATTTTTAAAATCCGAAATAATTGAAAATTTTCAAAAAAAAAATTTCAAATATTATTTCCGTCATTTATAATTTCCAAAAAAATACCAAAACAATAAAAAAAATAAAAATAAATACTGTTTTTTTACATATTCTAGTAGAACATTATAATATTCTTCTAGAATATTAGAATATTTTACATATCTGACAAATCTAGTAGAATATTCTAACATTCTAAAAATCACATTAGAATATTTGCAGTGTAATATTCTATTAGAATATTTCACGAATTTAATAAAAAATGGTAAGTTTTTATTTTTTTTAATTCTATTTAGGTAAAAAAAGTGACAAAAATAATAATTAATAAAAGAATTTTTGGATTTTTCATTTTATTTTAAATTTTAAAATTATTTTTAGATTGCGTCTTACAGTTTCATAAAATTAGTATTATCTCAAATGAACTTCAACATATATATATATATATATATATATATATATATATATATATATATATATATATATATATATATATATATATATATATATATATATATATATATATAGGGTGAGGTTCAATAGAGAACCATAATTAACCAAGGACCAAGGAACCAATCTTTTTTTCAACTTTTAAAACTTATTTTTTATCAAAAAAAACTAAAAATACAGAATTTCATAACTTTTTATCCTTTTTCCAATGATATAAAATTCGATTTTTTTTACGTCAAATTCACAATGTGAATCTTCAAAAATTCACAACGTGAATTCGGATTCACACGGTGAATCCAAAAAATATTTTTCACATTCACAATGTTAATATATGAATTAGATATTTTTAGATTCTTTTTCGATAAAGAATAAGCTCTAGAAATAGAAAAAAAAAATTTGGTTCCTTGAAAAACTCATAATTATGGTTCTCTATTGAACTTTTCTATATATATATATATATATATATATATATATATATATATATATATATATATATATATATATATATATATATATATATATATATATATATGGTTAGGTTCATGTGAGACGACCTAATTTTGTGAGACCGTGAGACGCATTTTTTTATTTTTTATTTATTTATTTTTAGTTAATTCAAGTTCCGAACATAATATTTAAAAAAATAATTTTTGGATTTTTCGATTTATTTTGCATTTTAAAATTATTTTTTAGAATATGTACAGTGTAATATTCTATTAGAATATTTCACATATTTTTCAAAAAAAAACGGGATTTTTTTATTTATTTTTATTTATTTTAGTTAATTCAAGTTTCGAAAATAATATTTAAAAAAAGAATTTTTAGATTTTTTCATTAATTTTGCATTTAAAATTATTTTTTAGAATATGTACAGTGTAATATTCTATTAGAATATTCAACATATTTTTCAAAAAAAAAAATGGGATTTTTTTATTATTTTATTATTTATTTATTTATTTATTTATTTATTTATTTATTTTAGTTAATTCAAGTTCCAAAAATAATATTTAAAAAAAAGAATTTTTGGATTTTTCCATTTATTTTTAATTTTAAAATTATTTTTAAATTTGGTCTTACAGTTTCACAAAATTAGAATAGTCTTAAATCAACCTGAACCTATATATATATATATATGGAGTGGTTCAAATGAGAACCAAAAAAAAGTTAAGAACCATAAGAACCCCAAATTCATAGTTATTAAACATGTGAATACTTATTAAATATGTAAAAATCCTGATTTTTTTTGTCCTATTTGGTGAGAAAATTGAAAAATCGTAATTTTTATAATCTAATATTTTCATTACTAGTTTAACACAAAATATGTAGATAATACACAATTTAATATAGTCCATTGTAGTTTAATAAGCAAAATTCCTAACTTAATACAATACATTTTACACTAATTCAAAGATTCAGAAAAGTCAAACCCAAATTTTACCACCACCACCAACTACCACATGCCGCCAACAACCATTTGTGTCACTGTTGCAACCATGATTCCTTCTAAATCAGATCTGCATATACAATTATTCATTGACAAGTTAAATACTACATTCACAGTTTAATATTCACTCATTTTGATTTTAATGCAAAACAATAAAAACCATTACATTCTTACATATTTATACAACACAAATAATAAAATATTTTCACAAGAAAATTAATACAAACATTGAGACATAAAAAATTCATATTTTAACATAAAATTTACAAAAATTCACAACTCAATACAGTAAATTCACAGTTTAATACAACAACTTACAGTTTAATATACAAAAGTTTACAAGTTAATACGATAATTTTACATTTTAATAAACAAAAAATTTTCATTCACATCCGTATTCTCAACAGAACACTTATATTTATATATGCATATGGAGGCTAATATTTTTTTTTCAAAGTTTAATTTATAGAATATTCATTGTTTAAATACTATGTACTTTATTCAAAAATTAGAGAAAAACATATATGTGTATAATGTTTATTTCATCTCATTGTTTAGAAACAAACATAAAATTCATAAATAATAATAATAATAATAATAATAATAATAATAATAATAATAATAATAATAATAATAATAATAATTCAAAGCTTAATATAATTAACTCACAGCTTAATACAGTCAATTCGAAGCTTAAATACAATCAATTCATATTTAATACAATAAATTCACAATTTATCACACAAAAATTATATATTCACAACCATATTTTTAACTTAAAACTTACATTTATACCTTGATATTTGGAGGTTAGTGTTTTTTTAAGTTTATCTTACATAATATTTATAGTTCAAATTTTATGTATTTTATTCAAAATTGGGGAAGACTAGATTTGTGTATATTGCTTCTTTCATCTCATATTTCAGAATCAAACATAAAATTCATAGCAAATTTACAGCTTAATACAGTAACTTCACATTTAATACACAAAAATCACAGTTTAATTTAAAAAATTTACAGTTTAGTACACAAAAAATATATATTTACAAAAATATTTTCAGCTTAAAACTTACATTTCAAGAATTTTATTTACAATTTAATAAAATAGTTTATGAGCCTCATTTAGAGAATGCACCACACAAATTCATAATTTAATAGAGTATTTATAGACTCTCATTCACAGTTTAATAAATTCACAACCATATTTTCAAATTAAAACTTATATTGATATGTTAATATAATAAATACACAATTCATAGATTAATATACAAAATTCATCAGATACATTGTGTGCACCACACAAATTCACAGTTTAATTCAACATTTGAGACACTAGTTCATAGTTTAATTCAATATTTTAGACACTAATTCACACTTTAGTGCATCAAAAAAATACATATTCATAGCTTTATAACTTACATATTCACAAATTAATACATAAAAAACACATTCACGGCTTAACAACTTTGTGTGCACCATATACATCAAATCCATAATCATCATTAAACATCAGATCTTACTAGATATATAAGGCGACATTAAATTAATAGTTTATATACTCATTTATAACTTAATTTACCATATTTACTGTTTAAATTCTAAAAAAAAAAAACTTCACCAGTAGCATTCACATTCACAACTGAATTCACAACTTAATAATTAACCTAATTTCATTGAGGCATTTCATCAAGCTCCTTGTGTGCATCATTTATTGCAAAACTTTTTATGTAAACACCATAATTGGAGACCAGATCTGATGCGGTGGTGGAAGCGCTGCCGACCACCATGAAATAGACCACACACACAAACACTAGATCTAACATGAAAATGCACAAACATATTAGATCTGATAACGATCTGGTTGTGTTTAACAATAGATCAGAGAAAAACATATGAAGCTGAGTTTGAGAGAAACAGATCTGGTATAGATCCAACTAAGATTTTCGTTGGTGAGGAACTAACAAATAAAAAAACGAGTTCAAATAGTAGATTAACACCTGTAGGTTTCCATGATGATTGTGATTTGTGAGTTGTGATGCTCCGACGACAACATCAACGATATGAGAACAAATCTAATGTGGATCTAACGACAAAATGATGAAATAGTAACAAAAACCTTTGTGAAGTAGCACCAAAATACTCAAATCTACATCAGATTTGACCAGATCAGGTGTGAAAGAAGATAGCAGCAGTCATCGGGGGTGTTGCAGTCGCCGGTGGTGGTGTTAGCCCCCTATTTCTTCAGATTTGGAATCACTACAGAGAATAGAGTTGTAGATAGTTGGGTAGCGACGAAGGAGGGGGGAGATGGACGTTGGGTTGTCCTCAACAACAATGGTGGCGGCAACAAAGTCGCCGGAGCAAGTCGTCGGTGGTAAGGACAGCGGAAATGGTGGATGTTTTCTGATGAAGGAAGAAATAAAGATGAAGATATGTTTGAAATCAGGTGAAAAAAAGGAAAACAAAAAGGTCCAATGCTTATGTTAGAAAGATGAAGTGATGTGTTTTTAGGTTCTTAATCTTTAGAGGTTCTCGTTTGAACCTTTATATATATATATATATATATATATATATATATATATATATATATATATATATATATATATATATATATATATATCTTTACTATCTTATAAAACAAATCCCACTATTTCTAAAAATAGATTGAATAAAATAATAATATTTTTTAAGACGTCCAAATCATTAAGCTAATTGTACAACTAATCACTAATAAAATAATATTAAAATTTAAACAAACTCTTATAAATCTTCTCTTCCAAGGTTTTGACCACATCTTTTTTCATCCAAATAAATACTCAAACACCCTATAATTTGGTCATTTCATGAATTTTTTTATTTTTAATATGATATGTTTCCTAAAACAAACTAATGATTGGATTGAAAATAATCATTCTCCATCGAAAAGAAATTAATTGTCGAAACAAACTATTTGTCGTCCGCCGCTTTGCGCGGGTAAACAGCTAGTGTGTGTATATATATATATATATATATATATATATATATATATATATATATATATATATATATATATATATATATATATATATATATATATATTACAAAACGTGCAAATACTTTTAAAGAACTCGAATCATGTGAAAGTCACACGACATCACGTGAGACCTTCAAGTTTAGCATATGAAGAACACGTGAAGTAGAGGCCCAATCAACAGAGATGGCCAAGTATGTCGGAGCAATATACAATGGATGCTGTTTGTATTGATGTTTGTCTTGATGTATTTGACTACTTTGTTTTACCACGTAACCAGATGGCGGCTGCCATTGTACGGATAAGATTCTTGGTTGAAAAGGATCATATTTGCATCTTAGTTATACAAAATAACAAATTATAAGATCATTTTTTTTGTCCAACTACTGTTAATCAAGAAATTAAGAAATCGATTAAAAGTATCGGAATATAAAACGGTGGACCATTAAAATATATGTAGGTTTATATTTTTGTCACATTTGCATAGGATTATATAAAACTCACTTCGTTTTTTTGTTTTTATTTTTCTTGGTCATGCTTTTATCGGGAAAAAAAGAGTACACCAATGTTTGACGATTTTTCGTCATCTTTTATAGAGGTCCATAATATATACAAAACAAAAAAAAATCTTGTATTTTTAGTTCCTTATGTGAGATTTTCTTGTGAATGAGATCTATATTAAATATCTATTGAAGATAATTCAAAGACAAATAACTATCATACTTGGGTTTTTCAACAATTATTGGTAATTCACTAATTACCCATTAACGTATAATAAATTATCGTTAATCTTCAATGTAATTGATAATCATATACAAAAGTTGTTAAAATATGTTGATTTCTTAATTCACAATCAATTTTTGATGACAAATATGAATTAAAAAAAAGTCTATGTGAGTGCTCACTTAAATATATATTTCACCTTTTGTAGCACCCGTTTTTTGGATTGGTCGGCTTAAGGAATTGGGTTTTTGAGAAATAAAGTTTTGGTGAAAAACCTTCAACCACGGCGCGGTGGCCGCCACAGCCCAAAACCGTAGGCATCGGGCCTTAAGCCCTATTTAAGGAATGTAGGGATCCGAGTTTGCTCATTTCTTGAGCCTCCCACTCCTCACTTAAAACCCTAGCTCTTGTGCTTGCATTGAAGTGTTTAGACTTTATTTGGTGGTCTAAGAAGCTCTCAAGTGTGTTGTTGTTTCTTGCTTTCATTTCCAACTTAAGAATCCATCTTAAATCCTGGTCTTGCTACTTTGTAAGTGTTCTGAACCCACGTCTCCTCCTTTTGAGGAATAAAACTAAAGTTTTCCATTGAGATTTGGTCATTTAAGGACATTTAACCTTATAATCTTGGAGTTTGAGCAACTCCATATTACCAACAAGTGTTTGAGCATGCCTTTAACCCTTATGATGTAGAAGAGTGTATGAGATTATGTTATGGGTCAGCTATGCACTCGTTGTATGAGATTATGTTATGGGTCAGCTATGCACTGGATTGTGGACTTTATTGGGCATAATCTTGTTAGGTTTCGAGTTTCGGGTAGCCCTAGCCTTGGAATGGATAAAGTTGGAAACCTTATCCATTAAATCACTCAAGAGAAACAGATGTGTAGTTTTGAGCCTTGATCTGTAAGGATTAAGTTCTTAATGAATTAAGCATCAGCCAGATCCACCAGGATGCGGTTATCGGCCGGCTACAACATGGTGGTCATTTGATTCACGTCATTTTTGTTTGGACCGGAACACGACGTGGTCAATGGTGCGCCATGGCGCGGTGGACCGTTGACCTTTAGCCATTGACTTTTTGACCATTTTCACCTTTGGATAACACCCGCAAATTCAGGCTAGTCATTGTGAGCATTAAAAATGACTTTTTGGATAAAAGATTATTTAGGATAAATAATCATAAAAAAAGTTATAGCATTTGTGACAAAGATTTTGTACTTATAATGTGACATCCCCAAAATCTCGGCCAGAAAAGACCGATTTTCATTTATGCTTTTAAAATATTTTCAGAGTAAATCCTTTTGATTTGAAAGAGTTGCGGAATTTGTTCCCAAAAACAAAACATGATAAAACAATGTTTACCAAAGCATTTCATAAAAGAAATGTATTTTCATTATAATCAAAACTCGGGGTGTCATGTTCCGATACAGACCAATAAGCATAAACGATAACATTACAAGTCATTCAACAAATATAAACATATACAGACTTGTAAACAAAACAACTTGATGGTTCATCCATCTTATGCCCTCGCGCCACTTCCTGTAATACAAATAAAACTGAGTGGGTCAGGCTTGGGAGTCTGGTGAGCATATATGGTTTTCAACCCACAATAAATAATCATATTTAATTTTCACCAACCAACAATAACCCAATTACCCATTCCCGTTATTCTCACTTTATGTCCCTAAAACAACTAACACAAGGGACCTAGTCTAAGAATATTCATCGGGGCGACAACACATGCTTCGGGGGTACCTTAGCAATATAAGTCAAATAAGGTAACCATGAGGGGGATGGAGTACAGCGAATGAACACCCAAATTCATTAACATCTACAGGTGGCGAACCTGCTAATGTTTCCACAAGACTATCTAGAAAAGTATGTGGTCGTCATCTAAACTCCGCTAGATGACTAGATCAATCAACAGCGAGGCCTCTCATCTGTTTATTACACACCAACTATTCACCCATGTTCTACCCAACATATTAGTAGATAAAAATATACATTTGTATACATAGTTTAAAAAACCTGTATAGCATGCTTTAATCAACACATATTTCACATAACAGATGACGCGCACACACACACATAACACGTATCTCATAGAGAATAAATCATATCTATGAGTTAGAAGAAAGTGAATACACATTCACACACATAACCACAAAATTATACACATAATACGTATTCCGTATAAAATACTTCATAATTATGCGTTAGAAGAAAGTAACTACACACTCACTTGATCAGAAGATGATCGGACAACACTACGACTTGCAGAAGTAGTAATCCTCCGCAGATCTGGAAGATCTCTACAAAAATCGAACTTCTCGCGGGCAGAGCTTCGGCTCAGGAACCGCACTTCTCGGGATCTTCGGGATCTCGGGACTTGCCTCGGGGCTCGAGAACAATACCTGGGCTTCGGGATATTTCTGGCACGCAAAACGATGCAAAACGGGAGAGAGAAGAGAGGAAATTGGCAATTGGGTCGGCTGCCCTCGCATCCTATTTATAGGAGGCTGGAGCCTCGTAGTACGCGAGGCGTACGCCTGTACGCGGAGCGTACAGGTCTCCGAAATCGTCACTGCATGCGTCATCCGAAGTGTCGACACTCTTCGGAGTACGCGGGGCGTACCTCGGATCGGAATGCTGACTCCCCTTCGGATAATGCCGGAATTAAAGATTAAAAATAAATACAAAATAATTAATAAACTTCGGAAATTCATATATTCTTCATACGAACTCCGTTTTCGACGTTCTTTATATCCACGCGAAGGTGAGACTACGCTCTACAACTTTCGTTTAGACTTCGTCGGCTAATTTTAACTTTATTTTTATTATTTATTTTTAATAGGCCGCGACAGAAAAACTTCGTTATAAATTCATAACTTCTTCGTTTGACGTCCGTTCTCGCCTAACTTTTTATCACTTCGATACCAACAACGAGACCTTCGATCCTCGTTTAGATTGCTTCGGCTAAAAACCGCTCGATCTCAAATCGAGTATTTCAGGCTGCACACTGCTAAGCCGAAACTTCGATAAATCATAACTTCCTCATACGAAGTCAGATTTGGGCGTTCTATATATATTCGGAAACCTCGTTTCAACTACTACAACATTAACCAAAGATATCAAGTTTATTTTACACTTAAATTTTGACGCTTATTTTTATTCTTAATTAATCAAACCACATAATTAAGCAATTAAGCACAAAACACATAATACTCAAATAATACAATCTTATTATTTCAAAACGGGTTACAGAGGTTAACCTAGACTATTACATTGCTAAAAATAGCAAGCCCGAAAACACAGGCGTTACATATAAAGAACGCTGAAATCCGACTTTGTATGAAGAAATTATGCTTCTTCAATGTCTCGCGATTAAACCAACACGACTCTGCGTATCCTAAAATGTGGATTTTGGATAGATTACTTATTAGCCTGAGTGATCTAAATGAAATTCATATTGGTCGTAAAACTGAGAACATGCATATAAAAAAAACATCTAAATCTGACTTTGTGAGAGGAAGTGATGATTTTTCTAATATTTCAGCGTAGCAGTGTACGACTCAGAAACCAAAATTCAAACCAGTCAATTGTTAGGAAAAACAATCTAAACGATAGTTAAAGATCTCGTCAATACCTATCCTTTGATATAAAGACAGTCGAGAACGGATATCGTACGATAAAGTTATAAATTTTTAACGGACTTTAACACTCTAATCCTGTTAAAAATATAATTTTAAAACTAGATTCAAAATTAGCTAATGGAGTCTAAATGAAAGTTGTAGATCTCGTCAATAGCTACGCGTGGATATAAAACCCGTCGAAGACGGAGCTCATATCAACAAGTTATGATTTTTTTAAGAAAATAGAAAAATTTGCGCGCAACTGCTTGGACATATAAGATGTGTTGCGCATATCTAACATCCACCAAAATCTTGACACGTTGCACCACACAAAAAGTGACATGTCAACATGCCCACCGTTTACATGGCACGTCCCGACAGAGTGTGTGACACACATATTTTTTCGGCTATAAATACCCACCCCTGTAGCTCAATCCTTCAAGTTCTCTATTCATTAGATCCAAATTTCTTTAGTTTCTAGTACATCGGCGAAGCCCTGCGACCAATGAGTGCTCGACAAGAAGTAGTCCTCAAGTAGAAGCTCTGTCATTGTAATTTTTGGACTTTTTTCTAGGGAATCTCTGTAAGTTAAATTAAACTCTATATTTATTTTACTGTAATTTATATTTAAATTCATATTCAATGTTATAAATTTATAAATAAGATTTGTCAGTAAATCCAACATCATATTACTGATTGACCTACTTACGGGATGATGTCTAAGCTAGATTTAGTGATGTGTTTAAAGTGAGATTTCCAAACAGTATACTTTGTATACCAAATAGACCCTACCTCCGATATGATCCTACCTGGTTGTCCCTTATCAGCTATCGATCAATAGACATTGGAATTATTGAAGAATCTATACTATCATGAGAGAGAACTCATAGGCCAAGGGGACAGTGGGAAGCAAATTGACCTTGAAGAGCTTCAAGAGTCAAGCGGTGAAGGAACCTCAAACACTAGCAATCAACCTGAGGAGGAAACTCCTGTTGAACCGGTTGACGAGTCCGTACCTCTGAGACGCTCCAGTAGAGTTAATGTTCCACCTATGTTATATGGTTTCCATATAACATCTGAGGGTGATATATTTATTAGTCATAACACACTGGTAAATTTGGATGAACCTAACAATTACAAGAAAGCCATGGTCGGCCCCGAGTCTAAAAAGTGGAAAGAGGCTATGGACAGTGAGATTCAGTCCATGTATGACAATCAAGTATGGAACTTGGTTGACAATGTACCGGGTCGTAAGACATTCAGGTGCAAATGGATCTTCAAGAAGAAGACCAACATTGATGGGAAAGTACACACATATAAGGCATGACTGGTTGTGAATGGCTTTACTCAAACTCATGGATTTGACTAAGATGAGACCTTCTCCCCAGTAGCAAAGATTAAATCTATTGGGGTTATGTTAGCCATAGCTGCATTTCATGACTATGAAATATGGCAAATGGATGTCAAAACCGCTTTTCTTAATGATAAGTTGGCTGAAGATGTTTATATGAGTCAGCCAGAGGGTTTTGTCAATGCAAAGTACCCTAATAAAGTGTATAAGCTTGAGAAATCCATTTATGGATTTAAAAAAGCATCTCGCATATGGAATATTTGTTTCGATGAGAAAGTAAAAGAGTTTGGATTTTCGAGAAGCGAGGATGAGTCCTGTGTTTATGTCAAGGCTAGTGGGAGTAGAGTTAGCTTTCTGATGTTGTATGTAGATGACATACTACTCACAGGAAATGACATTCCAACCTTGCAGTAGGTTAAGTCTTGTCTTGGGAAGTGCTTCGATATGAAGGACCTTGGAGAAGCTGCTTACATCCTAGGGATAAGGATATTGAGAAACAGGAGTAAAAGACTAATTGGACTTAGTCAAAGTACCTACTTGGACAAGGTGTTGAAATGGTTTAGCATGGAGAATTCCAAGAAAGGTGACTTTACCATCCAAGGCAATACTAAACTGAGTAAGACTCAGAGTCCGAGTACAGAGGCTAAAATAGCTGAGATGAGTTGAGTACCATATGCTTCTGCAGTTGGCTTGATCATGTATTCTATGACTTGTACTCGCCCTGATGTGGCCTTTTCTTTGAGCATGGTAAGCAGATATCAAGGGAATCCTGGTAAAGGTCACTGGACTACGGTAAAGAATATTCTTAAGTACCTACGCAGGGCTAAGGATTGGGTCCTTACTCTTGGTAGGAGTGATAACTTAAGAGTCAGAGGGTATAGTGACGCCGACTTTGAGACCGATAAAGATAATTTCTGCTCTCAGTCGGGCTGGGTTTTTACCTTGAATGGAGGAGCAATAACTTGGAAAAGTTCCAAACAGGAGACTGTAGCTAATTCAACGTGCGAATCAGATTACATAGCAGCAAGCGAAGCGTCGAAGGAGGCGATATAAGTGAATAATTTAATCGGAGACCTTGGAGTTGTACCAGCTAAAGGAGCTTATAGATATTTTCTGTGACAATGAGGATGCGGTTGCCTTGACCAAGGAACCAAGGGATTATGGTAGATCCAGGCACATTGACAGGAAATATCACTTCATAAGACATCGGGTGGAAGAAGGACTCCACATGGTAAAGAGGGTATCATCAGATGAGAACCCAACAGATCCCCTCACGAAGGGACTGAGTAGGGTTAATGTAACGCCCGTGTTTCTGGGCTAGGCATTAATGTTGATGTAATAGTCTAGGTTAACCTTTGTAACTCATTTTGAAATAATAAGAATGTATTATTTGAGTATTACGTGTTTTATGCTTAATTGTGTGGCCTAAATGAATTAAGAATAAAAATAAGCATAATAATAAAATATTAGATAAGCACAATATCTATGAAGGAAGTTGTAGTGGTCGTGTCAAGGGTTCCGGATATATAAAGAATGTCGAAATCCGAGTTATAACAAAGAAGTTATGATATGTCGAAGTTTCGCGACAGAATCGGTACGACACTACATGACGTAAATAGTGAATTTACGATAGAGCGATATTTAGCCTTAGTGATCTAAACGAAACTCGTAGAATACGTTAAACTGAGAACTTCCATAAAAAGAACGTCCAAATCTGACTTCGTATGAGGAAGTTATGATTTTTCGAAGTTTCGACTTAGCAGTATGCAGCCCAAATCTCGAAATTGAGATCGAGTGATTTCTAGTCGAAACTATCTAAACGACAATCGAAGATCTCGTCGATAGTAGTCAACGGTGAAAAGACAGACGAAAACGAACATTAGATGAAGAAGTTCTGAATCTTTAACGGAGTTTTCCTGTCCCGGCCTAGTAAAAATAATATAAAAATAAAGTCAAAATTAGCCGACATAGTCTAAACAAAAGTTGTAGAGCATAGTCTCACCTACGCGTGGATATAAAGAACATCGAAAACAGAGCTTGTATGCAGAAGTTATGAATTTCTGAAGTTTTTTAATAAATAAAATTATAAATTCGGAAGCTTATCTGAAGTCGTGACTCCTCCGTTCTGATCCACCCGGTACGCCCAACATACCAGGCGTACGCCTAGCGTACATGTCGACAGCGGAGTATGCTCATCGTAATTCGGGGGTTCAGCCTCTATAAATAGAACACGAGGGCTGCCGATCTTTTTTGCTAATTTCCACTTCTCCCCCCCCCTCCCTTTTCTTTCTTCTACTTGGCAAGAAATACCCCCCCCCCCCCCCCCCGCCCGAAGCCCCAGTATCATCCCGACACCCGAAGCAAGTCCCGAAGCCCCGAAGATCCCGAGAAATAGAGTTGTCGAGCTGAAGCTCTGCCCGCGAGAAGCCCGATTTTTTTGGAAGATATCCCGCTTCCATCGAAGATTATTATTTTAAGAGGCGTAGTGTTGTCCGAGCATCGTCTTATCAAATGAGTGTGTAGTTGCTTTCTTCTAACACATAGATATGAATTAGTTCTCTATAACAATACGTGTTATATGTTTATATATTATCTGTTATTTAGGATGGATATTGAATGAATATATTATATAGGTTTTAAGTTGTGTATAAATGTATATTTATATATTTTTATCTACAAAAATGTTGGGTAAAGCATGGGTAGATAGTTGATGTGTGATGAAGTAAAAATGATGAGAGGCCTCGATGTTGTTGTTGATCTAGTCATCTAGCGGGGTATGGATGACGACCACAGACTCTTTCTAGACAGTCCAGTGGAACGTTGGCAGGTTCAAAACCTGTAGGTGTTGTGAACGATGTGTTCACTGGTGTATTCTATCCCCCTCATGGTTGACTTTAGGACATCTATTGTTGAGGAAATCCCTTTGCAGTAATGTCCATCCCGATGAAAAATCCTAGACTAGGTCCCTTGTGATAGTTGTTGTTTTAGGGACGTAAAGTGAGGATAATGGGAATGGGTAATCGGGTTATTGTTGATTGGTGAAAATTAAATATAATTATTTATTGTGGGTTGAACCCTATATGCTCACCAGGCTCCCAAGCCTGACCCACTCAGTTTTATTTGTATTACAGGTAGTGGCGCGAGAGTATAAGTTGGACAACTTGTGAAGATATTTTGTTTATATGTCAGTAGTTGTATATAACTGTTGTAAGGCTTATAATGTGTTGTTTATGCTTTTGGTCTGTATCGGAACATGACATCCCGAGTTTTGTTATATATGAAAATACATTTCTTGATAACTTTTATTTATCATATTTTGTTTTGGGAGCAAATTCCGCAACTCTTTTAAATCAGAGGATTACTCTGAAAATTATTTTAAAAGCATAAGTTAAATCGGTCTTTTCTGGCCGTGATTTTGGGGATGTCACAGTTAAGCATTTGCAGCATGCGAGGAGCATTGGGCTGAAGGATAATATTAATTTTAATGATTAGATAGCTATTTAGAAACTTGTAATAGATAAAATGTAAATGACATTTGATGATTAAATAAAAGGTGTTTTATTTATGAGTAAAGTTACTATCTTGTGTCAATTGTTTACTATTGTTTCATTTTGCATGTTTTGACTTCTAGAATAATTATATTATTCAAACTGTCCACAGTCAATCATACTTTGGAAGTAGGTATTGAGGCAAGACTGTCATGAATTTGGCTTGTAGATTATCTAAGGCGCTTAGACATAGCAAAAGGATTGCTACAACATTCATGAGTGCTCATAAGGTCTAAGTATTAGATTACACCCATTCTCACTTGAATCACTTCATGGAATTTATCACGAGCGATCGAGAGACGATGATATCATATAAGTCTTCAAACCAAGATATATAGTTGTTCGCTGTGAGTTGATTGTACAATGATAGTGTGAAAACGCATCAGTAACTTGATGTTATAAAATGCACTATTGTGTATAATTTAACAAATAGTTAGTAAAAGCATATAATGTCGAAGTTTATCTATTCCTTTTAATTATTGGAGGATTAAAAGCGATATCTTGGTCCCCTCGATGATTTTGTTTTGACTTATGTGTCGGGCCCGGTCGGAACTAAATTGATGTGTTCAGTTAAGTTCTCTGTCAAACAAATCGGAAATCGGGAAACAAACGGCTAGACAATAAGTATGACATTGTTCCTTGTATTTTTCTGGCTAATATCTTGAAGAACATAGGATTATATGATCCCTTATCTAAAGTACACATCAATGACTGGGTCAGAGTTCGACATCGGCTTTTAAGAGCTACTCTAGTCGGTTTTAAGTCGTACTTGCAGTTATAGTTAATAGACTTATCCAAGTGGGAGACTATTGGATTAGGTATCTAAGCCCATAGCTATAATTGGTATGTACTTGACTCGAGAGTAGCATGGTCTTTTTAGGTTGCCATCACCAATGCAATTTGATTGGATGGACTGTTGAGAATAAGGTTATTCGTGATTTAATAATATATATTACAAGTATAATATATTAATATGAAATCATACTATTTAATTACTATTGATCAAGAATTAATTTGGAATTAATTTAGTGATAAAAAGAGACTAATTGAATATACAGCGACTGATTTAGTAACTCAATGATTCTTATAGTGTGAGCCAATGACCCACGGTTATTTAGGATGGGCTAAACCAACATGGATAGTCCATGGAGGTTTAACCCATGGAGCCTAAGTAATATGAAGGGTCATGGTGCATTAGGGTTTGCATGGATATAACCTTAGAATTTGTCACACTATAAAAGGAAACCCCTAGAGCTAAAATCGGTGGCCAATACATTCTTGGAGAGTGAGAACCGATTTTGTGCTAAATAACTTATTCTCTTAAGCCTCTTTTTGCACTTGTTGTTTGTGACACATTTGAGGCATAACATTTGAGGCGCTAAAGCTTTTGAAGGCCAAGAACTACAAGTCCTACTAAGAGGTATGTTATCTAACTAGTTATATTATTCGATTGTCAAATTGTATGCTAGTTAGGATGTATGCTTTGGAAAAATAAATTGCATGTATAATTAGAGAAAACTTAGATCCAAAGCATCTAGGGTTGCATATGCACCATAAGGTTGTTAGAGTGCTCAAAACCCTTCCGAAACCCCATCAAGAGCTTCAGCAAGCCCATTTCCAACATATTTATTCACTTGTCCGTCATGAACTGGACACATCTTCTCACGGGATTCTTGGGTAATTGGAGTAGAAATGGGGGATTCCATAGATGAAGATCCAGACACAAAATCTAATAACATATTCGACTTTTTATTGATAATTTTGAATTGATACCCTGACATGATAGCTTCACCAGACACATATTTGTCTTATTTATTGAAAGTAATGGGACCAAAATCAAAATCATTAATAGTTTTATCCATGTCCTGAAATTAAAGAACATCTTCATTCATGGGATCAGTATATTGAGAAGAAATAATATGATCTTCCAAAGTGGTAGATTGTAAAATAGAAACAAAAAGTAGGTGGAGCGAGAGTGGTAGATATTATTTTAGAAACTGGTGGAGGTGTCGTTGCTCTTGAATTAGATTGAGATATCGGCGGTGGATGTAATGGAATATGAAATTTTATAGGATAAGAAATTGAACATGGTGGTGTAGGAATTTGAACATAAGATTCACCAACGTTTATGTGTACTTCCCTATTATATGTGTTATCATTGACATCTAGAGGACGTTCCTCCTTTCTATAAGATTCAGAAGAGGTCCTCCTTTGTGGCGACTTAGGGGGTGAAGAAATATAATCAATAACTTCACTGATCTTGAAAGCTTTGTAATGTTCTTGAGTAACATGTCGAATCATATAATTTTGCAAATCATCTTTAGTCTCAACAGCAACATCCTCATCATCCTCATCTTCGACTTGAGGTGTAGCCAAATTAACGAATCGACGTCTTTTCTTTTCACCAAGCTTCCCCTTCTTTTTATCCCTCTTATAAACTTTCTGATTCTTACTAGTAGTTTCAAAAATGGGCTCTAAGATAACAACACCCTTCGAACACTTCTTTGATACTGCTTTTTCTTCAACCAATTTTTTCTTTGAGATTGTAGCTGTTGAATCATTGATACAAGGTCGAACATGTGGAAGTACAATCATATTCTTTTTAAAGGCCAACAAAACCTTATTATCCTTTGGAGTTCATTCAAGCATAGACTCCAAAATGTGACCCACAAAAGGAAACTCTACACTTTGATCAAGAACTATCTTTGGAATCTATAAAGTTGAAATGGAGAGTCGAACCTCATCCTTAGGAATAGTAATTCTTGCTTGCTCATAGGCTTATACAACAACCAACATCCAGGTGCGGGCACTTGCAATTTCAAAAGCTTTCTTTGAATGATTTACATGTGAAACAAATTCCTTATACAGAATCGATGCAAAATCAACTGGCTCATGATGATAAATACCATATAGAATTTGAATTAACCTTTGCTTGGCTTTTTCAAGACCAGAGTGACATCCTGTTAAGCATCACACCACCTTAACAAATAGAAAACTCCAAATGAAGGGTAAATTAGACTTCTTAAACTCACTGATCATGGTCAAATAAGGCATATGACCCATATCATTAAGCTTAGCAATTATCTTCTCCGTAGTCAGATTGACAAGCTCTTACGTAAGATCGAGATGTAATAACTAAGCAAAATGTTGCATCGTCAGATTCCTCTTCCCCTTTGAAATTACTTCAAATGTAGCCACATATTTCTTCATATTATAAGCAGATAGCAAACAAGAAACCGCTAACCATTTCATTGAAACCGGTTGTACTAAAACTATAACATAGTTCAAAACATAAAATAATAATAATAATAATAATAATAATAATAATAATAATAATAATAATAATAATAATAAACATCTCACCGTCCTCTGTAACCCTAAAGGATATTTTGATAGATCTGTAATCATGAGAAAAATATTAGATTTAATCTTCAACTGAGGAATGAAAGATTCCTCATCAACGGTAGAAAGCTTTTCTATAACAGTCATGATAGAGTGTTTGAAGAAAACTAGAAGAATTGAAGAATAGAGAAAAAATAATGAGAAATATTTTAAGCGCATAAGTATGACTGAACCACAAAAAATGTATATAAATTTCAAAAAATATGCTTTTTTAGGAATTTGAATCGTTCCTAATAGGATAATTACAAATATAAATGGATGGTATGAAACCACCATCTGATGAGTTACAAGTATGCAAGTTGGTCCTAGTAATGATCATGCTTTCCTTGAGAAGTCTAACTGTCTTATCAACAAGATAATATAAATTCGAAGTCGTTTGAACATGAGTATCCACCTCCTATCCACAAAATATCTTTGATAAAGTAATTAAGTATCGAACATCCATCTTCAATACATGTATTAGACTTCGACCATTTTGAACACACTGCATCCATTCGAACCAGAGCAAGGTAAAGTTGTTGGTGTTTAAATACAACCAAGTTGACAGTGATTGCAATCATTAACATAAAATTTGTAAAATCACAAGGATTTTAGTACAATAGTGTTCCAAAGTAAAAGAGATAACCAAAACAAGTGATTGGGATTTGTGTTATCAAAAAATTTGATATAAAAGCAATGTGATCCCGGGAAAATATTCCCTTCATTCAGTATCAAGAGAGACCCTGAAGTGTTAATGTAGTTTCCCAATGAATTACCATCGTCAGCTTGTTAAGAAGTTACGAATGTCATCTTTTGATTGGTATAAAAAGTAGGCTTGTTCCCAAACATATACGCAACTCAACATAAGTGCAGTGATATGAATGAAAAAACCTTGAATGATCAGTGTAATCATTTTGAAGTCATCTTTGGATAGGTAAAACTTGACTAAGGATTGAATAGCACCCTTGCAAATAGTTATTTGACCAAGCAAAAAATCTCATAACTCCAATGTGAGAAAGATATGGGTGACTCACAGTATTCTTTGATAGATGCCTTATTTGGAAGAATTATTTGGGAGAAACATAGTTCATGAAGGCTTCATAACTAAATGACTAATCGAGGCTTGTAGACAACATTCAACATAATGCTTCTAGGGACACTTAACTACTCAATGGCATAGCAAAACCATGTAAGTTTCCCGTCTATTTGAAGTTTCAGACTAAAATATTAAATATTTTCCCTTCAATTCATGTAGGTAGGGGTTCGAGGGTTTTACTAAAATCATGTCAATAATGATTTTAAGATCATAAACATAGAATATTCTAAAATCATAAATCCAATTCGTTTTTACTTGAATCATAAGGGTTAAAGTGAAAGTGTGATACTATGAAAGAAAGAAAATGTATAATGAAGTGGCGTTATGGAATATGAAAAGTTTATCCGTCAATTCATTCTTTACATACTAAAATACTAAGATATTCACCATCAATGCAATGAAAGAATGATTTAAATTATTGAAGAAGAAGATTTTTTTGGATTTTACTATTTTTGGAAAAATGAAACAACATATTTTTGGATTTTCTGAAAAATATAAAGAAAAGGGAAATCTCCAGATAAGTCCTATTATTTTGGGAAAATTAACGATTAAGTCCCAAATATTTATTTTGAATAAAAAAAGCCCAAGAAACCGGTTACTTTCTTCACTTTAGCCCTTTTTGACCTATTCAACAGATCATGGGAACAAATTGTTAATTTTCCCAAAATAATAGGACTTTCTTTGCACATTTTGCTAAAAAATTTTATATAATGTATTAACATATTTTTATGTATTTTTGTATATTTAAATGTATTTTAAATGTATAAAAGTATTTTTTTTACGTATTTATGTCATTTTTTAAGTTTTATGTATAGATTTTTATGTATTTTTATATATTTTAAATGTGTATATATATATATATATATATATATATATATATATATATATATTAAATATATAAACTTATTTTTTACATATTTGTTAAGTATTTTTTATGTATTTTAATATTTTTTTTATGTATTTATGTATTTTGTTTACATCAAGTTTGAATATAAGCTAACTATTAAACCTTATAAGTGAAGAAAAAATTGTTATGTTAGATTATTGTTTTTCTATCAGTTTTATGTTTCTACAAAACAAAAAATGTTATGTTAGATTATTGTTTTTCTATCTGTTTTATGTTTTTTAGGAAACAAAAATATGTTATGAACACACTATAAAAGAAATGGTTTTAGACCCATTCATTCCCCTCTACGAAAAGCATAGGATCGGTACACCTTACGTCCTAGAAAATGTTGACAACTTTACCGGTCATATGTGGCTTCAAGGGAACCCTAAGTTTTTGCATGTGCACAAATTATTATTTTGTTTTTTAATTCGTTGTTTAATTTCAAGATAAAAATATGAGAAAAACTTAAAATATATGGATATACAGAAAAACCAGTCATACATATTCGAAGAAGCCGTGAGAAATGGATGAAATTTCGACTTTTTCTAGAAGATTTTCCTAACATTATAAGATTAAAAAATGAACTAAACGCTTAAATCATAAAAAGTAGTCCATAAGCTGCCAAGAAAACAATTCGAGTATAAATTAGATCATCGAATAATTAACTTATGGACAAACATGTTTTTAATATATAATTAATTTAAGAACCCAACTTATTGGTAATGAAATATAAGTTTTCTAACCATGATGTTTATATTTAAAGATTTATATTAGTAGCAATTTTTCCAACGATAGTATCTAATAAATAAATACATAAGATATATACAGATATATAAAAAAGACTTGACAAACACATATAAATACATAAAAAAATCTGTTTTTACGTTTAATATATATATATATATATATATATATATATATATATATATATATATATATAAACTTAAAAAATACATAAATATGTAAAAAAAATCCGTTTATACATTTAAAATACATAAAAATGCGTAAAATCTATATAAAAAAATAAAAAAAAAAATTCATAAATATGTAAAAATTAAATAAAAATAGCTAAACATATGTAAAAAAAATTCGTTCATACATTATATACAAATTTTAAGGAAATATGCTGAAAAGTCTCATTATTTTGAGAAAATTAACGATTTGGTCTCATGACCTGCTGAACAACTCAAAATAGGCTAAATTGAAGAAATTAGCAAGTTTATTGGGTTTTTCTATTAAAAAAATAATTTGAGACTTAATCGTTAATTTTTCCAAAATAATGATACCTTTCTGGAGATTTTCAAAAAGAAAAATAGAAAATATTATTGGAATTTTTCAAAAATTTTAAGAAAGAAATTTTTTTGTAATTTTTATTGAGAAACAAGAAAAACTAAAAATAATAGAATGCAGAACGAAAATTACAAACATAAGAGAAAAACACTTGAATTTTGAAAATCTGATGGTTATCGAAGGTTCGATATAAAACATTACGTGTTAGACTTGAACGAGCATCGTATCGATGACACACCAAACACGATTAACAGTAACAACGAAGCTTTGATAACGAACGGTTAATATCGAAGATATGTAAAAAATGATGAAAAATGAAAAATGAGAGACAAAACTTAACTCGATTGAGAAACATAACATGTTTCCATCATTCTAAACCATTGAAAATCCTTAGAAATGATTTTTCATCTAGAGCCTTTGTGAATATATATATGCGAGTTGATCTTTAGTTTGAACAAATGGACTTCTATGTTGCGTTCTTCGACATGATCTTTGATAAAGAGGTAAATTACACCATTCGTCCCTCGTGCACATACCAAAAAGCGTGTTTAGTACCTATTTTCAAAAATTAACTCGGACCGTCCCTCGTTTGTATCCTTTCCTCAATTTCCTTTCTTCTTCTTCTTTGAATTAAATCAGTCATCTCTCTCACTCTGTCTCACAAACCGCCAGCACCTCCTGCAATCACCACTAGTCATCACTCAAACCTCAAAAAATGAACCCTAAACCTACAAATGAAACCAAACTAAACCCTAAACTTATAAATCAAAGATGGTGGAGATTTAGATCAGAGAAGCGGGTTCAGATCGAACCCAAATCTTCTCCATCGACAACGGAGACGGAAAGGTGATCATATTTCACGCAGTGTTTAAGATGGTTTTCAGGGACGATTCGATTGTTGTTCTAGGCGGTATTGGTAAAATAAAGTTTAGAAACTAGGGGGAGATGGTTGGCCTCGAGGATGGTATAAGGAAGGTGGTAGTTGTTGTTTGGAGGCAATGAACTGATGATGTTCAAATGGTGCAGGTTATACGAAGGTGCTTCCGACTGAGGTGGGTTTTCTAATTTTGAAGGTAAGGTTTAAAGTGGGTGTTGGTTGCGGTTTGTGACAATGAACAGGGGTGCAACAAGGGTGTTCCGATGGTGGTGTAACCCGTCAAAGGAGGAGGTAGGAAGTTGTTGGTGGGTTTTAAGGTGGTATAAGGTATATGATTGAGGAAGAAGGGTGTAATTAGGAAGGTGACGATGGAAGTATGGTGTTTGAGAGATGCAGGTGGTGTTCATCTGATGATTTGTTGGGGTAGGGGTATGAAGTGGGGCCATATTGTTTTTTCTTTTATTTTTAACCTAAAAATAATAGTTATATCATTAAATTAAATGGAAAAGAAATATAAAAGGGCATAATAGTCATTTTAGGTCTCGCAAGGGATGAAGCTCGCAAATATTAACAAAACGAAGGATGAAGCGTGCAACTATTAACCAAACGAGGGATGGTCCTAGTTAATTCTTAAAAATAGGGACTAAACACGCTTTTCGGCATGTGCACGAGGGACGAATGGTGTAATTTACCCTTGATAAAGTGATATCGAAGAGTAATATGCTTGTTTTTTGAATGTTGAACTGGATTATGACATATACGTATTGCACTTTGAGAATCAAAAATCAACGGAATTTTCTTCATATTTATGACATAGTCATGAAGTTGACTTTGAATCCATAAAAACTTGTGAAGTACATGCAGCAGCAGCAAGAATATACTCAGCTTCTGATGTGGATATCACAACACTAGTTTACTTCTTCGACTGTTAACTCACTAACTTTCCATCAAGAAATTGACAACTACCAATTGTGATTTTTCCATCTAATTGACAACAACCAAGATCATCATCTAAATATGCTTAAATAAAAATCTTGTGTTTGCAAGATACCAAAGACCAAGTGTTGTAGTCCTATGAAGATATTGAAAGATGTTCTTCACCGCTATAAGATGTGGTTCTATTAGATTTGTTTGATACCTAGTATAATTACACACAAAAAACATTATATCAGGCCAATTGGCTGTAAATACAACAATGAACCTATCATGCTTCGATAATTTTTAATGTCAGTGACTGGTCTATCCAACTAAGGACTTATTCTTGTGCCAAAAGCCATTGGAACTTTTGCATCTGAGCATTTCTCAATGCCAAATGGTTAAAATAAATTCTTCATGTAGGAGTCTTGATTAATAAAGATGCCTTATTTTCTTTGTCGAATATTTAACCCTAAAAAGAAATTTATCTTCCCCGTCATACTCATTTCAAATTTGCTACGTATCAAATTCTCAAACTCCTTCGATAAACTAGGGTCAATAGAACCAAAAACAATATCATCTACATAAATTTGAACAAGCATTAAATGATCCCCTACCTTTTTATGAAAAAGTGTAGGATCAAAATATCCTTGTTTAAATGTAGAGAGTTTAAAAAAATGGTTAAAGTTGTATACCATCCCGTAGTGCTTGTTTTAATCTATAAACAGCTTTATCGAGAATATAACAATGATTACGAAACTTATCATTTACAAATCTAGGAGGTTGTTCAACGTAAACAAGCTCTTTGAGTACACCATTGATAAATGCACACTTCACGTCCATTTGATAAACATCGAAGTTTTTGTGAGTTGTATAAGAAAGAAAATTGCTAACAACTTTGATTCTTGCGACAGAAGAAAAGGTTTCATCATAGTCAATACCTTATTGTTGACTATATACCCTAACCACAAGTCTACCCTTATTACGAACGACACTTCGTTTTTATTAACTTTACTTTTAACAACCCATTTTAACCCAATAACAAAAACATTTTCAGGTGTAGAAATTAACCTCCACACTTTGTTTATGTCGAATTCAACCAACTCAACTTGCATTGCAAATACCTAATTTGTAAATTCAAAAGAGATTTTAGCAATTTTAGGTTCTATTTTAGAATTGAAAACATGGAACATACACAACTCTTGATTAACATTTAATATTTCATTTCTTTATCTTAATTGTGCTCTTGTTAACACTCCAAAATTAGGATTATGAACTTTTGTATCGATCGGATACACTTCAAGTATAAAGACAAAAGTAAAACTTAATCTAAGAAAATAAAGAACAGAAAGTAAAATGACACAAAGAGTTCTACAAAATGTTCTTTCATCAAAAAAGAATTTTGTCTTCACTAAGAAGACGGATTGTCACAAAGACGATTGAAAGAAAGTCGGACTCTCTCTACATTAGGGTTTACCCTAATGTATATTATATACTAATCTATACATATCAATCCCATGATTTAAGGGATTGTATCTTATCTATAAAAAGAACCAATCTTCATAACAAAGATATTAGATCTCTTATCTATTATATACTTATCTATATCATTGCCTAATATACAAATGATTACAATAGAATAACTATACTATGCGCTGAAACTGATAAGCTTGATATGATGGCGCTAGTAGTTGATGTTGATGCTGACATATAGTGTAGAGTGTTTGACTCATCAGATCATAAGGTGTGACCTTACAATAACCCCCCCCCTATCTGATGATGTCAAAATTAATCTTCGATGAATTCTATAGCTCGTGCTCCCCTTGAAAATAAGAATGAATTTTTAACTCTTCAGCTTTAACGAACGCTCACCCTGAGAAAATGAGTGACTTCCTGTTTTGATTTTTCAAGTAGTTGAGACAGTATTTATGAATCGCAACGGACGGATGAAGAGATGATGAGCTAAGAGTGTTGATATCAACTTAACTCCCCCTTAAATTGTTATTTGCTGAACATTTAGTAGTTTCTTCAGCTTTGGCAAGATTGTTCTCCCCCCTTTTTGACATCAGCAAGAAAATGGAACTGGAGGAGAGTATCAGTGGTGCAGCTTTGTAGCCTAGTATAGGATTGTGATGTCTCCTGATAGTATGGGTTTAAACTACCAATCATTAACATAGTATTGCGAGATCTCATCAGCGTGTGGTTTCATACACTGACTTATAGATCACTTTTATTAGAAGAAAAGCAGCAAGAGTAGATAGGTGTGTGTAATATATCACAAAAAATAATATACCCATTAGCACAGATTTGTCAAGCTCCCATCAGTGTATGGTACATTACGCTGAATCATAAAGCTTTAAAGAAGAATATAAGGGCAAGAATGGATGGGTGCGTGTGATAGCCTACAGTACATAGACTAACCATCGACATAGAGTTTCAAACTTTCGTCAGTGTGTGGTATATCACAATGAACCGTTAGGTTTTATTAAGGAGATAAATGAGAGAATGGATTGTTTCAGTCACGCTGAGGTGAAATCAACGTGAATCATTAACAATTTAATTCATCAACAAGCAGTGGTTTAAACTTTCGTATCATAGAGTAAGTTGCAATGTACAATCAAAGATTCACCGTTAACTCATAATGGTGCCATGTCATACCTTCGACTAGGAGGTCATGGACACGAACAACCCTTCTTTATTTAAGGACCAGACAAATATCTCCTATGTTGATGACTATGGAATCGGTGTAAGCCATTGGGTTATGCTCAATGTTTCAGCAAAACATGAGACTTGATGCATACGGCAAGCATGCTTCCAGGGATAGGGTCAGGTAAAGATGATTAATTAAAAATAAACACCCCAGTGTTTCTATTGGATTTTTTATTTGGAACAGCAAATCTCGCTTAGAAAATTTAGACAATGCTAGACAATCAACGTGAGGGGGTGAGTTAATGTTCTTAGCAGATGGTTTAGCTGATGAGAAACTTAGAGAGATTTAGTCACATACAGCGGGATGCTTCTAGGGACGATGATGTGTTAAGAGTTTCATACTAAGCTTAGAGTAGCCTCCATCAGATTCCCTTAAAAATATACAAATACAAACAAAAAGTTTTAGTCAAACAAGAAAATATTCCTAACAGTAGAATTTGTGTAGCTTTTTCTGAAAGGAGATAAAGAATCGTTCCATTATATATTTAGAATTGAATAATCATTAATGCACATCCATTTTCCAAGACATTTATCCCTTGAATTTTTTAATATATAAGAGAGCAAACAAAAAAAGGTAAGCACATCAATATACAACTCACAATATACCACAAGTGATGAAACCTTTTATTGAAGCATTACAGATAGATTCTAAGCTTCATATTCATCAGGAGCAATAGAGAAGCAGATACCAGTCTTTGTAACCAATTAGTTAACTGACTCGAATCCATAAAATTCATTGTGTCTTCAAGATCAACACAAGGGCATTCGAGGTTTTATCAGATTATTAGTCAGTAGATGAAAACAAGACTTACTACATTGATGGTTTCTCCTTGCATCCATAACACTGAGTGGAGGAGAAAGAGGGCATTTGCAAGAATAAGAGGACATGATGCCACTCTTCTTATCAACACCAAGAGCATTGAGATCTTTCAGCTCTTACAAAATCTGAAGAAAGGGGATGTAGATAAATCTTAGATAGGCCAGAAAGATGTATATAGAGAAAAGAATACTTGTAAATATTAGAAACAAAGCTTAAACATACTAAAGTATATAAAAATAATAAAAGTAGCATTTGTTTTTTTTTTGTTTTTGTGTTTTTCAGAAAGCAAACAGAAGCAATGTAAAATTAAAAGTTAGAAAGCAATTAAGTCATTAAAAGAATGCCAAGATCTGTTATTAGTTTGTTTAAAGTCTTCTCATCCAATGCCTTAGTGAAAATGTCACCCAATTGATCAGTGGATGGAATGTAAAATAAATCCATTTTTCCACTTTAAACTATGTCGCTGATGAAATGATGACGAATGTCAATGTGCTTGGTCTTGGAATGCTGCAGTGGATTTTGTATCATCTGAATGGCACTGGTGTTGTCACAACAAATGGGAGTCTTTGAAAAATTTAGACCATAGTCTAAGAGATGATTCTGAATCCATAGAATCTAAAAACAACACCTTCTAGCGGCAACATATCCATCTTCAATGGTAGAATAAGCCACGGATGTCTGCTTTCTGCTAGACCAACTTACCAATCTATTTCCAAGAATTTGAGCTCCTCCTGAAGTGCTTTTGCAATCGATGCACATCCACCATGATCGGAGTCCGTGTATCCCACCAGCTTGAACTCGGGATCACAAGGATACCATAACCCAAGATTAGGTGTATGCTTTAAGTACCAAAATATTCTTTTCACAGTGAGTAGACAAGATTCCTTAGGATTGGCTTGATAACGAGCACACAATATAGTAGCAAACATAATGTCAGGGTAACTGGTGGTAAGATAGAGTAAAGAGCCTATCATTCTTCGAAATAGGGTTGCATTCACATCAACGCCATTTGGATCAGCGCCAATAAACGCTGATGCGGACATCAGAGTCTTAGGTAGCTTGCAATCAAAGAATCCATACTTCTTCAACAAATTTGCAATATATTTAGTTTGGAAAAAAAAATATCATCAGTTAGTTGTTTGACCTGCAAACCGAAAAAGAAAATTACTTCACCCATCATGCTCATCTCGACTTTTTTGGCCATGATCTCTGCAAATTCTGATGTTAGCTTTTCATCAGTGGATCCAAAGATGATATCATCCACATACACTTGAGCAAGAGTGATATGTGATCCTGAATTCTCTATGAACAAAGTTTTGTCGATCTTTCCTCATTTGTATCCACTTGTAAGAAGATAGCTCGCCAATATGTCATACCATGCTCTAGGTACCTGCTTTAAACCATAGACAACTTTATCAAGACGATATACATGATTTGGAAACTCTTCACTTTCGAACCCTGGAGGTTGCTTTAGAAAACTTCTTCTTGAAGATCTCCATGTAGAAAGGAAATATTGAGGTCCATTTGATAGACTTTGAAGTTCTTGAAAGAAGAAATGGAAAGAAACAAAATAATTCCTTCAAGTCTAGCAACAAGAGCAAATGTTTCATCATAATCTAACCCTTCAAGATGACAGAAACCTTGAGCCACAAGTCTAGCTTTGTTCCTTATCATAGTCACTTCCTTATCCATTTTTTTCCTGAAAACCCATCGAGTGCCAAAGATAGTCTCTCCTTGAGGTTTTGGAACAAGAGTCCACACACGATGACGTTCAAATTCATTCATCTCATCCTGCATAGCCTTGATCCAGTCAACTTCTTTTAATGCATCGACGACATTCTTTGGTTCAATCATTGAGATGAAGTTAACAAACATGAAAAAGTTGATGTTGACTCTGCTACGGGTGAGAATCCTAGAATTTATATCTACAACGATTAAAGATTCAGGATGATCTAGAAGATTTCTTGGATTAGAATTTTCATTTATATTACTTTGAGCAGAGTCTTCCTTATTTGATGGTTTAGCTTCTTCAGGGATGGCAACCTGATCTTTGAAGATAAGTTGTGCACTTATTAATTAATCAACATTTGGTACTACAGGCTCTGTGTCACTTGGCAAGAACTCAGGAACAGGGTTTGAGGGACTGTAAGTAAGTCCATTCGGAATTGATAAAAGAGATCAACACGATCATGAATGAATGAGTCTTCATCAAAGGTGACATTATTATTTCCTCAAAAGTTTGTCTTGAAAGAATGAATACCTTGAAGGCCTTGGATAGGCTGGAGTAACCAAGAAATATTCCTTCATCATCTTTAGCTTCAAACTTCGAATGCTGATCTCTTTTATTCAAGATGCAACAAACATATCCAAACGCATGAAAATAGGAGATGTTTGGTTTCCTTCCTTTCAGTAACTCATAAGCATTTTTCCCATGATGTTTAACAATGATGGATTGGTTTTGGGTATAACACGCTGTATTGACAGCTTCAACACAAAAAAACAAAGGAAGGCCAGCTTCAACGACCCTAGTTCTTACAGCTTCAATAAGAGTTTTGTTTCTTTTCTCTGAAATACCATTTTGTTGGGGAGTTCTAACAGTAGAGAAATTTTGATAAATTCCTGAGTTTGAGCAAAAGTCTTCCAAAGAGCAGTTTCTGAATTCAGTCCCATGATCATTACATAATTTCCTTACTTTGTGATCATAGAGAACTTCCCATAGCTTGATGAGAACAATGATTTCATCAGCGGCATGGCTCTTCTTTCTTAAAATGAATACCCATGTAAACCTTGAAAATTTATCCACAATGACGAGAGTGTATTTCTTCCCGGCTCTTGACTTAATCGGAACTGGTCCAAAAGATCCATGTGAAGAAGAAGAAGAGGTTTGCTAATGGTAGAGCATGACTTTGGTTTAAAGGTAGACTTGGTTTAGATTCCCTTTTTACACATTAGGCATAACTTATCATTAACAAAATACATCCTGGGAATTCCTCTTACAAGCTGATTCCCCGAGATCTTCGATATGTTCTTGAAATACAAATGTGATAATCTCTTGTGCGACATCCAATTTAGATGATATTGAGCAAAAGAGAAGAAGTAGAGACAAAGAGAGTTGTCAGCAGAAAACATATCCAGAACATAGATTTCATTATGTTGATTTGCAGAAAGAACAATTACACTCCTTTGATCAACAACCTTTCCTTTTCACTTATTATAGAGAACTTCATAGCCAGCGTCACATAGTTGGCTGATTGAAATGAGATTATGCTGAAGACCTTTCACATAACATACACTCTTAAAAACAACATAATTACCATTATCTTTGTACGTAACATTCGGACCATCCTTCTCTATGAAGTCTTCAAGAAGTGACTTGAATCTGCTCATATGTCTTGAGCATCCGTTGTCTAAATACCAAATATGCTCTTTACCCTTAAAATTAAATATACAATAAGCCTTGAAAAAATATACATACAATATACATTGACCCACTTGCAATGGGTCACTCAAGAAAAAATATTATAACAATCATCAGGGACACACTTCAACGAGTTTCCCTTTTTGATCCATTTATCATCGCGAGTCATGATGTTTTCAGCGTGAACGCAAATTCTTTTGAAAGGTGCACTCACTGACTTTGTGAGAAGCATCACTACATTGATAACAAATTTTGATTCCTGAATTCTTTCCTTTAGTATTAGATTTTGATTTCTTTTCAACTGAAGAATTCAAAGAACTTTGATTAAACGATTTAAGATTTTTTGTTTTAGTTCTAGAACAAGGAGTTTCATCGATAGTATGATCACATACTACGTTGTCATGAGTCTCATGATGCATTGAAGAGTCATCTGAGGTAGAAGTCTTTGATTGATCTTCAGGTTTAGAATTGCTAACTGAGCAATGAGGAAACATACTAAGGATTTCGTTTATAGAATGAAATTTACCATTACATATAGGAAACTTTAGCAAAGTCTTAGTGGAGGGAAAAACATACTCACGATGAGAAGGTTGGTGAGAAGGATCAAGAGCAGATAAGTTAGAAACATATTTGGTAATGGCGTTAGAATCAGTAGAGCATTGAGTATTTATTCATGTTTGATTTAGAAAATACAAACTCACAAATCTACTCTTAAAATCTTCTTTTAAACAGTCAGCTTTATATAAGGTTTGTTTAGTTTCAAAAACTTTGGTTAAGGAAACTACACCTTTTATATCACCTCCAAGAATTTTTCTCACACTGATCTGGGATCTGAACATTTATAATTCTTGTAACGTTGAAGGGAGAAGAGGCTTAGTTTTTCAAAATAAGTTGAATGCTTTTAGCATAATCAATAACTTTTTATTTTTCTATGTGAAGAAAATTATTGGTCATAGATATACATGTGTTTTTCCTTTTTAACACAGAAGGAGATTTTTCCAGAAAAAAGAGTTTTTTTTTGAGTCTCTTTAACTCATGAATGAGTGCAGATTTTTCTTTATTTGAGACCAATAAATCAAAACGTAGGTGATAAATTGTATCATTCTTTTTTATATTTTCAACATAGGAAAAATTAACAAGATTCTTTACCTGATACGTTGAGGTAGCATCCCATTCTGGCTTGAAGTCCTTATCAGCGTGAGAAAGATCAACGTCAAGGGTCCCAATGCTATCATGTAAAACGTCATCGTGAGATTCAACAATCTTATCCATGATACATTTACCTTCATCGTCAGAGGAGTTTTACTTTTCAAAAGAAGATGATAGAGTGATCATCATCTCTTAAGCAGTTGAGCAGTTTTGAACCAAACAATAGACAAAAAAAGGGAGTGAGTTTCCAATAGCAGTTCTCGCCTTTACATTGAGATTCAACATCCTTTTCTCTTCCTTGTTATAGCCGGGAACATATTTTCCTTTCAGCTTACTACCATATACACCATCATTGGATGATTTATGCATAGCAGCGATAGGACCTTTATTGATAACATCGATCATATAAAACTCCATGAACTCGAGAGCTTCTATGGCCTTTAATTTCCAGGTAGAAAAGGCTTTTTTATATTAAACAGAGGGATCTTGTTGCAGAAGATGATTTTGGAGTGAAGGAGGTCGACATAATTACTTGAGTGTAACAAAAACCCGTTTTGATACCAATTTAAGGTTTGTATCGATCGGATACATGTCAAGTATAAAGACGAAAGTAAAACTTAATCTAAGAAAACAAAGAATAGAAAGTAAAACGACGTAGAGAGTTCTCCAAATTGTTCTTTCACGAAGAAAGAGTTTTCTCTTCACCAAGAAGACAGATTTTCACTAAGACGATTGGCACAAAGCCGAGCTCTCTCTACATTAAGTTTTACCCTAATATAGATTATATACTAATATATACATATCAATCCCAAGATTTAGGGGATTATATCTTATCTATACTAAGAACTTATATTCATAACAAATATATCGGATCTGTTATCTATTCTATACTTATCTATATCATTGCCTAATATACAAATGATTACAATAGAATAACTATACTACGCGTTGACGTTGATAATCTTGAAACGTTGGCGGTGGTAGTTGACGTTGACAAATAATGTAGAGTGTTTGACTCATCAGATCATAAGGTGTGACTTTACAGATTGCCAAGTATTTGATTATGGGGATGGTCTCTTGTCTATTTATCCAATGGGGGAAATGAAGGATCAAAATCTAAATTTGCATCTTCAAATATTTCTTCTATAATAGAAATAGAATCATTAATATCAACATCATGATTTTCATTAATAAATGTATTGAACTCCCCTCAACTTGAGATTGATTTTGCTCCCCCTCGAATGTAGTGTGTGATCGCTCCCCCTCAACATAAGCATTTGACATTAGGTTCCCCCCCCTCCTCCATTGATATGAGAATTCCATATTGGGTGCTCCCCCTTGATATGAGCATTTGATATTGCCTACTCCCCTCGGTATGAGCATTGTTTGTCAAAGATTCACCTTCTTCAAAAGTAGAAGTTATAATTATGGAATCCTCAGTGTGCTTAGAAGCTTCAGGAACTTGATTATTTTCAGCATGTACTTCAGAATAGATTACCCGATCAGGAGTACAAAAAAGTAAATCAAAATCCATATCAAATGCAATCATCTGATCATAATCATTTTGATTTTCGGGAAATATTGGATTTTATGAAAACAAGTGTTTGACTCGTGTAACATGGTAGTCATCGAAGGTCAAATTGAATGTTTTTTGATACATATTTTTTGCTTGTTCATCACACAATATGTCATAGAATGTTTTGAATATCCAAGAAAGATTCCTTCATCTGCTTAGATTTAAACTTGAAAATAGTATTTTAAGTTCATGATGAAACACCTACAACCAAAAACATGGAAAACTTTGGCATTAGGTTTCTTTTGTTAATGATTTCATATAGAGTGATATTAAATCTTCGATGTATGAAAGAACGATTTTGAGTAAAGCAAGTAGTAGAAATTACTTTAGCCCAATAATATTGAGTTAGATTTGCAAAATTGAGTATTGTCCTTGTTGTTTCACAAAGTGATATATCTCTTCTTTCAACCATTCCATTATGTTGAGGTGTATATGGATTAGAAACATTATGAGATATTCCTTGTTCTAGCAAAAATGAATCAAGGACATGATTCTTAATATATGTTTCATTATCAGTTCGAATCCTTCAAACTTTCTTCTTCAAGCTTCCTTCGATAGTCTTAATGAAGTTCATCTTTACTTGTGTAGTTTCATATTTTTGTCTAAGAAAATGAACCCAAGTAAAGCATGAGAAATCATCCATAATAACCAGAATATACTTCATTCCAACATTTGATTCAATTATCAAAGGTCTATATAAATCACTATGTAGAAGCTCAAGTGGCTCAACAATCTTCGAGTTGATGGTTATAGGATGTCCTTTTCGATGTTGCTTTTTCTGTTCACAAGCTACACACAAAAAGTCATTATCAAATATAAGAATTGGTAAACCTCAAACTAAATCATTTAAACCAAGATAATTAAGATTTTTGAAATTTAAGTGAGAAAGCCTTCGATTCCATAGCCAGCTAAGATCAGAAGAAGCCTTGACAGTAAACAAATTGATGGTAAACGAATAATAGGTTTCATGTCCAAGGTAAACATGTCTCCTTTTCTCTTCAACTTTAATAAAACTTATTTTGAAATTTTGTTGGAAATGACACTTCCTTCTTCATCAAACATCATTTGAGTTCCTGTACCTACAACCAATTATGAGACACTAATTAAATTGTGTTTTAAGCCTTCAACAAAAGCAACACGTTTGATTGTAAAATTTCCATTTTTGATTTTTCCATATCCTTTGATCGTGAAGTTACTATCATTTCAAAACTTTCCAACTCCAACATTAGCAAGCTTTTTGAAATCTCGTAGACACTCCTTCATCCCAGTCATGTGATGTGAGCAGCCATTATCGATATACCAATTCTCATCATATTTCTCATCACATAATACATGCAATCATTTAGAGATATTTGGGTACCCAAGTCTTTTTGTGTCCATTGATATTAGTGTGAATAACAGTGTGAAACATGGAATTATATATCCAGTTTCGAACGTTGTTTTTAATTCGCTCACCAAATTAGATTCATTACTTCGAGATGGACAAACATACTCACTTAACATTGATGAATCAATTTTTAACTTTTCATTCTCAACATTACTTTTAGGAATCATGGGATGAACAATTGGTTTCGACAGACTCCTTTTTTATGGTTTCGATAATTTTTATTGTGATGAAGTACTTCCTTGTGATGATTCCCACAAATAAGTTTCATATGCATCTTTAATTTGTTTCTCAGAAAATAACCTTGATTGATATCTATTTCCCTTATTGTCTAACCAATTATTGAAATTTTTAGTATTATTTTTACCTTTAGGAAAGGAAACCTTCGACTTTTGATGTGGATTAGGAAAATTCACTTCTTGTGCAAAATTAGATTTCTTTGGTTGAAAATTCTCTTTTGATTTAGCAACATTTTCTTGCTGAAAACGATTATTTTTTTTGAAGATTATGCCTATTCTGATGGGTTTTATACAAACAATCCTATGTTTGCATGCAACCCTAGTTTGGATCTATGTTTTCTCTATTAGACATACAAAAAATGAACACAAATAAAAAACCCTAATACGCATCTAATATTTTCGAAAATCACATAGGAAAGACTAGATTACATGCCTTTGTTACTATATAGTAATAACAACTCAAACTTGAAGATCCTTGATTTTGAGAACAAGTACCACAATTGTAGTACCTCTAATGGCTCACAAACACACTAGGGCAAGAGGATGAATATGAGAGAGATAAGAGAGAGAGTAACTTGCTCAAAAAATTGGCTCTTCTAGGGTTTCACAAGGTGTGGCCGAATTCAAGAGCTAAGGGCTCTATTTATACTTGAGGCTAGCTAGGGTTTTAATGTGGAAACTCTAATTCCTTAGCTTAGAGCCTAAGCAAGTCCATAGACCCCTTCCTTAAGGCTAGTTAGAAAATACCTAGAACCTTCTAGGGATTTTTGCCCCTCCCTAATAAGGGTGATCCAATGGCCCAAAGCCTCAACTATCAAATAATTACAAAACATCCCGTGCACTTTTAGTCCGTTCCTTTTAATCCCAAAATTAATTCCAAATTAATTTCTGATTAAATACTTATTAACAATATGATTTCTAATTAATATATTATTCTTATAGTATATTAATAAATAATATTTATGCCCCAGTTTATTATTCTAAACAATAAATTCAGCCTCGTTCTCCAATAGTCATCATGTCTAGTTGACAGTGTAAAGGCAACCCAAAAAGACCATGCTACCATCAAATCAAGTACATATCAATTATAGTTATGAGCTTAGACACCTAATCTAACAGTCTCCCACTTGGATAAGTCTAATAACTATTGTTGCAGGTATGACTTCAAAATTTGACCAGCAATCATAGCTCTCAAAATCCGTTGTCAAACTCTGACCTAGTTAGTTGTGTGTGTCCTTAAGATAAGCGATCATATAATCCTCCGTTCTGCAAGATATCTTGTGGACAAAGACATCGAACAAAATCATTCTCAATGTCCAACAGTTTGTTTCTCGATTTCATATTTGTTTGACAAGGAACTTAATTGAACACATCAATTCAGTCCTAACCGGGCCTGGCACATAAGTCAACACAAAATCATCGAGGGGCCCAAGATATAGCTTTTACCCTCTTAGGATAAAAGGAATAGATAAACTTTGACTGATGTGTTTGTACAATTTTCTCATCAATTCGTACACAACAATATGTTTTATAACATCATGTTACTGATGTGTTTACACATTATCAATGCACAACCAACTCGCAAACAACACTCATATATCTCGATTTAAAGATTATACAATATTATTGTCTCACAATCACTCATGATGAATTCCATGAAGTGATTCAAATGAGCGTCGGTTTAATCCAATACTCAAACCCTATTTCAGGAGTACATATGAACGCTGCAGCAAACCTTTGTTATGTCTAAGCACTTAGACAATCTACAAACCAATTCATGACAGTCTTGCCTCATTACTTACTCCCAAATATGATCGACTGTGGATAATTTCGATAATCCAATTATTCTGAAAGTAAAACATGAAAAAGTGAAACAATAGCAAAGAATTGACACAAGATAGTAAACTTTACTCAGAAATAAATCCACATCACTTAATCATCAACTGTCAATTACATTTATCTATTACAAGTTTCTAAACATCTATCTAATCACTCAAACTAATATCGTCTTTCAGACCAATGTTCCTCACATGATGAACATGCTTGATCCTACTTAGACCCTTTGTGAAGGGATCCGCAGGATTCTCTTCTGACGATACCCTCTTGACCACGAGGATTCCTTCTTCTACTTGATGTCAGATGAAGTGGTATTTTCTGTCGATATGTCTAGATCTGGCATGATCCCTTGGTTCTTTGGTTAAGGCAACTGCTCCTTCATTATCACAAAAAATCTCCATGGGCTACAACTCCAAGGTATCCAATGAAGTTCTTCAACCATATAGCCTCCTTCGACGCTTCGCTCACAGCTACGTACTTTGATTCACATGTTGAATTAGCCACAGTCTCCTGCTTGGAACTTTTCCATGTCTCTGCTCCTCCATTTAGGGTAAACACCCAGCCCACCTGAGAGCAGAAGTTATCTCTATCGGTCTGAAAGTTGGCGTCACTATATCCTGTCACTCTCAAGTCATCACTCCCACCAAGTATAAGGACCCAATCCTTAGTCCTTTCAGGTACTTAAGAATGCTCTTAATTGTTGTCCAGTGAGCTCTACCTGGGTTCCCTTGATATCGGCTAACTATGCTCAACGCAAAAGCCACATCAGAGCGAGTACATGTCATAGCGTACATGATTGAGCAAACGGCGGAAGCATATGGCACTCGACTCATCTCCGCTATCTCGGCATCGGTACTCGGACTCTGAGTCTTACTCATCTTACTATTGCTCTGGATTGGTAACTCCCCTTTCTTGGAATTCTCCATGTAAAAACGTTTCAGCACCTTGTCCAAGTAAGTACTCTAACTAAGTCCAATTAGTCTTTTACTCCTATTTCTCAAGACCTTTATCCCCATAATATAAGCAGCTTCCCCAAAATCCTTCATGGCGAAACACTTCCTAAGCCAGGACTTAACCTCCCGCAAGGTTGGAATGTCATTTCCTATTAGCAGTATGTCATCGACATACAATACTAGAAAGATAACTATGCTACCACTAGCTTTGACATATACACATGAATCATCCTCACTTCTAGAGATACCAATCTCTTTGACTTTCTCATCGAAGCAAAGATTCCATCTACGAGACGTTTGCTTTAATCCATAAACGGATTTCTCAAGCTTGCACACTCTATTGGGGTATTTAGCATCTACAAAACCTTCTGGCCGACACATGTAAACATCTTCAGCCAACTTCCCATTAAGGAAAGCGGTTTTGACATCCATCTGCCAAATTTCATAATCATGAAACGCAGCAATGGCTAACATGACCCTAATAGACTTGATCTTCGCCACTAGTGAGAAGCTCTCATCATAGTCAACCCCCAGGGTTTGAGTGAAGCCCTTCGCAACCAGTCGTGCCTTGAACGTGTGCACCTTTCCATCCATGTTGGTCTTCTTCTTGAAGATCCATTTGCACCCAACTGTATTTCAACCTGGTACATTGTCAAACAAGTTCCAAACTTGATTGCCATACATGAACTGAATCTCGTTGTCCATTGCCTCTTTCCAGTTGGCAGACTCAGGGCCCTCCATGGCTTCCTTGTAGCTATTAGGTTCATCCAAATTTATCAGTGTACTATCACTGATAAATGTATCACCTTTCACAGTTATATGGAAACCATATAATAGAAGTGGAATGCTAACTCTATTAGAACGTCTAAGAGGTAACGACACGTCAACTGGTTCAACAGGAATCTCTTCCTCAGGTTGAGCACTAGTGTTCGAGGTTCCTTCACCGCTTGATTCTTGAATCTCTTCAACATCAATTGTCCTCCCACTTTCCTTTTAGCATATAAGTTCCCTCTCGCGGAAAACTCCTCTCCTTGCTACGAAGACCACGCTATCACTAGGTCTATAGAAAAGATATCCAAAGGATTTCTGTGGGTAACCGATGAAAATACACCGCTCACTTTGAGGTTCAAGCTTTTCGTGAGTCTCTCGTCTTACAAAAGCCTCACAACCTCAAACCATGATATGTGTCAACGAGGGAACCTTCCCTATCCACATCTCGTGAGGTGTTTTGGCAACCTTCTTAGTTGGGACTAGATTAAGGATATGGGCGGTAGTCTCTAAGGCATACCCCCAGAATGAGATTGGTAGCGAAGATCGACTCATCATGGAATGAACCATGTCTAAAAGGGTTCGATTGCGCCTCTCAGCCACACCATTAAGCTGTGGTGTTCAAGGTGGTGTCAATTATGAAACAATTCCACATTCCTTAAGATAGTCGTGGAACTCGATACTAAGATACTCACCACCCCTATCAGATTTGAGCATCTTTATCTTCCTACCTAATTGATTCTCCACTTCTTGATTAAACTCTTTGAAATTTTCAAAGGTTTCCTACTTGTGCTTGATTAATTAGATATATCCATATCTGCTATAATCGTCAGTAAAAGTCACATAGAAGCGGTTAGCATCCCTTGTGGTGGATCTGAAGGGCCCACACACGTCTGTGTGTATGAGATCCAACAACCCCACACCTCTTTCACAAGTACCAGTGAAAGGTGATTTAATCATCTTTCCAAGTAAACAAGACTCGCAAGTGTCATCTGAATTTAAGTCAAAGGACTCCAACACTCCATTTTTTTGGAGTTGGGCTATGTGCTTCTCGTTGACATGTCCAAGACGATAATGCCACAAGCATGCCTTGTCTAAACCATTAGACGAATTAATATGCAAAACATTATTTCCTAAGTTATCTACAACCATCACATTTTCATATACACCATTACAAGTCAATGCTTCAAAATAAAATGAACCATTATAATAAGCATTAATAGAACCAATTTCATTATTAAATGAAAATCTAAAACCTTGTCTGTACAAACCATGAAAAGAAATAATATTCCTCGTCATCTCTGACGAGTAGCAACATTCATTCAAATCTAACCCAAACCCACTATTAAGCATTAAAGAGTAAAATATAATCTTGGTAATAGGAGACGACTTCCTATTGTCTATTATCAGGTTCATCTTCCAATGCTCCACATCCCTACTTTTTCTTAGCCCTTGAAAATCAGAAAAATATGAAAACTACATCATGTATCAAGGACCCAAGAACTAGCATGTGATGAGTTATTAGATAGAATAATATAAATACCTGCAAAGGAGGGCTTTATCTTCCCACACCTGATGTCCTGCAAGTACTTCGGGCAGCTTCTCTTCCAATTCCCCTTATCATGGCAGTAGAAGCACGTTGATTCGTTAGGATCCAAGGAGGGAGTAGCAGAACCGGTTTTTTGTTTTGGATCCAATTGAAGAAGATCCATCATGGGACTTTCCCTTCCAGTTCTTTGAGGGAGCTTTCCTCGTTTTCCCCTTTCCATGTCCAATAGCCAGGATTGGGGCAGCAGCAGGAGTGGACTTAACAACTTTTCCTTTAAGTCCACTTTCAGCAGTTCTTAACAACCTTGAATTTTGCTCAAGGTGACCTCCTTCTTGCTCAGATGATAAGTCATCTTGAACTGATCATAGTAGGGAGGCAAAGAGTGTAGGACTATATCAATAGCCAACTCTTCGTCAAAGTTGACATTTAACTTAAGCAAACGATCCACATACCCTTGCATTCTTTGCAAGTGGGTCGTAATGGACTCTCCAACCATCATTTTGGTTGTAATGGATAAGGTGACTATCTCGTAACTCTATTGACATGCTCTTTGATGGTACTTTTCCATCAGGTCTTGGCACATCTCGTAAGGCCAGTAGTCCTCGTAGAAACGATGGAGTTCTGGAGTCATAGTGGCCACCATAATGCACGACGCCTATGTCGCTTCCTAGCATCGGGCCCTATAGTCCTCTATTTCTTCGGGAGTAGCAGTAGCTTCATCAATGTCAGTGAGTTCTTTGTCGAGAATGTGTTCATTATTCTCGTATCGCGGGGCCATTCTGGTGCTTCTGGTCTAATCATTGAAATTGGATCCATCAAAAGTTACTCTCCCACAAATGTTTAGGAGCGAGAGTGGGTTCGAGGAGTTGTTGTTGGACGTTGAGTCGGGAGCGTTGTTTGGGTCAGACATCTGAAAAAGAAGAAAGAAAAAGTTTTGATTAGATAAGGAGTCCTTAATATAACACCCAAATGAAATATTAAGGCTAGGACCCAACACAATAATTCACAATTCGGAAGAGGGATGCCGTAATCCAATTATAAATTATTTGAAGGTAGGTAAATGACGATTTACCAATTCCACCACGAAAGATGAAATCAAGAATTATGTTTTAAATGAAATGAAATTCCTAGATTCTTTTGAGATTCATTGAACTTTTCAATGGCATGTTTAATCTCGCTTATGCCCTTTAAGTTTGTGACTGGGATACCGAGGATCACAAACACGGTGTGAATAACCATGCAAATTAGCTTGGTACTCTCGAAGTCATTTACCACCTAGTCAATGTGTTGGTTAACCACACACGCCCCATTGATCTATGATAATTTACGAGCTACCCATTGCCACCTTTGTTATTCCAAGTTAGTGTGTCGGTTAACCACACACGCTCCACTAATGACTTGAAAAGGTGCAATGTGCAATTTCATGGATTGGCATCAAATTCACATTTTCCTAAAGAAACTAAGATTGAGAATTTTTATAAAACATTTAGTTACTTTGTATTTATCATTATACTTATTAATGAGAGAATTAATGTCTTATCCTACCCGTTCGGCTAATGACCCTCCACTAGTCAAGAGTGTGGTGGGTAAGAATGGATACCCAATTGCGGTCATTTTATAGGCCGCTTCCTTAAACACACCTTATAGACCAGCTTCATTAATGAGGTCTACTAACGGTAAGACTGACTATTCTTATACATAAATAATATTAATCTTTTAATTATATATGTAGTATAAGGGTGTATTTTAAACATTTCAAAATACTTGGGTTTTTAATGTAATTTAAAATCTTCAAAATTAATACCATTTAATTTAAAATCTTAAATATTAAAAACCTTGCTTTAATAATTATACAAAATTAAACAATAAATTTAAATTATTAAATCTCATAGGATTATCCATTAAATTAAATAAATAATTTAACTTAATCCCATTATCCCCTAGATTTCGAAATTTTGGGAAGGGATATCAATTATCCATTTAAACAATTAAAATATAATACTTACCAAAAACCCTAGATTTTTTAAATCTAATCTTGAGGAAAGCATATTTCAAAAAATCTAGGGTTAGGAAACCCTAAAATTCGAAAGTATGGAGGCCAAAGGAACAGGTTCAAAAATCCTAATCAAATTTCAAACCTAGGGTTTTGAAACCATAATTTTGAAAAATCCAAGCCCTAGGGTTTAGCTTCCATAAACCCTAATTTATCAAGTTCACACTATTGTATCAAATCTAATTGAAAACAACAACCAAATGCTCTGATACCACCGACGGGTTATATACAAACAATCATATGTGTGCATGCAACCCTAGTTTGGATCTATGTTTTCTCTATTAGACATACAACAAATGAACAAAAATAGAAAACCGTGATATGCATCTAATATTTTCAAACATCACATATGAAAGATTAGATTACATATCTTTGTTGCTATATAGTAATAACAACTCAAACTTGAAGATCCTTGCTTTTGAGAACAAGTTTCACAATTGTAGCACCTCTAATGGCTCACAAACACACTAGGGCAAGAGGATGAATATGAGAGAGAGGAGAGAGAGTAACTTGCTCCAAAATCGGATCTTTTATGGTTTCAAAAGGCGTAGCAGATTCAAGAGCTAAGGGCTCTATTTATACTTGAGGCTAGCTAGGTTTTAAGGTGGAAACCTTAATTCCTTAGCTTAGGGCCTAAGCAAGTCCATGGACCCCTTCCTTATGGCTTGGACAAAAATACCTAGAACATTCTAGGGATTTTCGGCCCTCCCTAATAAGGGTGATCTAATGGCCCAAAGCCCCAACTATCAAATAATTACAAAACAGCCCCTGCACTTTCAGTCCGTTCCTTTAATCCCAAAATTAATTCTAAATTAATTTCTGATTAAATACTTATTAACAATATGATTTATAATTAATATATTATTCTTATAATATATTAATAAATCATATTTATGCCCTAATTTATTATTTTAAATAATAAATTTAGCCTCTATCTCCAATAGTCATCATGTCTAGTTGTCAGTGTGAAGGCAACCCAAAAGGACCACGCTACCATCAAATGAAGTACATACCAATTATAGTTATGAGCATAGACACCTAATCCAACATATTCTTCCAGTAAGAATTATATCGAAAATCTCCATTGGATTGAACCTTTTTTAGAAATGGTTTTTGATATTTTGGTTTCACGTTTCGAATGTTTGGAACCACTGGTATAGACACATCAATTGACTTCGATATGTCTTTAACAGGAGGTTCAGTACCTTCATAATCCAAACACTCATTTTCTCTTTCTTGTTGAGTTTGTAATTTGAATTATCAACTTTCTTCCTATTATTCATAAGAGTGTATGGTTTTGTATTTAAGGAATTTTCTTCGAGATTTTCTTGTGAATAAAATCCTTCATTAGTCGCTTTCTAATTATCCTTCTTCAATAAAGTCATTAACCTTGGATCAACCTCTTCACCATTTCCTTTTGTTATGAAAACTTGATTTAGGTAATCATTAAATTTTGGGTGCAAAACAACATGTTGTTCAAGATATTGCGTTCCTTTGTCTTTCAAAACCTATGTGTGTTCATGTTCATATTCAAAAACATGAGTTTTGACAATACGAGGAATTTCACATTCGTCATCAGAATCATTATCATAATCATTTTCATTTTCAGTTATGTCATGAATTTTGATTGAATTACTTGTGACAATTTTACGAGTTGTAGAAGAAGAATTATCATCAACTTTCGATGTCAAATTTACATTTTCATCATTTCGTGTTAATGAATTAATATTTATGACCAACAAATCAGATCAATCAACACTAAATTCTTATTCTATTTCACTAAGAGTATCAAAATTATCTTCTATTTCAGCAAAATCTACTTGATTATTTTGTGTCAAAGATTCACCTTATTCAAGATATGCATTTGTTCCTCTGAACTCAAGGTGTCATTCACAATTTGTACCATATCGTTAGAATCAAGATATTCATCCACATTAACTATTCCATATGCATAAGAATCACTTGGCACCTGATCATACGAAGACACTCAAATTTCACATTCATATGACAATATATCGACAAGTTCCTTAAAAGTTATAAAGGGAAAAAGTTGTATATGTTGTTCTTTACAAATATCATACAAATGATACAATGCAATCAGTTTTCTATAGAGCCTCTTTGTTGTATTACAATATATGTCTCTTTGTTTATCAAGCAAAATATTATCTATTCGAACAACATCTCTATCATTATTGGCATTCGATAGCTTAGTAGATAAGTTTTCTATTCTAGTTTTCTTTTCTTCCACTTTATTTTAAAATCATATAATTATGTATGAGCTTTTTCTACATCACTACTCAAGGAAATCAAAATATTATTCAAGTAACCATAACTATCATAAATACCAGACAAAACATAATCATAAGAATTAGAAGGAATATTAAAAGATATTAGAAGAGTACGTGCCTTATCTGTTATTGAAGATTTTGATGTTGTTTCCATGAAACACTTCCCTTCATATTCAACATCACCTTCGACAATCTCCTCGCCTTCAACACTGTCTTTTATATCACTAACACTTTCATGTTTTGCAAACATGGAACCATGAGTGGGATAGTGTGTCTCTTCATCATCATAACCATAAGACTATACTTAGTAAGTGCCTTCATCAACAACTTCACCCATCACCATAATAGAAATATTTTTCGTATTTGATTTCACCTATTCAAGCTTCGTAGAGTAATAAGCTTCATCCTTAACCTTTTCTTGTTTCTCAACCCTCTTCTTCAAAATGAAATCTCTGGCCAGATGATTCTTTCCATTGCAATAATTGCAGTCAAAACCTGAATCTCCTACAAGGTTCTTTTTTGATATATTTTCAATCGAAACTTTATTCTTCACAACACTATCACCATTCTTGCTTTGACCACCAAAATTCATTGTCAAATCAATTTTTTGATATTTGCTACTCTTGAAATTTCCTTTCATTGGCTTCTTATAAAACTTCTTTGCATTGTTGTTCAAGTAATAAGCCACAACTTCTCCATCGGAGTTTAATAATACACCTTTACTATTACCTTCCTCTTTGTTAGAAACACCATATTTGATATTCGACTTCGATAAAAGAGCCAAAGGACCTTCAAATGCAACTTTATCCTTCTCTTTTTTTATCAGCAATATCTTTAACATCATCTTCACAACCTTTTAGAATGTTATACAATGTAGGAAAATTAATTTCAAATCATTATCTATAACTCCTAGTGTTTTGGCATAGTTATCTTTTATGATTAATTATCCAATTTAAACAGTTTAAAATAATATTTAAAGCTAAAGATAAACCCTAAATTCGAATTTATAGCAAAAAATCCCAAAACCTGCAAATTGTTAGAAAGTGTGTCACGTCCAAGTCTGGGCGCGTCGCGCCCTATGACTAGCATGTTTCTTTAGTTATACTCAGTTTTTAATAGTATTGTCTATAATCAAAACCTATTCTCTTTGATACCACCGATGGTATTACTAGGCATCTATAAACGGATTTTAGGCAATGGAGGCATTCATAACAAACCCTAAGTGTACACGGTCTCTAAGATCTCGGTTTTACTATTTTGACATCATACTTTCGAAACAAGTATTATAAACTAAAGATGGGAGTGGTTTACTAACCTTTTGTAAAACTCGAATTTGTCACTTGATTCCTTGATGAATTTGATCTCTTTGGTTCTCTTAGAAGGTCTAGCACCCAAAGCATAATGTCTCTAATGGCTCATACCTAAAAGACTAAAGGTGTCTTTATATAGTTGTGGTATTTATTAGATAATCATGATTTGAATCAGTTAAATAATCAGATTTTAATCCTAATTCAAATCCCTTCCTTATCTATTACATGGATAGCTTCTTGAAGGTTTCTGGAACCTCCATAAAACCTTCCACTCTATGGACCATCCAAAATATTCTTGTTGCTCAACTATTGAACAATTACCATTCAACCAATGTACCTTTAGATTAAATCTAATTAATTCCAAATTAATTCTAAATTAATTCTAATTAATTTTAACTAATTAATAATTAATTTATTAACCTTTAATAAATTAATAAACTACTTATCTTAATCTCTCTAATTAATTCTAACTATTTTAGCTCTCGAGGGCAACCTAAAAATGATTTTGTTATTGTTGTAAAAGTTATACCAATTAATTATAACATTAGACATCTACTTCCAACAAAAATAAGTATGATGTTGACTTAGTTAAATGACTTAACTAAAAGTCAAAAGTCTACTTTTTAATACATGTTAGATGATTGACCTACAAAAAATAATGAATGTATTCTATCCAACAAAAAAAAATAGAGAGAAATACACAAATAGCCATTTTTTTTTAATTATTTTGCAAAAAATAGTAGAACATTTAGGTTTTAAAAAAAGTAGTCACTAAAACTAAAGATGAGGCTACCTCATCTGCAGTTTCGTCAAGTCGGCTTTGGATTCACGCTTTTAAGGGAGAACACGCCTTCGGGTTCATCATATTGGTTGTTGTAACAACGTAAATTTCAAAACAAATTTTTCATTTTTCATCAACCAAGTTCATATAAAAATATTCAAATATTTCCAACATTAGTTTTTTTAAACATAACATATCCCAAGATCATAAAAAACAAACTCACTCTCTCTAGTGTGTACGAATCATGCCAGCGCCTTTCCACGGTCCTCGCTAGTACCTGAAACACATAACACAATAACTGTAAGCATAAATGTTTAGTGAGTTCCCCAAAATACCGCATACAACACATACGTCACTCGAGGCTATAATACGACCCTCCAGTCGATGTGTCTCAGTGGGACCCTCTAGTCCCGTAGCTCTTTGGACCCTCTAGTCCGGTCATAGCTCGTTGGACCCTCCGGCCCGGTCTGTATCGTTGGACCCTCCGGTCCGGTTTATAACATCATACAACATACATATAACATATAGCACATAATCTCATATATAACACGTAGGACCCTCTGGTCAACATATAATACCACTCTAGGTACGTATAGTGAGAAGACTCACCTCATGTGTCTCGGTAAGTCTCTGACTCGGTAGAAATATGATCTAGCCTCCGCCTAATCACATAAAGTAAATACTCTCATAAATATAACTATACTCAAACCTTTCTTAACACCCTCAGAAGGGTAAAAGACCATTTTACCCCTCTCTTGGCTTAAAGGCGTCACTGTTGACCAAACCCTAAAAGTCAACGGTCAAACTTTGACCCGACTCGTCGAGTGCACTTGGGCGACTCGGCGAGTCTACACGTGTCCACTAACTCTTTAGTCCTGCTTGGCACGTCGAGTTCCTTCCCTTGTTCGACGAGTCACACCTGGCATGAATCGCGGGGCCACCTCGACTGAACTCGCTGAGTCTCAAGAACAACTTGGCGAGTTCCGCCTTGAACTCCAGTCCTCTAATTCCCCCCTAACTTACTGAGTCATCCCCAACTCGGCAAGTCTACACACTGAGTGTTTTACGGGAAACCCTAACCCTACTCGCCGAGTCTGATCTATGGACTCGGCGAGTTCATGCCATGCACAAACTCCATAGACCTCCTGAGGTCAGATCTGTTCCTTTAATCCATAGATCTGACCATCCCAAGCATGATAATCACGAAACGTTTAGACCTTGACACTCAAATAGCATCTAGATGGTCTTACTTGGTGATTTAGTCCCAAAATAACATCCTAAGTTCATGACTCCCAAAATAACTCCAAAAAGCCCCAAGGGTTAAGGTCTCTGGACCTCATTGAGTCCAGATCCAAAGCATGAACTTGAGAAGGGACCAATTGCTCCACAATCCATCCTCTGAAGGGGCTTAGAAAACCCTAACTCTAGGAAATCAACACCACAATTGAAGAAGGTCCGAAAAATACCTCAAGATGAAGTCTATGAGCTCTGAAATCACCAGAATCACACCTCCTTCAGCCTCCTCTTGCCTTGGTTTCCTCCTTCTTGCAATTTCACCAACAAAATGATCACAAATGGCCTCTCCTTCGTCACAAACGCTCTAGATCTCTTAGGGTTTCTCTCTGGGGTTTGGTAGCCGCAAATGACGGCCCTAAGGGTCTTTAAATAGGTCCCAAACCCAGGAAATTAGGGTTTCATTACACAGCGTGGACTCGCTGAGTCCACTCATGAACTCACCGAGTCCGGCTGTGAACCCGGATACGAATCCGCGACCATACTCGGTGAGTTTAAACACCAACTCGCCGAGTCCCCTCACAACTTCTAAAAATAAAGGAATAAAATATTATACCTGGAAATCTGGATGTTACAATTCTCCCCCACTAGAATTAGACTTCGCCATCGAAGTCTTACTCTGCAAACAACTCTGGATGTTGCTCCCGCATCTCATGCTCCGGCTCCCAAGTCAACTCTGACCCTTTCCGATGCTGCCACTGGACCTGCACCAGAGGCACCTCCTTGTTCCTCAAAACCTTGATCTTTTGATCCTTAATCGCCACCGGTCTCTCAACATAATTCAGGATCGCATCCACCTGAATATCTTCTAATGGCACCACTGCCGACTCGTCGGCTATACACTTTCGCAGCTGCGACATGTGGAAAGTGTCATGAATCTGACCCAACTCTGCAGGTAACTCCAAACGGTAGGCTACCCTGCCTACCCTCGCGATCACCCTGAAAGGACCAATATATCGGGGCCCCAACTTGCCCCTCTTCCTGAATCGAATCACTCCTTTCCAAGGAGAGACCTTCAGGAGCACGAAGTCGCCGACCTGAAACTCGAGCTCGGACCGGCGTCTGTCCGCATAACTCTTCTGACGACTCTGAGCGGTCAACAACCTCTTTCTGACCTGTTGAATCTACTCTGTCGTCTGAAGCATGATCCCGGTACTACCCATCACACGCTGCCCTACTTCTCCCCAATAAATGGGGGTCCGACGCCTCCTCCCATACAACAGCTCAAAGGGTGGCATACCAATGCTCGAATGATGGTTGTTGTTGTAGGAAAACTCTGCCAAGGGAAAATACGTGTCCCAACTCCCACCGAAATCCAACACACATGCCCGGAGCATGTCCTCGAGCGTCTGAATCGTTCACTCACTCTGCCCGTCAGTCTGTGGGTGGTATGCGGTACTAAAATGCAGTCTCGTACCCAATTCCTCATGAAAATTCTTCCAGAATCTGGATGTGAAACGTACATATCGATCTGAGACAATCGAGATCGGCACTCCATGCTGCGATACCACCTCTCTCACGTACATCTCTGCCAACCTCTCTGCGGAAGAGCTCTCACTAATAGCAAGGAAATGAGCGCTCTTCATTAACCTGTCCACAATCACCCAAATTGCATCGACACCTCTCGCAGTCCTTGGCAATTTGGTGATGAAATCCATGGTAATATGTTCCCATTTCCACTCGGGAATCTCTAACGGCTGCAGCTTACTATGTGGATGCTGGTGCTCGGCATTAACCCTGCGACAGATCAAGCATCTTTCTACAAACCATGCGACATCCCTCTTCACACAAGGCCACAAATACTCCCTTTTCAGGTCCAAATACATCTTAGTGGCCCCGGGATGGATCGAGAACTTCGATCGATGAGTCTTTTCCATCAAAATGGTACGCGTTCCGCCCACAGACGGTACCCATATCTGACCCTGAAATGTCATAAGCTTCTGGCTATCGGTAACGAATTCCGATACCAGGCCGACAACTCACTCTCTCTTCTGGCTTTCTGGCCTCACGAATAGCGTCCGACACCGGGGTCATCACTGTCAATCTCAAGCAAACATCTCACATCGGAGCGCCCTCCGCCCTACGGCTCAGTGCATCGACTACAACATCAGCCCGGGCCCCACGAATAGCGTCCGACACCGGGGTCATCACTGTCAATCTCAAGCAAACATCTCACATCGGAGCGCCCTCCGCCCTACGGCTCAGTGCATCGACTACAACATTAGCCTTGCCCGGGTGGTACAGGATCTCACAATCATAATCCTTGACCACATCCAACCACCTCCTCTGGCGCATATCCAGGTTGGGCTGATCCATCAAATACTTCAAGCTCTTGTGGTCCGTGTATATCATACACCAAACCCCATACAGATAATGTCGCCAGATCTTAAGGGCAAACACTAACGCTCCCAATTCCAGATCATGAGTGGGATACCTCGACTCATGAGGATTAAGCTACCTCGATGCATATGCTATCACATGCCCCCTCTACATAAGCACCGCTCCCAATCCAGATATCGATGCATCACAATATACCATGAAATCCTCCATCCCTTCTGGAAGGGCTAACACTGGGGCTTCGCATAATTTCTGGCGAAGTGTCTCGAACGAGGTTTGCTGATCCAGACCCCAAGAAAATGCAGCACCCTTCCGGGTCAGTTTGGTGAGTGGCATGGCGATCTTGGAGAAATCCTTAATAAATCTTCGATAATAGCCGGCCAAACCCAGAAAGCTCCTGATCTCGGTGGGTGATCTCGGCACCTCCCACCTCATGACCGTCTCAATCTTGGCTGGATCGACCAATATCCCATTCTGGTTGACGAGATGCCCCAAAAACTGAACCTCTCGTAACCAGAATTCACATTTGGAGAACTTGGCATAAAGCCTCTCCGATCTCAGAACTCCAAGGATCTCCCTCAAATGCTCCTCGAGTTCTTCTCTAGACCTCAAATACACCAAAATATCATCAATGAATACGATCACCGACCGATCCAGCATCGGCCTGCACACCCTGTTCATGAGATCCATGAACGTAGCTGGTGCATTGGTGAGCCGAAAAGGCATCACCACGAACTCGTAATGCCCATAACGAGATCTGAACGTTGTCTTCTGGATATCTTCATCCCGAACCCTCATATGATGATAACCCGACCTCAAGTCTATCTTGGAGAACCAAGACGTTCCCTGCAACTGATCGAACATATCATCGATCCTCGGCAACGGATAACGGTTCTTGACCGTTAGTTTGTTCACCTCCCGATAGTCAATGCACATCCGATGTGAACCATCCTTCTTCTTGACAAAAAGGATCGACACTCCCCAAGGTGAGCTACTCGGCCAAATAAACCCCTTCCCCAACAGCTCCTGAAGCTGCGAGGATAACTCCTGCATCTCTGGCGGCGCGAGGCGATAAGGCTCCTTGGCGATAGGAGCTGCTCCCGGAACCAGATCAAGACGGAACTCCACTTGCCTCTCGGGAGGCACACCCGGTAGTTCCTCGGGAAAAACATATGGAAACTCGCACACTATCGGAACCTCATCAATCGAACTTGGCCTCCTAACGGCCACTCGTGTGTCCGTCACATAGGCTACGAATCCACTACAGCCTTGCTGTAAACTCTGCCTCGCCCTGGCGGCCGAACAAAACGCCGACCCACATCGGTTTCCCTCACCAAACATTGTAAGTACTTGTTAGTCGCAAAACTGAGGATCCAATTTAGTAATCAATGAAGCTAATTGCAATTAAATTGAGATGAAGAAGAAGAAAAAGTAGAATCAAGCATGCACACATCTATTGCCATTAAATGTCAAGTACATCTTGATAAAGTACAACTACTGCAGATTTCTGACACAAAGCCAAAAGTACAAATTAACACAACTCAGTTGCTTTAAATAGAGTTGCATATGTTGTGTACCAGGTCGGATTGGAAGTCACGCAAAGGAGACAACATATGACTAACAGACGGAAAGAAAGAAAATGATATTCTACAGACCTAATTTATCAGAATTTACCATTCGCCCCATCCAACCGGAATTAAGGACAAAATCCGCACATCGAGGAAAAGTTAAGCCACGGTTCCAAGTATGGGTTCAATTAATGTGACGAATAGATTCCCATATATATCTCCCTGTTCAACCTATCCAAGCGTCGTATTGTCAGGCTAAACGGAACTATCTAGGTCAATATTTGTCAAGTCATTTGATTTCCTAAGTTCAATTATGCCTAGTCATGTCCATTTAGAATCTTTCGTGCCTACCGACACATCAACCCAGAGCATAGATCCTTCAACTTTGGTTACGTTACGCAGACTCAGGTTGCCTGTTATCACATAATCATATCACTTCCCAAAACATCTCCCTCAAGCATAATTTCTAATTTTTAATGTTTTTGGATTTTCTATTTTTAATGTTTTTGGATTTTCTATTTTTAATGTTTTGGATTTTCTATTTTTTTAATGTTTTTGGATTTTCTATTTTTCTCCCCCTAAATTTGTGCATAAAAATAAAATAAAATAAAATGCGCAAATTTAAACTATCCTAAAACAAAAATTTGTCTTTAAAGCGAATCGGCTTAAGAAAAACTCAGGAGTATAGAGAAGAAAACTCAAACCGTAAGTCACCGATTGAATTTGCATCCAGAAGGTCTGAGAACAGCACGCATAATCTCAGAATAGATCCGAAAATTCTTCATGTCGTTAAGCACAGACCCCTTGTGATCCCTTCCTTTCTTCCCTTCCCGCAAAGGACACATACTCTCAAACAAAATTCCGAGTGTTGTACAGTTGAGAGATGTCCCCTATCAAGTGTCAGGAACAGCCACCACCAACAAACCGAAGTCTGATGATATTCCTCCATAGCTGCTCCGACACAGAGCGGGATCAGTTGGTCTTTGGAACCCAGTCCATTTTGAAAATGGGTCGACCTATGTCATCCTTTCATGGTACTCTCTCCCATGACATGTCCTGCTTATCACAAACAGAAGATGTCGAAATATTAGAATCGTTAGTAGATTTGGGAGAGTGAGCCTTTGGAACCCATTTGTAGTTGGGTTTAACCCATTTCTTTTACGTTCTGATGGGTGGCTCAGTACTTGCTTTTGATCTTGATGTCGGCCGTTGAGATGACTTTGATTTTGGCTTCATGGGAGCATCTCTTGGATTTGGCTTCTTGGCCGACATTCCCTTCTTGACCTTGGGAGTTGATTTCTTGGCCTTGTGGGGTTGATTTTTGGCCTTTTGCGTATTCCAGTCACCATTTTCTGAACGTGACCTAGAGGGGTTTCTTTTAGAAAACCTCCCTCTTTGCATTTTTTGCCAGCCTTGTGCATAGTAGGGAACGTATGCTCGATTAGGACAATTTCTGGCAATATGTCCAGGTGTTCCACAGTGAAAGCATGTCTTTTTCTTCACTGAGAAGTTGTTTCTTCCTGCCCCTGGTGGCCTATCTTTTCCTTGTCTCTTGCTTTTCCCACATGCACAGTTGCAACAGGAACTCTGTTTAGCTTGAAATGGTGGCCTGTATTTACCAACAGCAGGTTGATCAGAAGCAGCTGAGTTCAAAGCAACAGATTCAGAGTTCAAGGAGATGTTGGTTTGTTCAATGGTGTTATCCTTGTTGTCATCCTCTGCTACTTTACCTGCACATGAAGTAGAAGCATTAGTATCATTCATCTCAACATCCTCAGATGGCCCTGATTGTTTAGTCTTAACTGAAGCTGAAGCAGGGGTTTGGCCATACTGAGCAGGCATTTCTTCCTCATTGGTCTCAAGGGGTGGGTTATAGTTGTGATTGAAAGGTGGAGGAATACTATCATACCCTAAACCCTTGTTTTGATTATCTTTGAATTTTAATTGGTTTTCAAATAATGACTCGACTGTCTTACTTGATGTAGTGTAATTTTTAAAACTAATATTTGTTTTTCCACACTTAATTTTCAAAGCGTCAAGTTCTTCGGTTACAGCAGTAAGTTTTCTTTTGATGTGATCATAATTCTCACACTTATTGCTGTAATCTTCTTGCAGTTTTCGGAAATCCTTGATTTTGGCCTCTAATTGAGCTTTCAGGGGTTTCTGTCCTTTCCTGAGTTGATATCCTTCATATTTCAAGTCCTCATTCTCTCCTTTGATTATCTCAATTTGATCTCTCAAAAATTTAACAGTTTTAATACAAGATTGAGAACATCCGAAATTACTGACCTCAGATTTGACTGGTTCAGGAGTGGTCTGTACCATGAATGCAAATTGCAAATTCATCATCTCCTCCTCTGGATCTGCTTCCATTTCTTCACTAGCATCCTTGACTTGAGCAAGATTTGCCTGTTTAGGTCCCGAAATGTTTAGGGCCTGAACTTGATCTTCCCAGTTGAACGATTGAGCTACCATTGCCATGTTTGCAGATTGATTGTTTGAAGATGATCCTCTGTTGTTGTGAACATAAGTTACTGGCACCATGGTTCTTTCAGAGTTTGCTTGCTGATCAGGTTTTGGACATTCCCTTGCAAAGTGTCCTGGTTCGTCACAATTATAACAACGTAACTTTCCTTTGCTAAAACCCATCTTTTTATCTGAATTTACACCACAGTTGTTCTTTCCAGTCTTTTTTGAGAATTGTTTAGCCCTGAATACTGCCATTGCCATTTGCCAAGTAATATCCATCTCTTCCACATCTTCAGGATGGATTTGATCAAGATCAGTGAATGAGAGTTGTGGAGAGAGCTCTCCAGCCACAAAGGCATTATAGCAGTTCACCAACCCAATAGCTAGAGCCATATTTTCCTCCTTTTCCTTTGTAAACGAACTTTGGGAACCAATTTCATGAGATTGAACTGAAACACTTGTGGAAGAACTAACACAAGAACCAACTTGAGATATGTTTTGAGGGATTTGAGTTTGTTGCATTTTAGGTATGTTGTATGGTATGTTTTGATGGGCTGCATAAGATTGAACTTGGGGAACCTGGATTAGAGTATTTTGATGGGTGGTGAAACTTGAGAAAGCAGTGTTGTTGTTTTGAATTCCAAGATTGGCTGTAGAGTACGAATTGACATGGTTGATTTCTCTTTGTTTATCATCAAGATCACAAGCTTTGATGATTGCCATTGTTTCAGACAAGCTTAAACGGTTCAGGTCTTTTGTATTTTTAATCACCGAGACATTCATGTCCCATGATTTTGGAAGAGAATTTAGTAACTTCTTGTTGATTTTAGACCTAGTAACCATCACACCTGCGAAGCTCATTTTAGTGGTTAGTGTGATAAATCTTTGCAATTGATTTTCCAATGTTTCTCCCAATACATAATTGAACATGTTGAATTTCTGTCGGAGCATGTCTTGTCGACTTTGCTTCATGTCTTCATTTCCTTCATAGATTTCTATGAGCGCTTTCCACAATGCTTTTGCTGATGTATATTGCAATCTCAGGAGACAACGCCATAGTGAGTGTGGCAAGTGCCTTTTCTTGTTCTTCAACTCTTTCAAAGTCATCATCAGTGTAATTTTCAATCTGTTTGTCAATTACCGTGCCATCTTCTAGAGTAGAAGTAATCCTAATTGGTCCTTTTAAAATACTTCTCCAAATTTTGAAATCCTTCATTTTGATGTATTTTTCAATTCGGTATTTCCATTCAGGAAATCCTTCAGCTGATAGCAATCTAGGAATACGAGTAGTGGCTCCCATAATTGCATCCAAATCTTGATGAGCAATCATGCTTTGAGATTCCATTTGAGCAATCTTCAACCGCACACTAACACTCAACTGCACACTAACACTCAACTGCAAACGAATCTTAACTGCACACACTTTCCAACCGTACACGTGTAACCACACACAATTTAATAGCAAACACTACACTTGTAACCGTACACACTTCAGCAGCTAACACCAACCGCACAAGCTTTAACAACAAATATCAACATCACAAACTTCAACAGCAAACACCAACCGCACACAACAAATATCAACCGCACACAACAAATATCAACCGCACACAAGGTAACCGCACACTTCTTCAAAGGATACGCTCCACCGCACACACTATTGGCAGCAAACCTTCAACAGTTGGCAACAAACCTTCAACAGTTCTTCGATCAAAATTCTTAAAAACAGTGAAATTTTTGCACTCTCACACTCAAAAATAACTTCAATTGATACCAAATTGGCTCTGATACCAATTGTTAGTCCCAAAACTGAGGATCCAATTTAGTAATCAATGAATTTAATTGCAATTAACTTCATTGATTACTAAATTGGATCCTTAGTTTTGGGACTAACAATACTCCCCCACTAGGGTCTCGAATCGTCACCAACTAACACTCGCAGTCCATCACAGCTCCATATCGGCTGAACCAATCCATACCCACTAATAACACACACATCCCCCATCGCAATCGGAACCAGATCTATCGGAAACTCCACACCGAAGATCTCAAGGACACATCCTCGAATCACATATGAAGCATACACTGCTCGCTCATCAACTATGGAAACTCGCAGAGGTCGATCCAACGCCTCTCGACGGATACTAATGTGTTGACTAAATGCTACGGAAACAAACGACCGACTCGCACCCGAGTCAAATAATACCAAAGCAGGCACATCACTCACAAGAAAAGTACCAACGCACATCATCATATAAGCATAATAACTCAACTCAAATAAAAGATGAATATAGAATACATACCAGCTACAACATCGGGCGCCGCGCGTACCTCCTCTGCAGTCAACTGGAAAGCTCTCCCACGAGCCTTCGGTGCCTAGGCCTTCACTGGCCGAACCTCGGTAGCCCTAGCAGCAGGCGCAGATCCCTGAGCTGATCCCTGAAGTAGCTGAGGGCACTCGGCCTTTCGATGGCCGGTCTGGTTGCAATGAAAGCAAACTAAAAATCCCTTGGGGCAATCCCTCGCAATATGCCCCTCCTTCCCGCACTTGTAGCATACTCCGGCCCTGCACGACCCCTCGTGACTCTTGCCGCACTTCCCACAAGTGCGACCCTTCGCGCCTCCAGATTTCAAATCAGTGTGTCTAGCCCGCTTTGATGTCGGCTGAGACTGAGCCGGTCACCGATCCACCCTCTGTGACTCAGCCTCCTCCCTGGCCTGAGTCTCCAACTCAATCTCCCTCTTCCGGGCATTTGCCTGGAGCTCAGCAAATGTCTGGTAAGTCGAGTTCGCCACGAACTCCTGAATATCTCTCCTCAAAACACTCAGATAACGGCTCATACGAGCCTGCTCAGAAGACACCTGCTCAGGGCAAAACATCGCCCTCTCATGAAACTTCCTGATGATCACTGCCACAGAATCAGTACCCTGCTTGAGGGTCAAGAACTCCTGAATCAACCGTTCCCTCTCCACCGGGGGAACATACTCGTCTCTGAACATAGCGGTGAACCTCTCCTAGGTCACCTCAGAAATCTCTGCCAAAGTGAAGTTCGCCATCACGAACTTCCACCAATCCTTCGCTCCCAAGTGGAGCTGGTTCAGGGCGAACCGTACCCTCAAGTGCTCTGGACAAGAACACGTATAGAAACATCCCTCGATGTCATAGATCCATCTCATCGCAGTAGTCGGGTCCTGCGTCCCATTGAACTCTGGTGGCTTCGTGTTGCTGAACTCCCGAAACAACAGCGAGTCACCTCCCTGAGGTCTGGCAGCAGCAACAGCAGCCGTAGCTGCATCTGCCGCAGCCTCAGTTAGTGTTGTGTACCGCTCATCAAAGGTCTCAATCAATGTGGTCTTGATGTCCCCAAACATCTCATGAATCTCAGCCCAGATGGCAGCAGCCACCTCCTCATGAATCAATCGACGGATCTCCTCGTCGCTGACACCACTGCTCTCAGGTGTATGTCGAGTCCCAACCATGATGCTTTTGAAATACAACAATAAATATCAGAGACTCGATCGAGCATACTCATACTCGATGATGCAACCCTACTCGTCCTCCGTTGTCCAAAGGATTCTTACTTGGAATGCCCACTGATCCGGTGTCTTCAATAGTACGGGCCCTATACTACTGACCACACCGCATCAGCATTCACCCCAAGTCCTCCTCCTTGGATCCTGAATCACAGGTACTCTACTCTCATTATGCATTGGCTACCCTCCGATAGACCTCTCATGAACTCCTACCTGCTATCTATTCGCTCTCAAAGCAACTCACCAGAAGAAATCTCCTAGGCTAAGGCATCACAAATCAGGCCACTCTAGTCCTAATATGAATACCTAGCCTACTCTAGCATGCATAATGTAACATAGCATATCTCATAACAAATAATGTAAGGGTACTTTTTGATGGGTTTTAGCCATAAGAACTTTCCTATGTGCGCATGCAAAAACCCTAATGCTTGGATCTAGGCTTTCTAATAAACATGCTTTGAATCCAAGACTTCTAATGGCTAATTAAGTTAAATAACAACATTGAAACAGATCTAGAACCATACCTTTGAGTTCCTTGTTGATCTTGAGGTCTTGGAGCTTCTAGAGTCACAAATGTCACTCCTCTAATGGCTTACAAACACCAATAGCAAGAAAGATGATTTAGGAGAGAGGAGAGAGGAGAGGGGAGGAAATCGGCCAGGGTTCTCTTGATTTAGGAGAGGTGCCGATTTCCTTATGCCATGGGGTCTATTTATACTTGTAGACTCCTTAAGGGTTACAACCTAAACCCTAATTGGATAATCTTCTCTTAAGGCTATCCAAATCCTTTCCATAGATAAGCCTTGGACGAATTAGCTATCCTTTTAGCTTCTAGAATTCGTCCCTTGTATATCTACAAGGATTTACAGTCTAAAGCTTAACTATCAAACAATTAACAGTTTATACCCCTTTATTTAATTAATCTCTTTATGTCACCAAATTAATTCTAATTAATTCTATGACTTATATTAATCAAATAACAATATATTATTCTTTATATTATTCCCATAATATATAAATAATATTTACTCTCTCTTAATAAATCATCCTATCAAGTTGCTATGGTGAAGGCAACCCAAAAGGACCATGCACAACTGGGTCAAATATTTGCCTAATATAGTTGCAGCCTTAGACACTATTCCAACAGTCTCCCACTTGGATAAGTCTAGTAACTATATACACAAGTACAATTCGGTTTGCAATCGTAGCTCCCAAAGGCGCTGTCAAACTCTGATCTAATGAATCTTGTCCTTTAGATAAGGGAACGTACAGTCCTCTGTTATATATCATGCTGACAATCCTATGGAATGGTTAGTCAAGCATTTAGGTTTCTCGATCTCTGATTTATTTGACATAGAACTTAATCGAACACATCAATTTAGTTCTGACCGGGCCCGACACATAAGTCAAATCAAATCATCGAGCGGCCGAGATATCACTTTTACCTTCTTGGAAAAAAGTTACAGATAAACTTCGACTTATATGCATTTACTTATTCATTAACCAACTATACACAACAATGCGTTTTATAACACCAAGTTACTGATGCGTTTTCGCATTATCAATGTACAATCAATTAACAAATAACAAACCATATATCTAGGTTTTAAGACTATATGATATTATCGTCTTGCGAGCACCTTTTATTTCATATTCCATAAGGTGATTCCAGCAAGCGCGGGTTTGTTCCAATGCTCAAAACTAGTTCATAAGCACTCATGAACGTTGCAGCAACCCTTTGCTATGTCTATCACCATTTAGACATTCTACACACCAATTCATGACAATCTTCATTCATATCTACTTCCAACATATGAACGACTGTGGTCAATTTGAACAATTCGATTATTCCTAATAAACTCAGTTATTCTGGAAGTCAAAACATGCAAAGTGAAACAATAGTTAAACAATTAACATAAGACAGTAACATTAATTATAAATAAAACTCCTTTATTTAATCATCAAATGTTAATTACATTTACCTATTTCATGTTTCTAATACTATCTAATTTATGCTAATATCATCCATCAGCCCAATACTCCTAGCATGCTGCAAGTGTTTAACCCTACTCAGTCCCTTCGTAAGCGGATCTGTTGGGTTATCTACTGATGATATCCTCTTCACTACGAGTTGTCCTTCTTCTACACGATGTCTGATGAAGTGATATTTTCTGTCGATATGTCTTGATCTACCATGATCCCTCGGTTCCTTGGTCAAGGCAACCGTTCCTTCGTTATCACAGAAAATCTCCATGGGCTCCTTTATGGCAGGTACAACTCCAAGATCACCGATGAAGTTCTTTAGCCATATTGCCTCCTTCGACGCTTCGCTCGCTGCAATGTACTCTGATTCGCACGTTGAATCAGCTACGGTCTCCTGTTTGGAACTCTTCCATGTCACTGCTCCTCCATTTAGGGTAAAGACCCAGCCCGACTGCGAACGGTAGTTGTCCCTGTCGGTCTGAAAACTGGCGTCACTATACCCTCGCACCTTCAAGTCATCACTCCCTCCGAGGACTAAGAACCATTCCTTCGTCCTCCGAAGGTACTTAAGGATGTTCTTCACCGCAATCCAATGTGCTTTGCCAGGATTCCCTTGATATCTGCTAACCATGCTCAAAGCGAAGGCTACATCAGGGCGAGTACAAGTCATAGCGTACATGATTGAGCCAACTGCGGAAGCGTATGGTACTCGACTCATTTTTGCTATCTCAACTTCGGTACTCGGACTTTGAGTCTTACTCAACTTGGCATTACTTTGTATCGGTAGTTCTCCCTTCTTTGAGTTTTCCATACTAAAACGTTTTAGTACCTTCTCTAAGTAAGTATTCTGACTAAGTCCAATTAGTCTCTTACTTCTTTCTCTTACTATCCTTATTCCCAAAATGTAAGAAGCCTCTCCGAGGTCCTTCATAGCGAAGCACTTCCCGAGCCAGGACTTAACCTCCTGTAGAGTCGGGATGTCGTTTCCTATAAGTAATATGTCATCGAAATATAGAACAAGGAAGCTTACTATACTCCCACTGGCTTTGACATATACACAAGATTCGTCTTCACTTCGTACAAAACCAAACTCTTTGACTTTCTCATCGAAGCAAAGATTCCATCTGCGAGACGCTTACTTAAGTCCATAAATGGAATTCTCAAGCTTACACACTCTATTCGGATGCTTCGGATCCACAAACCCCTCTGGCTGAGCCATGTAAACATCCTCAGCCAACTTTCCGTTAAGGAAAGCGGTCTTGACATCCATTTGCCAAATCTCATAATCATGAAATGTGGCAACAACTAGCATCACTCTAATAGATTTAATCTTCGCAACTGGTGAGAAGGTCTCATCATAGTCAACTCCGGGAGTTTGAGTAAAGCCCTTCGCAACCAATCGCGCTTTATATGTGTGCACGTTTCCATCCATGTCGGTCTTCTTCTTGAAGATCCATTTGCACCCAACGGTTTTACATCCGGGCACATAGTCAACCAAATTCCAAACTTGGTTGTCATACATGGATTGGATCTCGCTATCCATTGCCTCTTTCCATTTTGCAGACTCCAAGCCTGCCATGGCTTCCTTATAGCTATTAGGTTCATCAAGATTTACTAGTGTACCATCACTAATATATGTGTCCCCTTCGGTAGTAATATGAAAACCATAAAACTGGGGATGAACTCTAACTCTATCGGAACGTCTAAGAGGTAAGGATTCGTCAATCGGTTCAACCGGAGTTTCCTCCTCGGGTTGAGTGCCAGCGGTAGAGGTTCCTTCATATATCGATTCCTGAATCTCTTCAAGTTCGATTTGCCTCCCACTGTCTCCTTGGCTTATGAGTTCTCGCTCTCGGAAAACTCCTCTCCTCGCAACGAAGACAACATTGTCCTTCGGTCTATAGAAGAGATATCCAAAGGATGTCTGCGGGTAGCCGATGAAAATACATCGCTCACTTCGAGGTTCGAGCTTGTCGTGAGTATCTCTACTTACGAAAGCCTCGCAACCCCAAACCTTGATATGTGCCAACGAGGGAGCTTTCCCTGTCCACATCTCGTGAGGTGTTTTGGCAACCTTCTTAGTAGGGACTCGGTTAAGGATATGGGCGGCAGTCTCTAAGGCATACCCCCAAAAAGAGATAGGTAGTGAAGCACGACTCATCATAGAGCGAACCATATCCAATAAGGTTCGATTACGCCTTTTTGCCACACCATTCAACTGCGGTGTCCTAGGAGGCGTCAATTGCGAAACTATTCCACAGTCCTTGAGATAATCGTGGAATTCAAGACTTAGGTACTCTCCTCCTCGATCGGATCGAAGCATCTTGATTTTCCTGCCCAATTGATTCTCCACTTCATTCTTGAACTCTTTGAACTTTTCAAAGGTTTCTGACATTTGCTTGATTAAATAGATATACCCATATCTACTATAATCATCGGTAAAAGTCACGTAGAAGCGGTTCCCATCCTTTGTGGTTGATCTAAATGGTCCACATACATCGGTATGTATTAAGTCCAACAGACCCTCACCCCTTTCACATGTACTCGTGAAGGGTGACTTAGTCATCTTTCCAAGTAAACAAGACTCGCATGTGTCATCTTCCCTAAGGTCGAATGACTCCAACACTCCATCCTTTTGGAGTTGGGCTATGCGTTTCTTTTTGACATGTCCAAGACGACAATGCCACAAGGATGCTTTATCCAAACTAGTGGAAGAATCTATATTCAAAACATCATTTCCTAAGTTATCAACAATCATAACGGTTTCATATATTCCATTACATGGTATAGCTTCAAAGTAAAAGACACCATTTAGATAAGCCAAAATAGAACCATTCTCATTATTAAAAGAAAATCTAAATCCATGTCTATATAAACCATGAAATGAAATGATGTTTCTAGCCATTTCTGGCGAATAGCAACAATTGTTCAAATCTAAAACCAAACTATTCCTAAGCATTAAAGAATACACTCCAATCTTGGTCACAGGCGACGATCTTCTGTTCCCCATGATTAGATTGATCCTTCCTTGCTCCACATCCCTACTTCTTCTTAGTCCCTACACATTTGAACAAATGTGATAACCACAACCGGTATCAAGAACCCAAGAAATAGCATGATTAGAATCGTTAGATTTAATTGTGTATATACCTGCAAAAGATGGCTTGATCTTTCCTTCTTTGATTGCTTGCAGGTACTCTGGGCAGCTTCTCTTCCAATGTCCTATCTTGTGGCAATGGTGGCACTCTGCCTCCTTCGGGTTAGGACAGGGCTTAGCGGGATCAACTTTGGTCCCACTAGAAGAGGCACCATCTCGGGCTTTGACCTTGCGATAGTTTTTCGATGAAGCCTTCCTCTTCTTTCCCTTTCCTTGACCAATAGCCAAGACAGGAGCAGCAGGCGGATTGGGAGTAGGTGCAACAGACTTGTCTTTGAAGTTGCTCTCAGCGACCCTCAAGAGACCTTGGAGTTTGCTTAGGATGACCTCTTCTTTGTTCATGTGGTAGGTCATCCTAAATTGGTTGTACATTGGAGGCAAAGAGTGAAGCACCATGTCGATCGCCAAGTCTTCACTGAAGTCAACATTTAACTTGCGAAGGCGGTCGACATACCTTTGCATCTTTTGCAGGTGCATGGTAAGAGATTCTCCATGACCCATCTTAGTGGAAATCATGTTGGTGAAAATCTCATAACGCTCTTGTCTCGCGTTTTGGTGGTATCTCTCCAATAAGTCTTGGTGCATGTCGTACGGGTACATGTCCTCGTAGGACTTTTGGAATTCGGAGTTCATGGTGGCAATCATGATGCAATGTACCTTCGTTGCATCTCGCTCATGAGTCTCAAAAGCGGTGATTTCGGCCGGAGTAGCGAATTCGGGGTTGATTTTCTCGAGCTTCTCATCGAGGACATACTCCTTATCCTCATAGCGAACAATGGTGCGAATGTATCTTATCCATTCGCTAAAGTTCGTTCCATCGAAGGTGACCTTTTGGCAAAGGCTCATCAACGTGAAAGAACTAGCAGCAACGTTGTTTACGTTCGACATCTACAAAAGAAAAGGACAAAGATAGATTAGAATAAGAATCCCTAATTATCACCCAATAAGAAAAATTAGGGCTAGGATCCAACAATAACATTTACATACTAGAAAAGGTGTGACGTAATCTAACATGCAAATAAATTGAAGGTAGGTGAATGACGATTCACTAATTCTCCATCACAAAAACTTAAACTATAAGTCCTAAGTGTATTGAGAATTCCTAGGTTCGGATGAGATTCATTGAAACTATTCAATGGCATGTTTAAATCTCGATATGCCCCTCTTGTTTGTGACTGGGATACCGAGGATCACAAAGCGGGTGTGAATTACCATGCAAATTCACATGGTGCCTTCATTGTAACGATCACCTATTCGATGTGCCGGTAAACCACACACGCTCCATCGAACTATGATAAACAATGAATCACCCTTTGCCACCTTTGCTTAGAACCAATTAGTGTGCCGGTAAACCACACACGCTCCACTAACTTCTTAGCAAGGGTGCAAAGTGTAATTTCATGGGATTGCATCAATTCACTTTTCCTAAAGTAACTAAGATTGGGAAATTTTTTTAAAAATATGTAGTTACTTTATATTTCTTATTATACTTTTAATGAGAGGATGAGGTTGCCTTATCCTACCCATTCGGCTAACGACCCTCCACCGATCAAGCAAGCGGTGGGTGTGAGTGTACACCCATTAAGCGCCATTTTATAGGCCGCAACCTTATACCCACCTTATAGATCGGCTTCGTGAATGAGGCCTACTAACGGTAAGACTAGCATTTAGTTATACATACATATATATATATATATATATATATATATATATATATATATATATATATATTATTCTAGTAATATCATATTAGTATAGGGTGGTATTTTAAAACTTTTAAAATCTAGGGTTTGAAATTTAAGTTGTCTAAATAAAAACTTTTAATCACAAATATAAATTTCAAAACTTGTGAGTAAGTTTTAAACATTTAAAACATGGAGGATCAAATAACAAATAATTCCAATTAACAATTAATATCCTAATTATCTATATTTGATTTTATTCAAGATTTCTTTGAAAGATAATTACCAAAATAATTAAAATAATTAATTAATTATCATATAAGGAGATTAAATATTTTATTAGATGATAAATACCTTTAACTAGATCAAGATAATAGTCATATTTATAAAAAAAAATCGGATTTAGATTGATCTATTATGATTAAGGTAAGTTTCCATAAGATAATTATGAAAAAAATCCCGAATCTGGCCATTCCTGACACCTGGACTCGCCGAGTGCACAAAGGGACTCGCCGAGTCAGGCCTACTCGCCGAGTCCACTTTGGAACTCGCCGAGTCCATGACTCAGAAACCTAAAAATCGAATTTTGCAGGTTTGTTTCAGTTAATCAAGCAACAATTTAAAGAAAACCAAACCAGGCTCTGATACCACTGATGGGTTTTAGCCATAAGAACTTTCCTATGTGCGCATGCAAAAACCCTAATGCTTGGATCTAGGCTTTCTAATAAACATGCTTTGAATCCAAGACTTCTAATGGCTAATTAGGTTAAATAACAACATTGAAACAGATCTAGAACCATACCTTTGAGTTCCTTGTTGATCTTGAGGTCTTGGAGCTTCTAGAGTCACAAATGTCACTCCTCTAATGGCTTACAAACACCAATAGCAAGAAAGATGATTTAGGAGAGAGGAGAGGGGAGGAAATCGGCCAGGGTTCTCTTGATTTAGGAGAGGTGCCGATTTCCTTATGCCATGGGGTCTATTTATACTTGTAGACTCCTTAAGGGTTACAACCTAAACCCTAATTGGATAATCTTCTCTTAAGGCTATCCAAATCCTTTCCATAGATAAGCCTTGGACGAATTAGCTATCCTTTTAGCTTCTAGAATTCGTCCCTTGTATATCTACAAGGATTTACAGTCTAAAGCTTAACTATCAAACAATTGACAGTTTATACCCCTTTATTTAATTAATCTCTTTAAGTCACCAAATTAATTCTAATTAATTCTATGACTTATATTAATCAAATAACAATATATTATTCTTTATATTATTCCCATAATATATAAATAATATTTACTCTCTCTTAATAAATCATCCTATCAAGTTGCTATGGTGAAGGCAACCCAAAAGGACCATGCACAACCGGGTCAAATACTTGCCTAATATAGTTGCAGCCTCAGACACTATTCCAACACTTTTGGGGATTCACCGTTCGGGCGCTGGCTGATCGTACACACGGCTCTGCTCTGTTTGTCTCAAAACTCTTTTTACTCTTTTCAAAAATTTTACTTCATTATCAAAATTTTTCCTCAAATCCTCAGTTTGAGTTCAGATACGCCCGAAGATGCATCCGAATCCCTCAAACCAAGGCTTTGATACCAACTTGTAACAACGTAAATTTCAAAACAAAATTTTCATTTTTCATCAACCATGTTCATATAAAAATATTCTCAAATATTTCCAACAATGGTTTTTTTAAACATAACATATCCCAAGATCATAAAAATCAAACTCTCTCTCTAGTGTGTACGAATCACGCCGGCGCCTTTCCACGGTCCTCGCTAGTACCTGAAACACATAACACAATAACTGTAAGCATAAATGCTTAGTGAGTTCCCCAAAATACCGCATACAACACATACGCCACTTGAGGCTATAATACGACCCTTCGGTCGATGTGTCTCAGCGGGACCCTCCAGTCCCGTAGCTCTTTGGACCCTCTGGTCCGGTCATAGCTAGTTGGACCCTCCGGCCCGGTCTGTATCGTTGGACCCTCCGGTCCGGTTTATAACATCGTACAACATACATATAACATATAGCACATAATCTCATAAATAACACGTAGGACCCTCTGGTCAACATATAATACCACTCTAGGTACGTATAGTGAGAAGACTCACCTCATGTGTCTCGGTAAGTCTCTGACTCGGTAGAAATATGATCTAGCCTCCGCCTAATCACATAAAGTAAATACTCTCATAAATATAACTATACTCAAACCTTTCTTAACACCCTCAGAAGGGTAAAAGACCATTTTACCCCTCTCTTGGCTTAAAGGCCTCACTGTTGACCAAACCCTAAAAGTCAACAAAAGTCAACGGTCAAACTTTGACCCGACTCGTCGAGTGCACTTGGGCGACTCGGCGAGTCTACACGTGTCCACTAACTCTTTAGTCCCGCTTGGCACGTAGAGTTCCTTCCCTTGCTCGACGAGTCACACCTGGCATGAATCGCGGGGCCACCCCGACTCAACTCGCCGAGTCTCAAGAACAACTCGGCGAGTTCCGCCTTGAACTCCAGTCCTCTAATTCCCCCCTGACTCACTAAGTCATCCCCAACTCGGCAAGTCTACACACTGAGTGTTTTACGGGAAACACTAACCCTACTCGCCGAGTCTGATCTATGGACTCGGCGAGTTCATGCCATGCACAAACTCCATAGACCTCCTGAGGTTACATCTGTTCCTTTAATCCATAGATCTGACCTTCCCAAGCATGATAATCACGAAAAGTTCAGACCTTGACACTCAAATAGCATCTAGATGGTCTTACTTGGTGATTAGTCCTAAAATAACATCCTAAGTTCATGACTCCCAAAATAACTCCAAAAAGCCCCAAGGGTTAAGGTCTCTGGACCTCTTTGAGTCCAGATCCAAAGCATGAACTCGAGAAGGGACCAATTGCTCCACAATCCATCCTCTAAAGGGGGTTAGAGAACCCTAACTCTAGGAAATCAACACTACAACTGAAGAAGGTCCGAAAAATACCTCAAGATGAAGTCTATGAGCTCTGAAATCACCAGAATCACACCTCCTTCAGCCTCCTCTTGCCTTGGTTTCCTCCTTCTTGCAATTTCACTAACAAAATGATCACAAATGGCCTCTCCTTCCTCACAAACGCTCTAGATCTCTTAGGGTTTCTCTCTGGGGTTTGGTAGCCGCAAATGACGGCCCTAAGGGTCTTTAAATAGGTCCCAAACCCAGGAAATTAGGGTTTCATTAAACAGCGTGGACTCGCCAAGTCCACTCATGAACTCGCCGAGTCCGGCTATGAACCCGGATACGAATCCGCGACCATACTCGGTGAGTTTAAACACCAACTCGCCGAGTCCCCTCACAACTTCCAAAAATAAAGGAATAAAATATTATACCTGGAAATCCGGATGTTACAGTTGCGGTTCCTTAGACCGTCTTCGAATTTTGCGGCTCAAAAGTCAAGTATATTTAAACCTTACAAATTTTGTAACTCATTTTTTACACTTAAACTTTCGGATTCTCTCTGATGGCTGAAGAATGAAACAATGTTTTAAGTAACGTTTTATTTAGCTTTTTATCAAGTATACTCTTATTTACTAGTTATATGTAAGTTTTTGGTCGTTTATTACGAAAATCGGAAAAATTAGTTAATATAAAGTATGAAACTGAGGATGACATTGCCATTTGTAGTGGGACAAGTTGGTAATGCACAGATTATACATTACAGACTTTTACCACCACATATGGCAATGTTATATTCGATTTTGTTCTTAATATTATCTGATTTTTTTCAATTTTCTTGTTGTTATGTGTTGTCCCTAAAGATGTACTAGTAGCTTGTAAGATTTTAGGTTATAATACAATAGTAACTTAGATTGGATTTAAAAAATAGAAAAAACCTAGGCCATAAAACCGAAGTTGAGATGAGAGGAAACCGTAGATAACCAAATGTCAACCGTGATTTTGTCATCTTAGAAATGAAAAAAAAAATTATTGAGTTGAATGAAATCGAAGATGAGGCCACAAAACTGCAACCCTGTAGACGAAATCGAAGGTGTGTTTGTTTGGATTTGACGAAATCCAAGGACGGAGCTTCTATAGGGTCAGGAGGGGTTGTGCCCACCCCCCCCCCCCCCTGTTTTTTTTTATAACTAGCCCATAACTATTAAATTTTTTACATATTAGGCCTAAAACTAAAAAATTTGACTTTGGCCCTTTCTGTTCTTCAATTTTATACATATTTTATTTTCGACACCTCCAAATCAACACTTCAAGCTCCGTCACAGACGAAATCAAAGTTGAATACACGAAACCACAAATAAGTCTCCCTCGTCTACAGTTTTTATGACTAATTCGTGATAACTCCTAAATTTTTTTACTATTTTATAAAAAAATTCAATAAAAAATTAAGCTAAATTTATAATTTTTTTTTTTTTGAATATATAAATGTGCTACTAAAACAATAAAAAAAAACACTTTATTATGATATAACTAAAAGAAACGTGGTCACGTTTTAAACCTAGCCCTTAATTTTAGAGTACAATAACTTCCAATCATTTATTGACTTTTAATTTTGACTTGGGAAAGCTTTCCCTATAAAATCTAACAAAACCTTCCAAGCATTTTTATATCTCATTACTTTTTTTTTCTCTCTCTCTCTCACAATGCTTTGTACTGCGGTTTTTGCATAATTATTATATATCCTGAAGATTTGGAAAAGGTATGTCAGTTTTTAAACTAATTCCATGTTTAAAATTGTTTTTTTATTATGTTAATGGCATCAATTATCGAATTTGTTATCAGAATTTTAATTTAAATCGGTAAATCTTGTCTACGTTAAGCTATTTTTAATTATGTTTATGTCTCATAATTTGAACATTCAATTTAAAAATAATAATAATAATAATAATAACAACATCGCTAGACTACAAGCAATTTAATAAGCTTGTTGCGAGATAATAACCATTGTTTGTCATTTTACAACAATTGATGTTTTAAAATGTTGTATTATACAACTCTATAATACATAAATTGTTGTGTATGACAAAAAACTGTTGTGTACGAATCACTTCTTTTTCTTTTAACATCAATTTCGCTTTTATGTTTATTATATTTATTTTGCATTTGTGTCGTAATCGTTATTGACTTGCTTCAGTAATTAAACTACATCACATTATAAATTATGAGTAGTTTTATTCCTTGTTTGGAGTCAAGATTAGATAACTATCGGATATGGAAAATGGGTGGGTTGATAACGTTTAGAAATGGATTGGCCATAGCATCAATAATTTTATGAGTGTATTACATGGTGAATTGATACAAACACTTAGTCACTTTGTTGTTTGTTTTATAAAATTTGCTAATAATTAATGTAAAATGAATCCACAAAATGCAATAATACTATAATCGTATTTACAAAAGTATTTTTATCTTTTAATAAGTTGAGAGATCAAGTCTCATACATGGACAAACATATAGATTATAAGTATGATTTAGAAAGTATATGTATTACCTGTTCTTAAAAAATTATAACCATATTTTAAAAATATCATATCTTCAACAAATATTATTAAACGAACACTCGTTTCATAAAATGAATTTCCTATAATAAGTCAGTTTTTCTAATCATATATTTTCACAAATTGAAGTCATCTAATATGCTAATGTCGATTAGGATAAATAAATAAATAAATAAATAAATAAAATTCAAAAAAGGAATTGGATACTATACATAAAACTATTTTAATTTATCAAAAAAAAATTATTTGATATACATTTTGCAAAGCTAATTAATTATGTTTTATGATAATATTCAAAAAGTTGTTATTCAGAATAATGTATTGTCCATTTTGTTTATTTTAGTAATTAACTTGGTATTAAAAATAAATAACAAGTATAAATAATTATTTTCACTTTTCACGTCAGAGATGGGTTAAAATAGGAAAATAGGCCATTGTTATTAATTTTTCTATGTTTATTTTCTATTTAATGTTGATAAAGTTTACTAACAAATAATGATATTTGTATGTATAGAGTTTTATTAATGTTCTTTTATACAGAACTCTTTGAATTTAGATAAATAACTAATTTCGTTAATATTTAGCATCAGATAACAAATAAAATGAACATTTATTTAATAATTCATATAAATTCAAATTGTATATTTATAATTAAATAGTCATATAAAATTAAATAATTCCAAAATAACATGATTTTTAACTTATATGGATGCTTACAAATATTACATTATAATAATCGATAGTTGCATGTCGATGAGAATTGATATTTATTCCTTTCTGTCTCTGCATTTAGCTTCTTGCCCAGATTAAGAATATTAAATTGTTGAAATCAATGAAGAAATGTGGATTGAAATCAGCTATATATATATATATATATATATATATATATATATATATATATATATATATATATATATATATATATATATATATATATTTTGGAAATGGTTATATGGAAACAAAAAAAACCTAAAAATCATAAAAATGCATAAAAAAAATACTTAGAGATTACAAAACTTTTTTTTTAGTTTATACATGAAAAAATCGCTGAAAAAAAAATTAAAAAATCGATTTTTTTTTGTTTTATTTTTCAAAAAAATTTTCAACGAATTTGAAGAAAAAAACTACGTTTTTTTTCATTTATAAAGTCAAAAAAAAGTTTTGTGATTTCTAATTATTATTTTATGAATTTTTATGATTTTTAGGGTTTTTGTTTTGTATAGAACCTAAACCTAAACCTATATATATATATATATATATATATATATATATATATATATATATATATATATATATATATATATATATATATGAATGAGTTTATTCTCCCATTGACAAGTGACATAATATTACAAATCTTTATTAATATTATATGTCACCCGTCATGTTATATGTCAACCTATTAATTATCTATTTTAAATTTAAAATTTTAGATTCCCACTTTAATTAGATTTCATTAAATTAGCAATTTATTCTTCATTTTAAATTTCAAATTTTAAATTTCACACTCTAATTACATTGAATTATTTAACATTAGAATAATAAATAAAATAAAATGAATATATATATATATATATATATATATATATATATATATATATATATTATAAGGTGATATAATTTCATGTATTTATTTAAATCAACAATTATAATTTTATATAACAAAAAATATATCTATTATTTAATAATTTATTTAAAATGTTTTATTTGAAATAATTGATTAATAATTTTAAGTTTTTACTATTAAAGTTTAATTAATTTTATAACTGTGGATCTCACGAGTTATAAACTAATATATATATATATATATATATATATATATATATATATATATATTGTTTAGTTCATGTGAGACGGCCTAATTTTATAAGAGTGAGACCGTGAGACCAATTTTTTCTAATGAAATATTCTAATACTCCAGTGTTCATAAAAATTATATATGTGTAATATTCTAATATTTTAAAATAATAATTTTAACATATTTTACATTGAAACATTCTAAAACATATAATGTTTGAATATATTACAAATTCTATTTTTACGAACAATAGAATATCATAATATTTCAATCAAAAAAATTTGGTCTTACGATCTCACAAAATTATGTCCGTCTCAAATGAACTATTATATATATATATATATATATATATATATATATATATATATATATATATATATATATATATATATATATATATATATATATATATATATATATATATATATATATATATATATATATATAGCTTATGAAATTATACTTTTTTATCTTATCATTCATTGTATTTTCAAGATATTTCAAATTCAAATATAATACACCATATAAATTATTTATTTCGTTAACAATTATTATATCTTAAATTGTATAAACACCAAACTCAATTACAAAATAAATAATTTATTTTATACCCTTGCTAAAACAATCACAAAAGCATATACAAATATATTATATTATAAAGCGACGGTGATAGTATTAATGAATTATTAATGAATTTTCATTTTACTTAAAATTGAATTTCTTATTTACTTTCCTTAATTCAAGTTTTCAAACTTTTAGTAACAATTAATGAATTATTTATACATAGTTGATTTGTAGAAAAAGCTTTATAACTCATACTTCTTAAAATTCAACATATAACTAATATGTTTTATAATATAATATAAGATATAAAATAATAATTGATTATTATGTTAAACCTTATAACGATTGTTATTTCTTTTCTGAGTTGTTCAAGAAGATCGAAAAAAAAAAGAAGTTGCATACCATGGTGACAGAAGAAACAAATTGATATTGATACCAATAATCGAATATAAATGTAAGTTTTTGTTTTTTAATATTTGAACCATATATATATATATATATATATATATATATATATATATATATATATATATATATATATAAAGTAAGGTAAAGCATGTATTTTTATACAAGAATATGTAATTTTAATGTAAAAATACAGTTTAAATGTAAATAAACATATGAAAATATGTTTTAAATATAATAAAAAATATATATTAACTGGCACGACATTTGTAATTGAATCATTGGTAATTAATGGTTGATATGGAACCTGTTAATTGCTAACTGAGCGATTGGTAATTAAATCGGTCATATACATTTTAGTTAGAGTAAATTACTAAAATTGTCCATGTGGTTTGGTCAAAATTGCACGTTTGGTCCCTAACTTTTTTTTGCACTAGGATCGTCCCTGTGGTTTGATTTTGTTGCATTCTTCGTCTCTATGGTTTGGTAAAAATTGCATGTTTGGTCCCTAACTTTATGTATGTAAGGGACGAAAAATTCAACAAAATCAAAGCACAGGGACGAAAAACGCAAAAAAAATGAAACCACAGGGATGATCCGAGTGCAAAAAAAAAAGTTAGGGACCAAACATGCAATTTTGACCAAACCACAAGAACGATTTCAATAATTTACTCTTTTAGTTATGTTTTTATCAATATAACTTACATTTTCATTGTTATTTTCTACTTTTCATTGTTAGTCGATTAATCTATTTATGATATGTAGCTGTACATTATTCAAATTCAATGACAAATTGTAATATTTAACCTAAAAAATCATATTTCATGTAGTATATGTCGTGTGACTGTATTATTATTATTATTATTATTATTATTATTATTATTATTATTATTATTGTTAGTTTTCTCTTTTTTTATTTGTTTTTTATGCTAGAAAAAGAGGTTAGCGAATATCAATTATAACTTAGATATTTCAAGGATCGTCTGTGAAAACATTTTCAAAAATTTGTTATTTCGACCATAATTCATGAACTAACATGTAACCATATTTAGGATAGTTCAACAAAAATTAATTCGGATTTCATGCAAACTTTGAAATTCAGAACAACATAATACTTTTATTTGATGTTCTTTAAGAGAAGATTTTTGCATAGTAATATTAAGTGAAGAATAAGTATATTTGCAAGAACCAAAAACCATGAATATATATATATATATATATATATATATATATATATATATATATATATATATATATATATAATCACGAACTCTTAGTAATTAAAACAACCCCCAGAACCTCATGTTTCCGGCATCAAATTAGTTTATTTTGAGTGTGCACTTTGTACCTCCAATCTCATATTAAACTTGTGTATCTAATGAAAAATATGATTATAATACAATTAATACATATTTATACATAACATGATGGTTTAAATATAAAAAAACCTTGTATTTATATAAAAATAATTATGATTTTTCTATGTAAAAAAAGTATTTATACGATTTCAAATGTCATATATATATATATATATATATATATATATATATATATATATATATATATATATATATATATATATATATATATATAACACGATTTCAAATAGGAAACTGTCAACATTGAACGATATTGGAAAAAATGATATTCAAAGTGGAAAAAATGAAGTATCAAAATTGAAAAAATAAAATAAAACTTAATGTCAAAATTGAAGATAGTGACATTGTAATATCTTATGTGGTACATTTTTTCAATTTTTACGTGTCATCATATCAACTCAAGACCATATAATTAGATAGTGACATATCATGATGTCACGTCATCAAAGATTGACATGTCAGTATGTCATATCAGCCGGTAACTAGGTTAACTGATCAAGTGGCCAATATTTTAAAATATTAAAAGCTTAGAGGGTGTTTGGGATTATTTTTCAAAAATAATTTTTAAACTTTTAGCTTTTCCAAAAAGGTAAAAGCCTGAAAAGGTGTTTGATAATTCTAAAAGTCTTTTGAGAATGACTTTTTGGCATGAAGAAAAATGAGTGATTTTAAAAGCTAGAAATTATGATTTTTTGTGACTTTTGGCTTTTTAGCCTTTGCTCCCTCAAAAGATAATCCAGATACATTTTAAAACCTTCTTTTGCAAAAAGCTACAAGGCAAAAAAATCTTTTTGTTGAAAAGGACTTTTTAGGCTAAATTGAAATAAAAATGATTTACGCAATGTCAAAACTGGATTTTTGTGAAATCATGGTGACTTTTGAGCAAATTTTTCTTTTATATAATTAAATCCAATAAGTATTTTGTATATTAAGTACATTACATTAAAAAACATATTTAAAATTTACTATTGAACTTACTAGTTACTAACCAAAAGTAGGATCTTAAATATTGTTAGATGATTTCTAATTTGTTTAAATAATTAAAATGCATATTGTTAAATTTACTTATATTAATAACTTATGATAAAAAAAAACTATTATAAATATATTTATTTAAGTAAAGTTACTACTTTAATAGTTTTAAAGTAGTAAGAGAACTGTAAATTCAACAAACTGTTGATTAACAATTTGACGGGAAGTTTATTTATTAAACAAATGGCTGAAAATAAAAATTATTCAGTTTAGTTAAACGAATTAACACAAAAAATGTTCTTGGTTGTTAATTCATGTTTATAAACATTTATTCATATTCGTTCGTTTGAGTTTGTTTATGTTCAATATTTATATTTCATTAAGTATTATAAACCCTACGAGAGTTAAAATAAAACTTCTAAAAGCTTAAGTTTTAAAACTTTTGGATCCGAAGAAAATATTAAAACGTCACCGTAAATTACAATCAAATTTTAAAATTAATTTTAAATGTGTAATTATATTTTTATGTTCTTTCGAATATAATTGTTAATGTTCACTAACATAAACAATATAATTTTTCGAATATAATTGTTAATGTTCACTAACATAAACAATATAATTTATTAAAGAAACAAAGGTTAACAAAAAAAAAAAAAAAAAAAAAACTCATGTAGATTTATATTTGTATTCGACTTATGTGGTTGGGTTGTCACTTTCTTAGGGTTTTTTTTTTGAACAACATATCAATAGATCAAATAGTCACTTAAAGAAGCTTCGATTTATAAGCATTAAATGATCAAAATCACTTTTTGAATTAATTATAACTTTATGATATCATATTTGAATAGACAAAGCAAATCATATATAAAAAGGAATTTCACTTTTTAATTTTAGTTTTTTTTTTAATATATAATACTTCTTCCGTTCCAAAATTATAGTACATCTTTCCGTTTTGATTTTTCCTAAAATAATAGTCCACTTTTAAAAATAAATAATATTTTTACCAAAATACCCTCTCATTATTACTTAACCAACTAAGTTACTGATAATTAATGTTGTCATTTTATTGTATAAAGTTACTGGTAATTAATGTTTATTTAATCTGTTTGTTTTTTGTTTGTGGAGAATAATTTAGGGACGGAGGGAGTATATGAGATAACGATTAAAGTTTTTTTTTTTTTTTTTTTTTTTTTTTTTGTGGACAATAATTTCACTTTTTTGTCTGTGGACATTTCCATATGTTAACAATTGTGAAAATTTAGGTAGCATGCAAAAAAGTTTTTTTTTTCAAAATTTTGCATGTACATAAGTGCGAAAATTTAGGTAGACTGTGTTTTACAATTTTTTGTTTAATATTTTTACATGTCACCTTATGACGGGAAGAACTCAAATGGTATAATAATTTTTATGAAGTTTGTATACGAATATTATGCACTTGTTTCTTATATAATTTTCACTAAGGAGCCTAATTTAAAGATAAAAATATATGATTTTTCGACATCTAAATTGCGAGTGTAATATGTCTATTGATGACACTAGTTACAAAATAACAAATAAAAAACAGGTCAAACAAATTCTACTATGAAATTTATGAATGATAAAAATTAGGTTTTGTTTCATACTTTTCAAAGAGTGATCTATTTTGGAGCTAAAATAGTATATAACATCCGAACATTCAAATATGGAGTGTAATATGTCTATGGAAAAAATGGAAAAACTTATTTGGGTTTTTTTTTAACACTTTATTTGTACCGATTGTCATCCATAGACATATTAGACTCTCAAATTAGATGTATGGACGTCATACATTTTTAATTTCAAAATAGGTTTTCCGACAAAAATGATGAAAAATAACATCATAATAATCATTTACGACTTAACTTCTCTTGATCACAATGGTGACCTGTAAAAATCTCAGGAAAAAAACATTTTTGTAGCCCACCTAGATTTTTGGAGGTGTTGAGCTATGGAAATATAAAAAGAATTCGCAACCACTATGACTTTTACAAATAGAGTATGTGAAAATTATGGCTATTTTGTGGGAAAAATCTTTAAAAGGCTAATATGTTTATTTCATATATATATATATATATATATATATATATATATATATATATATATATATATATATATATATATATATATATATATATATATACTTAAAAAGAAAACATTTTTTCTTTCACATCTTCACCACATTCATTTAAAACTCTCATGACTTTTCAATTTCTTTCTGATAATGATTATAAATTGGTTAATAAGGTTAAATAAATATTAAACCTAAAGTGTAATCATATATAAACTAAATTTTAATATTAAAAGAATATTTTTACTTCTACTTATTAAGTTATATTTTTTAACTTTTATCATATTATACTTAATTTATTAGTTTTAATATATTGTTGGATGTAAACCATTAACATTTTAAAGCTACAACCTTTGAACAATTTGTATAAAATACTTAAATATTAATTCAAATATAACATTACAGAGTCAACTTAAATATAAATTTTACTTGAACTTTAACAACCTAAAGAATATTTTGTAAATAGTTAAAAGTGATAAACTATAGAGTATTTCTAATAATGATTATAAGTTGGTTAATAAGATTAAATAAATATCAAATCTAATATGTAATCATAAATAAACTAAATTTAAATATTAAAATAATATATTTTACTTCTATTTATAAAGTTATGTCTTTACCTTTTAGCATATGATACTTAATTTATTATATTTAATATGTTGTTGTATCTTGTATGTAAGTCATTATCAGCTTAAAGCTACAACTTTTGAACAGTTTGGACAAATACTTGAACTGTTAATTTAAATATAACATTAATATAGTGTCAACTTAAATATAAATTTCATTCTAGTTAAAAACCTCAAAGAGTATTTTGTGAATAGTTCAAAATGATAAATTGTAGTGCTAAATGCAAAAAGTAGATTATAATCTCAATTTAACTAAAATATTTCCTAAAGATATTTTTATAATCGTTAAAAGTTTTCAAGTAAGTAGCTTAAAATAACTTACAATAACAATAGTTAAAAATAACTATATATAAATGATTATATTGTTACGTTTAAAATAAAAAACAATGTTTGATGTTTTAAATAATTATAATGATAATAATTAAAACGTTAAGCAAATAAATTTTAAAAAATTAATTAACAATAAGAACAACTGTAAATAACATTAAACCATATATTATATTTAGTTTTATTCATGAGTAATTCACGGGTAGAAGTCATTCAAACGATTAAAATTATGTAGTTATAATAGATGTACATATTATCATATAATTTAAAATAATCAATATATTATATCAATTTAACATACGAATCATTATATCAAATTTAACAATGTTATTGTTATATTTAAAAAAAACATATATTTATAAAGATTTCAATTATATAGGTGTTTCTGTGCAACGCGCACGCATTCGTCTGGTGTGTGTGTGTGTGTGTATATATATATATATATATATATATATATATATATATAGAGAGAGAGAGAGAGAGAGATAGTGAAATGCTATTTTGAGAAATAATATTTATATGTGAATTTGAGAAGGTTTTTTTTATCGAAATCTTTTCGCTCCAAATATCACCGCATGACGTTAATCTCCTCGTCTAGCTCATTTGAAACTAAAAAAATGATATAAAAACTATTTTTGTTTTTGTAATGTTCATATGTGCACATTTTCAAATGCTTATGTACACATTAAAATATGTTGGATTTGTATATGTGTACATTCAAATGTAATTGTAGGGTTCTAAGATCACATTATTCAAAAATGTGTTGGATCGTAATACGATTGTTCTCGATATGAGATCGAATATGGGATCATAAGAATAAGATCTGATCCTACAACAATAGAAATTTTAAATTCGATGGTCCTGAATTTTTACCTATTAAATTATAAGGTTTTTAATATTGACTTTGGAATTTACCAAAAAGGACTAAAGAACACTCTGATTTCTTTCTTGTTCAGTAGTTTAACACTTCACAAGTGTGATAAATCAAACTATCACACCTTCAAAAATAGTTGATAGAATTTGAGAAATTACCTTACAATTTTATTGATTTCTTCATTTAGTGGTTCAATATCAACAAAAGGTATGTCCCTTTTCTTTTTCCTTTCCATATTTTTGTAACTTAATATTATTTTTCTTGTTCTTGTGACTAAAATTGTATATTTATATCATCATCTAATACATAGAACTCCCGAATGATTATATGTTAGCAGAAAATAAGACAATGACTCAAAATGACATACATGTAGGGATGTCAACGGGGGCAAATGGGACGGGGAGTGCATCCCCCACCCCCGCGTCCGAAATTTCCACGTTCTTCCATCCCCGCCCTCGCCCCCAAAATGTCCAACCTTCCTACCCCCGCCCTTGAATCCCCCTTATTACCCCTGCCCCCGCCCCCGTTCCCCCGCTCCCGATTGATTTTGGGATGCATTTTTTGGGCTAAAAGAAGTTGTTGTTTGGGCTAAAAGGAAGCTACTATTTAGGTAACAAATAATTATTTATAGCATAATTTTACATGTTAAAAATAAAAAAGTTATGTCATCTTAAAAACATTATACTAACAACATAAAAACATGTTTTTTTTATTGAATTATGAAAGCTCAAAATCATGTTATTGTTTATTATATTTATATAACTAATATATATAAATATATGTATAATTTATTAACGGGGTCCCCATGGGGGTTTCGGAACGAGATTGCTGACCCCCGCCACCGGCCCCGAAATTAAAACGGAGGTTAACCTTGTCCCCACTCATGATTTTTTTTAATAAATACCCCCAAACAAGAAATAGCCCCTATGGAAACGGGGTCCCACATGACTTTTTGACAACTCTACATACATGTAGGCATAAATTCCTATATTTTAAAAAAAAATCAAGAAAATTAAATTTGGTTCCTAAATATATGTAGTCTTCAAAGCACAAACAAACAATCCCATATAGAAATAGAAAATAAGATGGTACCAACAAAATACACTTTTACTACCAATTTTTATGACTTTTAGTGGTATGCTTTTTATTTAAGTTGTAAACGAACCCAATGAACACAAACAAGAATTTGTTTATGTTCGTTCATTTAAGTTAGTCAAACAAATAAATGAACAAGAACGGATAAACGAATACGTTTTCTTGTTCATGTTCATTCGTTTTTCAAATTACATTGTTCATGACTTTATTTGACCTAATATGATTGTGTTGAGTGTATAATGTTGTCAACATGTGTTATAACTAATGCTATAAACATTTTATAAATTTTGAATGGTAACTGATTAATGAAAGTGTATTTCTCATGTTCTAAATTTAAAATTATGTTATTTTGGTAGGATCTTAAGATCCTAATCTTGACTATATATATATATATATATATATATATATATATATATATATATATATATATATATATATATATATTAACTATATTATAAAGCATATTTCACAAATCTTGAAATTTAAGAGGTATATAATTTAAAGCTTGATATACAAACAAATGAAGCATAGACAAACAAGTAATATTTTTATGGAATGTTGAAATCACCATTAATTTTTACCAAATTTGGATAGAGTGAATTGAGTAATTGATTATGAAATTTAAATTTGTCAACAAAATATCAATTTGTTTATCTTTTCGTTGATGTCAAAAATTAAGATTTTGTAATTTGTTTTCTAAAATGTTTGGTTGCGCGAGAATTGGTAAATTGAATTCTATTGTGTATTATCAAATTTTGGGAAGGCTACTTATATCACAATGAATTGCTAAGTCGTAAATTAAAAATTAAACCTCCAATTAAGATGTCATTTAGAAAAGTTGATAAATATAAACTTTGTTGAAATTAGGAAGCAGTTAAGTTTTCATTGGTTAATATTGCTTAAAAATAAAATTGTTGTTAAGTTTTCATTAATCAATATTGCTCGAAATAATGTCATTGAAAGGGAAACGATATCTTTTCAACACCATGTACGATTGATATTTTTTTCTATCTAGCATTGTTTAGAAAGAACGATTGATATTTTTGTGTTACAACATTACCGTTAAATGTATATTACAATAAATATTAATTTTTAAATTATTTTTCTATTTTATGGTTATATAGTTTTACTAAGATCATACTTTCTTCCCTATTTCTCACATCTCACCGTTACCTCTTTTAGATTAGAAGTAGTGATGGTGAGCGAGGCGGTTTAGGAAGAGAAGAGGCAGGGGAAGGTCATTTAGGAAGAGAATAGGTTAATAGAGGTGGTTTCGGATGAGGGGAAGGGTAGAGACGAACATATCTGAAAAAAGAAAAATGGTCATGATTTGATGGTTCAGCGGTGGTGAGGTGGTTCCAAGGGTAGTCTAATGATCAATATGGTAGGTCTCTTATACGATGATAAGATGAGAGAAGTGGTAGAGAAAAAATTAGAGAGAAATAAAAGATATTTATAAGATAGGTGGGTGGGTAGAGGATAAGCGGAGTGAAGTTTTTTAACTGTTGTTTTATTTATATAAATATTATTGTATGATTTAAATTAAAAGATAAAGTGACCTAGATTTGTTCTCACGTTCTTAAATTTGATAATTATTCTTATTTGATATATATATATATATATATATATATATATATATATATATATATATATATATATATATATATATATATATATATATATATATATATATATATATATATATATAAAAGCTAAGAAATCAAATAGGAGTTTTGTCGTCCAAATTCTATGTATTGTTTGGAAAAAAAAAGTCAAAATTCACTTCAACAAAATCTAACTAAAAAAATAAATACATTCACCATAGTTTACTATAACATGATGTGGTTGTCCTTCCACTTCTATGCAATCAAGGGTTTAATTAACAACTCAATATAATTTCCAATTTTTTTTTCAGACCATACAAATGGAACCTTTTGATCCACCCTTCCAAGAATTTTACAAGAAATTATTTGATGATAATTTCTTCAATGGACCATGCCCTGGAGACCATGAAATAGAATTTTCCCACAATGCCAAAGAGTGCAAGTTTGAGCTGCCATTAATCGATCTAAGCCACTTGAACATATATGGCTTCAAGCGTGAGGATTGCAAACAAGAAATTGCTAAAGCTGCGCAAGAATGGGGTTTTTTCCAAGTAGTTAATCACGGAGTTTCGCAGGAAATTCTGGAAAAGTTGATGAGTGAACAGGTGAAAGCATTCAAGAAACCGTTTCAGGTGAAGGTTAATGGCCTCCCTGAGCTAAATTTTCCTACAGGAAGTTACCGATGGGGGACACCCTCAGCAAATTGTCTCCAACAGTTGGCTTGGTCGGAATCATTTCATGTTCCATTGACTGATCTCTTAACAATAGGTGCATGTGCTGCCACTGACTTTAGGTAAAATTCACCAATTTATTTAGTTCAAAAAGTATTGATTTGTTTGCATGCGTCTCCAATTTGAACTCTTATCATAACTCTTATAACATTTTTACCAGTTGTTCCTAAGGTCCCTTATATGTCCCTAAACCATCAAAGCATAGTTGAAAAGTATTTGTTTCACATTCTCAACCAATTAAGACAATATACTTATCCATTTTGTTATTTCCTTCTGAATCACCTCAAGATTCAAAAGTATATAACTTCTAAATTGTAACGACCCAAAAATCAAGGGTAAAAATTTCATTTTTAAATGTAGCTAAAGCATTGATACCATTTATTTAAAACATTTCGAATCATCATTAAGTAAAATATATATCAGAGTTTATCCCAAAATCATTCTTTGCGGAAATCATAGGTGTGTGCACTGCGATCAATCCGAGTCCTTCTTTTTCCAAATCGATGATACCTGAAACTATAAACAAAACTATAAGCACACAGCTTAGTGATTTCCCCATGGCATACCCCACACAATCCTCATAACCATATAGTCCATATCAGCTATAACAACACATAAATCGTAAAAATCGCATAAGCATGCATATACACATATAAAGATGCCATGGAAACCCTACAAGGTCTTATTCACATACTCACATAAATCATATCAACTACACCAGCCATGCACATAAACATATAGGGAAGCCCTGGAAACCCTCCAGGGTCTTACACCGGGTGTCATGGGAACCCCCACATGGTCTTAGCCTAATGTCTCATGAACCCCCCGAGGTCTTTGACCTAGGATGCCAAGGAAACCCTCCAAGGTCTTACACCTAAGTGCCCCAAGAACCCCCCGAGATCTTCCATGCAAGTATCACAAAGACCACTAGCATATCACGTACCACATAATCAATTAGCATACCACATAATCACTAGCATACTCCCTATCACATAACCAACTAACATGCCACATAATACAGCTTCAACTAGTGTATCACATATTATAAAATGGGCCGACATTGGTGCCTTAGACCCATTGGTATGGTGAGGAGACTCACCTGACACTCTTGAAGTCCCGCGGATGCAACTCCAGCTGCTGGTTGACAGATTCCCAAACTGACAACATCAAACAATACCCAACTAATATTTGGGTCCAATGCATAACCACAACTCTATACTTGGGGTAAAAGACTACTTTACCCTAACTTAGCTTCATTCAGCACAGGGCCCAATCCAAAGGCCCAAAAGTCAAACCATGGACCAAAGCCAAACATATGGCCCAATTTTCCAAATTGGGCCCAAACCTTTACATGGTCTCACTTTAAGGCCCAACCATTTATCTTAGTCCAACATTTGACATTATAATGGCCCAATATCATATAATCATTAAGTCCCAAACTATGGCCCATCTATGGCCCAATTTTCCAAATTAGGCCCAAACCCTCATATGGGCCTTACCTTAAGACCATCAACATATTCTAGTTCATATAATTATTCTTGGATAGCCCATTAATAATCCAATCACCAAAGCCCAACAGAAAGGCCCAAATCAAGGCCTAAGTGAAATTAGGGTTTTCACATAAGATGATGATTAGGGTTAATTTTTCTTTCTTAACCCATTAAGGACTTAATCCATTAAGTCCCACATAGCCTTGGGTTAATTTGCAATGCTTATTAATTAATATTTTAAGTTCATTAAATAATTCCGTTGCGGTCCCGACAAGTCCCAAATTAGGGTTTCATGGCATTAGGGTTTTCCAAACCATAATTAGGGTTTCCAACCCATCTTAGCCTAATAGGCCCAATAGCTAATCCTTCGACCATTTAGGGTTCATTAGGCCCGTTATGATTTCACTAAGCCCATTAGGGTTTCAAGCATCCTAATCAAATCAAACATGGCAAGGAAGCACACACCGCCACCCGACACGACGGTCGGTGGCAACAAGAGGCGGCAGCCACCACCCTATGGTGGTGGTTTGAGATTTCTACTATTATTCGGCACCATTTACAATATACAACTCGATAACACACACACTAATATAAACACACACACACACACAACCACCTAGTGGTGGCCGGCGGTAGCACATGGCAGCAGCCACCACCTCACGGTGGTGGCGGTGGCTTTTTCGGCTATACAAAACACCTACAACACATCTTAACACCAAAAGATTGGATGAAGCTAAGACATACATGTATTGCACACACCATGCGTCACCTAACAACAGTGGTTGGCGGCAGCTTGATGCCGGAATTCCGGAGGGCGGCGGACGGTGGTTGTCGTCGACGAACACGGCAGCAACAACAATTAACGGCGGTGGTTGGAATGGTCGGGTGTGGCTGTGAACGACGATAGAAAAGAACGAAGAAGAAGGAATGATGGTAGCGGCTTCAACCGAGGGTAGCGGCTCCTCCATGGCTCGTTTCCCTGGCAAGGAAGGTAACGGTGATCTGCGGCGAGCGCGTAATCTGGCAGCAGCAACCACAACGGCATGGCGATTGTGACTCGTCCCTCTTCACGACCGACTGCACAATGCCTCTGTTGTTCTTCATCTTCATCCGTAACGACAAAGGCGACGACAACACTTGGCTCGGCAGCTAACGACCTCGATACGGTGGTGGCGACGCCGGAACATAGGAGAAGGGAAGGTGGCGACTGGGAAAGGGAAGGTATAAGGAGGGTGGTGGCTGGTGATACCTTCTAGGGTTGGGTTTATGCAACGACTAAATACCCGGCACCCTAAGCTAATTTACGATAATGTCACAAATGGTCCCTCTCCATACAAATCTTTTCAAAACAGATCTCATATTTACCCAATACACCCCTATTCTTGTAACTCTTTTCATAATCAATCCAACAATTACCAAATAGCTCCCCCCCTCTACAATTTATTTTCAATTAAATTCCATAATTTACCCTTCAGCCCTTAGTTTTCCAAAATCTTTTCAAATTAAGTCCCAAAAGTTACCATATAGCCCTTGCCTTCATAAATATTTACAAAACTAATCCTGAACTGACACCTTGCTACATAATTATTGATTATAAAATTGTTACCTTTGGCTCCCGAAAACCAACACCTTGCTACATAATTATTGATTTTAGGGCTATTATACAATAAGTAATTAATTAATTTATTTATTAAATAAACGGGGTGTTACAACTCTCCCCCACTTAAATTAGATTTTATCATCGAAATCATTCCTTATCATTACTTACACGCTCAACAATTCTAGTAACGCGGTCACCATCTTGGGCACACCCTAGTCTTCCCAGGGTAGCCGTAACCAATCTTCGCAAAGCCCTAAAATCCACATATGAACGAATTTCTTGCAACGGAATCATGTCTACTTTATTTGAAATCTAGAGTCTCGAGGTGGCCAGACTCCCTGACAAACCGTTCATACTGTATTAGTATCGTTGAACCCAGCCCGATTATCCTTCAACTGACTACTCGACTTCTGATAACTCAAGATCCCCACTATAAAACAGGGTCACAGACCCAATCATCCTTGCAGATCCCTCATACTTGGCTAAGGCTCAGCTAATGCCGCTATGAGTGACTTGTCACTTCGCATTCAACTAGCTATTCCGTTCGTATATGTAACCTAAAACACCACTACTAATACTGCCCAGTCTTTGAAATTGTCTGAAACAACATGCTGCTACATGACTGATTTCCAAAATCGACCGAGGCCTTCCTGGTCTCAATTTGTTCGACAATAATCTGAAATACCAGGTTCCAACCCGATTATGGAGCCAAAAGGCTCACACATAGTTGATCCATGCAACTTCTGAGCGAAATCCTGCTCTGGAACTAGTTGCCACCAATTATCATGCCGTTGTGGCTCTAACAACCTCCCGATCCAACCGATCGGGTCCATGCATCAAATCCTGACGTCACCAAATCCAAGGCTAAAAGTGATTGCTACCCGACCAATGGTAGTCTAATATCCCATTGGCCTTACGCAGTCCATTGATTCCCTGACCTCATAACCGTAGTGGCGTTCCTACAGCCTCATCATTGGCTCAATCAGGTCTAATCCATCTGGGAAATTCCTGATGGGTTTTGAGCATTCTAACACTTCCTGAGTGTACATGCAACCCTAATAACCTTGAATCTATGTTTTCTCTATATACATGCAAATTTCTTTTTCAAGGTTATTTCCTAACTAGCATGGCATGGGGATTACATAAAACATAAAACTAGTGGAAATACATACCTTGTTGTTGCTTGGATTCCTTCAAGACTTTGTGAGCCTAGCACCCCAAATGTTGTGCCTCAAATACTTCACACAACACCACAAAACTTGGAATAACTTAAGAGAATACTTCTTACACCTGAAAATCGGTTATGCCCTCTCTAGAAACACTCTAGTGCCGATTTTGCATGCTATAGGGTTTCTTTTATAGTGTGTCATAATTAGGAGTTACAAATGTAAACCCTAATTGTCATGACTCTTCATTTCTCATGACCCATGGGTTTGTAACTCCCATGGACTATCCATGGAGCTCCATATGGTTATAATCAAACCCATAAACCAAGGATCATTAATCCACCATAAAAGAATTGATGATTGTCATAATCAACCCTATATATTTAATTAGCCTCACTTTGATCACCAAATTAATACTTGATCAATACTAATTAAATAATACTATTATTAATATATTAGAACTTATAATATATTAATAATCATAAGTGCCTTATTCTCTCATATAGTCTATCCAAGTATTGCAATGCCATGCAACCCAAATGGACCATGATGGGTCGGGTCAAGTACATACCAAATAAAGTTATGGACTTAGACACTATATCCAACATTTCCGAAATCCAACCCGTAGATTTCCATATCCTCACTGCTACACCCGAACCGGTAGGTACTACTCTTCCTTCTGCGTCCTATCAACGCACTCATGATATCTACCAACCAAGTGAAGGTTGTGGCTACACCCACAAACTTACATCACTTTAGCACTATCTACTAACCCTATGAATGCTACGGCTGCACCCGTAGACTTACAACACTTCCAACATTATCTACTGCTAGTGAATGCTACAGCTACCCCCACAGTCTTACAACACTTTCCATACTACCTGATCGCTAGTGAATGCTACGACTACCCCTACAGTCTTACAACACTTTCCATATAGGTCAAACACGCACTCGACCTAACACTCAACTAGACTTGAGTCCTATCTGGAACTCTAACCTGGTTTCTGAAACATGTTATCTGATGCCAAGGAAAAGTGTGACCCAAACGTTGGAACATTTTTCTAAACTCCCAACTCACCCAATCCTCAATCTAAACGACTACTCGACCGCCTTCCTCCCTGACGGGGATGTGAAACTCATCCTAGTCTCACACCTATTTCTGCTCTTGAGTACCTGATCGATTCTCCCCCACTTAGCTTCGGCTCTTCACAGCTTGTGAGATTTGAAGGATCACCAGTCCTTCTTGCTTTCCAGTAATTTGATGATGACAATTTGTGCTTACCAATGCTGGTGATCAATCACCAGTTAAACCCTAAAATCGCCCATCCTCTGAAATCTTGAAGAGTACTCTTGAAATCTGGTCTAGTCTGACACCTCAATCCATATACCATGCTAATAACTGGAGGCCTTAATCTTCACCCTAGCTAACGAATCCTCGTTCCTACTTCAAATCTTGCAACACCACTGAACACAACCTATGCAAAAGTACATTTCTCTTGAGCATCCAATGTCCGAACACTTATACATCTAACACCCGCAACTGACTCCACTATCTTCATGCTACCAGTCCTTCCCTAGCAATGGTAGTGCCTTGAACTCCAAAGTTCTTCCGTAGACAGCTAACGACCATACCTAACAATGACAGAACTATTGAACTCTAACTTCCTTGGAGAATTATTGCTTTAACTCTAACGATATCATCTTAACACTACTCCTATATAGATCCTGACAAAATACGGAATGATAACGGTACACACGGAACCCACTTCGAAAAATACATCCCTTTGTACATTCATCAAGGACTTTTCGGCATGCAAAATGGCATATTACAATCCTTGATAACCCAAGTAATAGCAGAGAACCGACCCGAGATCTAACTTATCCCCGCTCACTCATAATTCTGAGGCGATTCAGGTTCCCAATTTTTCTTACTTTCTAATAGTCCACTGCCAACAATCTGGAGGAATCCTGATCACCTTCTGCTGACATGATCAACCCCGCTACCCTGTAGCAACCTAAACCCTTGGAGCGACAAACTCCCTTGTGCACTTTCCCGTATGTTCTGCACTGACTCCGGCCCTGCTGGCCTTTCACCCAATGATCAGAAGTCATGGGTCTCTTTCCGGGACCCTCTACTATACGCACCTAGCGCGAACCTCTCTTCTCAAGGTGCTTCAACTCGATCTCGCATCTGCAACCTCTTGGAAATCATATCCTTCAGGGTCTGACTCCCTGTCACGCTCACTAACTCACTTGCCAATGGCTAAGCTTCAACAACTGGAATTCTGGAACATCCTCTGTCCCTAAACCGGGTCACAAACTTCTCCCCAAACCTTCTCAGATTCTCCAAGACTCTCACCGATTCGAGTATGGATCATGTGCTTTCAGTAGTATGGGCCCAATACTACCTTCCACACCTATCCATACTTTCCTCGACAATCCTCTCAAATCCTCCAAGTCACTTCCTCAAAATGATGCACCCAAGTCCTAATGCTCACTACTAACCTGTTGAATCATATCCTAGGATTTTCTAGATTCCCGACCTCGCCATGCCATCAGCTGCTAAAGAACTCCCCATGATGCCAGCCATCCACCTCCCAGATATAGTCATATCCACTTAGTAGCTGACTCTCATCACTCAAGAGTTCCACAAAACACAAAGCAAACAGCATTCATGCAGTAGTACTCCGATCCAAAGAACTATCATAGAACATTCCGTCCACATGTCGCGACTCGCGTTGTCCACATCCATCCATCCTCACTGTCGGCTGCCTTATGCATGCAAATTATACACATAACAGGATCTAATAGATTGTCGAATAATAGACTCTACCCTAGGACCACAACCAAACAAGGAACAGGAAATAAGGCCAAATCTATTATTCTAAGGCTATGAGATCCTAACCGTGTACAATTTTAAAAGCATACACGTAGCAGTTACGAATACCAATAATCATTCTCATTCTAGCACGGCATAAAATATTCCCAAGGCTACAAGCATCACATATCAGGCCAATCTATTGTTGACTACTCAACACTAGCATGCAAGTCTACCAGCTCATGCAACATATAAAGGCATCTCCCCTAGCCCTAACTAGCTTGCGATTCTCGGATTCATTAATCAATTCATAATAGATAACATACATGGGTATTATGGGGAAACTTACTTGAGCTCGGTTGATTGCATGCACCACACCCTTTCTTGTCTTATAAATTCTTTACTTAAAAACATTTTTCTTTTGAAAACTTTACAGATCCTCAGTTTGAGTTCAGACTCACCCGAAAGTATGTCCGAATCCCTCAAACCAAGGCTCTGATACCAACTTGTAATGACCAAAAAATCAAGGGTAAAAATTTCATTTTTAAATGTAGCTAAAGCATTGATACCATTTATTTCAAACATTTCAAATCATCATTAAGTAAAATATTTATCAGAGTTTATCCCAAAATCATTCTTTGCAGAAATCATAGGCGTGTGCATTGCGATCAATTCGAGCCCTTCTTTTCCAAATCGATGATACCTGAAACCATAAACAAAACTATAAGCACGAAGCTTATTGAGTTCCCCAGGGCATACCCACACAATCCACATAACCATATAGTCCATATCAGCTATAACAACACATAAACCGTAAAAATCGCATAAGCATGCATATACACATATAAAGATGCCATGGAAACCCTCCAAGGTCTTATTCACATACTCACGTAAATCATATCAACTACACCAGCCATGCACATAAACATATAGGGAATCCCTGGAAACCCTCCAGGGTCTTACACCGGGTGCCATGGGAACCCCTACATGGTCTTAGCCCAATGCCTTAGGAACCCCCCGAGGTTTTTGATCTATGATGCTAAGGAAACCCTCCAACGTCTTACACCTAAGTGTCTCGGGAACCCCCGAGGTATTGACCTAGGATGCCAAGGAAACCCTCCAAGGTCTTACAACTAAGTGCCCCGGGAACCCCCCGAGGTCTTCCATGCAAGTATCACAAAGACCACTAGCATATCACGTACCACATAATCAATTAGCATACCACATAATCACAAAGCATACTCCCTATCACATAACCAGCTAACATGCCACATAATACAACTTAAACTAGTGTATCACATATTATAAAATGGGCCGACATTGGTGCCGTAGACCCATTGGTATGGTGAGGAGACTCACCTGGCACTGATGAAGTCATGCGGATGCAACTCCAGCTGCTGATTGACAAATTCCCGAATTGCCAACATCAAACAATACCCAATTAATATTTGGGTCCCAATGCATAACCACAACTCCATACTTGGGGTAAAAGACTACTTTACCCTAACTTAGCTTTATTCAGTCCAAGGCCAAATCCAAAGGCCTAAAAGTCAAACCATGGACCAAAGCCTATATGGCCCAATTTTCTAAATTGGGCCCAAATCTTTACATGGTCTCACTCTAAGGCCCAACCATTTATTTCAGTCCAACATTTGACATTCTAATGGCCCAATATCATATAATCATTAAGGCCCAAACTATGGCCCATCTATGGCCTAATTTTCCAAATTAGGCCCAAACCCTCATATGGGCCTTACCCTAAGCCCATCAACATATTGTAATTCATATAATTATTCTTGGATGGCCCATTAATAATCCAATAACCAAAGCCCAATGGAAAGGCCCAACTCAAGGCCCAAGTGAAATTAGGGTTTTCACATAAGATAATGATTAGGGTTAAGTTTTCCTTCTTAACCCATTAAGGACTTAATCCATTAAGTCCCACACGACCTCAGGTTAATTTGCAATGATTATTAATTAATATTTTAAGTTCATTAAATAATTCCGTTGCGGTCCCGATAAGGCCCAAATTAGGGTTTTCCAAACCCTAATTAGGGTTTCCAACCCATCTTAGCCTAATAGGCCTAATAGCTAGGCCCTTTGACCAATTAGGGTTCATTAGGCCCGTTATGATTTCACTAAGCCCATTAGGGCTTCATTGGGCCCATTAGGGTTTCAAGCATCCTAATAGAATCAAACATGGCAAGGCAAAGCACACCGCCACCTGACACGACGGACGCTGGCAGCAGGAGGCGGCAGCTACCACCTTACGGTGGTGGTTTGAGATTTCTACTATTATTTGGCACTATTTACAATATACCACTCGATAAAACACACACACACACACTAATATAAACACACACACAACCACCTAGTGGTGGCCGGCGGTAGCACATGGCGGCAGCCACCACCTCACGATGGTGGCAGTGGCTTTTCCATCTAGACAAAACACCTATAGCACCAAACGATTGGTTGAAGTAAAGACACACATGTATTGTACACACCATGCGTCACCTAACAACAGTGGTTGGCGGCAGCTTGATGGCGGAATTTCGGAGGTCGACAGACGGTGGTTGTCGTCGACGAACATGGCAACGGCAGCTGTTAATGGCGGTGGTTGAAACCAAACTGGAAAAAGTCGGGTGTGGCTGTGAAAGACGACATAAAAGAACGAAGAAGAAGGAATGGTGGCATCGGCTTCAACCGAGGGTAGCGACTCCTCCATGGCTCGTTTCCCCAGCTAGGAAGGTAATAGTGATCAACGGTGAGTGCGTAATCCAGCAGCAACAACCACGGCGGCATGGCGACTGTGACTCGACCCTCTCCACGACCGACTGCACAACGCCTCCGCTGGTATTCATCTTCATTTGCAACGAAAAAGGCGACAACAACACTCGACTCAGCGGCTAGCGACCTCGATACGGTGGTGGCGACGCCGGAACATAGGAGAAGGGAAGGTGGCGGCTGGGAAAGGGAAGCTATAAGGAGGGTGGCGGCTGGTGATACCCTCTAGGGTTAGGGTTATGCAACGACCAAATACCCGACACCCTAAGCTAATTCACCATAATGTCACAAATGGTACCTCTCGATACAAATCTTTTCAAAACAGATCTCATATTTACCCAATACACTCCTATTCTTGTAACTCTTTTCATAATCAATCCAACAGTTACCTAATAGCCCCCCCCCCCCCCTACAATTTATTTTCAATTAGAGTCCATAATTTACCCTTCAGCCCTTAGTTTTCCAAAATCTTTTCAAATTAAGTCCCAGAAGTTACCATATAGCCCCTGCCTTCATAAATATTTACAAAACTAATCCGGAACTGACACTTTTAACCCCCGACTTCTAAAATTGTTACCTTTAGCTCCCGAAAACCAACACCTTGCTACATAATTATTGATTTTAGGGCTATTATACAATAAGTAATTAATTAATTAATTTATTAAATAAACGGGATGTTACATAAATATAAGTACATCATATTAACTTTTTTATGACACTTACTTAAACTAAAATATGATAAGTAATAGTATAAGAATACCGTCAACATTAGCAAAATTATAGCCTTCATTCTTTTCAATTAAGCCTGAACCTCATGTTAGGAATGTTTTCACGAAGTGTCCCAAGATGATTCACAATGAAAACATATATATCCAAAGTGACTAGTTTTGTGACTATCACAAGTAGTCACTTAGGATATATGGGTGTTACACAGTCACAATGTAAATGATCTATATATCCAATTTTAATAAAAAGATGTGAATTAGTTAGTTGGTCCTTTAACATGAATGATCAACTCATTTTAATGATCAAGTCCTTTAACATGAATGATCAAGTCAATAAACAAGTTATTTTTTTTTAAATTTTAATTTTTTCGTAATGTAAATATAATAACACTAAAAAAACAAAAAGAAAATAAATTGGACCGAAATTACAAATATAAACATAACTATTTTATTTACTTGGATAAAAATAAAAAAAAATTACAAAAACTATAAATTATCAAAATTATAATATACTAGTACATTTAACATTTTTTTTTAAAAAGTTCAATAAAAAATTAAAAAATAATAATAATAACAAATAATTGGAAAACAAATAAGAAAAATTAATAAAAAATTAAAATATAATACGAAACGAAATATGAAAAAAAAAACCAAAAAAAACCCTCTTCTATACTCTATATATACACTAAAAAATAGAAAAAAAAAAGTTAAAAAGGTAAAAAAAAAATCAAATTGTTGAAAAATAAAGTTAAAAAATGAAAATAATTTAGTATATATATAAAAAAAATAAAATAAAAAAATGTATATATATTTATAAAAAAACCGAAAATAAATAAAGTATTAAAAAACGAAAAATAAATTTAAAAAAAAAATATGGTGTAATTTTTTGCAAACCTCAATGACCAAATTTGAACTTTTTTATGACTGATTTAGCAAAAAAGTTAACAAAGTTAATCATGAAACTCGTTAAGTGGACTAGAGTGATAATTCTGCGAGAAAGTTGTGGCCATAGTAATAATAATAAACAAAATATTAGGGCTTTTACCAAATACACGTTAAAAATTTAGGGATTTTATAATATTATATATATATATATATATATATATATATATAGAGAGAGAGAGAGAGAGAGAGAGAGAGAGAGAGGGTTTAATTGAGAAAAAAAAAGGTTGAAAATGAGGAATCATTATCAGTCATACATTTATTTTGCCGCAAAACACTTAGGCATACCGACGAAAATGGATAACGGATAAACTTCTGTTTTCCAACCAAACATGTTTTCTTAAACTATGTTAATCATTACCTTAGTATACACAAAAACATATTTTTTTGTTTTTTTTTAATTTTTAGAAAGCTATTTTTATCCAAAAATTATTTTAAATATATCACAATTCATAATTTTTATTCTCTATAAATAGACATTAATATTGATATAGTCTTAAGATAAAATAAAATTTGTTTCGTTTTTAGAGTTTCAACTCTCGTTATTCATAAGTGAAAAAAAATCAATCAGATTTTTATTACAGTACATTCGTTATTCACTCATGAATAAAACGTATGCTTAACTTTTTTTATTTTTATTTTTTTTATTTTTATAATTTGAGTATCGTTCATATATGAATATAACACGTAATAAATTTTTCTTACTTAAAATATATTTTTTACATCATCTTTCGTCATATATTATATTTATATATGAATAAAACGTGTATTAGTTGTCGTCATATTTTATATACATATATAAGTAAAACATTTATCAGATTTTTGTTACAGTTAATTTGCTATTCATATATAAATAAGTAGTATAAATGATACTTAAACTGTAAAAAAATCAATCATATTTTTTTTATAAATGAATAACAAATGTACTGTAGTAAAAATCTGATTAATTTTTATTTATTTATGAATAACGATAGCTGAAACTATAAAAAAAATTAAATTATTTTAAAACTATATCAATATTGATGTTTGTTTATAGAGAATAAAAATTATGAATTTTGATATATTTAAAATCATTTTTCGATACAAATAACTTTTTAAAAATAAAAAAATAAAAAAAAAACTATGTTTTTGTATATATTAAGGTAATGATTAGACCATTTCCAATGCATTGAACTCATATGAGTTCAATTAAACTCACTATACAGCTTTACCAATTAAACTCTATATTCCATTAAATTCTATACAATTTAATAGATTGTCTCATTTATCATTTTCTTTTTAATTATTGTTATTTTTTAAAAATTAATTAGCATGAAATTAAAAATTAAAAACTACAATTAAAATTAACATTAGTTAAAAATTTAAAATTTAAAATAATTTATATATATATATATATATATATATATATATATATATATATATAGAGAGAGAGAGAGAGAGAGAGAGAGAGAGGATAAGGAATATAAATTATAGTCCCACCTAAGCTTAGATACTAAACATATAAATTATACAGTTTTATCTTAGTAATTTTAACCGATTCCGTTTTCATTTGGTAAATATATGATTCCCCATTGTATTTCTTTTCTCTATCATCGTTTAACCATCAATGTTTCTTTCTTCCATTATCGTTTATCACTTCACGTCAGTGAACATTACTGTTTTCCACCATCACAAAGGTTAAAGATAATTGACATTTTTACTTCCATGTTAAAATTATTGCTTCAATATTGACTCTGCAATATCAAGTGTTAAACATGAATGTGCTAATTGCAATTTTAAATAAAACGGCGTAGTTTCATGAGGTTTAGTGCCTAAGCTTAGGTGGGGCTGTAATGTATATTCACTTTTCCTATATATATATATATGTATATATATATATATATATATATATATATATATATATATATATATATATATATATGGAAAAGTTCAATAGAAAACCATAATTATGGGTTCTTCAAGGAATCAAATATTTTTTTTCAATTTCTAGAGCTTATTCTTTATCAAAAAAAAATCTAAAAATATCTAAATTCATATATTAACATTGTGAATGTAAAAAATATTTTTCGGATTCACCGTGTGAATCCGGATTCACGTTGTGAACTTTCGAAAATTCACATTGTGAATTTGACGTAAAAAATTGAATTTTATATCATTGGAAAAATGATAAAAAGTTATGAATTTCTGTATTTTTAGTTTTTTTTTTTTTTGATAAAAAATAAGTTCCAAAAGTTGAAAAAAAGATCGGTTCCTTGGTTCCTTAGTTAATTATGGTTCTCTATTGAACCTCATCCTATATATATATATATATATATATATATATATATATATATATATATATATATATATATATAGGTTCAATGGTAAATGATTAATTAGGGCAACATATGCTGTAACCAATGATCAAGTGACACGTGTCCATTTCTTTATTCATAAGCAATGTATTATGGAAGTTATTTATGTAGTTATTCCAAAGTGATGTGTTGTCATGTTTTTATTGGTTCCAACATGTGTTGCCCTAATTCTTTATTTTCTATATAACCTTTCCCTATATATATATATATATATATATATATATATATATATATAAACTACTTTAGTTTTACATGTTACAGACTCTTTCTTTATTTATTTATTTTTTTTTTTGCTTTAATCTAGCAAGATAGTGAAACAATGTGCAATGATAATTTCCAAGCTAGCAAATGAACTAGCAGAGATTTTGGCCGAAATGCTAGGCCAAAAGTCCGACTTCTTCAAAGAAAATTGCGTGCCTAGCATGTGTTATATTCGCATGAGCCGATATCCAGCGTGCCCTTTTTCTCCAGAAGTGTTTGGATTGATGCCTCACACAGATAGTGACTTCCTCACGATATTACACCAAGATCATATTGGAGGCTTACAAGTACTTAAAGATGGAAAATGGATTAGTGTGAATCCTAAACAAAAGACCCTAATCGTTATTGTTGGGGATCTTTTTCAGGTACGGAATAATATTATCATTTTACATCTTTTCTTATAGTGTTCAATTAATTTTCAAATTCACTGCTAAGCCACTATGGTGGTGGTTAGTATATTAAAAATAGTTCAGATCTCACATGTTTCAACATTAAGGTAATCTGCCACTAATCAAAAATCAAATAAATAATCTTAGTTAGTAGCCTGCTAAAGCTATATATGCTCATGGTTCTTCAAAAATGATCCTTTTATATTTGATATCATCGACATTTTTATGGAAAAACAAAGTATAAGTTTGACGATTAAACATTTGAAATACCTCAGTTGAGTCCCACTATCACTTTAAGGTTATTTGTGCAGTGAAATATCTCATGCCTAAACCATTTATAATTAAAGAAAACATAAAACTATTGTTAATTTAAACAGATTCAATAAAAAATTACATGACTAATTAAAAAGTAAGAAAAATACAATACAATATAAAAAATACATAAAGACATTTCATTCCAACCATGTTTTCTTTGATATTTCATCCTTGTATGGTTAGAGCGTAGTGAAAGTCGAAACAAACACATAATCATGTTGGCTTGAGTTTCATCGCTATATTCGTCGGATTCTTGGGTTGGGGGTTGAGGGTAGGATATGTGAGTGTTGTGGGTTTGGAAGGGATTCAAGAATGAGTGATCTTGCTAGAGTGGAAATTTGTTGTATAAATGTTGTATCAGAAGTCGTGAAAATCATGAAAATTAGGTTTGATATTGCGGGAATTGTGAGAATTAAGTTTCGGGAATTGAGGGACGGAGTTGGTTTTTTTTTTTTTTTTTTTTTTTTTTTTTTTTTTTTTGGAATGTCAAACTATCATACTCCTAATCTATGCAACTTTTATTTCATCCTTTATCCCCAGGCTTGAATTCTTTATGATTGTGAAAATTGATGTAATAAAATGGATGTTGTGAAAATTGGGCTAGTAAAGTGAGAGGATACATGATATTTATACGGGTTTTTTTTAAATAGTGAAAAGAAGAAACTAGTCGCTGAGAGAGGGGTTCTAGCCATTAAGTAACAATCAAACGGAGTGACGAAAATCATTGGCTCACTTCAGTATCGTGACACCCGATGTGATGTTTCTGGCGTTTCAATCCTTTCCAAGAGAATTTCTTGAGCCAAATATTGTCGATATCATCCACCCTTATTAGATGAACAATATTTGTCCCATCACATCAAATGCATTTTTTAGTATTTACAAAGTATGGTTTTATTAGGACAAATAGTTAGTTTTTCAAGCTGTCTCCATTGACATTTTATTATAATATAACGCCATTACTTTGTGCGTTACCGAAATCACATTTCACGCTTATCTACACCTTTTAAAAGAAAGATATGTTCATGGTTTCATTTTACGTTCGACTAAAGAAATCTGAACATTTCTTTTGGAAATGCATGTAAACTACATTTGAGGACACTCATTAAACATTTGCTACCTGTCATTTTGATGATTTGAAGTATATAATCTTTAATGATATTTGTATTTTGTAGGCATGGAGTAATGGTGTTTTCAAGAGTGTGGAGCACAGAGTAATAGCCAACAAGCAATTTGAAAGGTTTTCAACAGCATATTTTTTATGTCCGTCCTTTGAAACAATGATAGAAAGTTCTGAAAAAAGTTTGATTTATAAACGGTTTAGTTTTAGAGAATTTAGACAACAAGTTCAAGATGATGTCAAGAGATATGGTCGTAAAATAGGCCTTTCAAGGTTTATTCTATGAACCCATAACTCTTTTTACATTATTAGTTTCATCTATGTGGGAAAAAAATAAAGATATTGTTTTTAATAGAAACATGATAATTACTTTATAGATTAAAAATGAAAGTATATAAACATATCTTATAAACAAACTCTTAATAGTGGTTTTCTTTATTTACGATGCTTCATGTATCTTTTGTTGTTAGCTTTCAAAGTTATCATATACTTTTAAAAGTTTTCACTAGGTCATTGACTTTTTTATTTTGCAAGTAATATTTATATCATATGTTGGACATGGTTAAGGGTGTCCACGCTTCTTTAAAGCTGTCATGGCCTTGGTTACACTATAATTTAAAGCGGTTATGGCCTTTTCATTAGGGTTACACTATATATAGTAGAAATCAATCCAATCCAAATCCAACCTTATATATATTAGCATGTTTGGTATGAATTTTCAATCCATTTAAACAAAAAATGACAATTTTATAAACCCGTCTAATTAAATAAAATGTGTTATGATCAAATGATGTAACACCTAGATTTTTAAAACAAGGTATACATCAAAAAAAAATTCCATTTACTGTATTATTTATAAAACACATCGGTGTACGTTTACATTAACCATCAAACACAAATTGTTATCAATAGGACCAATTCATAGAAAATAAAATATAGTGATCTAAGTGGGATATCACTCTCTCTCTTCTACAGTGCTTACTTCTTAAATAAAGTTACTTGCAAAACAGATCATACATACTTATAAAGCTAACATTTTTCATTGAACCTCATGTATTTGAAACCCCCATAAAAATTTGCAAACACCTCATGCATTTGAAACCTCCTATTTTAATGAATATCACTCAAAAGTCTCTTAATAATGATTAACAATTCAAAGGTTTTATAACTTATATAATATATTTAATATACAATTAATGGATACTCTACTATAAAAACGTCAATCTTTTTTAGTAGACACACAAATACAAATCACATACAAACTTCACAAAGAAAACAAGTTTAAAGTTTTTCGTGTTGGTTTGAACAAATTTTTGAGCCATGTTATTATGTTGAAGTTTTTAATTTGTAAGTTTGTTATATACAAATTATTTATGTATTTTCTTGATTTAAGTATTCTTTTAAGAATATCATTGCATGTTGTGGTTAAGATTTTAATGTAAATTAGATTAGATTCATGTTATCGATCATATGTTATGGAAGATGATATATATAATATTTAATTAACTATTATATATATGTTTGTATGTTCATGTTGCTTCAAAACAATAATTAACTAAAAATCATTGATATTTCATATTATCCATGTAAGCCTTTTTTTAAATGCAATTTGTTTATCTTATCACTTTATATTTTAGTATATGTTTAACATTTTAATTATAACAATAAGTGTTTTTTGAAAGTTTCTTTCACTTATTAATAATAACAAGTGGTTTTAAAATTAATAAGCAATAATTATAAATAATAAAATCAAATTACATGGATATGTCATATTATCCATGCAAGTCTCTTTTGAAATGTAAATGTATATATTATCACTTTATTATTTAGTGTATGTTTCACATTTTAATAATAATATTAAGTGTTTCTTAAAAGTCTTTTTTAACTTATTATTAATAATAAGTGGTTTAAAACTAATGAATAACAATTTTAAATGATAATAACATCAAATTATAAATTACATTTAGCTATAAATAAATCGTATTTTAAAAGAACATCATTATTGAAATTAGAAAATGATCACATAAATAAAAATATAATTAATCAATAATAATAATTGTTAAAAATAATACTAAATAGATAATTATATTTAATTTTATTAATGAGGAATCTGGGTTGATGTCAATGAATACTATTATTCAAAATAAATAATAGAGATTATATATATATATATATATATATATATATATATATTAGTGTAAAAATATTATCTCAAAGTTAATATCAATAACATAACCATTTTAAACATATATTTTCGATATTTTAACAATATATTTTTAATCTTCGCTGCGCAACGCACGAGAATTCGTCTAGTATCAACATAAAGACAAGCTACAAAGAGCTTAGTGAGTAATCATTAACAATAGTACACATAATAATTATGACATAAAAATACACCACTCATCAATGTGTATAGTTTCTCGAAACTTGTTTACCTATTAAAATTTACATTTACTCATTACTCAACTCATCATATTATTTTGACAAAACTTCATAAATGATCCCTATGGTTTCATAAAATATGAAGTTTAGTCCTTAAGTTCAAAAAACCTCTCAGATGGTCCATGTGGTTTCAAAGCTTTTAACAAAGGTCCTTTTAGTTGTCGTTATCTTTTGGCCATTAATAGAAGGGCATTTCCGTCATTTCACAAAACATGTACCATTTATGAAGTTTTGCTTTACTTAAAAAAAAATAATAAAATATAATCATTTAATATAAAAGCCCCTCCCTCCCCCCCTCTCTCTCTCTCTCTCCTAGTTAGAGATCCACCAACCACCATAGTCACTGTCGTCCTTCACTTCCGTCAACCACCATCAACACTGCCCTTCATCTCCAACTACCACTACCACCACCATTGATTACCACTTGCACCAAATAAAAATCGTACCTGAAATCCTTGGTCAAAACCATATACGAAATAAAGCTATCAAACCTAAAATCAAAGCTCAAAACCATACCAAAATAATAAATGGAATCAAAGCGCAGAACCGAACCTTATAATCAAAATTGTACCTGAAAAAAATACACATCCAAACCACAGAAGATGAAACTCGCTTGACACTAAACTTGCAAAATACATTCTTTGATAAATATCCTCTCTCATATCTAAATCGCATGAGCTTTTCAGCAACAAAGACGGAAGAAAACAACTTCTATGATGAGCTTGAAGAATTACACATGTCTTTTACTTCGTTCAAGAATTTTATGAGAAGCAAACCATTAACAAAAACAAAACACCAAATACACAACATCAATAATCCAATGACCAATCGATATACTAAATCCAAGCTATGATTCTCAACTTGTTGATTTTAGGGGCAACCGATTTTGGCATGTGAAGTCGGTGGATTTTTTCCCCTAAATACGAGAATACTTGTGTCCTGGTTCATGGAATCTCACATTGCTGATTTTGCCCCAATTGAGAATTACTTGTTCGTTTAATTCGAATGAAGAAGAGAAAGAGGGATGAGGGGTACGATGGGATGTAGTGGAATCGATTTCCACTATCTTCTTCACCGGTCAATTTCGTTGGTGGCCTTCCAGGTGTCAACTGCTTCTTCCCCCGTTCCTTCCTGTGGTTGATGCCATTGATCCGCAATCACCAGAGGAGAAATCGGAGTAGGGTAATCGTCGGAAGGGGAGGAGTCATCGTCGGGATCCGAAGGCGATTTGAAGAGGTTGGGATGGGAGATTGCTTCTGCTAGGAGTGATACGAGATGAGATGCACCTTTGTGATTGCTTGTGGAATCTTGATAGCTTAGATAGAAAACCGCCATGGAAATTTGTTTTGGATCAGATGAAAAAAATGGCACTTGGAACGAGAGAGAGAAAAGGGGGGGGGGAAGAGACAGAGAGAGAGAGAGAGAGAGAGAGAGAGAGTGTGTGTGTGGCCCTTATATATATATATATATATATATATATATATATATATATATATATATATATATATATAAAGAAAAACTTCATAAATGGTCATGTTTTGTGAAATGATGGAAACGCCCTCTATAAACAGCCAAAAGATGATGGCGTCAGCTAAAATTACCAGTTGTTAAAAGTTTTGAAACCATATGGACCATTTATGAGGTTTTTCTAACTTAGAAATTTAACTTCAGATTTTGTGAAACCACAGGGACAATTTATGAAGTTTGGTCAATTAATTTTCTACATTCACTCTATTTCTCTCTCTCTCTCTCTCTCTCTCTCTATATATATATATATATATATATACTAATTCTCTTTCTTTCTCTCTACTCTCTTTATACTCATTCATTTTCTCTTTCTACTCTTCTATACTTAATTTCATTCTTTTTTTATGTTCTTTCTATCTATCTATCTATCTCTCTCTCTCTCTCTCTCTCTATATATATATATATATATATATATATATATATATATATAGGATTGAGTTCTATGGAAAACAAATAACTAGGGAAACATCTACCGGAACCAATAATCAAATGACACGTGTCCATTTTTTTCTTCACAAGTAATGTATTGTGGATGTTATTGTGGAAGTGATGTGTTGTCATGTTTTCATTGGTTCAAATATGTGTTGCCCTAATCATTCATTTTCCATATAACTATATATATATATATATATATATATATATATATATATATATACATACATACATACATCTCACTTTCTATTATATCTCTCTCAATATGTCTCCCACTATATATATATATATATATATATATATATATATATATATATATATATATATATATATATAGTCAACTCTCCCTCCATCAATATATTTCTTACTATAGAATACTCTATTATTTATTTTAGTAGTACTTGCTCCTTAACTAGAGCAACTATAATGATCAATTATATGATCACTAACTAGACTCGGTAACCAATTATCACCGGCTACTGAAGTTTTCAATTGTAATCACCTAATGACTCAACCCTATAAGCCGTTAACCCGTGTGATAACCATCAAAAATTGGTCAACGGTCGTCTATCACAAACGTAATGAACATTGACTAAACAACCTAATGTATGATGTTTGATCATTTTTAAATGAAAATACAATAATATAAATTTAAATATATAGGGAAAATCGGCCGAATCTCCTAAAAACTACAAAAATAGGCACATAAAAAGTTGTATTATTTTATAAAAAATAATAACATATTCTGAAACTAGGTGTCACAAAGAACGCAAAAATTCGACTTTGTATGAGGGAAAGAAAGAGTCGAGTTTAAGAATAAGCGTGGGGAGTCAAAATAAACCTAAACCATATTTTTAATTTACGTCTGTCAAGATTTCCTCTTTGAGAAAGGTATCGTAAGACTCGAAAATCAAGAAAAAGTTAATTTTAGAAATAAAGGTCATTCGAACAGAATTTTAGAAGAATGTCCAATGACACTCTTGAATTTCCTCTTACTATAAAATTTGGCAAACATTAAACTTCAGGAAATCGACCCAACCGATATAGACTAAGTTATACTTGGAAAGATGTCACAAGATTTAGGATGTGAAGCAAGCTAAATCCTAGGTATATTAAACCACTTGGAATTCTCGTTAGAATTGGTGCAACAGCCTGCCAACTCAAGTTGCCTCTAGAATTAAACAATGTAAATAACACTTTCCATCCACCAATCTCAAGAGGTATTGTCCGATAACACCCGTTCCATCCCTCTCGATGAAACTTCTAATCAAATCTAAACTGGGAAAATAACTGATTCAATGTAAACCGAGCAATCAAGTCTTAGAATGTTTGATTTTGCTTTATTTTCCGCTTCCTTATGAAATTGTAAGCTTAGAAGAAGAAACATTAATCCAAACGTCCACCTAATCATAGAATACATACAACTTACGTATGCCGATTATAAAAAGGATCGTAGGGAATCAATTCATTCAACTCTAATCGGGGAAACCAGATTAGTATTTCAAAATTTTCCAAAGCGAATGCTTAAGAGTTGTATATAACCAAGATTTTGTAACCTTCAAATTCCAACTCAACACTACTACTTGTCCTTTGTTTGGTTATGAGAGTAAGGAGGAATCTTTATTTGATTCCCTATTTAGTCCCGTATTATATACGACATGCATACATAAGGCGACTACACTAGAAACATGCAAAGATCAGATATAACAAGATTGCCCCCAACTACTCAATAGTGCCTCTATAGTAGGACTACAAGCTGAATTTCGGGATGAAATTCTTTCAAAAGGGGGAGAATGTAACAAAAATCAAAAATTAGTTAACGGTCATCAATTGCAAACATAACTAACATTGACTAAATGACCTAACGTATAATTTTTGATCATTTTTAAATGAAAATACAACATTACACACACACACACACACACACACACATATATATATATATATATATATATATATATATATATATATATAGGGAAAATCAGCTGAATCTCCCAAAAACTACAAAAATAAGCACGCAAAAAGTTATATTATTTTATAAAAATAATAACATATTCAAAAAGTACACATTGATGCAATTCCATAAACATAAAGTGTAACGTTCCAAAAGTAAGACCTAAAAATTTCATTTTTAATTTAATAAAAACAATATTCCAAAAACATCAACAATACAATCCACGCAAAATAAGTGTAGCAAACATCATATCAAATCAAAGTAATCACAAAACACGGAACGAGATGGTATGGGTGCTCTACAATTATCTTGAGCCCTTCCTTTTGGAACTGGAAGTACCTGAAACATAAACTGAAAACTGTAAGCACAAAGCTTAGTGAGTTCCCAAAAATACCACATACCATACATAATAAACACATAATGGGCCCCGCTCGGTATACAGATCGGGCCTTGCCCAACATACATATAACATATATATCAAATAAACACATACACTTGCAATAATCACAAAGATACATAGCATACAAGATGTTCATCGAGCCCCGCCCAGTAAGCATACAAATACATAACAAATACAAGAGTCACGCAAACAACTAGAATACTAACATAGCATAATCATGGGCTGACATTGGTGCCTTCGATCTACGAAACATAGTGAGGAAACTCGCCTCGAACTATTGAATCACACTGAAAGATCTCTGGCTGTTGTCACGATATATCCCCGAGTTATCAATACCAAATGACAACCAATTAATAATTTGGATTCCAATCCATAACTATCGGTCCCTTAAATAGGGTAAATGACCAATTTACCCCTTACCTAGTTTGGTCCAAGACTTAGGCCCAAACCTATAATCCAAAAGGCACAAACATGGCCAATTTTCCAAATTAGGCCCAAAACCCTTCCATGGGCCTAAATCAAATGTCTACCATATTTTCATCCCTAACAAAACAAGAATTCAGATGGCCCAACAAGCTTAAAGCATCTAATCCCAAATGAATGGCCCAACCGAAGATCCAATATGCGAAGCCCACTAACTAAGTGCGCATGGCGTACTCAGTTGTACGCTAAGCTTACCTGCTTTAGGGATTGTATGCGACACGTATAGGCTTATACACCCATCGTACCTCCCCATTCATCCATCTTCCACTTTTAACCCTTAATCCATTAAGACATTGCTCCAAAACATAGATTTGACTTCCTTGAGCTGGTTAACCACGTAAAGTTGCTAACTTTACATTCATGCATGGCAAAATGATGCTCTTAAACCTCAAAAGGGACTTAATAGGTGAATTAATACATGTATTAAACCATAAACCCCATAAAGCTTGCACCTTTATGCCTAAGAACCTCATAACATGCTCAGATCTAAAAGGGTAAGCCCTTCAAACGTCTTAACTCATCAATCAACCCAAAAAGGGACAAAAAAAAGTAAAGATCAAGACATAAAGGGATCTAAGCATACCAAAGCCAAGTTATGAACTTGTTACATCCAAAGACTTACAAGATGGGTGGTGATTCTGGATCTATAAACTTCACACCAAGCAATGCAACTTCACTTATCTTCAATCCCTTCAAAATGAGCAAAACAAACACCAAATGCTTCTCAAGATCTAAAAAATGCAACAATGGAGGCTTAAGGTAGATTTTAGGGTTTAGAAGAGATGGGGGTTAGTAAAGAGGCCAGTCGTGGGGACTTAAGGTCTTTATATAAGGTACAACACCCTAAAATTAGGGTTTCCATATCCTCTGAGTACGTTAAGTGTAACCCTCATACGCCCAGCGTACGAGGCATCGCATGCACGATCACTTCTCTCCTTATTACGCTAAGTGTTCCACGAGGTATGCCCTGCGTACTAGCTTCTCAGCTAGTACGTTAAGCGTAACAAGTGATACTCCCCGCGTACTACTCCAAGGTCCAAATGCAACAGTTAAAATATAAAGGGTAATTAAGGAACATACCAAATATCCAAGTGTTATAATTCTCCCCCACTTAAATCAGACTTTGTCCTCGAAGTTCGCTGCCCCAAATAACTCCAGATAGTGCTCCCTCATCTCATGTTTTGGGTCCCAAGTCCACTTCGAACCTTTGCGGTGCTGGCATTGCACCTTCACCAACTCAACAACCTTGTTCCTCAAGGTTTTCATCTTCCAATCCAGAATCTCCACCGGTCTCTTGATATAATTCAGGCGGTCATCCACCTTGATAAGTTATTAATTAACTTGATGATCGATTAGATCTATGTAACAGGTAAGCGATGAATATAAAAACAGTAAATAACCCAAGAATGGATCAAGATGTGTCGAATGATTAGATTACTCAATCCTCAGCAGAGCTCGACTAAGAACTTCCGCTATAGAGGATACTTAGGGTTACAAAAACAAGAATGATAACTTTGCTGAACAAATAAACCTCTAAACGTTACTCATCATTCTCCCATTCTAAGATGCATGCAAGCACCTATATATACAAAACCCTACTAAACTCACGGATGGACAGGCCCATACCGGAGAGACATATTAGACTGTGACATCCCCAAAATCTCGGCCAGAAAAGACCGATTTTCATTTATGCTTTTAAAATATTTTCAGAGTAAATCCTTTTGATTTGAAAGAGTTGCGGAATTTGTTCCGAAAAACAAAACATGATAAAACAATGTTTACCAAAGCATTTCATAAAAGAAATGTATTTTTCATTATAATCAAAACTCGGGGTGTCATGTTCCGATACAGACCAACAAGCATAAACGAATACATTACAAGTCATTCAACAAATATATACATATACAGACTTGAAATCAAAACAACTGATGGTTCATCCATCTCATGCCCACGCGCCACTGCCTGTAATACAATTAAAACTGAGTGGGTCAGGCTTGGGAGTCTGATGAGCATATAGGGTTTTCAACCCACAATAAATAATCATATTTAATTTTCACCAACCAACAATAACCCAATTACCCATTCCCGTTATTCTCACTTTATGTCCCTAAAACAACTAACATAAGGGACATAGTCTAAGAATATTTCATCGGGGCAACAACATATGCTTCGGGGGTACCTCAGCAATATAAGTCAAATAAGGCAACCATGAGGGGGATGGAGTACAGCGAATGAACACCCAAGTTCATTAACACCTACAGGTGGCGAACCTGCTAATGTTTCCACAATACTATCTAGAAAAGTATGTGGTCGTCATCTAAACTCCGCTAGATGACTAAATCAAACAACAACGAGGCCTCTCATCTGTTTATTACACACCAACTATCTACCCATGTTCTACCCAACATATTAGTAGATAAAAATATACATTTGTATACATAGTTTACAAACCTGTATAGCATGCTTTATTCAACACATATTTCACATAATAGATGAGACATATACACACATAACACATATCTCATAAAGAATAAATCATATCTATGAGTTAGAAGAAAGTGAATACACATTCACATACATAACCACAAAATTATACACATAATACGTATTCCGTATAAAATACTTCATAATTATGCGTTAGAAGAAAGTAACTACACACTCACACCTATAAACAACAATATACTTAATACACTCGAACCAAACTTGTATTATTATCGTGTTTATGAAAATAGTATACACTCACTTGATCAGAAGATGATCGGACAACACTACGACTTGCAGAAGTAGTAATCCTCACCCGATCTGGAAGATCTTTACAAAAATCGAACTTCTCGCGGGTAGAGCTTCGGCTCGGGAACCGCACTTCTCGGGATCTTCGGGATCTCGGGACTTGCCTCGGGGCTAGAGTATGATACCGGGGCTTCGGGATATTTCTGGCACACAAAACGATGCAAAACGGGAGAGAGAAGAGAAGAAATTGGCAAAAGACTCGGCTGCCTTCGGATCCTATTTATAGGAGGCTGGAGCCTCGGAGTACGCGGGGCGTACTGGTCCGAAGTCGTCATGGCATGCGTCATCCCAAGCCACTTGCTGCGATGTCGACACCTTCGGAGTACGCGGGGCGTACCTCGGATCTGACCGGTGACTCGCCTTCGGATAATGCTTCCGAATTTCCAATTAAAAATAAATACAAAATGATTAATAAACTTCGGAAATTCATAACTTCTTCATACGAACTCCATTTTCGACGTTCTTTATATCCACGCGAAGGTGAGACGACGCTCTACAATTTTCGTTTAGACTCCATCGGCTAATTTTGAATTTATTTTTATTATTTATTTTTAATAGGCCGCGACAGAAAAACTTCGTTATAAATTCATAACTTCTTCGTTTGACGTCCGTTCTCGCCTAACTTTTTATCGCTTCGATACCAACAACGAGACCTTCGATTCTCATTTAGATTGCTTCGGCTAAAAACCGCTCGATCTCAAATCGAGTATTTTGGGCTGTACACTGTTAAGCCGAAACTTCGATAAATCATAACTTTCTCATACGAAGTCAGATTTGGGCGTTCTATATATATATTCGGAAACCTCGTTTCAACTACTACAACATTATTCAAAGATATTAAGTTTATTTTACACTTAAATTTTGACACTTATTTTTATTCTTAATTAATCAAACCACATAATTAAGCAATTAAGCACCAAAACACATAATACTCAAATAATACAATCTTATTATTTCAAAACGGGTTACAAAGGTTAACCTAGACTATTACATTGCTAAAAATGGCAAGCTCGGAAACAAAGGCGTTACAATTCTCTCCACCTTAGAATGATTCCGTCCCTGGAATCACACATCAACAAACAAATGCGGATAGCGACTCAACATGTCACTCTCCGTCTCCCAGGTGAGATTCGGCCCATTCGTGTTTTTCCATTGGACAAGCACTAACCCAACCATTTTGCGTCGCTACTTCTTAGTCTTTCGGTCAACAATTGGCTCTGGTTCTTCAATCAACCTTTTGTTCTCATCAATTCTCAATTCAGAAATTGGAATTATATCGGGAACTTCTCCCGTGAACTTCCTCAAATAACACACATGAAAAGTGTAGTGAATTCCATTCAGTTCTTCGGGTAATTCGAGCTTGTAAGCTTGGTTCCCAATCCTCTGAAGAACTTTAAACGGTCCAATAAACCTTGGACTCAACTTTCCCCTTTTACCAAATCTTATAAGTCCCTTCCACGGCGAGACTTTAAGCAAAACCGAATCTCCAACCTCAAAAGTCATCGGTCTTCGCTTCTTGTCAGCATAGCTTTTTTGACGATCCTGAGCCGCTAACATTCTTTCCCTAATTACTTTCAACTTTTCAGCAGTCTGATGAACCATCTCCGGTCCCATAAACTGCTTTTCCCCAGCCTCAAGCCAACAAGACGGCGTACGACACTTCTGTCCATACAAAGCTTGATAAGGTGCCATCTTAATGCTCGAGTGGAAACTATTATTATAGGAAAATTCTACCAAAGGTAAGTGTTCATCCCAATTACCTAGGAATTCCAAGGTACACGCTCTCAGCATATCTTCAAGTGTTTGTATTGTTCTTTCACTCTGACCATCAGTCTGCGGATGGTAAGCTGTTCTTAAACATAACTTGGTACCCATTTCCTCTTGTAGACTTTTCCAAAACCTCGAGGTGAAACGGCTATCACGATCTGATACAATCGTTAACGGAACACCGTGAAGCCTCACAATTTCCTTCACGTAAGAATTCGCAAGCTTTTCCATAGACCATTTCTCCTTGGCTGCTATGAAATGCGCACTCTTAGTGAATCGATCAACGACCACCCAAATCATGTCGTGACCATTCTTTGTTCTGGGCAGTTTAGTGACAAAATCCATAGCAATGTCTTCCCACTTACCCATAGGCACAGGCAATGGTTCTAAACTCCCGTACGGTTTCTGATGTTGTGTCTTGACTCTCGCACAAGTCACACACTCGGCCACATACTTTGCAACATCAAGCTTCATCGTCGGCCACCAGTAGTAGGGTTTCAGGTCCCTATACATTTTAGTGCTACCCGGATGAATTGAGTATATGGTTTTGTGAGCTTCTTCCATCAGAAGATCCCTAATTCCTCCTGACTTAGGTACCCAAATACGATCTTGGAATACCTTCAGTCCATGACCGTTAGTACCAAACACCAACGTTTTACCCAAACGTTCCTCCTTTCGGTCATTTTTCTTAGAAGCTTCCTCTTGAGCTTTCTTTATACTTTCCACAATGGTCGAGACAACTTCAATTCTCAACGCTCTTGGCCTTTTCCTTTCAAGATTGACTTTCCGACTGAGAGCATCAGCAACAACATTAGCTTTACCGGGGTGGTAAAGTATCTCACCGTCGTAGTCTTTAAGTAATTCTAGCCAGCGTCGTTGCCTCATATTCAATTCCTTCTGATTAAAGAGATATTGGAGACTCTTATGATCAATAAAAAGTTTGCACTTCGTGCCATAGAGGTAATGCCTCCATATTTTCAGAGCGAAAACTACCGCTGCCAACTCCAAATCATGAGTCGGGTAATTCTTTTCATGCTCTTTTAGCTGTCAAGACGCATATGCTATCACCTTTTCTCTTTGGGTCAAAACACAACCCAATCCAACCCCAGACGCATCGCTATAAACAGCAAAGTCTTCAACTTCATCGGGTAGAGAAAGTATCGGTGCCTCGCATAGCTTCTTCTTTAACTTCTCGAATGCTTCTTTATGCTTATCACTCCAAGCATAAGTAGCTCCTTTGTGGGTCAAAGCTGTTAACGGAGTAGCAATCGAAGAAAAGCCTTGGATAAACCTGCGGTAATATCCGGCTAATCCTAAAAAGCTTCGAATCTCCGTGTGACTTTTCGGTTGTTCCCACCTCATCACAGCTTCGATCTTCGCTGGATCAACTATTATCCCTTCTTGGTTGACCACGTGACCCAAGAATTGGACTTCACGATCCAAAAATCACATTTGGAGAACTTTGCATACAGCTTCTCCTTCTTCAAAACCTCCAACACTTCTCGCAAGTGTCTGCCATGCTCCTCCTGGCTTTTCGAGTAAATCAGAATGTCGTCTATGAACACTATCACGGATTTATCAAGGAAAGGATTACAAACCCTATTCATCAAATCCATGAACGCTGCCGGAGCATTGGTTAGTCCAAACGACATAACCAAGAACTCGTAGTGTCCATATCTAGTTCTGAATGCAGTCTTCTTGATATCTTGCTCTCTTACTTTCAGCTGATGATATCCTGACCTTAGATTGATCTTCGAGAAATAGCTCGAACCTTGCAATTGATCAAACAGGTCATCAATCCTCGGCAACAGATATCTATTCTTTATTGTTGCCTTGTTCAGCTCTCTGTAATCGATGCACATTCTCATACTTCCATCTTTCTTCTTCACAAATAACATCGGAGCTCCCAAGGGCGATGAACTAAGTCTAATGAAACCTTTGTCCAATAACTCCTGAAGTTGCATCATTAGCTCCTTTATCTCCGTCGGTGCTAATCGATAAGGTGCTTTTGCTATTGGCGTGGTTCCTGGTAACAAGTCAATACGGAATTCCACTTGTCTATCAGGTGGTAATCCAGGAAGATCCTCGGGAAATACTTCCGGATAATCACACACCACTGGAATACTCTGCATCACCTTCTTTTCTTTCTTAGCATCAATCACAAATGCTAAATATGATGTACATCCCTTGGTCAAACACTTTCTGGCTTTCATTAGAGAAATGATTCCAGAATTCACTCGTCGTTTGTCCCCATACACCATAAACGAATCTTTCCCAGGCGGGTTTACTTTAACTATCTTCTTCTTGCATAAAATTTCGGCATCATTGGCGCTAAGCCAATCCATTCCCAACACGATGTCGAAACCATTTAGCTCGATAGGCCATAATTCCTCATGGAACTTATTCCCATTAAGATCAATTAAGATGTTTTTCATACGATGGCTAACAGGTACAAACTTGCCACTAGCTACTTCGACTAATAAAGCATTATCTAGTCTATCAACAGGCAAGGCTAGTGTGACATCCCCAAAATCTCGGCCAGAAAAGACCGATTTTCATTTATGCTTTTAAAATATTTTCAGAGTAAATCCTTTTGATTTGAAAGAGTTGCGGAATTTGTTCCCAAAAACAAAACATGATAAAACAATGTTTACCAAAGCATTTCATAAAAGAAATGTATTTTCATTATAATCAAAACTCGGGGTGTCATGTTCCGATACAGACCAATAAGCATAAACGAATACATTACAAGTCATTCAACAAATATAAACATATACAGACTTGCAATCAAAACAACTGATGGTTCATCCATCTCATGCCCCCGCGCCACTTCCTGTAATACAATTAAAACTAAGTGGGTCAGGCTTGGGAGCCTGGTGAGCATATAGGGTTTTCAACCCACAATAAATAATCATATTTAATTTTCACCAACCAACAATAACCCAATTACCCATTCCCGTTATTCTCACTTTATGTCCCTAAAATAACTAACACAAGGGACCTAGTCTAAGAATATTTCATCGGGGCGACAACACATGCTTCGGGGGTTCCTCAGCAATATAAGTCAAATAAGGCAACCATGAGGGGGATGGAGTACAGCGAATGAACACCCAAGTTCATTAACACCTACAGGTGGCGAACCTGCTAATGTTCCACAAGACTATCTAGAAAAGTATGTGGTCGTCAGCTAAACTCCGCTAGATGACTAAATCAAACAACAACGAGGCCTCTCATCTGTTTATTACACACCAACTATCTACCCATGTTCTACCCAACATATTAGTAGATAAAAATATACATTTTTATACATAGTTTAAAAACCTGTATAGCATGCTTTAATCAATACATATTCCACATAACAGATGAGGCACACACACACATAACACGTATTTCATAGAAAACAAATCAGATCCATGAGATAGAAGAGAGTGAATATACATTCACACATATAAACAACAATATACTTAATACACTCAAACCATACTTGTATTATTATCGTGTTTATGAAAGGTAGTATACACTCACACTTATAAACAACAATATACTTAATACACTCGAACCAATCTTGTATTATTATCGTGTTTATGAAAGGTAGTATACACTCACTTGATCAGAAGATGATCGGACAGCACTACGACTTGCAAAAGTAGTAATCCTCAGCAGATCTGAAAGATCTTCACAAAAATCGAACTTCTCACGGGCAGAGCTTCGGCTCGGGAACCGCACTTCTCGGGATCTTCGGGATCTCGGGATTTGCCTCGGGGCTCGGGAACAATATCGGGGCTTTGGGGTATTTCTGGCACGCAAATCGATGCAAAACGGGAGAGAGAAGAAAGAAAATAGCAACCCTAAACGGCTGGCCCTTCAAATCTATTTATAGGGCAGATTTGGCCCTTGCCACGTCGTGGCAACCTTTTTCCACGTCGTGGGCTTGGTCGTCACTGCATGCGTCATCCCAAGTTACATCTGGGGGCCTTCCGGAGGTGTCAGGACACTTGCCACGTCGTGGCACTGCTTGCCACGTCGTGGTCTCTGACAGTTTTGGGGTTTCGCGCCCCGAACTTCAGAAATTCATAACTTTCGCATACGAACTCCGTTTTTGACGTTCTTTATATCGCCGCGAAGGTGAGATTATGCTCTACAACTCTTGTTTAGACTCCATTGGCTAACTTTGACTTTATTTTTAATATATTATAAGTATATTACTTATATATTATCTTTAGTAGGCCGGGACAGGAAAACTCCGTTCGAAATTCATAACTCCTTCATCTGAACTCCGATTCTGTCCATCTTTCCGTCGTTGCACTACTATCGATGAGATCTTCAATTCTCATTTAGATCACTAAGGATAGATATCTATCTACCTTAAATTCACTATCTACGTCGTGCTGGGTCGCGCTGGGTCGTGTCGGTTCTGTCGTGAAACTTCGACAGGTCATAACTTCTTCGTTATAACTCGGATTTCGGCATTCCTTATATCTCCGGAATCCTTGTTTCGACCACTACAACTTTATGAAAAGATATCGGGCTTATCTCACACTTTAATTTTGACGCTTATTTTTATTCTTAATTAATCAAACCACATAATTAAGCAATTAAGCACAAAACACATAATACTCAAATAATACACTTTTATTATTTCAAAACGGGTTACAAAGGTTAACCTAGACTATTACATCAACGAAAATGTCTAGCCTGGAAACGCGGGCGTTACAGCTAGCTTTCTACCAAACTCATGCGAAATAAAGGAGTAGTTGGCTCCAGAATCAAACAATATTTGAGCAGGTAATTCATTTACGAGAAAGGTACCTGAAGCGACAGCAGCTTCATCTTTCGCAGCCTCAAGTGTCATCTAGAAGGCTCTCACCTTCGGCTTTGGTGGAATGTTGAGCTTAACTGCCTCCTTCTTCTTCAGACAGTCTTTCAAAATATGCCCCTCTTCATTGCACCCAAAACACATCCTTTTGTTGTTCGGACATTCATTGGCAAAATGTCCAACCTTTCCACACTTGTAGCAGGTTACATCCTCGCTACATTTCCCAAAGTGCTTTTTCTTACACTTATCACACCACTTCGCTTCGCCTCCTTTTCCTCCAAACTTTTTCGAATCAGACTTCGAAAAATTTCCTTTCTTACCGGAACCAGATGTTCCCTCAAACTTTCTTTTCTCACCAACCTCAACCTTGTCGGTGGTTCTTCCCTTGATCATGTTCTCAACAGACTTGACAGCCCAGATAGCTGCCTCTAGAGTAAGTGCCTGACGTACTGACACCTCGTACTCCCATGGGAGTCCCTTCGCATACCGATCCACCTTAGTCAGCTCATCTGGAACGATGCGCAAAGCAAACTCCATCTTATCGGTGAAGTTATTGGTGTATTCATCAACTGACATGCTGCCTTTCGTCAATGTCAGAAACTTGTTCTCTAGTTCCAATAGATTTTGAGCCGAGCAGAACTTGCGCTTGAACTGCACCAAGAACTCTGCCCATGACAATTGCAGTGGCTCATTAGGGCTTAACGTCTTCCCTAGAGTGTTCCACCAACGAACGGCTCCACCTCGGAATTGTCGCACGGCATAGATAGTCTGCAACTTGCCTCTACAGCCACACGTCATAAAGGCTAACTCCATTTCAGAGATCCAATCCATAACTCCAATCGGATCCTCCTTTCCATTAAAGGTTGATGGTTTGCAAGTTAAAAAGTCCTTGTACTTGCATCCCATTCCATCATTCCGTCCATCACAGTTATCTTGCCTAACTATCGGTGGGTTGGCTGGACCAACAGACCCACTGAAGTTTCCACCTTCCGAGTGCCCTTCATTTAAATCAGGCTCTTCCACACGAATTGACAGTCCTTCACGATTCTGTTGAAGCAACCGTCTAGTTTCATCCATCTGAAGATCCAACATCGTCTGAATCATCAATTGCACACCAGCCATGGTTATTGGCTCAGGTGCTGCTGCTACGACAGGTACTTGCTCAATCACTGGTGGTTGATTCCTGTTTTCATCAGCATTTCCAACTCCACTTCTTGTTCTCACCATTTTGATCTACACACCGAATAAGGTGAAATTAGATCCTCAATCACGATAGATAATCAAATCATCCTTATCACTCCGAAACGTTTACATGCTAGTTCTAATATCGTAGACGCACGCTTAGAATCCTACACACATAAGGTTGTAGATCCGGTCGGCAACAGACCATAGATCCGAAAAAATAATATCATGTATGGCAACATATAATATTTAGCACATAAAGCATTTTAGGCAACTCTCCTAAAATATACTAGTGCTCGTGTCTAAAACACAACAGACACACATCTCAAAATTTCACTTAGCATTCTAAGTTTAAGTCTAGAGATCCTACAAATTCCTAGTTCGCTTAAACTAATGCTCTGATACCAACTGTGACATCCTCAAAATCTCGGCCAGAAAAGACCGATTTTCATTTATGCTTTTAAAATATCTTCAGAGTAAATCCTTTTTATTTGAAAGAGTTGCGGAATTTGTTCCCAAAAACAAAACATGATAAAACAATGTTTACCAAAGCATTTCATAAAAGAAATGTATTTTTCATTATAATCAAAACTCGGGGTGTCATGTTCCGATACAGACCAACAAGCATAAACGAATACACTACAAGTCATTCAACAAATATATACATATACAGACTTGAAATCAAAACAACTGATGGTTCATCCATCTCATGCCCTCGCGCCACTTCCTGTAATACAATTAAAACTGAGTGGGTCAGGCTTGGGAGCCTGGTGAGCATATAGGGTTTTCAACCCACAATAAATAATCATATTTAATTTTCACCAACCAACAATAACCCAATTACCCATTCCCGTTATTCTCACTTTATGTCCCTAAAACAACTAACATAAGGGACCTAGTCTAAGAATATTTCATCGGGGCGACAACACATGCTTCGGGGGTACCTCAGCAATATAAGTCAAATAAGGCAACCATGAGGGGGATGGAGTACAACGAATGAACACCCAAGTTCATTAACACCTACAGGTGGCGAACCTGCTAATGTTTCCACGAGACTATCTAGAAAAGTATGTGGTCGTCATCTAAACTCTGCTAGATGACTAAATCAAACAACAACGAGGCCTCTCATCTGTTTATTACACACCAACTATCTACCCATGTTCTACCCAACATATTAGTAGATAAAAATATACATTTGTATACATAGTTTAAAAACCTGTATAGCATGCTTTATTCAACACATATTTCACATAACAGATGAGACATACACACACATAACACATATCTCATAAAGAATAAATCATATCTATGAGTTAGAAGAAAGTGAATACACATTCACATACATAACCACAAAATTATACACATAATACGTATTCCGTATAAAATACTTCATAATTATGCGTTAGAAGAAAGTAACTACACACTCACACCTATAAACAACAATATACTTAATACACTCGAACCAAACTTGTATTATTATCGTGTTTATGAAAGTAGTATACACTCACTTGATCAGAAGATGATCGGACAACACTACGACTTGCAGAAGTAGTAATCCTCAGCAGATCTGGAAGATCTTTACAAAAATCGAACTTCTCGCGGGCAGAGCTTCGGCTCGGGAACCGCACTTCTCGGGATCTTCGGGATCTCGGGACTTGCCTCGGGGCTAGAGTATGATACCGGGGCTTCGGGATATTTCTGGCACACAAAACGATGCAAAACGGGAGAGAGAAGAGAAGAAATTGGCAAAAGACTCGGCTGCCTTCGGATCCTATTTATAGGAGGCTGGAGCCTCGGAGTACGCGGGGCGTACTGGTCCGAAGTCGTCATGGCATGCGTCATCTGAAGCCACTTGCTGCGATGTCGACACCTTCGGAGTACGCGGGGCGTACCTCGGATCAGACCGGTGACTCGCCTTCGGATAATGCTTCCGAATTTCCAATTAAAAATAAATACAAAATGATTAATAAACTTCGGAAATTCATAACTTCTTCATACGAACTCCATTTTCGACGTTCTTTATATCCACGCGAAGGTGAGACGACGCTCTACAACTTTCGTTTAGACTCCATCGGCTAATTTCGAATTTATTTTTATTATTTATTTTTAATAGGCCGCGACAGAAAAACTTCGTTATAATTTCATTACTTCTTCGTTTGACGTCCGTTCTCGCCTAACTTTTTATCGCTTCGATACCAACAACGAGACCTTCGATTCTCATTTAGATTGCTTCGGCTAAAAACTGCTCGATCTCAAATCGAGTATTTCGGACTGTACACCGCTAAGCCGAAACTTCGATAAATCGTAACTTTCTCATACGAAGTCAGATTTGGGCGTTCTATATCTATTCGGAAACCTCGTTTCAAATAATACAACATTATTCAAAGATATTAAGTTTATTTTATACTTAAATTTTGACGCTTATTTTTATTCTTAATTAATCAAACCACATAATTAAGCAATTAAGCACCAAAACACATAATACTCAAATAATACAATCTTATTATTTCAAAACGGGTTACAAAGGTTAACCTAGACTATTACATTGCTAAAAATGGAAAGCCCGAAAACACAGGCGTTACATAGACTAACTAACGAGCCCAGTAGACGCAACACAAAATACGACCCAACAATCTCCCCCTTTGCGTCAAATTGGAGCGAGACTACTTCTTCTTACTTGGGCCAGCAGCGGGAGCCTTCTTTACGGTATCAAACAGACGTGTGATAAGAGTAAGGATAGTTTGTCTGAACCGAATGTACCATTGAATCATATCATCAAAGTACTTGATATCATCCACTGTGTTCTGCTTGCATCGATGGATGATCCCTAAAACATGTTCCAAACATGCAGTGGTGTAGAGATGTTTGTCTGCCAAGGCGAAAAGACATTTCTATCCTTCGTTCCTGGTAAACATGACGGGGTTTCTCTTTGGGTCAATCTTCCCCATCTGCATCATGTTGAGATCACTGGCAGGGCCAACAGGAGATATGGTAGGCTTCTTCTTAAATACGCTCGCAATCTCCAGATCCATCAAAGCAACTTCCATGATATAGCATACAAGCATCCTCTTAAAATGGTCGATGATCGGACCATATTCAGCTTCGTTTGTCAGAAGGATGTTGTGCAAGATAATCCAATCATGGGGATTAAGGTTGGGAAGATCTGCAAGTGATATGGCATGTTCGGCTTTGGCAGATCCCCTTAGTACCTTGAACCGAACGTTGGTGAAGTTTCCTTCCCTGTACGGCTTCAGGACCCGAACATTGACAATTTTCTGAGCGCTCCAAGTCTGGTATTGGGGTTGAGCGGCCTTCAGATAAAATTCGATTAAGTCCCGATCAACCTGTGGATGAGGATGAGGGAACTCTGCAATGTTGTCAAAGGCATGAAAAACAAACGCCTTTCGGGTCAGTGGCATGTCGAACTGTGAGTCGACAGTGTTAGAACGATCTAAAGAGATCACAGGTTCTGGCCACAAGATACTCAGTGTGTCAATGACTTCTTTAATCAGCCTCTCAAGAGTCCACGGAGGAAAAAGAGTTTTCCTGCTCTCAAGAAGGTCGTGGGCTTCTTTCTGTCTTCTTTCGGCTTCTTCAGCCTCTCTAGCCACACGAGCATTAATGTCAGCCTCGTTGTTTTGACTTTGCCGCTTCAGAATGTCGGCAATCGTGTCTTTATCATCATCATCACTCTCCTCAACAATATTTTTGCCTTTGTATTTCACACCAGAACCGGAGGCTTGGCCTACTGGAGGAGGTTCGGTGGTGTGTGTTGCTGTTGAAGTAGGAGGTGGTTGAGACACTTGTTCTTTTTCTCCCCTTTGTTTCGGAATGGACACGAAATCAAGTAACCCTTCTATTTTGCTGAGTAGAGAAAGGGCGGGAGCGAGCTTCTCTGCAAGGGTACGGCGTACTGAATAATTGATGATTGGGTCATGTGCTTCAAGGATGTTGGAAATAGAAGAGTGGACATCCGAAACAAACGATTTAACCACCTCTCTTTCAGATCGAAGAGAGTCAATCTTCTGTTGACAGTTGGAGAGTTGAGTACTCTTGACCTTCAGAGCGGTAGTCTTCCTTGCGAGAGCATCCATGAGAGAGTTCTCGGCAGCTAAGTCTTCTTGAAGCTTGGAGAGACGCTCCTCAATGGTGGTTCTAAAAGCTGAGTTATCGTTCGAAATAGACTGTCTGAGAGAAGAGAACGACTTCAGCTCAGAAGCGACTGATGTAGCCAACTGGTTGATGATGGGTTCCAGCGTAGTCTTGGTGGCTTCAGCACTTTCCTGTATAGATTTCAACATGAAAGAGGCATCAGTAAATAGTTTATCGACTTTTTCGGTCGCAGCCTGACAGGCTTTGGTTGAGGCATCGATGGCGGCAGTGGCGGAATCAAGAGAAACTTGATGAGCGTTGGAAAAAGCCTCAACAATTTTTTGAATTGCAGCTTCAGATATGGATGACTGAGAAGTATAAGAGGAGGCGATGAGCGAGTCGATTTTGTCATGTAGCTCCTTGAGATGCCTTTTGGTGACAGGAGCGTCGTCATCGTCATCACTTTGTACTTGAAACGGACTATAATAGACCGAGTCAAAAGTCATATTCTCCCCGCCAAGGAGTGGTTCTTCTTCGTCTGATGCGTGAGCAGGAGAAGATGGTGGTGGTGAAACTGTAGTTTCGGTAGTAAAGGTAGGTTCGGGTTGGGTGGTGTATTCGGTTGTTGGTGTGGGTTTGGGTGTTGAGGTGGATTTTGGTGCATCAGTATGAACCCCCGTATCAGATACGTTGGTTCTAACATCTGCAGTGGTGGTGGTGGTTGTTTCGGTAAAGATTGGTGGTGGTATTGGGATAGAAGTAGGTGGTATTTGAGTGGTGGAAGTTATGGGGGAATAGAAATAGGAATTGTAACGGGTGGAGAAAAGATAGGAGAAGTAGAAATATGTATCTCTGGGGTAGGCGAACGTGGTGGAGTGTTGCCACGTTGAGATTCATCCGAATCAGAACCCTCGTCCTCAGATTCGCTTGAGGATGAAGCGATAATCAACTTTCGTCGCGGTTGGGTTTTTCTCCTCTTCTGCGGTGGAGATTAAGCAACTCTGGTATTTTTCCTCTTCTTGGGAGATGGGCCTTTCGCCCCCTTTGCCACCTGTTTTCCCTTGTCAGCCTTCTTGCCTCTAGCAACAGGCTTGTCAGCATCATGGATTGATTTCAGCATCTTTGGAGTAAGATCCCTCGGACCAGAACGTTTGAACTCTTTGTACGTTCTGATAATCCTGCTATCAGCCGGAACATCACCATACATCGTTTCCGGGATAGACCCGTTGAAGGGAAATTTCGAAGCATCCGACACAATGATCTTCGTGGTATGGAAAGTACCAATCGAAGACATTGGAGCACCAGCGACAATGGGGACGTGGTACTTGTCCATCACCCATTTCGTGACAATAGTCCATAACCGGGCATATGAGATCTCTGAATGCTGGGAGGTCGAAGAGAGACTCTGGATAAGTTGTTGCCATAGGACTGGCCCGTAGTCCATGTTGATGCCATTGTAGATCCCATACATGATGGAGAGGAACAGACGACTAGCCCCATCGAATCCAGCACTTCTTTCTGATAAGCCCTTGAAAAGAACAGTGAACATCCCATTCCACTGTGGGGGCAGGCACGACTTTTTGAATTTGGTGACAGTAGTGAGCACCTCAGTGTACCCCATGTTATAGAACATGTTGAACAGATGACCCATAGGAATAGTTTCCGGATTAACCCTCGAAGAATCAACATCAAACCCTAACAACGAGCAAAACCTCTGCTTTGAAATTGACGCCTTGTGCTCAAAGACATCGAAGAAGATCCTGTCGACGACCTTGTCGTAGTGTGCTGTGGCAAAAATTTGTGACATGAACTCCATTGGAACAGCTTCAGCTCTGGTAAGAGCAGGAGCGATGGAGGAGTACTTCAGGCATTCGATAATGGGATACATGAACGCATCGTACACCTGGGGAGTGAGATCAATGATCAAACTCTCCTGTGGGCGAATGGACAAGATGTGAGAGGTTGCGTGAACTGATGAAGAATCCGCCATTGTTGAATGAAAGTGGGAGAGAGGATGAACAGTAAAGGTTTAAGGATTTCTTGCGCTCTGGGAATTTAGTTGCAGTAAAGAGGTAAACGGTGGCTCACATTGCCTTTTATACTGTGGGTAAAGGAGAGAGAAAAATCTTCCCAAATCTTCGATTGAAAAACGAAGGGTTTTTTGGAGGTGACGGACGCGTGACAGTTGGGGTTTCCGATGATCACGCATGAGAGAGAATGTCAAGCCCTAATTACACGGCTTCCCATCAGGCGTCGTTTGGAGATGAAACGGTTCCTATTCGCACGCGTTTCCCTGTTGCGTCGTTTGAAATCAAATCGATTGGACTCCCGCCGTTTGAAATCATTTCTTCATCTTATCCCTTTAGAATGAAACGACATCTTTAAAATTAAATCGCCATGTGGATCAATATTAACCACAACTTTTGATAACAGCCAACCCAAGTAAAATTCCTTAGAATTAATGAAACCAGAATTTTGGAAAATCAAAAAGATTTTCGTGCTGAGTGTGTAAAAGAAAAAGAAATAAAGCAACACTTTTGAGGGATTATGTGATGTCAATAAAGACACGAAACAGTGGATCCCGGGCACGAATCTCTTCCTTCAAAGTTAAGAGAGACTTTAAAGTGTTTGTGTGGTTTCCCGTTGAATAACGATCAGACACTTATTAAGAAGTGTTGAAAGACTTCTTTTAATTAGGCTTATGAGGGTGGCCTTCGCTTCGATTCAGAATTCCTAATCTTGATATAAGATAGAAATCGAACGAAGTACTTGTGAGACCAATGTAGTCTGTTGAACAAGTAGGTTGGAGATAATTTAATTGGCAAGGTAAACTAATATATGTGTGAAATCTCAAAAAAAAAATTAAAACTGGATCCCAAGGGAAGAAATGTTATTGGATTTAACAATTTCATAGGAATCACTCAAAAGAAAAATAGAGATTTCATGTTGTACTCCCATGGATAAGTTCGTCAATTCATTAGTGAAAGCTAGAGCAAATTAATTGTTCACCGTCAATGCATAATAGGTATTGAATTTTGGGTTTCACTTAGCACGTAGTGACACGAAGCTAAGATCATGAACACAAAAATTGTGCAACCATAAACCTCAGTGGTAATGTCTGAGAGTCTCAAGGGTTACGTTTGTGAAACGAGTGAGATGGAGAAAAGTAATGTAGGTGGTGTAAAGAAACCAAGGTACCTCTGCTATAAGATAGGGACCAAGCAAACAACTCTTATCTCATGTGAGAAGAGAGTTAGGTAGCTCATGATTAGAATAATTATGAGAGCCTAATTGGGAAGACAAGGTTTGTTTGTACCAAGTCAGTAAGGCTATTATTCAGAATCAGATGAGGCTTTGGACACATACATCAGCGTGCTTCTAGGGACACTTAGCTAGTGAAATAATTTACCCAAAACGAGACATAAAAATAAAAACAGAGTAAAAAAAAAATATTTTGGAATTTTTGAATTTACGAATTGAATAGGACATAAATAAATAAAAAAAATTGGTTTTTGGAATTTTTGATAAATAAAAAAAAATTAAGACATAAAAAAAATTATACAAAAAAAAATGTTGGAACCGAACCCGAGCGTTCGGTTTATTTCGGTTGAAAAAACTTTGGAACCGAACCCGAGCGTTCGGTCTATTTCGGGTGAGAAAAATTTTGGAACCGAACCCGAACGTTCGGTCCATTTCGGTTTCCCGAAAAAATAAGTTAAAAAAAAAACTTTGACAATAAGATAAATGAAGATTGGAAAAATAATACAAAAGATTTACAACCAAGAAAACCACCTTTGAGTGATAGGCGAAGATCAGATGATTCAACCGAACCCGAGTGTTCCGTTCATTTCGGTATACCAGATCAAGACCCGAACCCGAGCGTTCGGTCTATTTCAGCATACAAGAGACCCGAACCCGAACGTTCGGTCTATATCGCCTCTTTCTTTTGATCTTGAGAGGTAATTTTTGGTACTGACTCCGATTCCATCATTCCAAGCCCTTGTAGAATTTTGTTAAAAGATGCTTCAGGAAGAGCTTTGGTGAAGATGTCAGCCAGTTGATCAGTGGTTTGAACAAAATGAATTTCGACGTTCCCATCTTCCACATGATCCTTAATGAAGTGATACCTCAGTGCGATGTGCTTAGTCTTGGAATGTTGCACTGGGTTATGACAGATCCTAATTGCACTTTCAGAGTCGCAATATAGTGGAATCTTTTTCATATTGAGTCCATAGTCCTGGAGTTGGCTTTGGATCCAAATCACTTGAGATGTACAGGAGGCAGCTGCGATGTATTCTGCTTCAGCGGTAGACAAAGATACACAAGTCTGTTTCTTTGATTGCTAGCTAACCAACTTCCCGTCAAGGAATTTGCAGCCTCCTGTGGTGCTTTTCCTGTCTAGTCCACAACCTTCAAGGTCTGCATCTGAGTAGGCTTGAACGAAGAAACCTGAGTTTGATGGATACCATAAGCCGAGAGAGGTAGTTCGTTTCAGATACCGGAGAATGTTCTTCACTACAAGCATATGAGGTTCACGAGGATTCGCCTGAAATCTAGCACAGTAGTAAACATAAAACATTATATCAGGCCTGCTAGCAGTAAGGTACATTAGAGAACCAATCATCTGGCGATATAGCGTAATATCGACTGCTGGCTTGTCCAAAGATGGAGTGAGCTTGGTGCCGAACGCCATTGGAACTTTAACCTTTGAGTCTCCCATCATGCCGGATTTAGCAAGGAGAGTCTTGGTGTAGGCTTCCTGTTTAATAAAGATGCCTTCAGGTCCCTGTCTAATATTTAAGTCAAGGAAAAAGTTAATAGGACCCATTGAGCTCATTTCAAATTTAGTCTCCATCAGCTTTCTGAATTCATCCGTTAAGCTAGGATTCGTTGAGCCGAAGATGATATCATCGACATAAATTTGAACAATCATAAGGTGGTTACCTTCCTTCTTACGAAAGAAGGTTGGGTCAACCGAACCTTGTTTGAATTTGGACATCCTTAAAAATTTGGTTAGCGTTTCATACCAGGCTCTAGGTGCTTGTTTCAGTCTGTATACCGCTTTGTCCAGAATATAGCAGTGATTAGGGTACTTTTCATTCACGAATCCCGGAGGTTGCTCCACGTACACCGTTTCTTCAAGTTCTCCATTTAGAAATGCGCACTTCGCATCCATTTGGTAGACCTCAAAGTTCTTGTGTGCAGCATAGGCAAGAAATATTCGAACAGATTCCAGCCTAGCTACAGGAGCAAAAGTTTCCTCATAATCGATTCCTTCCTCCTGGCAGTATCCTTTCACCACTAGTCGAGCTTTGTTTCTTATTACATTGCCTTCCTTGTCCATTTTATTCCTAAAGACCCATTTGAGACCAACAACCGAGGCATCTTGAGGAGTTGGAATGAGGCGCCAAACTTTATTTCTTTCGAACTCATTAAGTTCGTCTTGCATAGCTTGAACCCAATCAGAGTGATCAAGAGCAGTATTTACTGTCTTCGGTTCAACTTTTGAGACGAAAGAGTTAAACATGCAGAACTCTACTTTTGACAACAGAGATGCTTGCTTTGCCTTCAGTTGAGATCGGGTCAGGACGTTTTCAGAGACATTTCCCACTACCTGTGAAACAGGATGATCTCTGGTCCATTTGACAAGAGGAGGATAATTTGGATCATAGGATGGATCCAATTCAGCATTTACCATCTCTTCTAATTCAGATTGAATGTCATCGTCGTAAAACATATCGGCATTCTCCCCCTCGACTGATGAGCTTTCAGGGGTATCTTGACTTTCTGGTGCTACAGGAGTTTCGGGTGGTGTCGAGCTTTCGGGTGTTGCAGTACCTTCGGGTGCAGTAGAGCTTTCAGGAGCTACAGTACCTTCGGGTGCAGTAGAGCTTTCGGGTGCAGCTGGAGAAGAGTTCTCCCCCTCAACTTGTGAACTTGGCTGTTTTGAAGAAGATGGATTCTCCCCCTCAACTGAAGCACCGTGCTGAGAAGGTTCAGTTGGAACTGATTCTCCTTCACCCAGTCGTTTGGCAGCGTCATCGACGATTTGCTTCAGATGGTCAACTTTGTTATCTGCTGCATTGGCTTCTGAGAGAGTAGCCTTCTCTAGTTCATCGAATAACTCCACAAATTGCTCAAACAAATTTGCAATCGAGGTTGTGACTTGGCCTGTTTGAGAGAAGATTTCTCCAACTATTTCTTCCGTGGCCTTCAGCTTCTTGACATAACTGTCATCGAAAGTCACATAATACGTTTCTTCAATTTTCCTCGAACGCTTGTTTAAAACCCTGTATGCTTTCGAAGTGAGAGAATATCCCAGAAAAATCCCTTCATCGGCTTTTACGTCGAACTTGTTACGATGTTCTTTATAATTGAAGATAAAGCATCGTGAGCCGAATACGTGGAAGAATTTGACGTTTGGCTTTCTGTTTTTGATGATCTCGTAAGGAGTAAGAGTGAAACGCTTATTGAGATAGGACATGTTCTGCGTAAAACATGTTGCAGCAATAGCATCAGCCCAGAAATATAGAGGTAGAGAAGCGAAACTTAGCATGGTTCGGGCCGCCTCACACAAAGAGCGGTTTCGTCTTTCGACAATTCCGTTTTGTTGAGGGGTGTAGGGAGCTGAGAAGTTGTGACTGGTTCCTTTTTCTGCTAAAAAGTCTTCAAATTCTTTATTCTTGAACTCCAGCCCATTGTCGCTTCTGATGTTGCGAACGACTTTCCTCAGCTTCACTTCGACGTGCTTGATAAACATCTTTAGCTTGAGAGTTGCCTCAGATTTGTGCTTCAGAAAAAACACCCATGTAAAGCGTGAAAAGTCATCAACAATAACAAGAATATACTTGCTACCACCAATGCTTTCGATAGAAGATGGTCCACATAAGTCAATGTGAATTAACTCAAGTGGTTCTATGACTTTAGTGTTGATTATGGATGGGTGACTTTGACGACTATGCTTCCCCATTTCACATGCATCACACATATGTTCTCGATCGAACTTGAGCAATGGAAGACCCCGTACATGACCTCCCGTGACACGTTTGTTGATATCCTTGAAATTGAGATGGGAGAGCCTTCGGTGCCACAGCCAGCTTTCGTCAAAATGTGCTTTGGATAATAGACAGATAGCTGGATTTCCTTTGATAGGTTTGAGATTGAGAGGAAACATTTCGCGTTTGTGCTCTGATTTGAGAATCACTCTTTTTGTTTTCTTCTCTATTAATTCCGAACCCTCATCATCAAATGAAACTTTAAGACCGGTACCTCCAACAAGTTGAGATACACTGATGAGGTTATGCTGTAGTCCTTCAACATATGCAACTTTTCTAATCGTGAAGTCTCCATTTGTAATCATCCCATAACCTTTTATTGTCTCGTATGAGTTGTTCCCGAATTTGACATTCCCGCCATTTGGAAGAGATCGAAATTCCCTCAGCTCTTCCTTCCTCCCTATCATGTGACGTGAGCAACCACTGTCAATATACCATTCTTCGTCGAACTGCTCGTCACTGATAACCTGCAAAAATCAAGTAGATTTAGGAACCCAAAGTTTCTTGGGTCCACATGAGCCTTTCACAGGAACAGGAATAGCAAGAGAGATGTCAACAAGATATGTTCTTTTTATTAAAGTTGTTTCATCTTTCTTTTTAATGGTGAAAACTTTAATTTTGTTGGGATTTGTTACAGATGGTTTGGGTTCAGGATTATAAGTTTGGGCCTTGGCATGCTTTTGAGCATTCTTGACTGAGGAAACCTTCGATTTTCCTTTCAAGTCTGCTGAATGTTTTGGATTTTGAGTTTGAACATAATTGGATTTAGAATGGGGTTGAGAAGAATTAGAACGAGAGAAGTTAGACTGAGAAGTTTTCTTGACTTGAGGTTCTAGGTGCCCCTTTTGTTTTTGGTCATTAGTGGGACCGAACCTTGAACCTTGATTGCTTTTGCTCTCGGAACCGAACCTATGCTTTCGGTTGCTGGTGTTCTCTGAACCGAACCTTTCCCTTCGGTTGTTATTCCTTTCAGAACCGAACCTGTCCTTTCGGTTGTAACTACTTTCTTGCGTCCTCATAGTACTTTTCTCTGACTTGGAATTTTTATCATGATAAGAGAAATGGGCGTTTTGAGATCGCCAAAACTGTTTTCGTTCTGAGAGATTCTTCTTGTATCTCAGATTCCTTTGCTGCTTTTGATCCTTTACTTGCTTCGGCTGTCGGTGGATGTTGGCTTTTTGCTTTTGCTTTTTGCCAGCCAGTTCACTTTGAACTGATGATGTTTCGCTCAAAGGAGTGACTTCTTCTACAGGAACTTCTTTTGTACCACTAGTACTTGGCACGTCGAAGTTATCAGGTTTGTTTAGCGGCTCTGGCACATATCTGCCTTTGGTTTTCCAGGAAGTCCGTTTTGACAGACCAATAGTTTCGTCTGAATTATCTATAGGAGCATACCAGAAGAACTCATCGCAACCATCTGCATTATCTTTGTTTACAATGGATGTGAGTTCAGTTGTCTGATGTTCGGTTACTCCTGTGACCTTATATACCTGATTTGGTGTTGTTCTCACTTTTTGGTACACAACAGCTTTTTCTTCTAGAATCGGGGACTTATTTTGGGACAAACGAGCAATTGGATAGACTAAATGAGAGAAATAACACTTGGAGATTATTAATATATTATAAGTTCTAATATATTAATAATATTATTTGATTAGTTGATCAAAGAATTAATTTGGAATTAATTAAGTGATCAAAGGATAACTAATTAAATATATGGGTTGATTATGTAAATCATCCATATCTTGTATAGTGGGCTAAGAGGCTCCATGGATTATCAAGTTGGGTTCTACCCATAGGATGCTCCATGGATGCTCCATGGGAGTTACAAACCCATGGGTCATGGAAATGAAGAGTCATGACACATTAGGGTTTACATGGTGTAACCCTAGATGTGTCAACACTATATAAGAAGCATATTCTCCACCAAAATCGGCTATACTAAGAAACTAGAGGGCTTGGCCGATTTTGAGAAGTGTGTGTTATCTCAAGAGTCTTTCCAAGAGCATTTGGTGTTGTGTGAAGCATTTGAGGCATCACACTTGGGGTGCTAGGCTCACAAGGTTTCAAGGAACACAAGCAACAACAAGGTAAGTTATTCTATCTATGATTCAAGTTAAAATTGTTCCCCATGTATGCTAGATAGGAATATAACCTTGGAATTCAACTTAGCATGATAATTATACAAACATAGATCCAAGGTTATTAGGGTTGCATGTACACTTAGGAAGTGTTAGAATGCTCAAAACCCATCAGTGGTATCAGAGCCTAGGCTTGTTTGTTTGTTATTTGTGCTTAAAAGTTGAAGAAAGTCGAAAATTCTGCTGTCTGACTGATGGACTCGGCGAGTCCATGGGGAGGACTCGTCGAGTTCATGTGTATCTTCAACCTACTCGGCGAGTAGGTTTATGCACTCGGCGAGTAGGGTCGACAGAGTGCAGAATTTCGACTTCAGTTCCTGGAAATGGATTAGAAACATTACCCTAAATTGTTTTGGTACTTGAAAACTTGTTTTAGAAGGTGTAATGTCTTTTCTAACTCATTTACAACAACTAGTTATCAAAATTACAAAGATTAAATGTGATTTTGATTCTTGAAAGTGTTCATATTCATATTCTTGTTCTTATGATGTTTAGATGATCATAGGAATTATTTGTAACCTATGTGGTAGATTAATTCATGATCATAATGTGTTTTAATGGAGTCCATAACTTGTCCTCAAGTTATGGAAAACCAAAAGTCTCTTGGATTAAAAACCATTAAAAGAACACAAGAGTTAGGAAAAATGAAAAGTCCTCATTTTATTACTCTATTAAACTCATAAGTTACAAGAAATGAAAAGTTTTGAAAGTTTACAAAACTTGCCCTCAAGTTTTGGAACAAGTAAAGTTAAGTTAAAACTTTAGTTCCAACCCCTAGAATTTTAAAAGTTAAAATTCAACCCTTATACTTATATTATTATGATTTAATAATTATATATATATATATATATATATATATATATATATATATATATATATGTATAAGAACAAAGTCGTCTTACCGCTAGTACGCCTCATTCACGAAGTCGGTCTATAAGGTGGGTATAAGGTTGTTGCCTATAAAATGGTGACTTAATGGGTGTCCACTCTCACCCACCGCTTGCTTGATCGGTGGAGGGTCGTTAGCCGAACGGGTAAGACAATGACTTATTAATTCTCATTCAAAGTATGATGAATATTATAAAGTAACTAAATATTTTATTAAATTCCCAATCTTAGTTACTTTAGGAAAAATGTGAATAAGGTGCTATTCCATGAAATTACACTTTACACTTTGATTAAGTCGTTGGTGGAGCGTGTGTGGTTAACCGGCACACTAACTTGGACTTAACAAGGTAGGTAAAGGGTGACTTAGGGTTTATTATAGTATCGATGGAGCGTGTGTGGTTAACCGGCACATCGATTGAGTGATAAACTTTAAGGGTACCAAGTGATTTGCATGGTTACTTCACACCTCGTTTTGTGATCCTCGGTATCCCAGTCACAAAACTTGGAGGGCACACTCGAGATTGAAACATGCCTTTGAAAAGTTCATTGAATCTCAAAGAATCTAGGAATTTCTAAGAACCATTCAAAAACCTAATACTAAAATATTGCGGTTTTCATGGTGGAAATTGGTGAATCGTCATTCACCTACCTTTCAAATATGATATAGCTTAGATTACGACATACCTCTTCTAAGTTATATTATATTGTGATTGGATCCTAGCCTTAATATTACATCTGGGTGTTTTATTAAGGGCTCTCTTATATCTAAACTAATCTTGTTCTCTTTTCTTCAGATGTCTTTCAACAATGCTTCTGGCTCTAATCCTAATGGCTCCTTTACCCTTATGAACTTGTGTGGGAAAGTCACCTTTGATGGATCCAACTTCAATGAGTGGATCAGAAACATCAGGATGATTACCCGCTACGAGGACAAAGAATATGTCCTTGACAAGGAGCTTAAGGAGATTGATGAGTCCACTGCAACTCCTCAGGAGATCGCTGAATTTCGGGCACATGAAAGGGATGCTACGAAAGTGGCTTGCATCATGATGGCCACAATGACAGCGGAACTCCAAAAATCTTATGAGGATTTCTACCCTTATGAAATGCACCAAGATTTGATGGAAAGATACCATCAAAGTGCACGACAAGAGAGGTATGAAATCATCTGCTCCATGATAACAACCATGATGAAGGACGGGGAATCCGTCACGAGCCACATGCAGAAAATGCAAAGGTATGTGGATCGTTTGCTGAAGCTTAATGTGAACTTCCCGGAGGATCTTGCAATAGATATTATTTTGCATTCCTTACCATCGTGCTATGATCAATTCCGCATGACATATCACATGAACAAGGAAGAAGTCACCCTCAGCAAACTTCAGGGACTTCTCAAGACCGCAGAATCAGGTCTTAAGGGGAAGTCGGTTGCTATCACTCCTACTCAAAACTCTACTCCGGTTTTGGCAATCGGGAAAAGTCGAGGGAGGAAGAGAAAGAGCTCTTCTAAGGGTACCAAGGTTCGGACCCTTGATGGCTCTTCTTCAAGTGGAACCAAGAAAGGTTTCATTACTCCTTCTTCTGACCCAAAAGAGGCTGAATGCTTCTATTGCCATGAAAAATCTTATTGGAAGCGGAACTGCCCAAAATACCAGCAAGATGTGAAGGATGGAAAAGTTAAACCCAACCATGCAGGTATTTACACTATCATTTCTAATAACTCACCCCATTCTAATTCTTGGGTCCTTGATACCGGGTGTGGTATTCATATTTGTTGTGACTTGCAGGGACTAAGAAGAAGTGAGGATGTGGAGCAAGGAAGAATAAACTTGATCATCGGGAATAGGAAAGCTTTACCTGTTACCAAGATTGGAGTTTATACTTTATCGCTAAGTAGTGGGTTTAGTTTAGATTTGAATAAATGTTGTTACTCGCCAGGAATGGCAAGAAATATTATTTCCTTTCATGCTTTGTACAAACAAGGGTTTACCTTTTCATTTAATAATGAAGTTGGTTTTATTGATGCTTTCTTTAATAATGTTCTTTATTTTAAAGCATTACCTTGTGATGGTGTGTATGAAGCTGTATCTGTTGTAGATAACTTAGGAAATAATGTTTTGTGTATTGATTCTACTACTAATAATAACTTAGATAAAGCATCATTATGGCATTGTCGTCTTGGACATATAAGCAAGAAACGCATAGGCCAACTCCAAAAGGATGGAGTCTTGGAGTCGTTTGACCTAAAGTCAGATGATAGTTGCGAATCATGCTTACTTGGAAAAATGACAAAGTCGCCCTTCATAGGTTCGTGTGAGAGGGGTGAAGGTTTGTTGGACCTTATACACACGGATGTGTGTGGACCATTCAAACATGCCACAAGGGATGCTAACCGTTATTATTTGACTTTTACTGACGATTATAGTAGATATGGATATGTCTACTTGATCAAGCATAAGTCAGAGACTTTCGAGAGGTTTAAGGAATTTAAACAGGAAGTCGAGAATCAATTGGGCAGGAACATTAAGATGCTTCGATCCGATCGTGGTGGTGAGTATCTTAGTTTAGAGTTCCTCGACTATCTAAGGGAATGTGGGATAGTCTCACAATTGACACCTCCTAGGACACCGCAGTTGAATGGTGTGGCTGAGAGGCGTAATCGAACCTTGTTAGATATGGTTCGTTCCATGATGAGTCGAGCTACGCTACCAATCTCATTCTGGGGGTATGCCTTAGAGACTGCCGCCCATATTCTTAATCTAGTCCCTACAAAGAAAGTTGCCAAAACTCCTCACGAGATGTGGACTGGCAAAGTACCTAAGCTAGACCACATCAAGATTTGGGGTTGCGAGGCTTTCGTGAGATGCGAGACTCATGATAAGCTCGAACCTCGAAGCGAGAGGTGTATTTTCATCGGTTACCCACAGCGATCCTTTGGTTACCTCTTCTATAGACCCAGTGACAATGTGGTCTTTGTAGCAAGAAGAGGAGTCTTTCGAGAAAGAGAGTTTATAAGCCAAGGAGACAGTGGGAGGCAAATTGATCTTGAAGAAATTCAAGAATCAAGTGGTGAAGGAACTTCAAACTCTAGCCCTCAACTTGAGGAGGAAACTCTTGTTGAGCCAATTGACAAATCTGTACCTCTGAGACGTTCCACGAGAGTTAGGAGTGCACCTGAGCATTACTATGGATTCCATATTACTGCAGAAGGTGAGACACTTATTAGTGATGGGACACTAGTAAGTCAAGATGACCCTAACAGCTACGAGGAAGCCATGGCAGGCCCCGAGTCTGCTAAATGGAAAGAGGCTATGGATAGCGAGATACAATCCATGTATGACAATCAAGTTTGGAACTTGGTTGAAAATGTACCAGGTCGTAAGACAGTAGGGTGCAAATGGGTCTTCAAGAAGAAGACCGACATGGATGGTAAAGTACACACTTATAAGGCTAGACTGGTTGCAAAGGGCTTCTCTCAAATTCCTGGAGTGGATTATGATGAGACCTTTTCTCCGGTAGCCAATATTAAGTCTATTCGGGTTCTGTTGGCCATAGCTGCATTTCATGACTATGAAATATGGCAGATGGATGTCAAAACCGCTTTCCTTAATGGAAAGTTGGCTGAAGATGTTTACATGAGTCAGCCAGAGGGTTTTGTCAGCAACGAGTACCCTAATAGAGTGTGGAAGCTTGAGAAATCCATTTATGGATTGAAGCAAGCACCTCGCAGATGGAATCTTTGCTTTGATGAGAAGGTCAAGGAATTTGGCTTTACTAGGAGTGAAGATGAATCTTGTGTGTATGTCATGGCTAGTGGGAGTATAGTTAGCTTTTTGGTATTGTATGTGGATGACATACTACTCATAGGAAACGACATTCCAACCCTGCAGGAAGTAAAGTCCTGGCTTGGGAAGTGTTTCGCTATGAAGGACCTTGGTGAAGCTGCCTATATTTTAGGGATAAGAATCTTGAGAGATCGGAGTAAAAGACTAATTGGACTTAGTTAGAGTACCTACTTGGATAAGGTGCTGAAAAGATTCAGCATGCGGGATTCCAAGAAAGGAGAGTTACCCATCCAGAGTAACACCAGATTGAGTAAGACACAAAGCCCTAGCACTGAGGCTGAGATAGCAGAAATGAGTCGAACACCTTACGCTACGGCTGTAGGATCGATCATGTATGCTATGACGTGTACTCGAACCGATGTAGCTTTTGCCTTGAGCATGGTTAGCAGGTATCAGGCGAACCTTGGCAAGGCACACTGGACTGCGGTAACGAATATCCTCAAGTACCTACGGAGGACTAAGGACTGGGTTCTTACCCTCGGTGGGAGTGATGACTTGAGAGTTGTAGGGTATAGTGATGCTAGCTTCCAGACTGATAGGGATAATTTCCGCTCTCAGTCGGGCTGGGTCTTTACCCTAAACGGAGGAGCAATTTCTTGGAAGAGTTCCAAGCAAGAGACAGTGGCAGATTCTACTTGTGAATCAGAGTATATTGCAGCTAGCAAGGCAGCAAAGGAGGCGATATGGCTGAAGAACTTCATTGGAGACCTTGGAGTTGTACCAGCTATTAAAGAGCCAATGGAAATTTTCTGTGATAGTGAAAGTGTTGTTGCCTTAGCCAAGGAACCAAGGGATCATGGGAGATCCAGACACATCGACAGAAAATACCATTTCATTAGACATCGGATCGAAGAAGGACACCTCGTGGCAAAGAGGGTATCATCAGATGAGAATCCGGCAGATCCCCTCACAAAGGGACTGACTCGGGTTAAGCATCTTCAGCATGCTCGGAGCATAGGGCTGAAGGATGATATTAGATTTAGTAGTTAGATAATCTCGAAATTTGTAAAGTGTAATTGACATTTGATGATGAATAAAAGTGTTTTATTTATGAGTAAAGTGTTGCTATATCTTGTCGATCGTTTACTATATTTCTTTTGCATGTTTTGACTTCCAGAATAATTTTGTTTGGTATAACATATTATTCAAACCTCCACAGTCGGTCATATGTTGGAAGTAGATATGAATCAAGACTGTCATGTTTGGTTGTAGAGGTCTTGGACAAGGCTACAACAATCATGAGTGCTCATAAGTTCTGAGTATTGGACTCAACCCACGCTCACTGGAATCACTTCATGGAATTCTATCTCGAGTGATCGTGAGACGGTAATATCATATAAGTCTTCAAACCTAGAGATATGATTTGTTACTTACAAGTTGGTTATGCATTGACTGTACGAAACCGCATTGGTAACTCGATGTTATAAAACGTACTTTTGTGTGTAATTCAATGAGTGGTAGAACAAACATATGATTCAAAGTTTATCTGTTCCTTCTTGGATTAGAAGCTGATATCTGGGCCCCTCGATGATTTTGTTTTGACCCATGTACCGGGCCCGGTCAGAATTAAGTTGATGTGTTCAATTAAGTTCTATGTCAAACAAATCGGAAATCGGGAAACAAATGCTGGACAATAAGCAAGACAATGTTCCATGTATTTGTCCGGCTGATATCTAGAACGGAGGATTATATGATCACTTATCTTAAATGGCGTACCATCATCTTCTCAGTTCCGAGAAACCTTGAAAAGAGCTACGATTGCCGGTCGGTTCCTGAAGTACTAGAGATATAGTTATTAGACTTATCCAAGTGGGAGACTGTTGGATAAGGTGTCTAAGTCCATAACTATTTCAGGTGTGTACTTGACCCGACCCGGCATGGTCCATTTGGGTTGCATGGCACCATGCAATTGGATAGACTAAATGAGAGAAATAACACTTGGAGATTATTAATATATTATAAGTTCTAATATATTAATAATATTATTTGATTAGTTGATCAAAGAATTAATTTGGAATTAATTAAGTGATCAAAGGATAACTAATTAAATATATGGGTTGATTATGTAAATCATCCATATCTTGTATAGTGGGCTAAGAGGCTCCATGGATTATCAAGTTGGGTTCTACCCATAGGATGCTCCATGGGAGTTACAAACCCATGGGTCATGGAAATGAAGAGTCATGACACATTAGGGTTTACATGGTGTAACCCTAGATGTGTCAACACTATATAAGAAGCATATTCTCCACCAAAATCGGCTATACTAAGAAACTAGAGGGCTTGGCCGATTTTGAGAAGTGTGTGTTATCTCAAGAGTCTTTCCAAGAGCATTTGGTGTTGTGTGAAGCATTTGAGGCATCACACTTGGGGTGCTAGGCTCACAAGGTTTCAAGGAACACAAGCAACAACAAGGTAAGTTATTCTATCTATGATTCAAGTTAAAATTGTTCCTCATGTATGCTAGATAGGAATATAACCTTGGAATTCAACTTAGCATGATAATTAGACAAACATAGATCCAAGGTTATTAGGGTTGCATGTACACTTAGGAAGTGTTAGAATGCTCAAAACCCATCAAAACTCAGAGTAGTCAACTTCATCCTCTACAGAAATTTCACTTATATCATCATCCTCATTAAGCTTAGACGCGTTTTCAACATCTATTTTATTTTCTGAGCTCAAGTTGGCGTTCAATGAGTCAAATTTTTGTATGGTTTCGGTCCTTAGTTTCAGTTTATCATTTTCATCCAAAAGGTTTTTCAGCATGTCCTTATGGTCCTTGGATTTTATGAAAGATTCAATTTTGTCTAGACCATACATGTAGGTTGGATTCACATCATCAGACGAAACTACACTTTCGCAATTATATGCTTCAGCGTCGATTTCATCCTCCTTGAATTCAAGGAAGGGCAAAATCATGCGATGAATTTTCTGTCCTATTTCACAGTTCAAATGAAGTTGAGTGATGTTAGAATAAAGACGCTTAGTAATTAAACAAAACACATTTCTTTTTTTCAAAAGTTTCAAATTGTCTCTTTGTAAATAAATGTTTTCGTCTTTGGATTTAATCAGCTCTGACTCCTTCAGCTCTATCCACATCCTCCGTTCCTCACTCTTTGATGATACCCTGCTTATTTGGTCAGTTAGGTTAGAATTGGTGACCCGTGTTTGAGTTAAACTGCTATCTAGATTTGAGATTCTTGAGTTTAAGCTTTTCAATTCTTTTTCATATGAGTTTTGTGGGACTTTATATGAAATAAAAGAGGATTGTACCTTATTGATTAATTCATCAAGCTCATTGAATTGCACGCTGAGAGGTTTTGCTGTGAAGCATAAGTCCTCTCGCTCCTTCGTTTCTTCATTCCCACCGTTTGTATTGTATCCCCTCATTTGAGATACATCCGTCACCATCAAGCACTTCCCACTGCTTTCTTCACCTCTAGCAACATACGCCTTTCCATGAGATGGCTTCCTGACTTCATCATCCTCTGAGTCGGTTGACCAGACCTGCACACCACCGAACTCATCATCCGATGCCGAACCCTGCACAATTAAAGCATTCATTGAAGGGTTAGCAGTAGCTTTCTTTCTCTTGATATCTTCCAGCTTTTTCATCAGCACAACCTCTTCATCATTTTCCTCGTCCTTCTCTGTCATTTTCTTCAAGACACAGTCTTTTGCATAGTGGTTCTTTCCCCCACAGTAGTAGCAGTTCACACCAGAATCTCCTTCAGCTTTCGGCTCTTTCTTTGGTTCTTCTGCCTTCGGTTCCTCCCTCACCTTTTTAGAAATATAGCTTCCCTGCCAATTCTGATTCTTATTTGTAGGGAATCTTTTCTTAATGAACCTCTTTGGATTTGACACCATCATTGCATAATCTTTAGATGTAAGATCATAGTCTTCTAAGTTGAGATCTTCATCCTCTACTACACTTTTGCTTTTGGATAGAAGAGCCAAGGATCCCAAGCTTGAAACCACACTTTTCTCTTGTAAGACTATCTTTTCTTGGGATTTCAGAATCCCTACTAGCTTTGCCAAAGAATAAGATTTGAATTGATCATGAGCTTTAATAGTGGACACAAATGCTCTCCACTCAGATCTAAAACCATTCAAAAAGGTAACCTTTTGTTCAATCAGCTTCCTTTCTATATCGTGTTTGATCATCTTAATAAGAAGATGATTGAAGCGATCGAACGTCTAAGTAACAGTTTCATCGCGATTCTGCTTAAATTCGCCAAACTTTGATAAGAGTAAAGTCTGAATGGAATGCTCCAGATCTTCATCTGTGGAATATAACTCTCGCAGCTTATCCCAGATTTCTTTAGCAGCGCTGCATGAACTCACTAGCCTGAACGTATCGGATTGAAGAACGAATCGAATCAGTCTCAATGCTTTAATGTTGCACTGAAACTTTTCCTTTTCGTCTTGAGCAACATCCTTTACGTCTTTTAACAGATCATTGTACTCTTTCTGAGTTTTAATGATTTTTGACGTTGCAGAATGAGCAAATGGTCCAGAAACTATTGCTTCCCAAATAAGGTATCCATTGTCTTCCGATCCAATGACATAATCTTCGAAGTGATGTGCCCAGACTTCATAATCCTGGGTGTAAAGAATAGGAATCTTTGTCGTTGATCCGATGTTGTTTGAGATATTGATGGGATTTGATTGTGACTCGTCCATGCTTGATCGTTTAACCTGTTTGAAAGATCAGACTTGTAATGAATAATATTAGGGCAAAAAAAATAAATGTCGAGTTACGTCAATTATGGAATGACGGCTCAATAAATATTAGTTAATGCGGAATAACCCTAATCGCAAACTCTTTCACAGAAAAGATGTGTATGAATTACACAGCCTCCTGCTCTGATACCAATTGATAAGTTATTAATTAACTTGATGATCGATTAGATCTATGTAACAGGTAAGCGATGAATATAAAAACAGTAAATAACCCAAGAATGAATCAAGATGTGTCGAATGATTAGATTACTCAATCCTCAGCAGAGCTCGACTAAGAACTTCCGTTGTAGAGGATACTTAGGGTTACAAAAACAAGAACGATAACTTTGCTGAACAAATAAACCTCTAAACGTTACTCATCGTTCTCCCATTCTAAGATGCATGCAAGCACCTATATATCCAAAACCCTACTAAACTCACGGATGGACAGGCCCATACCGGAGAGACATACTTGACTAACTAACGAGCCCAATAGACGCAACACAAAATACGACCCAACACACCTAAATATCCTCCAATGGTACCACTATGGAATTATAACATCCTATTTCGGATCGTCCGTGATTAGGGTTCGTAGGCTGCAACCCGGGCATGAGGAATTCTCGAGGTTGCGATGAGTTGCTAGAAGCGTAGGGCATCTTGTCAGCTTTCCGTGGATATGAGGTTCATTGGAAACAAAGTTATATCGAGGAAGAAATGGAAGTTTGAAGTTTTGGCAGGATAAGTCCCTTATTTGTGAAAGGTGGCAGTTGAGTACGTTGGGCGTACGTGTGTACGCTTAGTGTACTCATGTGCGTGATTTTTAAGCAGGAGCCACCTAGTACGTTGGGCGTACGAGGCACAGAGTGAAAACCCTAATTTGGGTGTGTCCCTATATAAATGATATGATGGCCTCATTCCTAGCCACCATTCTCAGTCAACAAATCCTCTTAAACCCTAAACCTTCGTTCATAGAGCTTGTGAGTGCATTTGAGAGCCTTTATGTGATTTTGTGTGTTTTTTGAGTAAAGAAGAAGCTTTGGAGAAGAAGGAGTGATAGTCCTGGCCCTTGGATCTGAGCATATCTGTTTTAGGAGCTTCATGTGGAGGCATAAAGTTTCAAGCTTTCTCACTCTTTTGTTTGGTGCATCATAGTAGAGTATTTTAGGGTTTTTGTCCCAAAAGTTGGAGACTTTATGAGTTATTGAGCTCCAGAGACTATGATCAACCCCCTTTGGGTGTATTTAGTGGTGTTGAGTCATAAAAATCAAGACTTGGACGTTAGGATCAAACCATGCATGAGATATGACCATTTTAAGCTAAGAAAGTAAGAGTTTTGTGTGTTTGTGACCTCATCGGCCATGCAAAGGCTTAAAGTCACTGACTTTATGGAGTAAGAGCTATTAGCACTACTAGAAAAGCAACCTTTTACGACGCTCATTGCGCATCGTAAAAGGCTCAGACGATGCGCAAATGCGCGTCAAGGAAGGCCCTGTCATAAAGAGAGACGACGCGCATTTACGACGCGCAATTACAACGTGCGTTTACGACATGCAATGCGTATCAAGGAAGGCCATGTCATAAAGGAATACGACACGCATTCACGTGTCGTAACCTTACGACGCGCGTGTTAATGGCACGCAATGCGTATCAAGAAAGCCCCTGTCAAGAAAGGCCATGTCATAAATGAAGATGACACACATTTTTGCGTATCATAATTTTAAATGTTTAAAAAAAGTATTATTTATAGATTTACTAATTTTCAAATTAAATAATACCTTAAAAGTCTCATAATACAAAATAAAATACCATAAATAACAAAGATAATTCATTTCACTAATATGTCAAATACAAATAATTATTCCAATAGTGAGTAAATGTTATAAAAAAATGAACTCATTTATATACAAATAACTGCATTCTACTTTAAAATTGTAACTAAAGTACTTGTGGATGAGGATCCATTTGAACAAAAGCAACATGCATTTTTCCATAGATTTCTAAGCTGCTTGCTTCCATTTTCTTGCCCTCCTTTGCGATCTTTACCATCTTCTTTTGCATAATCTGAAAAAACCAAACCATGAAGTATAACATTTTATTATTAATGAAACAAACCTTATAATTTGTTGAAGAAAGTTGTTTTATAATTGCATGGGTAACCTGTCTCTCAAGAGTTGCGAGACTCCTTGTGTGCATGGGTGATTGTGGGAGGACACTGTTTGATGGAGGGACACCAACCAGACCACAAATCAAAGTCTAATTTCACACATGTAATGGTTGTTGAAATGTAAATAATAATAATATATAAAATGGAGAAAAGGGAAAAAGGCATTAAGGAAGGGTATTAATATTTAATACCATGAATCCAAGTAACAAGATGTCATAATTGTAAGCAGAAGGGTTTTTAAGATTGAATTCTTTCTGTTATCCATTTGTGCAGCTACACTATGGTCAAAAAAAGTACAAGGATGCTATCATCAGTGCTGGTATTATAGCAGTGAAAATATGAACTGCTGGAACCTTCACCATATCTTGAAATAACATTAATCTTTAGCTTCTAATAAAGGTACAATCTACCTTCATTTCCTCACCCATAATAGTAGCATACTTCAATTTTTTAATGATGATATTAATATACTACCAATATTTACATTTCTTTACCAATAATAGAAATGTACTTGTAATTTCAATATGTATGTATGTTACTACTATGGGTAGAAAACAAAGTACATTGTTATTATAAAAAATACCTTAATGACTGTCCAATGGGACAAAGATCCAGGTTCCCAAGGAAGGGGACAAAAAAGGGGTCTAGGAACACCAGGAGGAACATCTCTAGTAACTCCCTAAAATATCCAACATGGAACTCACTAATAACTCCCTAAAATATCCAACATAAGATCACACTGAATGAATTATCTCTCAAAAGGAAAGTCAAAACATTAACAAGTGCATCTGCATGTACCTTAATAGCCTCTTGCATAAAGAACACTAAAATCAACATGCCAAAAAGTTCACCACCAACCCTTGTGAATCTTGTGATGAGTGTGTAAGCATCGAGTATAGGAAGAACACACAACATCACAACAATCCATACACAAACCCTAAAAACAAGAAGAATATGTATATTATCATAAATACTTAAAAATATTTCTAGAAGGTTCTATACCATCCAACCCATGCTAGAAACAGTTGCCTCCCCAACATCACGACATTTTAGAGCAAAAAACTATAATTTCGTGTAGCAATAGAACAAGAGTGACGATTAATTCAAGAAATTGAACCTTTGGATTCTATTTGGAAAGATGGCGACTTCGAAAATTGAACCTGTGTTTGGTTCAAAGCAACAATATCAGACACCACGTGCAAGGGGTAAAAGAGGAACAAGGGCACCAAACCTGTGTGTGACACTTCTCCTAACATAATGATCACAATCACACATACACCTTAAAAGAGGGACAACTAACAACCTTGCATAAGGAACAATTAACAGTTGTCACGTTGAAATTCAAGAAACTATAAAACTATAAAAGTTATAAAATAGCAAACATAATTGTATTATTAATCTATTAGGTATTTACTTATCTAAATTTCTTATTATAACTTATAAATTATATGTACATTTTGATGAAGGCCGAAACTGGAAATTGATTCCGCAAAAAAATCAATTTGTGATTAATCTACCTTTCCTATGAAAGAAGTTGTAAGAATTCAGAGGAAGAAGAATATTTTCTAAGGATTGTGCACGTCTCCAACCACCTGCAATTAACTGAAATTAATCGAAAAGCAATAAGTAGAAAAGAAATTACTTTTACAAATCATGCAATCAAAAGCATGGATATACAGAATCATAAGTACCCTTGTAGTGAAAGAAGGAATCCCTGTAAGTGGGACCTAAAGAAGCAGAACCACCTTTGGTCTCATGTATAGATGGAACGGCTACACTAATAGAAGCCTGCTCTTCATTTGAGATGTTGACTGCAAAAACAAGTCAGGTAATCAGAATAACAAAGTTCCTTAGTTTATTTGTTTATTATTCTTGTATCTGTATATTGTCTTCTGATATTGCAAATAATGTTATCTGCAACATAAAATAGATTAAGCAGGAACCAATAACCCCTACCTCCCCTGATGCTTCTTCCCCCTCCGACTACTGTTTGGTTATTAACAATAACCCCTAAACTCTACTTCACCCTACAAAAATGAATACATTAAATAAATATATAGATTTAAATTTAGTAAATTAATCCAGAAAATGTAAGAAAAATGTAGAACAAGTACCTCTGTGGTGAAATGAGTGTGTGCAAGAGGATCAAGAAACTCATCAAATGTCTTCTTGTAAAACTCACTGTAAGGATCTTTTTCAATTCTTTTGGATTCCTCATCAGCATTTCCATTATATAAATTAACAAATTGTTAAGAAAACAAATGGCTCAAAAAGTTTAAAAAAAATCACTTTTTTAAATTACCCATATCGGTTTTGTCTCATTGGCCAATTCCCAATCCCAGTAATTTTCAGTTTTTGTTTTCTGCTTCTTCTCACCCTGGAAAACAAGCATTACTTTTTTTATAAATAAATCATACAAAAGCACTGTAATTTGATGATCAACACTTTTCATTCTATCTGTGTATCTGAAAGACATTATAATCCCATGAGTTTAAAATATCATAATATATGAAAAAACAAATACATAAGTTATAATACAGAATAAGAGTATAAGACAAACTATTTTTGACTTAATCCATAAAGAAGTTAATACAGAAAGTCAGGAAAATGAGGCTTTCCCTACTAAGTCCAACTTCTTAGTTCTTACAAATTTGCCCTGATTCAATTCTTCTGTTTTTGAGAAAAAATAAGTTTATTAAATGTTACTGAGTTAATAACTGCATTGCAATAAATTATGGTTTATATACCTATATATGAGCTGAAGAAAGCAATGACCAGCTGCACCATTTGCACCTAGAGAGAAAAAAAGGAACCTGAAGCTCAACATCGATGTGATAAGCTCCTAGCTCCATTGCTAAACACAGATCATCCAATCGACTCTTTTCATCCCTATTATATTGACCACCTTCCCATATTGTTCTAGAAAATAACATAGAATCAGAAACCTTTTGAGGAAGATAAACTGTTAGAAGATCATTTAAGATGAAGGCTATTCTTTTGATCTATGATAGAAAAAAAAAGAATTGCCTTTATCTTGAAGAAAGGTTCCAACTTGTGTTTGAATGCTACCTACTATAGAAAACAAGTGACTTTTGGAATGAACTAGCGTTTCCTGCTTAAACAGACAAACAAAATTACATCAGATTAGCCCTATAAACATCATACATACACATATACTAGCTAGAGTACTTGTGTCTCTAGATTGAATATATACTCATCTCCAAAATAGTTGACTGCAGGTGGTAATTCTGAATTTGAATCCTTACAACATGGGATGAATTAGTGACTTAAATTCTGGCTTCCGACATCTACAAGCTGAAAAGAAATATATATCATTATCATGACATAACTCAACAGTTGAGAGAAACATAAGGATTGCTTACATATATCATTCTATTATGTCTTGATATCATTAACCGAGAAGAATCACAAGTAATTATAATGGAATGGGCAGAAGGTCTTCTTTAGCACAATACACCTAGTGAGGGATTGCCTTCTGTTCTTTCAGACACACAATACACCCGGTGAAGCTCTTCTTTAGCACCAGCATCACTTGTCCCCATAAACTGCCACTTGCTTCTTCTTAAACGTGATTGAGCAGCTTGCTCAACTGCAACTTCCATTTGCTTAATTTGCCCATGTAATCACCACATTGCTAAATCCCCTACACAACAAACCAAACAAAACAAAAATCAACATCAAATATTAATTAGCAAAAACAAAAACAAAAAAAGTCAAAAATACCCTTTAGGTTAACAAGAGAGGTTCTCATTCCAAAAACAGATGGAGAAGAAGAGAACAGTCTTCGTACCTGATTTAGGGAATAAAAGAATCTTTAAAAATTGAATGTAAGAGAAAGAAATCTAGGGCACATACATGAAGAAGAAGATAACAACTTTCGAACCTGATGCCTCCTCCGTTTTTGTTTTCCGCATTCTGATGCTTCCAATCGTACCTTGAACCTCTGACTTTCGATCCCAAATCCGACTTGCAACCTTCGATTTCTGATCTTCAACCTGTAATTCGAGTCATAGTTCTGAATCTCATAAAATTAACCTTGCTACCTCCTATTTCTGATGAAAGAGGAGTCTCAAATCTGAGAGAAAAATGAGGAGTCGCTGGCTCAAATTAGAAACCCTAAAAGATGGATGACATAGGGAAAATCAGAAAGGTATGAACATACCATTCAATAACCAGAAAATGGACTGAGAGGAGGGGGATGTTAGGGCTAGAAACTAGCTTCCAATCTCCTTTATCAACATCATATCGATAAAGATCGCCAAAAACATATGTCTGTGTAATATATCAACCTTTTTCAAAGTAAATTCAAGCATAATTTCAGAGAAGGTCACATGAATTCATCTATAAGACATAATGTCCAATTGTTGATATCATCCATCCCTAAAGTCACCGACATGGCGTCTTTTTTCTTTGGAACCATCGCCGTTGCCTCATAACTTCGGAGATGGCGTGCCTACTGTTGCCTTGATCGACGTCGACGACCGGGAATGGTACCTAACGATGGTCGAAGTGTGAGGGAAGAAGAAGGTGGCAGTCAATGTCGGGAGGGGAAGGAAGGAGCCGATAATTAGGGCAAGAAGGAAAGAAGAAAAAAGGAAGGCGGGGTTTGTAATTTTTTAGGATTTCATTTCCCCCTAGTTATTAAAGGATGGAACGCTCCTTGTATTAAAATTTATAAAGCGACACTCTTAGACGACACGCGATTTATTATAGGTGCCCTCCGTGTTTTTTTTGTTTTTATTTAGACACTAATTTAAGGGCACGCAGTAATGCGCGACATAAATCCTTCAATTTTTTGAAGAGATGAATTTTTTTTAATATCACTCTCTTTTACGTAACATAAATCAATGAGTGTCGTGGTTTGTGCGTCGTAAAAGGGTATTTTTCTTGTAGTGTAGGGAGTCCAAATCTGTGATATGAGCCAAGGTCTTAACTGATTAATACCAAATGAGTAGAAAGAGTGAATCTGGGAAGTACGCTAAGCGTAATTCCAATACGCCCCGCCTACTGACCAAGTGTCCCCGATGGCCAATCTGGATTCGTGAGTATGCTGAGTGTACCAAAGGAGGTACGCCCCATGTAAACTCACTATAGACTTTTGGGCTAAGTCTCTTTTTGGGCCTTGAGTGTTGGGCCTGGAGTTTGGACTTCTTGAAATAGAGTTTTGGACCAGAGGAATATATATGTGCTTTGGGCCCTTGAGTTGGGCTTGCCATTTAGATTTGAGAGTTGGGCCTCGGGAGAGCCCATTTATTATTGGGCCTTTGTGGGCCCAATGGGTCTTAGGTTATTGATAGGCTGGTTAGTGGACTACCTTTAGACCTAATGAGTGAGAGTTTGGACCTAGTTCCTAATTGGGTTAATTATGGGTTTGGCTCAGAGATAGAGGTAGGTGTGCAACATCAGCATTTATAGGGGTTGTTCATCATCAGTGGTGAGTCTTCTCACTATACTTACCATGAGTAGTATCTTTGTGTGATTGAGATGTCTTATGTGCTTACCTATGATATTCTACATTATGTCTTTGTGATTCATGCTGAGTGTTATTATTATGAGCTTAATGAGTTAGGACCGGAGGGTCCACCCGAGTTTTGGGGCTGGAGGGTCCCACTGAGACACAGTGACCGGAGGGTCTTATCTGAGTATAGCCATGAGAGGCTATTGAGATATGTGTGGTATTTTGGGGAACTCACTAAGCTTCGTGCTTACCGTGTTATGTGATATGTGTTTCAGGTCTTCTCATGATCATGGGAATGCACCGGCTTGATTGTACACACCAGAGAAAGAGTTATGTTTTGAGGATCCTGGAGTATTAATCAAACAATTATGGAGTTACATTTTGTAAATTAAACCAATTAGATTTTTGTGGAATGTGTTATGAGAATTGTGTGATTTAAAATGAAAAATTTTTTGTTGAAAATTTACGGTGCTACAAGTTGGTATCAGAGCCTTGGTTTAGAGGATTTGGATGCACCTTCGGGTATATCTAGACTTAAACTGAAGAAATGATTTTTTTCTAAAGCGAGCAAGAGTTTCTAAGAGAAAACGAAAAGGCGCAGTGTGTACAAGCCAGAGCCCGAACGGTGATTTCCAAAAATACCCTTACTTATTTGCATGCAATAAGATAGGCTAGATATTTCATATTTTAGGGGTAGAGTTGCCTAATTTGTGATGCCTTAGCCTAGGAATTTTTCTAACACCGTAAATTTTCAAACAAAAATTTCATTTTAAAATCACATAATTCTCATAACACATTTCACAAAAATCTCATTGATTTAATTTACAATACGCAACTCCATAATTGTTTGATTTATATTCCAGGATCCTCAAAACACAACTCTTTCTCTGGTGTGTACAATCAAGTCGGTGCCTTCCTGCGATCCTGACAAAACCTGAAACACATATCACATAACACGGTAAACAAGAAGCTTAGTGAGTTCCCCAAAATACCACACATGTCTCAATAGCATTTCATGGCTATACTCAGATAAGACCCTCCGGTCAATGTGTCTCAGTAGGACCCTCCGGTCCCAAAACTCGGGTGGACCCTCCGGTCCTAACTCAATAAGGTCATAATAATAATACTCAACATAATTCAAAAAGACATAATGCAGAATATCACAAAATGCTCATATCTCATGCATGGCTTGATTCCAACGTCCAAGTCTTGATTTTTATGATATTACACAACTAAATACACTCAAAGGGGTTGATCAAATTCTCTGGAGCTCAATATCTCATAAAGTCTCCAACTTTTGGGACAAAACCCTAAAATACTCAACTAAGATGCACAAATCAAAAGAGTGAGAAAGCTTGAAGCTTTATACCTCTATATGAAGCTCCCAAGATAGATATGCTCAGATCCAAGGGCTTGGACTCTCACTCCTTCTTCTCCAAAGCTTCTTCTTCACTCCAAGGACACACAAAAACACTCAAAGGCTCTTAAATGCACTCACAAGCTCCATGAACGAAGGTTTAGGGTTTAAGAGGGTTTGCAATCTGACGATGGTGGCCAGGAATGAGGCCATCTCATTCTTTATATAAGGACACCCCTCAACTAGTTTTTTTCTTTATATAAGGTTTAATTATGATTTATTAATATATTATGAGAATAATATATTAAAGGAGAAATCATATTGTTTAATTAATATTATTCAATAATTGATAAAGAATTAATTTTGTGGCTAAAAGAGATTAATTAAACTTAGGGGAATGGAATTGTAATTATAAGATAATTGCAATTGGGCTATGGATCTCCTTGGAATAACAGGTTGGATAAATTCTATGGGGAAGCCCATTAGAAATCATCCAAGGCATGTTCTAGAAGGGGTCCATGGGCTGCTTAGGGCTTAAGCAGTCAAATTAGGATTCCTTTGTTAGATAACCCTAATTTCCTACCTATTTAAAGAACCCTTAAGACCAAAAAACGTGGCTAAGTGTTCCTTTAGGGTTTCCAGCAGTTTTTGGTGCCTCCTCTCTCCTCCCTCTTCATCCAAGTTGCTTTGTGGTGTTTGGGACTCCATTAGAGGTGCAACACTTGAGGCACTAAGCTTTCTGAAGCCAAGGATTGATTGTTATTGCTATATAACAATCAAAGGTAAGATCTAAACCCTAATTTCAGTTATAGTTTATTAGATATAGGGTTTATGTCTTTGGATTATCAATTGCATGTTCATTTGACAAACTAGATCCAAAGCTATTAGGTTTGCATGTACACCATAGGAATGATGTATTACTCTAAACCCATAAGTGGTATCAAAGCCCAGGGCTATTTGTTAGTGATTTTGATGCTTACTTGATCGAAAATTGGCTGAAAAATGATTTTTTTTTTTGAATTTTGGGGCTGGACTCGCCGAGTGCACTGGGTACTCGACGAGTCAACGAGTCTGGCAGCGTTTTTGGCGATTTTCTTGCTGTTTTGGCTTGGGATACTTACCATAAACGTTTTTAATTCATAAAATCCGATTTTTATTGATATTGGGTGATTATCGTTTCCAAAATAGAAGATAATTGTCAAAATTTTAGATAATCTTTTGTTTTATTAGATAAAGATTGATTGTTTGTAATTTAGATTTGAATTATCTTGTGAAAAAGTTTCAATTTCCCCCTTTAGGTTTTATAATCTAAATTTGAACTTAAAAGTTTTGGTTTTGAAATTTAAATAGTTAAACCCTAATGTTTTGAAAAGTTTCAAAACTTGCCCTCAAGTTTTGGAATTTAAATTTTTGAGTAAAAGTTTAATTTTGAAATATTTAAATTCTAAACCCAAATGTTTTGAAATGTTTTAAAACTTGCCCTCATGTTTTGGAATTTAAAATTTTGATTAATAGTTTAATTATGTAATATTTAAATTCTAAAACCCTAGTATTTTGAAAAGTTCAAATTACACCCTCATGGTTTTATTAAGTTAATTAAAAGTTTAATTAAAAGACAAAGTTAATAAAACCACCTAGTATTTTAAAAGTGTAAAATACACCCTATACTATATATATGTAACATTAAAAGTCTAATATTATATATATATATATATATATATATATATATATATATATATATATATATATATATATATATATATGAGTAAAGAGTCAGTCTTACCGTTAGTAGGCCTCATTCACGAAGCTGGTCTATAAGGGGTGTTTAAGGAAATTGCCTATAAAATGGCGATTGAATGGGTATCCACTCTTACCCACCGCACTCTTAACTAGTGGAGGGTCGTTAGCCGAATGGGTAGGATAGGATAGAAACCTTCCGTTATAAGTATAATGAAGTACAAAGTAATTAAATGTTTTTTACAAATTCCCATATCATAGTTACTTTAGGCAAAATGTGAAATTGTATGCTAATCCATGGAATGACACTTTGTACCCTTGCCGAGACGTTAGTGGAGCGTGTATGGTTGACCGGCACACATATTTGGGTTTGGCATTGGTAGCGAAGGGTGACTCGATGTTTATCATAGATCAATGGAGCGTGTGTGGCTAACCGGAACATTGATTAGGTGACAGTAGCATTGAGTGCACCATGTACATTCGCATGGTTATTCACACCTTGTTTGTGATCCTCGGCATCCCAGTCGCAAATAGTAGGGCATAATCGAGATTAAACATGCAATTGAAAAGTTCAATGAATCTCAAAAGATCTAGGAGTTTTAATTCATTTAAAACTTAAATTTCTTTTTCGTTTTTTCATGGTGGAAATTGGTAAATCATCATTTACCTACCTTCAAATATTCTGCAACTAGATTACGACATCCATCTTCTAGGTTGTAGAGTATTGTGTTGGATCCTAGCCTTGATGTTTCATTTGGGTGTTACATCAAGGATTCTAATAAAGTTGACTTGAATTTCTCCCGTTTTGTAGATGTCTGAATCTAACAATGGTCTTCCCAAATCCCATGGAACAAGTTTTCCAAATGAAGATGATATTCCACGATATGATCGAGGAACCAGAGATCATGCTTCACTTCCTCCACCTCCTCCAATTATTCTCCCTGACCCACAAGTTCGAAGGCTTGAAAAATTCAAGCTAACTCAAGCCCTTTTGGCAAGTAAACACAAATATGGGAAACCTGTGTGTGCACACGTCTTAGAGATGAAGTCACACATTGACAGATTAAGGATGTTGGGTGTCGAGATTTCAGGTGAGTTGGTTGTTGACTGGGTTCTTCAGTCGCTTCCTGAATCATATAGTGAGTTCGTAACAGAGTACTATATGATGGAACACGACGTGACCTTCATTGATCTCACCTATTTGCTTATAGCTGCTGAATCAGCAATAATTTGGCGTGCTGGTCAAGCAAATTTTTCTGGTGAATCAAACTCCCAAACTTCAATGGACACTGGCAACATTGGAAATCCAGAAAGGGCTAAGTATGAGATTGTCCCATGTGTTGTGCCAAAGGAGTCCATTTGCTTTTATTGCCAAGAGAAGTGGCATTGGAGACAAAGCAGCCCAAACTACCTGAGTGATCTAAGAGATGGGAGAGTCAAGACGTATGGCTCTACTTTAGGTAAAATCCAATAACTAACTCTATAAGTTCCTATTCCTTGATTTTCAATACATGATGTGATAAAGATTACATTTTGATGTTTTGTAGGATCGAACAAAAGAGAGGAAGCTTAAGGGAAGAAGTGAGTTGAATCTGATCGTGAAGAAATGGATTTCGATCGCATTGCTTGAAGATCGGATTTTTGAGCTACTATGTTAGAGTTAGAATAGATTGCTTAGAAATTGAAATAGCATAGTTTTCATTTTAATTGCATTGTAAGGACAAGTTTTTCCGCAATAAAATGAATTTTGATTTCGTCTTATTTATTTATCCTTGCAATGGCATATGTGAAAATGGATGTTTATGTATCTCTAATTTTAGCAATGTTGAATTGGATGTGATTTTTGATTTTGTTATTTGTGAAATGTCGAGAATTTACCAAATAGGGAGAGTTTCTTATTGCCCCAATTTCAATTAGACAGAAACTTGGAATCATGCAACATGCATTGCGTGATGAATGAGAAACTTCATATTGGGAAATTAGACTAAATCTTTGGCAAAGTGTCAAGTGAAGGACTAAGAGATCGAGTACACTAGGTTGTACGTTGATCAAGTCCACTACAATAGTGATAAAGATATTCGTCATGATTTACTAAAGCTTAGTAAATATGATTATACTTATAAGATTAAGTGTAATTCTGAGTTGGTTGAAAGAGAACGAATAAAGAAGAATCAAGTAGGCAGAAAGATAAAAGTTTCTCCATTCTAAGAAGAAGGGATAGTACCTTTTTTTGTGTTTTGTGATAAGTCTTAACGATTAAGAACCATATCTCAATTGATCCTCTAAGTGAGTCTTAGTTCATATGTATGTCTAAGAAGAGGAATCGAGAATTGTGGAAATGGTTAAATCAAGAAGTCAATCATACTTCATTCCAATATCAAGTCTTAGAGTTATACTCCAAGATTGTGAATTGAGAGACACATCTTTAGTAGGTTTATAACACTCAACAAATGTGGAATTGGAAAAAGTCTTCTTATTCCTACACATTTAAGATTGGTAAGTTGTGATGTCTTGGATAAGACAAAGACCAACTAGAACCAATTATGTGAAGTGATAATCTTGATAAAAAACTACACTAACTCTTGAATATTTGTTTTGTCAAGGAATGTTTCTTGACAAGAGAATCTTATATGTCAAGGAGTCAGTGGGAGTCTTAATGGTCTTGAAAGGTTTCAAGAACAAATCAAGAGTTAGACCTAGTTGATCATCACTAGCACATGACTTGAGGTTTAAAGCCTATCGTGGATGACATACTCTTTTTCTGTGCCATTCCAATTGAGTTAATTATGCATGTAAGTTCTATGAGTTCTCATTTGAATGCATAAAGACGAAGCACCTTGATCAATGGAAAGTACATTGATATGAAAGGGTGATTTTATTAGAAGACATGGTGGGCATTCATGTTACCATGAGGCAAGAAATCGAGATTGAGCACGTTCGGTCTATATGAGTTTGGATTTGTCGCGAACTTTGGTTTTGGCAAATTCACATGGATAGGAACACATACACTTTAAAATCTAAGTGTCATGAGGTTTCCCTCCTTCATGAAAATGATTGTAAGGAAATGCTTTCACTAAGAGAGATTTTAAGAAGATTGCAATTGTGAAAATTGTAGTCTCAAATTCGATTATGATTACGGCATCCCTCTTCATAGTTCGAATTGTGAGATTTGGTAATTAGTCTGAACATTTGGGACTTAGTAACATAAGTTATGAATTTCTTTATACACACATGTGAGCTTTCTAAGGCAAAGGTGTATGAGGTTAAGAAGCTTAGATAAAGTCTTATCAAAGCATCAAGTATTTAGAAATATGAACTTAAGGAATTCAATAAACATTGTTTTCTAGAAGTTCAGATGTTTTCTGAATATATGTCAAAGCTAGTGGGAGCATAAGTTTTATGCTTGTATGGTAATAATCATCGTGTTAGTGGAAGCATGATTATTATTTCAAGTATTGTAAGTTATCAATATTAATTATAGAAAACAAAGAATCACTTTGCCAAGTTGTAGGGGTTAAAAAGTTGTTTTTCTATAATTAAGGGAGAGAATATTATACTTCATTTCAAATCTAAAGGCTTAGATTGTGGAATTTTAATCAAATTTAGTCAAATATATATATATATATATATATATATATATATATATATATATATATATGAATGCTGTGTTGGAATGCTTCAACATGAGAAAATTATATATATGGAAAGGATAATTGCATTCTCAAATTTTGGTTATGATTACGGCATCCCTTTTCATAATCAAAATTGTGAGAACATGGCAATTAGAAATATTATAGCAAAAGACTGGTAAAGTATCACGTCTTTATGTAAGACATTATGAATTGTGTCCCATACGCTTCGGGTATAGGATCGATTGCATATGCTATAATGTTTGATCATTCTAAAATTTTCCAAATGCTTAGCGCATTAAGAAGGAAAAAGGACTAGAACGGTTTTGGCTAAAATAATTAAACAACTATCAAAGGACGATCTAAAGTTTGCCAAGGATTTGTTGCTTGTGAGTAGTTAGAAGTATAGTATTGGATGGACCATGTTGACATTATTTTGAATAAATAAGACTCTATTTAGAATGAGTTGTCATATGGAAAATATGGAAATGTTTACATATTGGGAGTTGGATATTGAGAGTCTATGGCTAGACTAGAAACTTTTATGCAAGAAGGATGTTCAAAGGAATGTACTTTGAATGTGAGACTTCATGTCTATGGAATTGTCTTGTAACAATTTCCGATAGAATACCTTGGAATTTCATTAGCCAAGTCTTGGTGACTTTTGTGCTATGACATTATGAAAGGATCGTTGCATAAAATGTTAGAATCTGACATATTCCAAAAGTGGCAAGAATTTGGTATTCTTACACTAATGATGAGAATTGGGAATTGTGAAATGAGTTTCACTGGAAATGTTTTCAATTGATCTATTTCAAAAAGTAAGGATCATAGGTAACATAGTGTACATGCTCGGAGCATGGGACAGCTATTGTTGTAATTCAAGTAATAAGTTGATTATCCGAAACATTAAACAATGAATAATGAGTAGTCAATATGGTGTTTAAATAAAAGTGTTTTATTTACGCTCAAAAGTTTTGGAGCCATATAGGATTATGTATTATCGTTGTGTTTCATTTTGCATGTTTTGACTTCCAGAATAACTGGGTTATTCGAACCTCCACAGTCGGTCATACGTTGGAAGTAAGTATGAAGGAAGACTGTCATGAATTTGTCTGTAGATTGTCTAAAACTTTTAGACATAGCACAAGTTTGATGCAGAGTTCATGAGTGCTTTGATAAGATTAAAGTATTGGATTAAACTCACGCTCACTTGAATCACTTCATGGATTTATCATGGGTGATTAGTGAGACGATAACATTGTATATTCTTGAAACTGAGACGTGTAAGTTGTTAGTTGCTGGTCGGTTGCACATTGATGATAAGTAAACGCACCAAAACTTGATGATTTGATTAGTAGGTGCAAGCAAGCATTTGAGTCAAAAATTTATCCATTCCTTTTACCCAAAGTGGGATAAAAGCGATATCTGTGGGCCCCTCGATAATTTAGTGATGACACCCTAAGCGCCTGGCCAAGCCGGGACTAAGTTGATGTGTTCAATTGTAGTCTGTTGTCAGTCATCATAAATCAGATGTTGGGAAACAATACATAGACAGAGAGAATGATTTAAATCCATGTCACGTGTCCATACGATATCTTGGGAATGGAGGAATATATGCTCCCTTATGTAAAGGACACGCATATCTGATAAGATCAGAGTTGACAGCGGCTTTTGAAAGCTACGATTGTTGATCAGGTTCTGAAGTTATGCAAAATAGTTATTAGATTTATCCAAGTGGGAGATTGTTGGATTAGTGTCTAAGTCCATAACTATTTTGGTATGTACTTGACCCGATTATGAGCATGGTCCTTTTGGGTTGCCTTCACCATATCAGTGTGTAGGATGAATTAAGGAGAGAGAGCTTTAATTATGATTTATTAATATATTATGAGAATAATATATTAAAGGAGAAATCATATTGTTTAATTAATATTACTCAAGAATTGATAAAGAATTAATTTTGTGGCTAAAAGAGATTAATTAAACTTAGGGGACTAGAATTGTAATTATAAGATAATTGCAATTGGGCTATGGATCACCTTGGAATAATAGGTTTGACGAATTCTATGGGGAAGTCCATTAGAAATCGTCCAAGGCATGTTCCAGAAGGGGTCCATGCGTTGCTTAGGGCTTAAGCAGTCAAATTAGGGTTTCCTTGTTAGATAACCCTAATTGCCTACCTATTTAAAGAACTCTTGAGACCCAAAAACGTGGCTAAGTGTTCCTTTAGGGTTTCTGGCCGATTTTTGTGCATCCTCTCTCCTCCCTCTTCATCCATGTTGCTTAGTGGTGTTTGTGACTCCATTAGAGGTGCAACACTAGAGGCACTAAGCTTTCTGAAGCCAAGGATTGATTGTTATTGAAATATAACAATCAAAGGTAAGATCTAAACCCTAATTTCAGTTATAGTTTATTAGATTTGGGGTTTATGGCTTTGGATTATCAATTGCATGTTCATTTGACAAACTAGATCCAAAGCTATTAGGGTTTGCATGTACACCATAGGAATGATGTATTGCTCGAAACCCATCAAATACTACAACTCCCGGCAGAACAATATTCACTCTTATCGACTATTGAGTGATACAGTCCCCCCTATGGTCCTACGACACCCCCTCACTGACTCGTGAATGCTACGGCTCCCTGCAGTATCACAACACTTCTCGCTAACTAGTGAATACTATGACTCCCCGCAATATCACGACACTCCCTCGCTGAGTCATGGATACTACGGCTCCCCATAGGCTTACAACACTCTCTCGCTTATTGACTCACCATGGACTCACTCCATGGTTTTTCTTAATAATCCCAAGCAATTACTCCCACTCGGATCCACTTGCTCTCTTATCACCCCATAATCTCATCATCAAGCCCTCACTACACTGAGTTCACCAACTCATGCTCCGCAGCTCAACATAGATAGGTGCTTACACCTACCCAACTTATACACCACCACTCCTGATGTAACTTCTCATAGGTAAGGAACTTTTCTCAGCACAGATACACGCTTAGACAGTCCCACTCCGGCGACACTTAACTGATGGGTTCCCATTGGAACAAAAGTCTCTCAGTACTCCACTCGCCATCCCACAACTCGAGTGTCAACATGACCAAAAATTAGGACACCATACTCGGGCACCTCGGAACACCATCACAGCATATCACGATGTCTTGCCTCAATCACTGATCTTCCATTTACGCAACTCAAAACCTCAAAATACTCCCATCTTACAAATGGAAACATGGAGGAATCGTCAACGACTGAAAATACATTGACGAAAATCCGAAGCTCCACTCTCTACTAATCACCGCCCATACGAACTACTCATACCGACTCTGAAATTGGTTGAGAAATCAAGTGCTGCCCCTCCTGGAGTATAGATCACAATTTATACCTATACCCGCAAATCTCAACTATTGCACCCTAAAATTAGCGACCCAACCACCTCGAACTCAACATTTGCAAACCCAAAAAATCCTTAGCCATAATAAATTCTCTGACCAACGACCACCTGTCGTGGGTTCACTCATCCTTCCTTCAGCACATACTCATACATCATCTCGCCTTGCATCTCGCCTCATCCACCAATAGCCTAGGTCTCATGTGTCCGCACCGCGGATCTCCATAACCAGTTCTCTAACCGCACTTGAACGTATCGCTGATCCTCTAAATAGAATACTCAGTTCTCCCCAATTAGGCTTCGAACCATCACTGATTGGCATACCAACAATCTACTCCATAGATTGTTTCTCCAGGTATATCACACTTGACTCTTGGAACGTACCACATAATCAATTCAATGATCTTCCAGATGGAACCAAGCAACTCCAAATATCTTGTAACTTAAACAAAAATCTCAGAATCCTCCCAATGTGACTGCCTCTAGTCATCTTGAAGCCTCATACCGATATACCGTCGAATACCCCCAACTATTCTGAATTAGTCCTGACTCTCGGTCCGGAAATAATGCACTATCATGCACTTCGTCTTTGACTCCTCGACCAGCTGAAACGACCCAAAAATACGACCCAAAAATTTTCATTTTTCAATATAATCAAAACCATAATATGAGTATCATAACATAAAAACATACGCGATGTATCCCAATCATAATAAAATACTGTGCGGAAAACTGTATCATACTACATCAAATCCAAAACAACTAAAACCATCCCCAAGATAAAAGCTAAGCTGTGGTGTGTGCGATGCTGTCACCCCGAGCTCTTCCCTTTGCTCGCGGAAGTACCTGAAACCAAAACTGAAACTGTAAGCACGAAGCTTAGTGAGCTCCCCCAAAATACCACATACCATACAATAACATATAACACATATTGGGCCTTGCCCACTGCATCGGGCCGAAGCCCGGAAACTGCATCGGACCGAAGTCCGGAACTGACTGGGACCTTGTCCCCTGCATCGGACCAAAGTCCGGAACTAACTGCATCGGACCGAAGTCCGGAACTAACTGGGACCTTGTCCCCTGCATCAGACCGAAGTCCGGAACTAACTGGGACCTTGTCCCCTGCATCGGACCGGAGTCCGGAACTAACTGACTGAACATATCATAGCATATCAACTAGCATGAACACATATACTACATACTACATCGAGCCGTAGCCCGGAACACATAACACGTAACACATAAAACATAGCACATAAATCCTGTCTGAGCCACGAAGGCATCAAACATACTAGCTGCTACATCGGACCGAAGTCCGGAAACTACTGCTAACTGGACGGGCCGGCATTGTGGCCTTAGACCCGTCCCTACTTGAAGGAAACTCACCTCGTAAGCTGGCTGCTGAGTGTGTGGCTCGGGAAGCTAACGGCTGCTGCTCCTGAATCTCCTCGGCTACAAGTCCATAAGCACACTCAATCAAATACTAAACACTGCACTTGGGGTAAAATGACTCTTTTACCCTTGGTCAAAGTCAACTCTCTTTGGGCTGACTCGCCGAGTTGGGCCACCCAACTCGCCGAGTCCTACTCTCACTTCTCAGTTCTACACGCTGCTACTCGTCGAGTGTGGCATCGACTCGACGAGTACCCTCTTGATCCAAGAACTCAGACAATCTTCATCCGACTCGCCGAGCCGTATGAACAAACTCGACGAGTTGTTCATGATCCTAAGAAGATTGCCTTGGACTCGCCGAGTTGTATGAACAACTCGCCGAGTCCCTCCATCACTGAGTCTACCCTCAACTCGCTGAGTCCACTCTCTAACTCACTGGATTCACTCGACACTGATCAAAATGAAGGACTCGGGAACTCGCGACCCAACTCGCCGAGTCGTTCTTCCCGACTCGCCGAGTTGCCGCCATGCAACTGATTTTTACTCGATTTTGTTTGAATCCAACACATACAATTGATAGATCTGAGTCCAATAAGCTGATTTACCACGTAAAGTTTCCAACTTTACGTGCACAACCTCATGAATAAGGGAAATAAGGCTAAAAGATGCATAAAATGGGTAGATCTATGATTAATATGCAAAGTAACTCCAAAAAGACAGTAGATCTGGGCTCTACAACACCCCATCATTCAGATCTAAAGATATCTTGACTTATTAAGGCATTCATGCAAACATAAGGCTTGGAACAAGCATCAACTAGCTCTTAGGAGAGCCCTAATGAAAGTTTAAAGCATATAACAAGAGGGGAACTCCGAAAATACCTCAAATAACTCAGATTTGCCCTTGGATCTTTGCACTACAACTCTTCTCCTTGCTTCTTTCTTCTTCTCCTTCTTCACACCTTCACAAAATGGCACCAAAAACACTTATAAGCTCTCAAGGGAGGATTAGGGTTTTCTCACTGTGTTCTCAGGGTGAGGGAGGCGAGAATGGGGCTATAAGGTGGTTTAAATAGTGGGCAACCCGGGGATTTAGGGTTTCACCCAGACGGATGGACTCGCCGAGTCCAGGATATGGACTCGCCGAGTCCCCGGCTCACGCGTGCTCGCAGTCGCGACCCTACTCGGCGAGTCAGGCTATGAACTCGCCGAGTCCCTCTTGCAAAAATTACAACAATTACCAATGAATTAACATACCGGGAACGGGTCGTTACAATTCTCCCCCACTTGTCTCAGACTTCGTCCTCGAAGTCTGCTACGGCTGGATCTGCAAATAACTCCAGGTAGTGCGCTCTCATTTCCTCCTCAGTCTCCCACGTCCATTCAGACCCCTTCCGGTGCTGCCACTGCACCTTCACTAGCTGAATTACCTTGTTCCTCAAGGTCTTGATCTTCCGTTCCAGAATCGCGACCGGCCTCTCGATATAATTCAGGCCGCTATCAACCTGAATATCCTCTAGGGGAACGACTGCCATCTCATCCACCAAACACTTCCTCAACTGCGACACGTGGAAGGTGTTGTGTATCTGACTAAGCTCCTCAGGAAGATCTAACCGATAAGCAACCCGACCCACCTAGGCCAAAACCCTGAAAGGACCAATAAATCTGGGGCCCAATTTGCCCCTCTTCCGGAACCTGATGACACCTTTCCAAGGTGAGACTTTCAGAAGAACCATATCTCCCACCTGAATCTCCAAGTCCGAACGCCTCCTGTCGGCGTAGCTCTTCTGCCGACTCTGCGCAGTCTGCAGCCTACTACGGACCTGCTGGATCAACTCAGTCGTCTTGAGCACCACTTCGGTGCTCCCTATGACTCGCTGACCGACCTCGCCCCAACAAATCGGGGTCCTGCACTTCCTGCCATATAACATCTCAAAAGGAGGTCGATCAATGCTCGCATGATAACTGTTGTTATACGAGAATTCCGCTAACGGAAGATACGTATCCCAACTGCCCCCAAAATCTAGAACACATGCCCTAAGCATGTCCTCAAGAGTCTGAATCGTCCTCTCGCTCTGCCCGTCAGTCTGAGGATGAAAAGCGGTGCTGAAATGGAGACGAATACCCATCTCGTCGTGGAACCGCTTCCAGAATCTGGACGTGAAACGAACATCTCGGTCCGACACCACCGATACCGGCACTCCATGACGTGCCACAATCTCCCGCACATAGATATCGGCCAACTTTTCCGCCGATATACTCTCCTGAATTGGAATAAAATGGGCACTCTTCGTCAACCGATCCACTACTACCCATATCGAGTCCACTCCACGTGCGGTCCTGGGAAGTTTGGTGACAAAATCCATGGTGATATCCTCCCATTTCCACACGGGAATGTCTAACGGCTGCATCTTGCTATGAGGTCTTTGGTGCTCCGCTTTGACCTTCCGGCAGGTCAAACATCTCTCAACATACCAAGCGACGTCTCGCTTCATGCAGGGCCACCAATAATCAGGTCGAAGATCTCGATACATCTTCGTCGCTCCTGGGTGGATAGAAAATCGAGACTTATGAGCCTCGTCCATCAATACCTGCCGTACCCCACCCTAGTACGGTACCCATACCCTACCATGAAGCGTCAACAAACCCCGACTGTCGTAATCAAATGAAGCTACTCGGCCCACTATCCTCTCACACTTCTGCCTCTCCTCCTTGAGGCCCTCCATCTGAGCCTCCTTGATCCGCTCCAACAGTGGAGTGATCACTGTCATCCTCATACACAGATCCCTGATAGGGGCCGCCGACACCTTGCGGCTTAGGGCGTCGGCCACCACGTTGGCCTTCCCTGGATGATAAAGGATCTCACAGTCATAGTCCTTCAGCACGTCCAACCACCTCCTCTGCCTCATGTTCAAACTCGGCTGATCCATAAGATATCGCAAACTCTTGTGATCCGTGTATATAGTACAGCGGACCCCATAAAGGTAATGTCTCCAAATCTTGAGGGCAAATACAACTGCCCCCAGCTCCAAGTCGTGGGTAGGATAATTAGCCTCGTGAGGCTTCAACTGTCTCGAGGCATAAGCTACCACATGGCCTCGCTGCATCAATACTGCTCCCATACCTGTGATCGAAGCATCACAATAGACTACGAAATCCTCTACTCCCTCTGGCAAGGTAAGGATCGGAGCCTCGCACAATCTTTGCCTGAGAGTCTCGAACGCCGCCTGTTGCTCAGGCCCCCAACGAAAAACCACCGACTTCTTGGTTAGTCGGGTGAGCGGCACTGCTATCTTGGAGAAGTCCTGAATAAATCTCCGATAATACCCTGCCAACCCTAGGAAGCTCCGAATCTCAGATGGAGACCTCGGGACCTCCTACTGCATCACGGCCTCAATCTTGGCCGGATCTACCAGAATACCCTTCTGGTTGACGAGATGACCAAGAAACTGTACCTCGCGCAACCAGAACTCACACTTGGAGAACTTTGAGAAAAGTCTCTCCCTCCTCAAAGTCTCCAACACCTCCCGCAGGTGCTCCTCGTGCTGCCCCTGTGTCTTGGAATATACCAAGATGTCATCTATGAACACTATCACCGACCGATCCAGCATCGGTCTGCGCACGCGGTTCATGAGATCCATGAACGCGGCTGGGGCATTGGTGAGCCCAAATGGCATCACCATGAACTCATAATGACCATACCGGGTCCTGAAAGCAGTCTTCTGTACATCCTCATCTCTAACCCTCATCTGATGATAACCGGAGCGTAGATCGATCTTGGAGAACCAAGACGCTCCCTGAAGCTGATCAAACAAATCATCTATCCTCGGAAGTGGGTAACGGTTCTTCACCGTTACTTTGTTCAACTCCCGATAATCAATGCACATACGATGCGACCCATCCTTCTTCCTCACAAATAAGATCGGCGCTCCCCAAGGCGAACTGCTCGGTCGAATGAAACCCTTGTCTAACAGCTCCTGAAGCTGTGTAGACAACTCCTGCATCTCAGGGGGAGCAAGTCGATACGGTGCTTTGGCTATCGGAGCCGCACCAGGAACTAGGTCGATCCTGAACTCAACCTGCCTCTCAGGAGGTATCCCCGGCAAATCCTCGGGAAACACATCCGGGTAGTCACGGAAAATAGGAACATCATCAATCGTCATCTTGCCCTTCTCCCGGGCATCCAAGACGTAAGCTACAAAGCCGGCGCAACCCTGCTGAACGTAGCGCCTCGCCCTTGCGGCGGAACAAAAGGTCGGTCCTCGCTGGGGCCTCTCGCCCTGAATCACTATCTCTCCCCCACTGGGAGTGCGAACCCTCACTAGCTGAAGCTCACAATCAATCACCGCCCCCATTGGGGCTTAGCCAATCCATGCCCACAATAACTTTATTCCCTCGCAGGGGAATAGGAACCAGGTCCACTGAAAACTGCTCATCAAATATCTGAAGGGAACACCCTCTATGTACTCTGCCGACCCTCACGGTCCTATCATCTGCTATCTCAACCTCTAATGGACAATCCAGCTCCCCTGGAGCTCTGCTAAATCTCTTGCTAAGCGCAAGCGATACAAATGATCGGGTGGCCCCCGAATCGAACAATACCAAAGCAGGGATGCCGTTCACCGAGAACGACCCTAAATAAAACATATCATCAAGTAATATTCAAACGATATACTAAAAATTAAAAGATGAAGGAAATATACATACCCGTCACCACATCAGGAGTCGCTCGCGCCTCCTCTGCTGTCATCTGAAATGCCCTGCTCTTCGCCACTGGCGCATCAGCTCGGCCTTGCCGGCCATCCGTAATCCTCAAGGTGGCAGGGGCAGGTGCAAACACCTTCCCTGCTGCAGCTAAACTGGGACACTGGGACTTTTTATGTCCCCTCTGATTGCACTGAAAGCAAATCAGATCTGATGCTGTAACCGTAGTAGCAGGGGCCGTACAATCCCTACTCAAATGCCCAGTCCGACCGCATGCACACACCTCTATCTTGTTAAAAACAATTCTTTCTTTCTAAGTGCTTTCAAAATTCTTTTTTTTTTTTTGTAAAACATTTTTATTTTACTAAAATCTTTTATTTCCCTTAGTTTGAGTTCAGATACACCCGGAAGTGTATCCGAATCCCTCAAACCAGGGCTCTGATACCAACTTGAAACGACCCAAAAATACGACCCAAAAATTTTCATTTTTCAATATAATCAAAACCATAATATGAGTATCATAACATAAAAACATACGCGATGTATCCCAATCATAATAAAATACTGTGCGGAAAACTGTATCATACTACATCAAATCCAAAACAACTAAAACCATCCCCAGGATAAAAGCTAAGCTGTGGTGTGTGCGATGCTATCACCCCGAGCTCTTCCCTTTGCTCGCGGAAGTACCTGAAACCAAAACTGAAACTGTAAGCACGAAGCTTAGTGAGCTCCCCCAAAATACCACATACCATACAATAACATATAACACATATTGGGCCTTGCCCACTGCATCGGGCCGAAGCCCGGAAACTGCATCGGACCGAAGTCCGGAACTGACTGGGACCTTGTCCCCTGCATCGGACCAAAGTCCGGAACTAACTGCGTCGGACCGAAGTCCGGAACTAACTGGGACCTTGTCCCCTGCATCGGACCGAAGTCCGGAACTAACTGGGACCTTGTCCCCTGCATCGGACCGGAGTCCGGAACTAACTGACTGAACATATCATAGCATATCAACTAGCATGAACACATATACTACATACTACATCGAGCCGTAGCCCGGAACACATAACACGTAACACATAAAACATAGCACATAAATCCTGTCTGAGCCACGAAGGCATCAAACATACTAGCTGCTACATCGGACCGAAGTCCGGAAACTACTGCTAACTGGACGGGCCGGCATTGTGGCCTTAGACCCGTCCCTACTTGAAGGAAACTCACCTCGTAAGCTGGCTGCTGAGTGAGTGGCTCGGGAAGCTAACGGCTGCTGCTCCTGAATCTCCTCGGCTACAAGTCCAGAAGCACACTCAATCAAATACTAAACACTGCACTTGGGGTAAAATGACTCTTTTACCCTTGGTCAAAGTCAACTCTCTTTGGGCTGACTCGCCGAGTTGGGCCACCCAACTCGCCGAGTCCTACTCTCACTTCTCAGTTCTACACGCTGCTACTCGTCGAGTGTGGCATCGACTCGACGAGTACCCTCTTGATCCAAGAACTCAGACAATCTTCATCCGACTCGCCGAGCCGTATGAACAAACTCGACGAGTTGTTCATGATCCTAAGAAGATTGCCTTGGACTCGCCGAGTTGTATGAACAACTCGCCGAGTCCCTCCATCACTGAGTCTACCCTCAACTCGCTGAGTCCACTCTCTAACTCACTGGATTCACTCGACACTGATCAAAATGAAGGACTCGGGAACTCGCGACCCAACTCGCCGAGTCGTTCTTCCCGACTCGCCAAGTTGCCGCCATGCAACTGATTTTTACTCGATTTTGTTTGAATCCAACACATACAATTGATAGATCTGAGTCCAATAAGCTGATTTACCACGTAAAGTTTCCAACTTTACGTGCACAACCTCATGAATAAGGGAAATAAGGCTAAAAGATGCATAAAATGGGTAGATCTATGATTAATATGCAAAGTAACTCCAAAAAGACAGTAGATCTGGGCTCTACAACACCCCATCATTCAGATCTAAAGATATCTCGACTTATGAAGGCATTCATGCAAACATAAGGCTTGGAACAAGCATCAACTAGCTCTTAGGAGAGCCCTAATGGAAGTTTAAAGCATATAACAAGAGGGGAACTCCGAAAATACCTCAAATAACTCAGATTTGCCCTTGGATCTTTGCACTACAACTCTTCTCCTTGCTTCTTTCTTCTTCTCCTTCTTCACACCTTCACAAAATGGCACCAAAAACACTTATAAGCTCTCAAGGGAGGATTAGGGTTTTCTCACTGTGTTCTCAGGGCGAGGGAGGCGAGAATGGGGCTATAAGGTGGTTTAAATAGTGGGCAACCCGGGGATTTAGGGTTTCACCCAGACGGATGGACTCGCCGAGTCCAGGATATGGACTCGCCGAGTCCCCGGCTCACGCGTGCTCGCAGTCGCGACCCTACTCGGCGAGTCAGGCTATGAACTCGCCGAGTCCCTCTTGCAAAACTTACAACAATTACCAATGAATTAACATACCGGGAACGGGTCATTACACCAGCCTACCATCACGAAATCATCATAAAATCAAGAGACTTCACTCTTACAGTCGATACACAATGTAGACAACTAGGGCCACCACCCCGATATATACTCCTCTTAAGCACCTGAATCTGCCGCTAAAAGTATGCATCCCTTAATAAGTCACCTCCTTGTTCTCTTCCATCTTAGACCCAAAAATGACTCTCTCATGGTATAAGAAATACCTCGCAGCAAACACACTGCCCAAAAATACTCTGGTGAAAAGGTTGCAACTCTATGCTACCCCACGGGGTTTACCTCCAAACTCTGAAACCAGAAGCTCATCATCTTTTTTGCTTCTCCCTGGAAATGGGGATAGCGAAACTCTTGCCACAGAAGGTGACGCCTCATCTATTAGTCGATTGCTCAACTCAGACCACGATCCTCCAATAAGCATCATCTCTACTCATCCCTAAGTCTTGCGAATCCAACTGACATCTCACCATAAATCTCTCAGAAACTAACTCGATTTCCCTCCTAAGGTATGTTCTATTGAAACTCGTTCAACATGGACCTTTGGCCCCACACACTATCACATCTGATCTTAGTCTAATCAATCACAACGGGATAACTGGTAAAACCAGAAGCACTAACCGCCACGAATCATGGTACTCGAACCATGTGATCACCTCTCCATCTGCTATGAATCATGGTACCCGAACCATGTTATCTCCTCTCAATCTGCTACGAATCATGGTAGCCGAACCATGTTAGCTCCTCTCAATCTGCTACGAATCATGGTACCCAAACCATGTTATCTCCTCTCAATCTTCTACGAATCATGGTACCCGAACCATGTTATTTCCTCTCAATCTGCTACTTAGAACCTCTGGAATTCTCCCTTTTTCGAGTACGGGTCCTCTACTTTCAGTCGTACGAGCCCATACTACCTGTCACATCTACACATACTTTCTACACGGATTGTCCCATATTTCCTAAGTAGCTGCTCAACCTTCTCGATCATCACTCCCGTTAAACGTAGTCGCTCCCCAGCGAATACTCTCCTTTATTAGCGTACTCATCTGACTAAGGTCACGCCCTTGGCTCTTCTCACACTTTTCTGCCATTAGCTACTGAAGACTCCTTATGATGTCAGCCATCTACTTCATGAATATCGTTATATTCACTTAGTAGCTGACTCCCATCATAAAGATTTCCACAAAGCACAAAGCAAGAAGCATTCGGGCATTGAATAATCTCCACCAGCACGTAAAACCACTCTAGGTTACAATTCTATTTGCTCTATTCACACTCAAAAGGTATCACCGAACTCAAGCAACCCTACCACTCGCAGGTATCTAACTACCCCCTCAGTAGGCTTCTCCAATGCTCATATAGGTACCTCTCCTAGATTAATCTTCTACTTAAGGCTCTCTCTATAAGGTTCCTGTTGGATACTCTTACTCCGCACATAGTCAAAGAACATCACAGATAACAACAATTCCTAGGCTAAGGCATCACAAATCAGGCAACTCTAGCCCTAATATATGAAATACCTAGCCTATCTTCTAGCATGCATCACTAATATCTCAATAATAACTCATAACACAAATAAGTAAGGGTATTTTGGGAAATCACCGTTCGGGCTCTGGCTGATTATACACACTGCTCCTTCTCGTTTTCTCTTAGAAACTCTTGCTCTCTTTAGAAAAATCATTTGTTTTGAAATTTTTTCTATAATCCCCAGTTTGAGTCCAGAATTACCCGAAGGTGCATCCAAATCCGTCAAAACCAAGGCTCTGATACCAACTTGTAACACTGTAGATTTCCAAATAAAATTTTCATTTTAAAATCATATAATTCTCATAACACATTTCACAAAAATCTCACTGATTTAATTTACAATACGCAACTCCATAAATTTTTGATTTATAATCCAGGATCCTCAAAACATAACTCTTTCTTTGGTGTGTACAATCAAGTTGGTGCCTTCCTGCGATCCTAAGAAAACCTGAAACACATATCACATAACACGGTAAGCACGAAGCTTAGTGATTTTCCCAAAATATCACACATATCTCAATAGCCTCTCATAGCTATACTCAGATAAGACCCTCCGGTCAATGTGTCTCAGTGGGACCCTCTGGTCCAAAAACTCGGGTGAACCCACCGGTCCTAACTCAATAAGCTCATAATAATAATACTTAACATAAATCACAAAGACATAATGTAGAGTATCACAAAATGCTCATATCTCAAGCATGGCTTGATTCCAACGTCCATGTCTTGATTTTTATGACATTACACCACTAAATACACTTAAACGGGTTCATCAAAGTCTCTGGAGCTCAATATCTCATAAAGTCTCCAACTTTTGGGACAAAACCCTAAAATACTCTGCTAAGATGCACAAATCAAAAGAGTGAGAAAGTTTGAAGCTTTATAACTCTATATGTAGCTCCCAACATTGATATGCTCAGATCCAAGGGCCAGGACTCTCACTCCTTCTTCTCAAAAGCTTCTTCTTCACTCCAAGAATACACAAAAGCACTCAAAGGCTCTCAAATGCACTCACAAGCTCCATGAATGAAGGATTAGGGTTTATGAGGGTTTTCAATTAGAGGATGGTGGCCATGAATGTGTTGGATTAGGTGTCTAAGTTCATAACTATTCCTGGAATGTACTTAACCCGGTTGACATGGTCTATTTGGGTTGCATGGTATTGCAACACTTGGATAACTAAATGAGAGAAATGACACTTAAGGTTTATTAATATATTATAAGTTCTAATATATTAATAATATTATTTAATTGGTATTGATCAAAGAATTAATTTGGAATTAATTAAGTGATCAAAAAGAGACTAATAAAATATATGGGGTTGATTGTGTAAATCATCTATTCTTGTATAGTGGGCTAATGATCCATGATTTATATGACTTGGGCTAGAGCCCATAAGGTGCTCCATGGATAGTCCATAGAGGTTACAAACCCATGGATCATGGAATATGAAAAGCCATGCACATTAGGGTTTACATGGAGTAACCCTACTTGTGACACACCTATATAAGAACCCCATGACTAGCAAAATTAGACTACTAAGAAGAGAACTAGAGGGCTAGCCGATTTTGAGTGATAAGTGAACTTCTCTCAAGGTTATTCCAAGTGTTGTGGTATTGTGTGAGACATTTGAGGCATCACACTTGAGGTGCTAGGCTCACAAGGTTCTCAAGCAATCCAAGCAACAAGAAAGGTATGTTTTCTTACTAGCATTTATGATTAAAGTTCCCATTGCTATGCTAGATAGGTTAAGAAACTTGGAAATCAAATTTACATGTATCTTAGTAAAACATAGATCCAACATTTCTAGGGTTGCATGTACACCTTAGGAGTGTTAGAATGCTCAAAACCCTTCAGACTGAGGCCATCTCATTCTTCATATAGGGAGACCATTCAATTAGTTTTTTTTTCATTCAGTGCCTAGTACGCCCAGCGTACCCTCTGGTATGCCCAATGCACTAGGTGGCTTCACTTAAAAATCATGCATGTAAGTACACTAAGCGTACACACACATATGCTTAATGTACTCAACTGCCACCTTTCTCAAATAAGGGATTTATCCTGCCAAAAGTTCAAACTTCCATTGCTTCTTCGATATAACTCTGTTTCCAATGAATCTCATATCCACGGAAAGGTGATGAGATGCCCTACGCTTCTAGCAACTTGTTGCCACACCGAGACTTCCTTATGCCTAGGTTGCAGCCTACGAACCCTAATCACGGACGATCCGAAACAGGATGTTACAATTTTGCTATCTGTGATGTGCTTTGTGTATGTGCGGAGTAAGAGTATCCAGCATGAATCTCTTTTAGAGAGAACTTTGAGTAGAGGAGTAATCTAGCCTTAGTGGCCATTTTTATGTGTGAGAGGTCCTGTATACTATTTATATGTTTATTGGGCCTCATTAACCCATTAACATGTGCGACGGACCTTGGATACTATTTTTGTGCTATTTGGGCCTGTAAATACCATACATGTGAAATGGGCCTTAGTTGTCCTTTCATATATATTCCGGGCCTATGTTATATAATCTCATTCCAATTGGGTCTTGAAATGATTTACATGTTTACCGATGCCTTAGTGGTTCACTTATATGGATCATTGGGCCTGGAAGGAGTTTATACCTTTTTCTTCGCGTAAATTCGATTAAGGATCTAGTGAGTTTTGTCGGTTGGCACCTATTAAGTGTACGATCGTAGCCTGTAGTTATAACTAAAGTCTCTTGGAGGGAGAATGGGGATTTGTGTATAGATCTATACGGGGATGACACGCCACACCTGAGTTGTTCGCTACAGTTAGACTAACTCAGTCTAGGGTGACGAAAACGTTATAATCAAAGTCAAAACCGGCGTCCAACGACGCCAAGACAGGTGAAATTGTCATTATTTAGTATGGTTATGACGGCTCGCTTAGAGGAATTAACGTTATGAAGATTACGGAAGACAGTTTTTTTTACAGGCAACATTCTCTTTACATGCTCTTACATTCTCTCTACATTCTCTTTACCTTTTTAGTCAAATAAACAATAACATACATGCATTAATGCAAGATCTAACACAAACACACTAAACAGTTTTCAGAAAATATCGGATTTTCTAGTGGTTTTCAAAGTTATACAAATCATTTTCACAAACATGCTTAAGAACTCACCAACATTTTTACGTTGACCGTTTTCAAAATAACTTGTATTCTCAGGAAACCGTTGAAGCACGATGAACGAAACAAACTAATGGATATTGTGTTATATTTTGTTTCATCATACTCTTACTATTTTGGCATGTAATATTCATATACAATACTCGATGTAAAGAATGAATGTTGTTATATTACATGTGTGATGATGATGATGTTATGTTTCAATTATATTCACTGTAATGATATTTCAAGATGAAGTCACGCACAAGCCCCCGGACGTTTCCGCCGTCTGGTTCGGGGGTGTGACAAATTGGTATCAGAGTATTGTTTATAGTGAACTAGCATATCTAATCATACTAGATATGCAACTAAAAATATAATGGTTCTAAACAACTCTGAACATAATAATTTAAAATACATACCTTTGTGTGCATTTTAGAATAATAACACAACAAGAATAGTAAAAGTCTTTGGAGGATTTGAACATCGCTATTAAACTCGGGCAGTTATGTAGTCGTATTGGGGGTGAATGTAACCTGATCAACTACATTCATTCAAAATACGACCAACATGTGTTTGGGAGTAATCGTGATAGACAATCAATCAAAAACTTACCATTTAATTATCTGAAGAGCTTATAGAACCAAAGCTAAACAAAATTAAATTACTATAGGAGTAATTGGTATGCTATTTGTTTCTAGTGTTTATACCCCTTCATGCAATACACTATACACGAGTATTATTAGCTAGGAAACCCCTATCTCCCTAGTCAGGGAGTAGCAGGGTGGCTCGACCCAGAGGAAGACCCAGAAGGAGACTCAGAGGAAGAATTAGAGGAGGAACACAAAGTAGAACTTGTAGATGGACCCGCCGAGTCAATAGTCGACCTCGAAGAGGAAGTGACCAAGGGAAATGATGATGATGAATCGGATGCAGAATCCGATGTCATCAATCCTCCATGTAAAGCCAAGAATACTGACTTATCGTATGGGCCCCGGTGGCCCCATACCCCAATGGGCACACGATATTTGGAGATGGAGTCACCAGCAAGGGATACGACCACACTACGGTAGGAACCGAGATCTCTTTGATCTTAGTCATAGAGGACCAGCTGACCGGGCCCTCCCAGTCATGGTCCGGCGCACTTGAGGTATTGATAACCAAGCTCAGGACACCCCAAAATGAACGGAACCAATGCGGTTTTCTATTGAGAGAGATGAGAGGCAAACACAGGAAGTGAACGGAGACTGCCGAGCAAGACAGTTAGTTTGGGAAGTATGACTACAAGATACCGAACAACAAGTAGCTCGTCTCCGAGGTGCATCCACTTCATCAGCACCACCACCAGACACTTTCCACCACAATTAGGATCAACCTTTTCTTTTGTCACCCTACTATCTGATATGACTCTCTTTCGTGTACTAATGAAATGATTATCTGCTATCTTTATTTCAAATTATTGCATAAATTCAATCACACCCTCGAAACCGCTAGATACTTAAGGATCTCAAAACCAAAACAACCAATATACTCTAAGGATAGACGTAGTGATCGTGCCAAATATGCGATTACCTACTACCGCGAATACATCATAGGGATGTAGATGGAAACAGAGAGAATTATACAACAAGATGAAAAATTTATAGAGTACAACCAGGAATGACGATCATTACTTACGATCAGGATTATCAATGTGCAGCAGGGAAATGCCATCCCGCAGGAATAGCAAGCCCACCCGCGAGACACCGCTCCTGCAGATGGACTCTGCTACATTCCAAGCTGTTGTAACAGCGGCAGTAACCGCTGCTATGGCACATATCAATGCAAACAACACCAATGGAGGCGGGAATAGCATTGACAACTCCAGCCGAAGAAATCAACACGGAAACCAACAAGTGACAGCTTATCTAGGAACACTAAACCCCAAGCTTAAGAGTAGGAAGCAAAATCCTGGAAGTAAGAGAAAGGGACAGCCAACTCAAAGGTTCTCAAAGAAGCAACATGTTGTTGATGTTCATGCAACCATGACCCCTATCACACCAACATCAACGAGACCATATGCTGGAAGCCTTCCAAAATGCAACCAGTGTAATTTCCATCATAACGGAGCCTGCCGGGAGATGTATTGTAAGGAATGCAACCGAAAGAATCACACCGCCAAATACTGTAGAACTTATCCATGTCAGAACCGTCAGCCAAATGAAAACAACAACAACAATCGCAACAACCTTAACAAAAACACCAATAATGAGACCAGTCACACCTACTATGGGTATGGAGGAATCGGTCACTTTTGGTGCAATTGCCCCAATGATAACAATCAAGGAGCAGAAGGATCAGAAATGGTCCTGACCTTGGGTCAAGGTGTAGCAGACCAAGACCCGACAGTTGTTACTGGTATGTTCCCACTTAATAACTCTTTCGCTTACCTCTTATTCAATAGTGAAGCTGAGCGAAGCTTCGTTAGTAACAAATTCAAACGCTTACTGAAACAACAACCCCAGAAGCTAAACGAAGCCTTCACGGTGGAGATGGCTAATGGGAAAACCGAATCAACCTACGATAGTTATATAGGGTACACCTTAACACTAAACAACCATTCATTTCAAATAAATTTAATGCCAGTAAATATTAGGAGTTTTGATGTAATAATTAACATGGTTGGGTTAAGCCCCCACCGTGCTAATACTATGTGTTGCGAGAGGGTCGTTTGCCTTCGCCTTCCTAATCACGAAACTCTAATAATCCATGGTGATAAACCTGACACCAAATCCTCGTCCTATCTCATGCATCAAGGCACAGAAGTGCCTGCACCAGAAGAACTACATTCTCCTCGCTCATGTTGTGGACAAAGATTGAGGAAGAAGTAAGCATACAAGGTATTCCAGTAGCATGTGATTTTCCAGATGTGTTTCCTGAAGAACTTTCGAGAATATCCCAGAGAGACAGGTTGAATTTTGAATCGACCTCATACCGAGAACCACATCAATTGCCAATTCACCCTATAGGTTGACTCCCGCCGAAAATTCACAAGTTATCCAGTCAATTGAGAAGAATTGTTGCGCAAAGGATTCATCGGACCAATCTTCTCACCCTGGAGAGCTCTGATCTTGTTCTTCAAGAAGACGGATCCTTTAGAATGTGCATTGATTTTAGGAAATTGAATAAGCTCACTATCAAAAACCGATACCCACTCCCTCGGACTGACGATCTATTTGGCCAGCTCCAAGGAGCTAGCTACTTCTCTAAAATAGATCTAAGAACCGGTTATCATCAACTTCGAGTCCGAGAAGACGACATTCCAAAAACTGCCTTCGGAACTCGTCGCGACCACTTCAAAGTCATTGTGATACCCTTCGGTCTAATGAATGCTCCCATGGTATTCATGGACCATACGAACCGGGTTATCCCAACCATTCCCAGTCAGCCTTTTTAATTATTTTCATCGATAACATACTCATCTGCTCACGAAGCAAGAACAAAACTCTGCCAACATCTACGACCAGCCTTGAAAGCATTAAAGCTAGAGAATATCGCGAAGAAAACACTACATGGATGGATAAAACTCTCGAAGTCGAAGGACGAAGCTTATAGTTATGCGAGTTGACTTGGGCGTTTTCTGGGTGATCGTCGATAGGCTAACCCAATCCACTAATTTCCTGCCAATACAGAAATCAAACAAGACAGAAAGATTAGCATGGACCTATATCAAGAAGATCATGAGACTCCATGAAATATCAGTATCTACTATCTCGGATCGAGATAACGGGATTACTTCAAGACTTTGACAATCATTTCGGAAGACTATAGGAACATATCTAAGTATGAGCATTGCTTACCACCCTCAAACCGATAGCCAAAGTGAATGAAACATTCAACCACTCGAAGTCATGCTACAAGTCTGGGTGTTTGAATTCAACAAGTCAGGGGATACCCAGTTGCCCTTGATTGAATTCTCATGCAATAACAGGTATCGCATGGGCAACGAGGATGCTCTTTTCGAAGCTCTTTGTAGTCATAAATGCAAATGACTCACCAGTAGTCTCACGGGACAAGAAACCATTCGCGAAACGACAAAGAAGATAATCCAAATCAGAACTCGACTTCAAGCATCATGAGTCAGACAAAAGAGTTATGCTGACAAATGACAAAAATCTCTGGAATTCCAAGTCGAAGGTCGGGTACCAATGAAAGTTTTTCCTTAGAAAGGAATGATTCGCTTTAGGAAACAAGAAAGCTAAACCCACGATGCATCGGACTGTGCGAGATTCTTGCTCAAATTGGTCCAGTAGCTTGTAAGCTACAGCTACCTTTGGAGCTCCGCAATGTACACCCCGTGTTCCACGTCTCAAATTTTGAAATAGTGCTTATCTGATGAAACTCTGGTCATACCTTTAGAAGAGAGCGAAATAAACAAGAATCTCTTGTTCGTCGAAGAACCAGTCAATGTATTGGATAAGGAAGTAAAGCGTACAAAACAATGCCGCATTCCGATTATGAAGGTTCGATGGAGCGCCAAGTGTGGATCAGGATTCACATGTGAATGCGAAGACCAGATGAAACAGAAGTACCCTCACCTATTCTATCATTCATGAACCTACCTTTCCAAAGAATTTCGGGACGAAATTCCCTCTAACGGGGGGATGATGTCACAACTAGAATTTTTGCTAGGAAATTCTACTCTCATGCAATCATTCACCTAGTGTAATAACTTATACTCTAAGTGAATACTATACTTCATTCTCATTCAAATATATCTCATATGTTCAAATAAGGGTTGGAAACCCTAGAAATCCCGACTCAAGTTCATTATGGACTAGGGTTCTCTTATTGGGTCTAATGGACCAATAAATCTCCTACTTCACCATCTTGGGCCTAAAAACCCTAATTAGGCTCTAATTGGACCCAGTTCATAAATCTATAACATTTTGGGCCATGATGGGCCATAAAGGATTTAATTACACCCAATGGGCCGTAAGACCCATTCCTTTTATTTCATTGGGCCATGAACCCTCACAAGGGCCCAATGGGCTGGAAATTATTATTGGGCACCATAAATTCAAGCTAAGATAAGGAAGGGCCCAAACCACTTCATCTCCATTCTTCTTTGGCCCAATTCTCAGCCCAAATAACAAAAAAAAGGAAAAGGTTGAATAAATTCTAAGGTGACACATAATATTTGCATGAAGGATATCCATGCAAATTATCCATCATATATTTAGGCTAAATCTCATGTTCTAAGGTATCCATCTTCCCCTTCTCTCACTTCTCTCCCTCCCCTTCTATTCTCGTCCATAAGGAGCCCCCATCACCATCTTCATTCCATCTACAAATCAAACACAAATTCTCTCTAAATCTTCAAGAAAACCGTGAGGTGGTGTGAGTGATTCTACAAGTTGTCAACAAACTTCATCCTCTTGGTAAGTTGCTTCATAATTAGGATGTTAAACTTCATCTTTATGCTATGATCTTTCATCAAACATCATCAATCTCTTGTTCATGCTCCTAGAATCATATCATCTTCAAAGATCTCCTCAAGAACACACCTAGGGTCGAGATCTTCTCATCTCTTAACCAAAAACCAAATCCAACACCCCAAGGTGGGTTCATACCCCCTTTTTTTGGTTTTACTTGTTTTGGGGGGGAGAATACAAGTTGCTTTGTGTAGATCTATGTGTATATGCATGACTATGTGTGTTTTCCCTGAATTAATTGGTGATTATGTGTTGATTACTTCATTAATCTAAAAATATGTTAAGAACTTGAAGTTTATCACTTGGATCTTCATTAGAACCTTGATAAAAGTATGTTTTATCACATATAATACATTTAAACTAGTAGATCAGAGATTTATACACTTTAAATAGCGAAAATGAGTGTTGTGTTTTAATATCTATAAATTAAACTCATAAAAAAGCCCTTGACAGGAAAGTTTTGGTCCAATCTCGGACTGTTTTGACCCTCTTAATGGAAGTATTTTTCAAAACTGTTTTACATGGATAAATTTCATATTTATACCTTTAAAATGACTACTCTCATGTTTTCATACGATTTTTCTACAATTTTTGGCGAATTTTACAAAACTGCCTATCAAATTTGAAATAATTTTCGGACCAACCTATGAAGGTGGGCAGTTTGACACTTGTTATAAGCCATTAAAAATTATGAGAAAACTTCTTAGCAAAGCAGACAAAATTTCCAAAATTCCAGAATTGACGGATCCAAATTTCGATTTACGATGATTTTTCTACAAAATTTCCAAAAACTAGGTCGGAAAAGCCCAAAACCAGAAAAATATGTATTTCCACAAAAATCAAGCAAAAAATGATATTTTTGACAAAAATGGGTTTAAAATGTTACTTTTATCACAAACTAGTCATCAACACAAGTTATTAACAAAATTGGAGATTAAAGTGTTATTCTTATGAAAATTGGGCCTTAATTGTAAATTTTTGGCTTATTGGGCCAAGAACGTTATTTTTACAAAAAGTAGGCTTTTATATCAACTTTGTAAATAATCAAGCTACAATAAACAAAACAATAGCAAACGGGTTAAAAACGATATTCATATCCTTATCGGGCCTGGAAATAATATACATGTTTAGTGGGCCTTACTGTCCTTTTACATATATATTGGGCTTAGGATAGACATTCATATTCCTTTGAGCCTGGAAATAATAGACACGTATAGTGGGCCTTAGTGGTCCACTTACATGCTTATTGGGCCTGGGAATGGGTTTTGTATGCGTTCTTCTTTTATGCTATTTTAGTGAATACTTGAGCCAAAACCAATGATAAACCAACAAATAGATTTAATTTGATCATTTTCTTAGTTATTAGGCCTTAGTGGCCATTTTTATGTGTGAGAGGTCCTGTATACTATTTATATGTTTATTGGGCCTCATTAACCCATTAACATGTGCGACGGACCTTGGATACTATTTGTGTGCTATTTGGGCCTGTAAATACCATACATGTGAAATGGGCCTTAGTTGTCCTTTCATATATATTTCGGGCCTATGTTATCTAATCGCATTCCAATTGGGTCTTGAAATGATTTACATGTTTAGCGATGCCTTAGTGGTTCACTTACATGGATCATTGGGCCTGGAAGGAGTTTATACCTATTTCTTCGCGTAAATTCGATTAAGGATCTAGTGAGTTTTGATGGTTGGCACCTATTAAGTGTACGATCGTAGCCTGTAGTTATAACTAGAGTCTCTTGGAGGGAGAATGGGGATTTTTGTATAGATCTATACGGGGATGACACCCCACACCTGAGCTGTTCACTACAGTTAGACTAACTCAGTCTAGGGTGACGAAAACGTTATAATCAAAGTCAAAACCGGCGTCCAACGACGCCAAGACAGGTGAAATTGACATTATTTAGTATGGTTATGATGGCTCGCTTAGAGGAATTAACGTTATGAAGATTACGGAAGACCTTTTTTTTACAGGCAACATTCTCTTTACATGCTCTTACATTCTCTCTACATTCTCTTTACCTTTTTAGTCAAATAAACAATAACATACATGCATTAATGCAAGATCTAACACAAACACACTAAACAGTTTTCAGAAAATATCGGATTTTCTGGTGGTTTTCGAAGTTATACAAATCATTTTCACAAACATGCTTATGAACTCACCAACATTTTTATGTTGACCGTTTTCAAAATAACTTGTATTCTCAGGAAACCGTTGAAGCACGATGAACGAAACAAACTAATGGGTATTGTGTTATATTTTGTTTCATCATACTCTTACTATTTTGGCATGTAATATTCATATACAATACTCGATGTAAACAATGAATGTTGTTATATTACATGTGTGATGATGATGATGTTATGTTTCAATTATATTCACTATAATGATATTTCAAGATGAAGTCACGCACAAGCCCCCGGACGTTTCCGCCGTCTGGTTTGGGGGTGTGACACTTTTTAGCCTTAGGAATCTAAACGAAACTGTTATATTAGGTTAAACCATGAACGTACATAAAAAGAACGTCCAAATCTGACTTCGTATGAGGAAATTATGATTTTTCTAAGTTTCGGAATAACATTAGACAACTAAAAACTCAAAATAAAGATCGAGCGATATTTAGCCGACACAACCTAAACGAGAAATGAAGATCTCAACAATACTAATACAACGGTAAAAAGACAGACAAAAACAGACATCGGATGAAGAAGTTATGAATTTTGAACGGTCTTTTCCTGTCTCGGCCTATTAAAAATATATAATTAAAAATAAATCAAAATTTGCCAACGAAATATAAAAGAAAGTTGTAGAATATATTCTCACCTACTTGTGGATATAAAGAACGTCAAAAACAGAGCTTGTATGTGAAAGTTACGCATTTTAGAAGATTGAGGCACACAAACCGAGGGGAGTATGCTATGGCGTACGAGGGTACTCCCAGCGTACTCAGTGTGCGGCCTCGGATCGACCACGTTTCCCTACTACCTCTAACTCGTCCTATCCGAAGTCCGGTATCCGACGAAGGCGTCATGCATGACGTACGCCTAGCGTACGCGAGTACGCCCAACATACGAGTCCAGTTCCACCCCTATATAAAGGGTGCGAGGCTTCCGAATTCTTTTTCTAATTCACAACATTTCTCCCATATTTTCTCACTCTCGAGCCTCCTGAAACTATCCCGACGCCTTGGTTACGTATCCAAGCTCCGACGAAGGTCCGAAGGTCTGAAACTCCCGATAAATTTTCCACTTTCCGGTCGAAGTGCTGGCCGAGAAAAGTCTCATTTTCTTTAATTCATCCCACTTACCAGGTGAGTTCATACCCCTATATTTTCCCGTTTTTACTATATTTTAGGGGGAAAAATACAAGTGAAACGCATGAAAAACTTATGTTAAAATGCAAATCGTTACATACAGTTTCTAATGCTTTATCTACATTTTGTATATAAATGTTAAATAAGTAAAATAGCGTTATTAAAAATGTTATACTTTACACGCAAAGTTGGTAATATACCAAGGTTTATCATTCAAATGAAACACACTTTTGAAAAACTATAATAGGTATAATTTACGAGATATTCATGATATTTTACACTATATGAACACTATAAAAAGGAAATACTTACATTTACAAGAAAAATGGACTTTTCATACGTAAATCTATTTGATACTAACTTTTGTGAGACATTTAACTTCATGTACTTTCAAGTACGCATTTCAAATCTTATGTTATAAACCATAATCTCCTATAGGGAGAGCACGATACTTGTGTATAGATCTATACGGGATTGAAAATCCCGCACCTAAACTGTTAGCTACAGTTGGACCGATAGGTATGAGGTTACAAGCATCATATCATTCCAACGCCTGAAGAACGTTGTGATAGACAGTCAGGGTCAATAGTACGGTTATAAAACTCACATGAAGTATTAAAACATTTGATTTACGGGTCTATCAAACGCCTTAGTGGTTATATATACATATATAAATCTAATTACACTATTTTAGGTATGGAAAATACATATGCATTCCGGTTTTTGGAACTTTTAAAACTACTATTCATTTATGGAAAATATTGGAATTTTTAGAAACAAACTCAGTTACTTTATACAAAAAGGCATACAATTCTTATAAAAAAACGCTTATGAACTCACCAACTTAATTGTTGACACTTTTTCAAAACTACTTGTATTTCTCAGGGATTCAGTAATACAGGTAAACAACAACTTTTGGGGAAGGGGCGCTAAGGCGTCAATTTCAAACTTATTATATCATCATAATGTAATTTCTTTTGAAACATTTATTACAATCAACAATGTAAAATTTTAAATTATATTTATGATGGTTGTGTTTGCTTTCTTTACTATTTACTCAACTGTTATGATACTACATGAAGTCATCCTCCCTCGAACGATTCCGCCGTTCTGGTTTGGGGGTGTGACACTAGGGATTTTTTCGGGTTTGCAAATGTTGAGTTCGAGGTGGTTGGGTCGCTGCGTTCAGGGTGCAATAGCTGAGATTTGCGGGTATAGGTACAGATTGTGATCGATACTCTAGGAAGGGCAGCAGCTGATTCGTCAACCAATTTCAGAATCAGTATGAGTAGTTTCGTATGGGTGGTGATTAGTAGAGGATGGAGCTTTGGATTTCCGTCAACGTGTTTTCAGTCTTTGATGATTCCCCCATGTTTCAATTTGTAAGATGGGAGCATTTCAAGGTTTCGAGTTGCGTGATTAGAGGATCAGTGGTAGAGGCAAGACATTTTCAGATGTTGTGATGGTGTACCGAGGTACCCATATATGAAGTCCTAATTTTGGTCATGTTGGGACTCGAGTTGTGAGATGGCGCGTGGAGTACTGAGAGACTTTTGTTCCATTGTGAACCCATCAGTTAAGTGTCGCCGGAGTGGGACTATCTAAGGGTGTATTTGTGCTGAGAAAAGTGCCTTGCCTACGAGAACTTACATCAGGAGTGGTAGTGCATAAGCTGGGTGGGTGTAAGCACCTATCTATGTTGAGCTGTAGAGAATGAGTTGGTGAACTCAGTGTAGTGATGACTTGACGATGAGATTATGGGGTGATAAGAGAGCAAGTGGATTCGGGTGGGATTAATCGCTTGGGATTATCAGGAGAAACCATGGAGTGAGCCCATGGTGAGTCAGTGAGCGAGAGAGTGTTGTAAGACTACGGGGAGCCGTAGCATCCATGAGTCAGTGGGAAAGGATGTTGTGGTACTACGGGGAGCCGTAGTATTCGCTAGTCATCGAGAGAGTGTCGTGATACTACGGAGAGCTGTAGTATTCACTGGTTAGCGGAAGAGTGTTGTGATACTGCGGGGATCCATACTACTCGCGAGTCAATCAGAGGGTATCGTAAGTCTGTGGGGAGCCATAGCATTCATGAGTCAATGAAGGAGCGTCTTAAGACTATCGGGGGAACCGTAGCACTCAGTAGTCGATAAGAGTGAATACTGTTCTGCGGGGAGTTGTAGTATTCACTAGTCAGAGTATGACATAGAGTGGTTCTTAGGCTTGGGTAGCCTTACCACTTGAGTCTTCGGGAACCAGCTTGTCGGACCAGGGACGAGACTGGGGTCTCCGTGACAGTCGGAATTGTTATATCCCAGGTTAAGGAGGGGTTATCGTAATCAGAAGGAATTGGGGAGATGGTGTGTGCATAAATTCGTGAATCATGGGTCATGAGTTGAGTACCAGATTGGAAATGAGTGGTTCCAATTCTGCTATTGAATCTGACTTTCAATCTTGAGTCTGTATCCTTTCATGTATTGAGTAGGTGAGATGAGGTTTCAGATTCGTGGATGGGTTTCATTTTGAGGGGTATTGATCTCCATCTGATATCTTAGACAGGAGTGGGTCAGTTTCGTTGGTATGGGAAGAACCGCGAGACGCATGGAACCAGTAGGTGGTAGACGGTACAGGTCGGAGGTGAGACGACTTTGGATGGGGTTATAGTATTCACTTGGGGTGAAGCGAATGTCGTGACTTGTGTGTCACAGTGGACTAAGACAGATATTGTGAGAAGAAAGCCAGTGAGACGTTTTTGGTATGCAATGAGTAACCTTTGGAGGTTCATCTATTGGGTCAGGAGCTGACCTGATGCTCAGTGTTGAAGGGGATATTTAAGAGGAAGTTGGGGCTTGTGTCTATAGATGTTAGAGGATACTTCCAAGTGAGCATGATCTTTTCTGTGTTTGAGGTCAGAGTTTTGGGGTTCATTCTTTTAGATGAGTTCTAATAGATGTTCAGGCGGTGGGTCCTTAGTGGGATCCGACATTTCCGTTCCACTTGAGTTCGACTGGGATCGATTAGAGAATTAGAGTTGGTAGAGTGCTCTTAGAGTCTTTTATTCGATGAGCGATTAAGATGATGATATTTTCCAAGGATGGTCTGGCAGGGAGACAGACCACTAGAGTTTTCAAGTTCTGGAGAGTCAGATCGAATACCACAGCGGCGGAAAGGTCTGTCCTTCTTCAGGGTCAGGAGTTCTTGTTGGGTTTAGCTGCATTTGGAAGAGATTTTCGTATGATATGAGGTCCATTCGGTGGTGCTTCTAAGGGTTTTGGTTTGATCTATGTATTGATAAGGAGCGATTTCGAGGGCGAAATCTAACTCAAGTGGGGGAGAATTGTAACATTCTGTTTCAGATCGTCCGTGATTAGGGTTTGTGGGTTGCAACCCGGCAATGAAGAAGTCTCGGGGTTGCGACGAGTTACTAGAAGCGTAGGGTATCTTGTCACCTTTCCATAGATATGAGGTTCATTGGAAACGGAGTTATATCGAGAAAGCAATGGAAGTTTGAAGTTTTGGCAGGATAAGTCCCTTATTTGTGAAAGGTGGCAGTTGAGTACGCTGGGACTACGTGTGTGTAGGCTTAGCGTAGTCATGTGCGTGATTTTTAAGTAGGAGTCACCTAGTACGGTGGGCGTACCAGAGGGTACGCTGGGCGCACTAGGCACAGAGTGAAAACCCTAATTTTGGGCATGTCCCTATATAAATGATATGATAGCCTCAATCATGGCCACCATTCTTAGTCAACAAACCCTCTCAAACCCTAAACCTTTGTTCATAGAGCTTGTGAGTGCATTCGAGAGCGTGTGGGTGATTTTGTGTGTTCTTGGAGTAAAAAAGAAGCTTTGGAGAAGAAGGAGTGAGAGTCCAGGCCCTTGGATCTGAGCATATCTATGTTCGGAGCTTCATGTAGAGGTATAAAACTTCAAGCTTTCTCACTCTTTTGATTTGTGCATCATAGTAGAGTATTTTAGGGTTTTTGTCCCAAAACTTGGAGACTTTATGAGTTATTGAGCTCCAGAGACTATGATCAACCCCCTTTTAGTGTATTTAGTGGTTTTGAGTCATAAAAATCAAGACTTGGACGTTGGGATCAAGCCGTGCATGAGATATGAGCATTTTGAGCTAAGAAAGTGAGAGTTTTGTGTGTTTGTGACCTCATCGGCCATGCAAAAGCTTAAAGTCACTAACTTTATGGAGTAAGAGCTATTAGGGAGTCCAGATCTGTGCTATCAGCCAAGGTCTTAACTGATTAAGACCAAATGAGTAGAAAGAGTGAATCTGGGAAGTACGTTGAGCTTATTTCCAGAGTGCCCCGCGTACCGACCAAGTGTCCCCGATGGCCAATCTGGATTCGTGAGTACGCTGAGCGTACCAAGGGAGGTACGCCCCGCGTAAACTCACTGTGGACTTTTGGGCTAAGTCTCATTTTAGGCCTTGAGTGTTGGGCCTGGAGTTTGGGCTTGTTGCAACAGAGTTTTGGACCAGAGAAATATATATACATATATATATATATATATATATATATATATATATATATATATATATATGCTTTGGGCCCTTGAGTTTGGCTTGCTATTTAGATTTGAGAGTTGGGCCTGAGGAGAGCCCATTTATTATTGGGCCTTGGTGGGCCCAATGGGTTTTAGGTTATTGATGGGCTGGTTAGTAGACTACCTTTAGACCTAATGAGTGAGAGTCTAGACTTAGTTCCTAATTGGGTTAATTGTGGGTTTGGCCCAGAGATAGAGGCCGGTGCGGAGCAACATCGTTTATAGGGGTTGTTCATCATCCGAGGTGAGTCTTCTCACTATACTTACCATGAGTGGTATCTTTGTGTGACTGAGATGTCTTATGTGCTTACCTGTGATATTATGCATTATGTCTTTGTGATTTATGTTGAGTATATTATTATGAGCTTATTGAGTTAGGACCAGAGGGTCCACCCGAGTTTTGGGACCGGAGGGTCCCACTGAGACACATTGACCGGAGGGTCTTATTTGAGTATAGTCATGAGAGGCTATTGAGATATGTGTGGTATTTTGGGGAGCTCACTAAGCTTCATGCTTACCATGTTATGTGATATGTGTTTCAGGTTTTCTCAGGATCGCGGGAAGGCACCGACTTGATTGTATACACAAGATAAAGAGTTATGTTTTGAGGATCCTGGAGTATTAATCAAACAATTATGGAGTTGCGTTTTGTAAATTAAGTCAATGATATTTTTGTGAAATGTGTTATGAGAATTATGTTATTTTAAAATGAAAAAAATTTGTTTGAAAATTTACGGTGTTACAGGAATCATCCATTAAGCACTTCCACAGCTGAAAGACCTGAAACGTGCTATGAATTTGGTTGAGCTCATCTGGAAGATCCAAAATATAAGCAACCTGGCCCATCTAAGCCAAAACCCTGAAAGGACCAATATACTTGGGCCCCAGCTTGCCCCGCTTCTTGAACCGGATGACACATTTCCATGGTGACACCTTCAGGATAACCATATCTCCCACCTGGAACTCTAAATATGACCGACGTCTGTCGGCATAACTCTTCTGGCGACTCTGAGCTATCTAAAGCCTACTCCGAATCTGCTGAATCAACTCAGTGGTCTTCAGTACCACTTCGGTACTCCCCATAACCCGCTGACCAACCTCACCCCAACAAATCGGGATCCTACAATTCCTCCCCTAGTGTCGGAACTGGGTAATTTCTGTCAATTCGTTGAAACTTTAGGGATACGAAATGAAAATTATGCATTCTTCACAAAATTTTACCCCCATTTCAAAAGTGGGTCTCTTCTGCCACTACTTTGAAAGTTAGGGGATTCAAAATGAAAATTTTTCTTTTTCTTCCCCAATTTGTTACCAGATGCGAATAGTGATCAAAGGAACGTCACACGCATGTATTCGACTACTCCATTGTTTTCGACTACTCCATTGTTTTTCTTCCCCAATTTGTTACCGGATGCGAATAGTGATCAAAAAGTGTCACACGTATGTATGCGAATAGTGATCAAAGAAACTACTCCATTGTTTTCATATCGAAATTGTATTCGACTTCAAATAGAACGACTCAGTTTTCCTCATGTCGAAATCCGGTGATTGTTCGACTTCCAAACCCAATTAACAATCTTCTTATGTCGAACTCACTATCCACAAATCAAACTTGCCATCCGCGAAATCGTGTTCCACATCACACCCATTAACCGATAGCAAAGTTTTAAAATCGACCAATAGTGAAGCCTTCGATCTCTAGCACAACCAACCCAAAGCGAAAACCTATTCAAAACTTGTTCGACATCCCAACCCAATCACCAATAGCGAAATCACTGTTCACGCATCGAAATAGTCTTAGTAACAATTGAATATGATTTCGACTCCAATTGTAGCTCAGTGTTTCGACTCCAAGGTGAATAACACTCAGCACCTTACATCGAACATCTATCTGCTCGACTTCCTAGCATTTGACCCTTCATCGACTTCCGATTTGGACACCAAGGACGTTCAATGGGAACAAGAATAACCAATACCAGTTGATAGCAATTGAATTCAATTGTGTTTTCAACCATTTTCAATTGACTCAAAAATCTTCAATATTTTGATATCACTTTGGATTAACAATACCATTCATTATCAGACTCTCATAAATTTCAATTCCAGTTCACATCTTAGTGTAGAACCTTCAATTTTGACTTTTCTTCCATTGACTTTTACTTCGATCAGATATGAACTATAGCTAAGCCATCGTGTATGAATCAGAAGTAACATTGACTGTAATCAATAATTTCAAACATACTCAATCCGTTCGTCACTTTTGAAATCAACAGTTAAACATCCATTCGATGTCAACCATTCCCAAATGCGAACGACCATATCAATACCAATTTCAACTCAAGGAAAATCTTCGTCCATGACCATCAACTTTCGATTCCAAACAACATCAGTCAAACACCTTACATCGAACACGACTCTAAATCAATTTGCAAAACCGAAATCGATTTCAAATCCAATCAACCGAATCGAGTTTAGATTCCAATTAGTACCAGGTATATGATGAATTTGACTCTAAGCATCGGTTTTGAGTTTCGATTCACCCAGTATGATGTTCGATTATGAACAGTCAACTCAAGTGATACTTTCCATTAAGAATTCGTTTACAGTGTGTTATTCGATTTTGACTTTCTAAACACCAATATTCTTTTGAACAGTGTTTTTTGGGCTAAACAAAAATGAATAGAAATCGAATTGGGCTCCGATGAACAGCAAAACCAATGTAAATTGGTTTGGCCTTCGAAACATTAACAGATGGGATATATACAGTAAAGTCCCAATATTTTCATCGATTTGACAAGAAAGTCCTAAACTTTATTTTTTTGACAGTAAAGTCCAAATTACCGGCAGTTTTTGACACTTTTACCCTTTTTTCCCAGTTAGCCGGTAATTAGGATTTTTTTGCCAAAAAAAATAAAGTTTAGGATTTTCTTGTCAAATCGTCAATTAGGACTTTATTGTCAAAAAAATAAAGTTTAGGACTTTTTTGTCAAATCATTGAAAATATTGGGACTTTAGTGTATATATAATTTTTTTGGTTAGAAATTTAATGGTATGATACTCTTTAAGCATAAGAGTTATTGAAACCTTCTCTAATCAGCTAGATCCTATTGAAATCCTTTACGTTTGCTTCTTGTTAAATCGTTTTTTTAATCTCAACGAACCGATATTGAAAAAAATTAAGATAATCAAGAAAGAAAGAAAGAACCAGGGTTGTGTTGGCTTTTTGCAGTCTCAAAAACGGAGAAATTAGAAACCTAAAAAAACGAAATTGCTCTAGCTTTATACAAACACAAACAACACATGCCTAGTCAAAAGGGTGTGAATGTGGAGAAGGGAAAGAAGGGCAATTTTGTTTTTTTTGGTTTCTTATTTCTCCATTTTTGAGACTGCAAAAAGCCAACACAACCTTGGTTCTTTCTTTCTTTCTTGATTATCTCAATTTTTTTCAATGTCGGTTTGTTGAGATTAAAAAAATGATTTAACAAGAAGCAAACGTAAAGGATTTCAATAGGATCTAGCTGATTAGAGAATGTTTCAATAACTCTTATGCTTAAAGAGTATCATACCATTAAATTTCTAACAAAAAAAATTATATATTCACTAAAGTCCCAATACTTTGACAAAAAAGTCCTAATTACCGGCTAACCGGGGAAAAAGGGTAAAAGTGTCAAAAACTGCCGGTAATTTGGACTTTACTGTCAAAAAAATAAAGTTTAAGACTTTATTGTCAAATCGATGAAAATATTGGGACTTTACTGTATATATCCCTTAACAGATTAAAGAAATTGTGAATTAGACATTGGGCTTTGAATTTTGGATTTAATAAAAAGTACCACATCGTAAATTTTGGGCTTGATCTTAAAAAAAAATTAATGGATCATCAATGGGGTTTGAAACGAAATAAATCCAACGAATCAAAATGATCAAAAATGAAAAACGAAATGCACGATTTAAAAAAAAATGATTAAATTTGAGTTTTGAGAAAACCCTTAATCGTTTGTTGTTGATCTCAACATGAATTTTTTGGAATCCATTTAAGAATGAGAGAAACCCTCTTGATAATTGTTTTTTCGTTTGCAACAAACGAATTAATCATTGAAGATCTTGGTTCTTTTGTTGGAACAAGAAAATCTCAATTTACATTGTACCACCCACTATGCGTGTAGTATAAACCGTTCTTCGTGTTCTTCAGTGATCTAGAATCATCAACACTTTTGGGTTTAGAATTCAAATTCATTGCAACACTTGATGATTGTTGCTTTGGAACCCAAATTTGCTTCATAGATTTCAGATTCATAACAAATTTTGAAGATTTTTGTGAAGAAACTGATTTGTTCTTGCTTTTGATCTTTTTCTTCTTTTTCTTCCTTTTCATCTTCTTGGATCTTGAAGATTTGAATTCAAGAACAATTTCATTCTTGACAACTTCAACATTGCAAGTTTGAATCAAATCTTTTGGAGTTTGATACATTTGAACTTCTTGGATTGAAGGATTTCGATATGACACCATTCCTTCAAACGAATCACAAGAACTCAAACAATCATCAGTTTGAACTCCACTTGAACGAAGAACTTTCACATCTTCATCAAAATCACATTGAATTCCCATTTCTTGAAATTCATGAACATCCGGGTAAAGTGCAAAAACATTAACACCATATATGCATTCATCAAGACAAATTCCTTCAATGACTTCATCATCTTTCTTCTTCTTCCTTCTTTCATGGTAAGTTTTACCAAACGATTAAGCAACACTTTATGATGATCATGATCAAGAGGATAACTATTGAATTTTCCACATTCACATTTCTTACAAGAAAGCAGTCAATTTTGTTTAAAATACCCGGTTGCAAAAACAATTGAGAAGTCCTTCAAAACTGAATGACCAATATAATCATCTTCAAACCAATCTTCACGAATTGATTTTTAATTTTAAAATTTGAAAAATGAAGAACCCAAAACAATGAAGATTCACAAAATCATGTTGTCATCATTGATCAATTCTTGAGACCTTCAAGAACACCCGTTCTGATACCAATTATAGTGATCCTAATTATGATGACATGTGCAGAGTTCAAAGATCTAGTGAATTCATTCAAGCATCAAGAATGCAAGAAGTAAATAAAATAATTTAACCTCCATTAGAATAGTAAGGGTACAAGTGGGTTTTGTTATTTCTCTCACTAAACTAACACTCACAAATGGGTCTAACAAGTTTTTAACCAAATGGGAATCATTCACTTCCTATTTATAGGAAAGACTCAACCTATTTACACAAACAAAAGGGTAAGCCACATCCAAGGAGAACTTTGCAACCTAACACACCCTCATACGCCCGACGTATGGAGTGTATGCCCAACATACTAAGGCGCGCCTTAGTACGCTTAGCGTACACTCACGTACGCATGGCATACTCATCCAGCCAAATTTTCATCAAAAGCCACTTTGGGCCCCTTTTTACCATTTCTCAACTTTATGGACCAAAATACAACATACTAAAATCATAAAGCCCAAGATTAGAAGTACCTTAACATTGGGATGTTATAATTCTCCCTCACTTGATCTAGACTTCATCCTTGAAGTTTTCTGCAACGAATAACTTAGGATAACGCTCCCGCATCTTAACCTCCGGCTCCCAGGTCCACTCGGAGCCTCTCCGATGCTGCCACTGTACCTCTACCAAAGGTATCTCTTTGTTGCGTAAGACCTTTATCTTCCTTTCTAGAATAGCTACAGGTCTCTCAACATAGTTCAATCGCTCATCGACTTGAATATCATCCAATGAAACCACTGCCTTGTCGTCCAATATACACTTTCGCAACTGCAAAACATGGAAAGTGTTGTGACTCTGACTGAGCTCCTTGGGTAGATTCAACTTGTAAGCAACCTTGCCAACCCTGGCAATCACATGAAAAGGCCCAATATATCGGTGACCCAACTTCCCCTTCTTCCTGAAGCGTATCACACCTTTCCAAGGTGAGAGATTCAGTAATACCATATCACAGACCTGAAATTCCAACTCAGATCGGCGCCAGTCGGTGTAGCTCTTCTGCCAAGTTTGTGATGTCTGCAATCTCTGCATGATCTGTTGAATAAGCTTCATGGTCTAAAGGAATACTTCGGTCCTTCCCATGACCCTGTGACCAACCTCAACCCAACAAACCGTGGTTCCATACTTCCAACCATACAAGAGCTCAAAAGGCGGAGCACCAATGCTGGAGTGATAATTATTGTTGTAAGAGAACTCCACAAAAGGTAGGTAGGAGTCCCAACTCCCACGAAAAATCAATAACACATGCCTGCAACATATCCTCAAGGGTCTTTATCGTCCGCTCACTATGGCCGTCAGTCAGCGGATGATATGCAGTGTTGAAATGTAACCTCGTGCCCAGTTCCTCGTGGAACTTCTGCTATAATCGGGAAGTGAACCGAGCATCTCGGTCAGAAACAATGCATACCAGGACCCCATGGTGAGCAACGATCTCCCGGACATAAAAATCGGCCAACATTTTGGCCGAAGAACACTCCCTGATAGCAAAAAAGTGGGCACTCTTGGTCAATCGATCCAGGATGATCCATATAACATCAAAACCCTTTTCCACTTTTGGAAACTTGGTGATAAAATACATGGTAATCTGCTCCCATTTCCACATGGGAACCTCCAGAGGCTGCATCTTGCCATGTAACCTCTGATGCTCAGCCTTGACCATCCTATAGTTCAAGCACCTCTCGACATACCAGGCTATCTTCCTCTTCATACATGGCCACCAGTAACTCAATCTCAAATCCTTATACATCTTGGTGGCTCCCAGTTGTATAGAAAAGCGAGACTTATGAGCCTCCTCTAGCACAATCTGCCTGATCCCACCAGAAAATGGAACCCAAACCTGACCACACCAGGTCAACAACCCTCGACTATCCGTGACAAATCTGTCAATCTTACCCCTGATCTGCTCCTGCTTTTAGTGCTCCTTTCGATCTACCTCTACCTGAGCCTCTTTGATCAATCCTAGAAGCGGAGAATCGACTGATATCCTCATACACATCTCCCTAACCGAAGACCCAGCCGACTTCTGGCTCAAAGCATCCGCTACCACATTCGCTTTACCCGGATGGTAAAGGATCTTGTAGTCATAATCCTTGACAACGTCCAACCACCTGTGCTGCATCATGTTCAAGTTCGGCTGGTCCATAATATGCCTCAAACTCTTATGATCTGTGTAGACAGTACAAAGGACCCATAAAGATAGTGTCTCCAAATCTTGAGCGCAAAAATCACTGCCCCCAACTCCAGGTCATGCGTGGGATATCGTGTCTCATGCAGCTTCAGCTGCCGCGAAGCATAAGCAATCACTCGTCCTCTCTACATGAGGACCGCCCCCAAATTGGTGATGGATACATCACAGAATACCACAAAATCCTCAACTCCCTTTGGGAGGGTCAATACCAGGGCCTCGCATAACCTCTGCCGAAGAGTCTCACAGGCCGACTGCTACTCAGGGCCCCATCAGAAATCCACCCCCTTCCTTGTCAGATGAGTGAGAGATACCGAAATCTTGGAGAAGACCTGAATGAAGCTACGATAGTACCCTATCAAACCCAAGAAACTCCTGATCTCTGAGGGAGATTTCGGAACCTCACATTGCATCACAGCCTCGATCTTGGCCAGGTCGACCAAAATCTCATCCTGGTTAACGAGGTGCCCAAGTAACTGGACCTCTAGTAACCAAAACTCACACTTCAAGAACTTGGCATAAAGTCGTTCCTACCTCAACACTCCCAGAAGCTCTCAAAGGTGCTCCTCATACTGCTCTCAGGTCTTAGAATACACCAAGATATCATCAATAAACACGATGACAGATCAGTCGAGCATCAGCCTACATACCCAATTCATCATATCCATAAATACAACAGGCGCATTGGTGAGCCCAAATGGCATCACCACGAACTCGTAATGCCCATAACGAGTCTGAAACGCGGTCTTATCCATGTCCTCCTCTCTCACTCTTACCTGATGATACCTAGACCTCAAATCAATCTTGGAGAACCAAGATACACCCTGTAACTAATCAAAGAGGTCAACAATTAGTGGGAGGGATAATGGTTCTTCACCGTTAACTTGTTCAACTCCCCAGTAATCAATGCACATCTGGTATGAACCATCTTTTTTGACGAACAGTATCAGTGCTCCCCACTGAGAATTGTCAGTCTGATGAACTGCTTGCCTAGCATCTCCTAAAGCTGAGATGACAAATAATGCATCTCAGGTAGTGCCAAATGGTATGACGCCTTGGCAATCGGGGCCGTACCTAGCACAAGATCGGTCCTAAACTCAACCTCCCTCTCAAGAGGCACACCGGGTAACTCCTCCGGGACCGCATCAGGAAAATCTCTGACAACTGAAACCTTTGAAACTGAAATTTGATCCCCAAATTGAGTATCAACCACATAATCCAAATAACTTTCACACCCGTGCTAAATATATTGACGGGCCCTGGCTACCGAACAAAACCCTGAACCAACCCTGGTGTCCTCTCCATAGATAACCAGTTCTCCCCCACTTGAGGTTCGAACTACCTCTCACTGGCCCTCACAATCAATCATGACAACAAAACTGCTTAACCAATCCCTATCCCACTATCACGCATACATCCCCCATGGGGATAGAGATTAGGTTAAACAGATAAGGCACCTCGAAGATCTCTAATATACAACCCTGATACACTGCGGATGCAGAAACCCTGTGTTCGTTGGCGATAGAAACCTGTAACAGACACTCTAACTCCCCAATAGGCATATCAAACTCCTTAATGAATGATCAAGATACAAAGGACCAACTCGCTCCCGAGTCAAATAACACAAGAGCAGGCAAAGAGTTCACTAGGAACGTACCTATTAAGAGCATATATATGAGCATAACATAAAACATAATCAAGAGAATAATAAATAGAAACATACTGGTCACGACATTTGGTGCCGACCTAGCCTCCTTTGCCATGGGCTAGAAAGCGCGACATTGGGCCCTCGAGACTCCGCCCCATCGTGACTCTCATTCGCGATCCTCAGAGTAGCTGGTGCTGGAGCCTGCACCGGCCTAGCAGCAAGTGAGGGACAGTTGGCTTTCACATGGACAACCTGGTCACAGTGGTAACAAATCCTGGAGCTGAGTGTTGGGGCCTGCTGGTGGCAATCCCTCGTCATGTGGCCCTGCCGGCCACAGTTGTGGCCCTCAGAAGATGATCGGAAAGTACCCTCATGAACTTTGCTGCAATTTCCACAAGTGCGGCCCTTCCGACCCCCAAAATCTAACATCAGCGACCTTGAATCGATTTGGCGCAAGCTGCGACTACGTCGGGGCTAGTCTCTGCTCCCTCGTCTGGAGCTCCATCTCAATCTCACGCCGCCTGGCGGCCTCCTGCAACTCCAACAATGAACCATAACGCTAAGTGGATACAAAGTGCCTATTGTCCGTCTTGAGCATGCTTAAGTAATGGGTCAATTGAGCTTGATCAGAAGCAACAAACTCAGGACAAAACATGGCCCTCTCCATGAAAATTTTGGTGATCCTTATCACCGACTCTGTCTCCTATCTCATATCCAGGTACTCCTAAGCCAACATCTCATGTTCCACCAGTGGAACATATCTAGAACGGAAAATCTACGAGAACTGCTCCCAAGTCACTGAAGTCCTCTACTCAGGGGAGTACGAGCTGGTAACAAGTCTCCACTAATCCTTTGCTCCGGACCTAAGGAGGTTCAGAGCGGACCTAACCTTCTAGTCAGCTGGGAAAAAGCAAGTGAAGTAGCACCCCTCAATGTCAGACATCCACCTCATGGCTATGATCGGATCTTGAACTCCGTCGAATGTTGGGGGCTTTGTATTGTCGAAGTCCCGATACTGGAGGACACTCCCAGCACCAACCCCAACAGCGGCAATGGATGTAGTGGCTGTATCAGTAGTAGCCTCAGAGAGGGCAACATATCGCTCATCAAAGTACTCCACTGTGGCGGTATTAATAGACCCAAAAATCTCTGGTAACTGTGCCCGAAAATGAGCAACAATCTCATCCTAAAGGATCTCCCTAATACTGTCCTTGGACACAGATGGCCCATTCTGGCCACCTGTCCCTGATCCTGATCCGGATCCATCCTCGAAACATCGTGTCATCACCATACTGAAAATAAACCAGGGAGATATCAGATAACACACATAACATACTAGGGGAACCAACTCCCCTACAAAGCCCTAGGGGTTGTGACTTCCCTGCTATACGTATGGGTCATGTACTTTCAGTAGTACAGGCCCATACTACCTTCCACACCTACCCATATTTTTCTTAGAGGATCATCATAACAACCCTAACAATACACACTAACATATGTCCATACGATCAATGCTTATATCCTAGAGGAAGGCTAAACATTATGAAGCTGGCCAACTGACCCCACACAACACATCCATGAAACTTCCACCAACCCTGAAGCACTCGTTTATGCTAATCATACATAACACTGGACCCTATAGATAGTCGAATATCTGATTGTACCCTAAGCCCTTCATCAAACAAGAACAGGAAATAAGGCTAAACCAAACATTCGCAGGCTATAGAATCTTAGCTATGTACAACTATTATGCATACACTAAGTAACTACAATAATAATGTCAATTTCATACCCTAGGCTATCAGGCATCATATAAACATACAATTCTATCATGCAATTCTTAAAGATCCCTAGCCTATCACTAGCATGATATTCTAAAACATCACAAAATCAAATAACAGTGTGGTAATTTGGGGTCTACTTACTAGCTCCAGTTGATCGTACACATCACATCCTCTTTGATTATTTTTTAAAACAATTTGAAAGTTATTTTTTAAATCTTTTTCATTAGTTTGAGATTGGATTCACACGAGTGTTCCTCCAATTCACTCAAACCAAGGCTATGATACCAACTTGTAACACTCATAAAAACCACAAGAAATTTTAAACTTTTAAAACAACCCAAATTCATAAATTGTTACAACCATTGTTTTCAAAACATTTTCAAACATCAGAGTTCCCAAAATCATAGCTCATGAAACAAGAGGATGTGTACGGTCATGCCTTCGCCTTCCCGCGGTCATTCAAAGTACCTAAACCATAACCCAAAACTGTAAGCCAACACGTAGTGAGTTCCCCCAAAGTACCAACACATAACCAAATAACATATAGAATAATAACATGTAATGGGTCCACAACTAAAATATTGGATTAGCCCTGAGCCCACAACATAAGTCTAGCTTGCCCTCGGGCCCATAAATTATGCCTGGCTTGCTCCCTGACCAACTCAGCCATCATACTGAAATACCATCAAGCCCTCAGTACGAGTCTGGCATGCCTCCCAGTCCTCAGCTCGTATATGGAATGCTCATGAGTCCTTTGTATGATTCTGGCATACCCTACTCGGCCCTCAACTCATATCTGGAATACTCCAGGGTTTGTTGGGTATAGCACGGAGTAGTACAACCTCAACCTAACCCAATATGTCAACATATAACATATCATAAACATATAATCAGATAGTCATGCATAAAGAATTACAGGTAGTCCTACCGATCTACCAAACTAGCATATCAATAACTAGCATAAACATACATATATATTCCATACTTAGCATCTCAGTGAATATCAGGTTATCAAACCAATGGGCCGACCTTGGTGCCTTCGACCCACAATTACAGTGACGAAAAACTCACCTCGCAAACTGAACAAAAGCTGATGAGATCTCGACTCCGAATCTCAGCTTTACCCGCCTCCTATTCCAACCAAATGACCAATCTCAATCAAAATCCCAAAATACCATTGAGGTCAAACTTGGTCAAAATCAAAGTCAAACTGGTCAAACCAACTAAGTCAACTGAGTTAACTCAGCCGAGTCAACCCAACCGAGTCAAATCAGCTGAATCGAATTAGAGTGAGTATGCAGGGCATACACCGAAGTACGTAGGGCGTACTCCCAAAAATCCAAAACTTCCATTAAGAGCTTAATGGCTAAAGCTCTTACGTCCATATTGCAGATCTATGACTAAAATACCCTTAGGAGACATAAACTCTCCAACTTTATGACTTAGCATGTCCAATAAGTGCTAAACTTAAGGTCTTAATCCATTAAGACCTTCTACATGACATGAAGCAAAACTAACCATTTGGAACCCATTTTTATGACTCAAGACCCTTCCAAAGGTATGAACGGACGACTTAATGGGTCAAGAACATGTTTTGTTCTAGAATCATTATTTTGGGACCAAAAAGAAACTTTAAATAGCAAAAACCTAGATCTACATGATGGAGTGGAAAAGATGCAAGCTTTATATCTTTTGAGGTTGAAAACAAGCTAGAAATCCTAGATCTACAAAGTACTTCACTCCAAGGTCTTCACACCACCTTCTTTTTTATTTCAAAACCCACTCCAAACTCTCTTAAAGGCTCACAAAATGGCTTCCTTTTGCTCTAGGGTTGCTTGAGGGTAGAAATCTCTAAAAGAGGCTAGATAAGAATAAGGTTTGAGTCTATAATGTTGCATAAATATGAACCAAGGCCCTAAAACTAGGGTTTGCATGCTACCCTCGTATGCCCCGCGTACGAAGTGTACGCCCAACGTACTAAGGCGCACCTTAGTACGCTTAGCATACACACACGTACGCATGGCGTACTCATCCGGCCCAATTTCCACTAAAAGCCACTTTGGGCCCCCTTTTTACCATTTCTCACCTTTATGGACCAAAATACAACATAATAAAATCATAAATCCCATGATTAAAATTACCTTAACATCGAGATGTTACACAAATACAAATACACTATCTCCTTCGTTTCAGACATTACATTTCTGAGTTGAAAAACATCTGCTTCTTCTATAATGTTCATGACATACCCACGATCCAGGTGTTGAAAACACAACAATATATTACTATTGAACGTATGTGCCTTATTTTTAACCAAATCAAACAATACCCGATGGTCAAAAATAGGATGAAGTAATAAACCTAAGTTGTTATACTTTGCTCTAACATACGTATTAATTCCATTAATTAACTGTCAAAACCCCCCGGTACATAAAATAACGAAACTTATATTTTTTTTCTGAAAAATAAGACAAATTTTCTCCCATACACTCATATTTTTTTTCTTTTTAAAATAAGAAAATTGATTTATATAACACAAAAAAGCATCATGAATGTTTGTCACCAACTCCACCTACCATTTTCGTGGAGCCCGCAGACCTACAACTACCCATTTCGTGGAGCAATAAATTGTGAATCAATCGCCATTTCTGTCATTCCACAGATCCCACAAAGGGAGCTCTGTTGAATTGTTCTTCAGGTATTATCATTTGTGGAATTCTTCCTCAGACTTTTATTTTTATTTTTAAGGCTACGTCGATTCCTCGAAGCTTAAGGGAACTCTGTGTAGCCTGTGGAGCCCACATCCGCGAAAAGCTTGTCTATATGTAGAAATTGTTCACATTACATTTCCGAGTTGAAAAACATCTGCTTTGTCTGTAATGTTCATGACATACCCACGACCCCGGGTGTTGAAAAGACAAAGATATATTACTATTGAACGTATGTGCCTTATTTTTAACGAAATCAAACAATATCCGATGGTCAAAAATAGGCGGAAGTAATAAACCTAAGTTGTTATGATTTATTCTAATGTATGTGTTAATTCCATTAATTAACTGTCGAAACCCTTCAATACATAAAATAATGAAACTTAAATTTTTCTGAAAAATAAAACAAATTTTCTCCCATACACTCAGTTTTTTTTAAATAAGAAAATTGTTTTATATGACACAAAAAACCTCATAAATGCTTGTCACCAACTCCACCTACCAATTATGTGGAGCCCGCATACCTACAACTATACATTCCACGGAGCAATAAATTTTGAATCAATCGCCCTTTGTGTCATTTCGCAGAGCCCGCAAAGGGAGCTCTCTGGAATTGTTCTTCAGGTATAATCATCTGCGGATTTCTTCTTCAAACTTTTATTTTTATTTTTAAGGCTACGTCGATTCCTCGAAGCTTAAGTGAATTTCGTGTAGCCCGTGGACCCAACATTCGCTAAAAGCCTGTCTATATGTAGAAATGGTTGATTTTATGTCTACTTTTAGAATTCAACCTCAAAAAATATATATATCCAACAAAATCCAATTTTTTTTCCAATGAAATTGTTTTTTTTTTTTTGAAAAACTACAATAAAGTCCATACATATTGGCCTCATAATCGATTTAATCTGTATATCTTTTTTTATTCAATTAAGCCTCAAAAATTGGTAATCGTATTCAATTTAACTCTTTTACCTGGTCAACAGATCATCCAACTTTCAAAAATTACATTTTTGGCCTAGATGTCAAAATTTATTACAAATTTGGTCCAAAATTTAGACTTTTGGCCCAAATTTTAAATTTTATCACAAATTTTGTCCAAAATTTACCCATTTTGCCAAAATTTTAGAATTTTGTCATAAATTCATCATAACAATAACTTTTTTACCACTTTTTTTAACAAAATTTTGTTTCGATTATGTTTTTTCTTTATAAAATCGTATTTATACAAGAAAAACATATTTTCACATAAAAAATCTTATATTTTCTATATAAATTTTTCTTTAAAAAAACCTTTTTCGTATACGAAATACCTATTTATAAAAATAGGTATTTATTAAGTACATAAATATATACAAATATGTTTTTATAAAAAAATACATACAAACATGTATTTTGCAATATATATATATATATATATATATATATATATATATATATATATATATATAACCACCTATTTCATAGTAAACGTATAGATTTCTTTTGTAGAAACATATTTATATGCTCCCAAATATTTGTTTGCATACATTTCTTTTGTAAAAAATGTATTTATATATATATATATATATATATATATATATATATATAAACACCTATTTTATAATAAATGCATTTCTATTCAAACACACTTATATATATATATATATATATATATTTTATATATATATATATATATATATATATATATATATATATATATAGAAAAGTTATATTGAGAACACGAAAAGCTTGAGAAACACGAGAACAAATGTGGACCAATCGTTTCATAAGGGTCAAAAATAGGATAGTATGTAGTTATGTTAACAGTAATTAGGCAACATAAACATAACCTAAACGTATTAAATAACCATGTAACAGACGTTTTCCATGATTGAAGCCAGAACGATGAAGAACGTTAATTGGATAGAAGTTATTGAAATCGTATTAGTGATTGTTGAAGTCCATATCGCCGACATTAGAGGTGGAATCGAAATTTCCAAAATAGTACAACAATATTGTTGTAGTCGTCTGGAATCAGATTACGATAAGTTTATTGAATTCGGCTGTCATGAAGAATGTCGTCTGGAATCAAAAATTATTATTTGACTGTAATCATATTGTGAAACGAAAAAGAAGTGTTAGTTTCTGCTAAAACGAAATAGAACAGTTCAATTCGAATGAATTGATTTATACTGATGAATGATACAGACGTGAAGTAAGTTTATAACAACTGTAAAAGCAGTAGTGATTGATTTACATGTTGTATCGTTATTAAATGCTAGAATTGTATAATCAATAATGAATATGTAGGGTGTAATGCGAAAAATATTTAAATTCAATGATGATTATGATGTTGTGTATGCACGTTGGTAAGTAAATTGTGACAAATATAGAGTTAATTTTTCCAACGTGTGTGGTCTTATGTTGACGCACATTTGAATAGGTTGATAAACACATAGACCTTATTCACTTATGATTATATTGTGTTGTATGTACATATATAATTTACCAGTCACAAATATAGACTTGTTAATCCAATAATTTGTATAATCTTGGTTATATGTGAATCAAAGCTTAATTTATGGAATTAAGTGTTTCAATATGTTTGTCATCACAAATGATTTAATGTATTTGTAATCACAAATGATTTAATGTAATGCGAAAAATATTTAAATTCAATGATGATTATGATGTTGTGTATGCACGTTGGTAAGTAAATTGTGACAAATATAGAGTTATTTTTTTTCCAACGTGTGTGGTCTTATGTTGACGCACATCTGAATAGGTTGATAAACACATAGACCTATTCACTTATGATTATATTGTGTTGTATGTACATATATAATTTACCAGTGACAAATATAGAATTGTTAATCCAATAATTTGTATAATCTTGGTTATATGTGAATCGTTGCTTAATTTATGGAATTAAGTGTTTCAATATGTTTGTAATCACAAATGATTTAATGTATTTGTGATGGAAATAGTGTATATATAAATGTTGGTGTTTTATTCATGATTGAATACAAATGATTTGATTTGAATTCAATTGGTGTCTATGCGTAGTTGTATTGAATTCGTTGAATAATATACGAGGCTAAACAGTATTGTTTATTTCAAAGTTAGACTTATTATTCCATTAGGTTGCATAGTCTTTGTTATATGTGAAACAATGCTTAATTTAAGTAATTATGTGGTTTTACGGTGAAACAGTTTTTGAACATGTTTGTGATCACAAATGATTTAATGAATGTGCATTGCTGTTAGTTCAATCAATACTAAATAAAACAACAACATTTATATATGCATTGATGTATTGGTTGGGTATCCATATTCAATTATTTTGATTGAACTGGGGTGTATGTAAATGTTAGTGTTTCAATCATCATTGAATACAACTGATGTGATTTGAATTGAATTGGTGTCTATTCGTAGTTGTGTTGGAATGATTGGAGAATATATGATGAGACAATCATTAATGTTCGCAACTACTTATTAGTCAAAACAGTTCTGTTTATTTAAAATGTAGACTTATAATTCAATTACGCTTTATAATGTTGGTTATATATGAATGATTGTTTATAATCACAACTAATTTAATGTAGTTGTGATGGAACTGGGGTATCTATAAATGTTTTTGGGTCAGTATAAAATTTATTTGATTTGAACTCAATTTGTTGTTAATTCGTAGTTGTATGTTGATCATTGAAAAATACATGTTGAGACAATCATTAATGGTCGCTACTATTTATTAGACAAAACAGCTTTTTTATTGCATGGAATGGTTAAATGTATTTATATAACAGTAGTTGTATTCCACAATGGTTGTTAATGAGTAATAAGTAATATAACAAAAATGGTAGTGTAATAAACTCAAAATTTTGATATATCTGTTGTGGAGGAACAAATAACTCTACACAAGAAAGTGAAGGTGGCTACGAGGATACATCTGATGAAAATGAGAGTGACAATGAATCAGGTCAACGTCTTGATGATTGTGATGGTAATGAACTATGGTTAATTTTTAAAAAAATTATCATCTATATAAATGTAATTTTATTTGGAACAGTTTGGATCAAGTACGGAATCTGATGAAAATGAATGTTTCAACAATAGTATTTTATATTCACCTAGTGGATCTAATAAGCTGTGGAAACCTAGTGTCGCGAAAGAATTTATGCCTGATGATCAGGTTATATTCGAATCACAGACACATGCAATCAATATGTATAGAATATATGCAGAACATGCGGGGTTTGATGTTCGGTTGAACACAACTACAAGGTTTCGGCATGACAAATCAATAATAAAGATAAAGTATGTTGTTTACAATTGCGCTAGGAAAATACCACATAGAAGCATGGATACAATGGATACAAATAATGGTGGAAGGAAACATAGGAATTCAAACTTTATTGTAACGGATTGTAAAGCATTAATAAAGTTTGAACGTGTTAGTATTGGAACAAATGAGTTTCAAATTAGAGAGTTTCAAGAGCTGCACAACCACCCTCTTTATACCAAAGAAGAGCGTAGACATTCAAAAAAAGCGAGAAAATTAAATTATGCAGACAAGGAGTTTATTATACATGCAGCAACGGCAAATGTGGGTGCAACAAAGGCTCATAAACTTTGTGCTGCATTAAAAGGTGGATATGAGTGTGTTGGTCCCGAAGAGAGTGGTTACAAAAATTTTAGGAAAAATTTGGGTAACATTATAGGAAACAAGGATGCATAATTAATGGTGAATAAAATGAATGAGAGGAAAACATATTATCCAGATTATTCCTTTGAGTATAAATGTGTCGATAGTGTGTTAAATGCTATGTTCTGGGCTGATGAAAAAGATAAGGTATTCTACAAGGAGTTTGGAGATGTGATATCTTGTGACGCTACCTTTCGAACAAATAATTAAGTGTAAAGTTGCGTGTTATTTTGGTTGACATGTATTTTGGATTAATATGTTTGTACGATTTCATTATTAATGACAAATATTATTATTTAGGTATGGAATGGTATTTGTACCTTTTACAGCTATTGATAATCACAAAAGATATGTTACTGTTGGTGTTGGCCTGCTTAGTAATGAGAAAATAGAGTCTTATTGTTGGTTGCTCGAAGCTTTTTTAAAGGCTCATGGAAAAGAACCAACATTGGTGTTAACAGACCGGGATCCAGCGATTCTGCAAGCAGTTGAGGCTGTATTCCCGAATGCAAAGCATAGACTTTGCTTATGGCATATAACAAAAAAACTATAGGCAAAGGTATGTTGTATGGGTAATTGAATTACATATGGTGAATATGTAATGAGGTTCTAATTTTGTTGATGAATGTACATTTATATGTTAAAATATATGTATAATTTGACGTTTAAAATAGTTGTGTATCAGGTTAGTGGGGATATTTTGAAAAACACGGATTTCAAAAAACGCTTCAACAAACTAGTATGGAATATATATATATATATATATATATATATATATATATATATATATATATATATATATATATATATATATATGGATACTATTGAGTTTGAAACAGCGTGGAAGTCATTGATGAAGGATCACAATCTGCAAGATAAACGATGGTTTAAAGACATGTATTGTATGCGGACGTCATGGATACCAACTTATTTTAAGGAAATGCCAATGCATGGTCTGATGAAAACAACTTCCAGGTCTGAAATTGCGAATTCATTCTTTAATAAGTACTCGCATCATGGGAATTTTCTTTTGTATTTCATGGTGAACTATGACACGCGATTGGAAAACAACGTAACACGCAACGTCGTCTTGATAATCAAACTAAGAGAACCAGACATAAATTTGGGATGGGCACAGGACTAGAGAAACATGCAGCAGAAGTGTATACAAATACAGTTTTTGCAGAAATTCGAAAGGAGATATACAAAGGAGTATGGAATTGTTCAATTAATAGTGTAGAAAATATTAATGGGTGGCGGATAGTAATGATTACACATTTGGACAAAAGGAGACAAGTGAAGACAAAGTGTAAGGTTAGTTCCTGAAATTCAACTGAATGTAAAAGCATCAGTAATGTTTTTAAGAAAATAAACTAATAATTTTTTATTTTAAAATGTGTCTAAAGTATGTATTAAAATTTTGATGTAGGTGGAACTGAAGTTGCCAGAGAAGGATGTAAAATGTACATGCGAACTCTTCAAGCGAATGGGTTTTTTGTGTTGATATGTATTTGCAGTTCTGAAGAATAATCACATTGAGGAGATACCAGAGCAATATATTATGCGGAGGTGGAGAAGGGATATTATTTCTAGCCATTTGTTGGTTAGTAAGAATGGGCTTGCTGAATTGGAGGATGAAACTTTTAAGTTGATAACCGAAGCATATAGTAACCTGGAGTACTGTCTGGAGCGTCTTCAGAATGATAAGGTCAAATTAGAAGATTTTGTGAAGACAACACGTACGATGAGGAAGGTGTTTGAGCAAGATCCGGATAATACTATTACATTGGATGAAAGTGATGAAGCTGTGTTTAGGCTATTTGGGGTTAGTATTCCGGAGCACATTGAAGTTAATGTCCAACCAGTGATACATAATAAAGGGAGTGGGACTAAGAAACAGATGGTTAGTGCAGCAGAGAGGGCAGCTGCATCTTCCAAAAGTGGGTTACGCAAATGCACAGGATGCAACTTATATGTGAATCATAATTGGAGGACTTGAAAAGTGAGAATTGCGCGTGAGAAATCCAATTGTAGTTAAATTAAGTGTTAGTTTACTGATGTTTTAGTTTATCACTAATAAGTTACTGACTTATGTTTGCACATCTGCATTTGGGTTTCTTTAAATTCAATAACATCATTTTGTTTTGTTTTTCGATTTATTTTTTTATGGATTTTTTTTAAATTCAATAACATCATTTTGTGTTGGTTGTCGATTTATTTTTTTATCGCTTAATTTTTTGGTGCAATCTGTTAATGATATTATGTTGATGGTGATGTTTGCCACGGTTTTATTGCACATGTGATGGGTGTGTTGATTATGTACATCTGTAATGTATGATGATATGGTTTGATGCTTGTAATGTTTGTTTTGTTTCGGTATGTGATTTTAGAGAATGTAAGAGCTATGTATGGTTTAGTGGAGTAAACTAAAAAGGCAAAAGGCTACGCATATTACATGTGCATTGATGTATTATTTGGGTATCCACGTCATTTTTGATGATTTATTACAGAAATAAGTGGGGTTGTTAGTAGTTAAATAAAATTATATAAATTCATACCACACATGTATCCTGTGATGTCAAAGGTCGAAAACATCAAGATATCAGTTTCGAGTAACATGCCAAAACAACTTGGGTATGTAATATAAAAGCCAGGTATAAAAGGTATAACTTATAAGATTCAATTAACAATAACCACAAGAGACTGTCATCTATGATTTAGAAAAAGACACTTTCATATGATATGAAGACTAAAGGGAGGTACATAATCAAAAAGCAATATAGTGACAGGTTAGCTGCATTGAGCCATCTACATAATAAAGAAAAAGTAAATAACATATTATTCATCCCAGAAGGTAAACAAAAAAGACTTTTAAACACAATATTCTTTAACCAAATTCAATCACCCTGTCATGTATCTTGGTTGCAGCATCCTTCAGTAGTTGTTTTCGGTTAGATGCATTCAGCTTTTGGAATTCCGCTACCTGATGAAGGATTGAATTCTTAAGCAAGTTGTAGTCAGAATTTATTATTTTGCAAAGATATATGACCCGTAGTCTAGATAATTCTTTGTCCTGTGCAAGTGACTCTGACTTGAATCCAGTTTTCAAATCTCTAATATTTCCACCCATGAATGTCTCCATGTGACTCATAGTAAAAATACCACAGTCAGTGCTATTGGTTACTGTTGACCAAGAAAGTTCGGGGATTTGTCTTGGGGCATGTGAAAAGGCTTCAACATTTGGATGGTGAACAGATCGAAGATATTTACTCATGTGTGAATGCTGGAAATGATATAAGATTATATGTTTAAAAAAATGGATTTATATAAAATAATAATTTCAAGTTGTATATGTATCTAACAATGATGTCTGGTAGTAAACCATATGTGTTGTGGGTTTCGGCATCTCTTTTGATGTTGTCCATGATCCAAAAGGTTGGTTGTTGAAAGTCGAGTACGACAAGGAAAATATGAAATTCACGAACGACTGGCATGAAAAGCCGAAACAAATATTAAGTATATGATTTAAAATACTTTAGTGTTGGTATTGTCAATTCACTCACTGAAGGTTACATCAATATCCAATAAAATATTAAAAACAATAAGCAATTATAAAAAGTGGGTAAGGAAACATACTAGTTGCACATCGCACAGTGTTGCATCAAAATCGTCAATGGATAGGCTCAAATTTTCATAAAAAAAATTCTGACAATCTTCCTCTGTGAACACAGTATTTTCGAGATACAAACTCTGTGAAGAAGACATGTAGTGAAATTACAAATGTTGTTAATAATGTTTCTGAGTAGTGTAATAAGAAGATGAAATTGAAGGTGTAATGTGAAAATGTGGCAGTCATGTATTTGCAAACGTAGAAGAGTATATTATGACACAGATAATGATTGATAATGTTTATTAAAATTGTGTGACAACCCGAAATTTATTCCGTCACAATATTTCATTTTCGTTAATAAAATTTATTTATATTAAGATTTTTCGTTAACTTTTGGGTTAAGTTAATTAAATTGTGACTTTTATTCTTCATAAGTGTCGGAAAGCATTAGAAACACGTTAAAATATCCTCAATATTCTTTTGGAAAATTTTTAGTTTCAAATAAGTCGAATTACGGCAAATTAATAAGGTACGACCAAAAGCTCCGTTTAATGTCGGTATCGGGTAGATTTCCACCGGGCCATAAACTCAACCCCTATATAAGGGATTGAGTGACCACATTTTGAAGCTTTTTCACTCTCTTAAAACACTTCGTCTCACTACACTCTCTCTAAAACTTGGGTTTGATCCAAAAACACCCATTTCAAGCTTCAAATTGGTAAGTAATCTATCCTAGCCTGTTACTAAGCTTGTTTATCATGCAAATTCGTGTTTAAACCATCCAAATCCATCAAGAACATGTGTTTAGTGTTTGGGAACCCTCCCAAAACTGTAAACTCGTTTAAAGAGGGTTTTGAAGCCCCAAAACCCTTCCAAATCACTTCTAGTGCTTAGATATGACTTAGGGGCTTACATGAATGGACTTAGAGCACCAAAATCTTACCATTTGAGGAGTAAACATGATTTTACAGCCCAAGAACATGCTTGGACCGTAAAACATCATTCATGGACCATAAACACCATTTAAGGGTGTAAAAGTGCCCCTAACACCTTGTATGGCTTAGATTTGGGTCTAGAACTTAGCATGCTTAACCGACAACCACCAAATCACATGAATCATGGGCAAACATGAGTTTACGGCCATAAACTCATGTGTTTACGGCAGTAAACTCACCAAGAACACCTTCATAAACTGTAAACTCCTTTCCAAGGTCAATTCAAGTCCCGATCACTTCCTAAGCCTTTTATTAAACCCTAGAACCTTCCCTTGTGCATTGTAAGACCATTTAGCATCCAAGAACACACCACCCATGAGTTTACGGTCGTAAACTCATGGGGATATGGTCTTTAGACCATAAAATCCTCAAAGAGTTTACTCTTGAAGAGCAAACTCCATATTTAGGCCCTACACACCCTTAGATGCAACCCGGATCACTCCTAACACTTGAAATAAAGTGTTTTCGCGTCTGGGAGTGTATTGTCTTACTTATTTGGTAGTTCAAAGTCTAATTCGATACAATTATGTATCTCTTCATATTACATAAGAATCCCGCGCGTTTTCAAGCCCCGAACTGACACTTAGCATCCAACCGACACATTTCTCGACTGGTGAATTCATACCCCTACACTTTTTCCGAGTTTTTCATGTTTTCAGGGGGGGGGGGAATACAAGAAAATCATAAAGGTTTTTGTAACTTAAAAACTGATGTAATTATACGATTTTCTGACAAACTTTTAGATATCTTTATCCCTTTTGTAATATGCGGAGCATAAGGGATGTTTTCTTAATATAATTACATAGTTTTCAATACAGCGTGGGAAACTTATCAAACCAATCAAATTATTATGGGAATAATTTAGGATCTTCATTACTTGTTTACGGATTCAGATTTCATGCAATGTCAATATATAAACTATGTTTAATTTAGTTTATCCATGTTTAATCTAGAGTATCATGCTAAATAATTACTTTGTATGTAATTATTTATACTCTACTTTGTTCCAAACGATTTCGAAACTCGATAACGACCAAGTGCACCGTGAATTATTTAATACTAGCTTGTGAGATTCGTCTTCATTATACCCCTCGGGATACCAGTAAATCCTCTCCGGAAGTATAACTAGAGTATCCTGGAGGGAGAGCGTGGAATTTGTGAATAGATTTATTCGGGACTGACAATCCCACACCTTAACTGCTAGCTACAGTTAGGCGGGCACGCCTGGGGTGACAAATTTCGGATATCGTTCGACGCCTGAAGAACGTCAAGGAGGTCACGGGTCAAATCAGTATGGTTATACGACTCACAATACGTATTAAACTAATTAGTTTTATTCTCGGATTTTCTTTCTTTCTTCTATAGTCTTATTTATGTAATAAGACTACCTACTTTCGTACTAGAGGGTATTCCAGAGTTCTTTAATCTATAGTTTTATGTATTAAAACTACCTACTTTCGTACTGGATGGTATTCCAAGGATCTTAACTTATGGTTTTCTTATCGTACTGGTGATAATCAGGGCTTTTCTTATGGAAATTGACAAACATGTTAGAAAATATGGGATTTTCTTGGAAATATGCATATGTATTTCATGACTCAGAATTTATGATTTTCGATATTATTGCATTCTTTATCAAAGGAAATGAAATGTTTACACAAGATTTATTAATCATATTTTTCCTCACAAAACATGCTTATGAACTCACCAGCTTTATGCTGATATTTTAAAACTGCTTGTATTCTCAGGTTTACATTAGACAGGTAACCCGCAGTCTTTTGGAGAAGACGGAGCGCGTAAATGTCTCGTTTGTCCTTTTGTTTATATGATGTATATGTATAAAACTTGTATCACTTGGTTTTCAAACAAATGTAAATATTTCTATGTAATGTAATGGTTGTGTTTACTATGCTTACTATGTACATTAGTTGTGATACTACGTATGACGTCCTCCAACCCGGAACGTTTCCGCCTTCGGTTTCGGGGTGTGACAAATTGTACCTTCAACATGGTAGTGGCAAATAGTCTGCGAGGAGATAAATTGGAACGCAAATCTTCATCGAAATTTAACATATGACTACAACAATCTAGTACGTGTCCAAAAAGTTCATATTTGGGGAAAAAGCTTTCCATGTGAAAGCATTCAGCACCTACACCAGCACAAGTCCTGAAAAGTTCGTCACTGCATAAAATAAAAAGTTAAACTTAAATAATTTTGATTTTATCAGTTATGAATAAATTTGTATTTACCTTGGGTGACCTTGTGTTGAGAAAACCCATTCAGATAGGTCCATCTGAGCACGTGATATACGTTTGGTTATATCAACTGCCCATACAATGGACGTAGAACGTAGTACAGGGGGGCTTATTTCTTGGCCTTAACTCTCTTGCGCGGACAAAAACATCATCACTGTGAATAGGAACAATTGATAATGGAAGAGGACTTGGACAATGGTCTTTTGGAGTTTTCATGATATCTTTCAGTGGTGAATTGCTAATAATATCAGCAAACTCTTGTGTCATCCCGATGCTAAAGTTTGGAAAGGGTGAATTATGGAACGATTTAACCAAGTGTTCAGCCATTTGACATGACCTGTTAATCTGTTCTGCGTTGTCTGACCACCATTGGGATAAAGGTCCAATGCTGTCTGCATCTGTAGAACTGCCACCTCCATATTTCGCGGATGCTTCATTATGGAAGATTCTGATCTTGGCTTTCCATTCGTAGAAGTCACAAACAAGAGGATGTATTTCGATTGCTTCTACAAGTTTTGAGTCCAACAAATTATTATCCTCAACTAGCTTGATGAACATACTTTTGATGGTGGAAAGGTATTCCTGAAAACATTATGATTGATTAGTAATATGTGATAAATATGAAAAAATGATGAGAAATTTTCTAATCTCAACTGATCCATTCGTCGAGTTGACATTTTCAGCATTGTCATCCTATGGTATGTAAGGATCCTGAAGTTCACCAGAACCAATTCCACCATTTCTGATTTCATACTCCTCACGTAACCACATGGTTTCCACATCCTAGAAACATATAGCAGGTCTTCCACGATCGATCGTAACCGCATCACATGAAACATATTCCAGGTATATAAGCTTATATGTTAAAAAAAATAAGTAAATCATTAGTGATCAATGAGTAGTCAATTAGTCGTTACCGATGTGGTAGTGTAATCATTAGTGACTAAGTCAATAATAAATAAGTATAAACAGTATAGTAACTTAGGTTGTAATAGGACAATAGGGCCAACATAGTAAGATGTATCGCTCATAGAATTCCATGCATGTTTTGTATTTTTCAAACATTCTAACACATAAGAGCACCAATCTATGTTGCTTAAATCTAAATCCTCTGAAACTCTTGAAAGCATTGATACATCACATGTGCCCATGCTCTTGGATTGTCCAAGGGTGTTACAAATAAGAACCAATATTTTTTAACTTTAAACAATAACCCAACATATTTTAATCTCTTAATCGCCCTTTGTACGCCTTTGGGCCTAATATCATTTTCTGACTTGAACTGTGCAGACCACAAATCAACAGTTTTGTCTTCAGTGGGTGTGAACTTTAGTGAACTGATATTGATATTTCCCAGAGGGAGACCCAACATGTCATTTATCAATTTCCTAGTGATTGGTATCTCACCCCGATCGACATTCAATACCATGCGTTCAGGGTCAATGTTATTGACCACATAGTACCCAATTCGTGATGCCAACCCATCTACTTTTATATTTAAAAGTTGACCAAATCCAATTGATAATAAATATTCCTTATGTCCATTAGTCAGACTGCATTGTGGAGAATAGTATTTTTGGTGACGTACGAATATGTATTTGCCTTGGTTATGTTGGAATACCCACATGAACTCCCCTCTTTGATTTTCTGTTCTCTAGTTTCTTGACTTTAACTTTTGTCTTAATTGCTTGAGGGCTGGCCACATCTGCTTTAGCTTTCTTCTGTTGATGTTGCACAACTTTGGCTGTTACAAGTGGAGGGGATTTCCTTTTATTTTGGCTGATAACTGGGTGTGGGTCTTTAAAATCCAATTCATCACGTGATGGCTGCTGTTTCTCTTTAGATGTAAACAACATTTTTCTAATATCTGTGTAGTTTTGGGTGGAAAATACAATACAACAGTCAAACAACAGTAAATAAGATGAATGAATTAGACTAGCAATTTAAAGAAAGACAGTGTTAATTAGCTGCCTGATTTTGTATAACCATGCACGGGTGAATGGGAGTTGGAATGTGGATCACATTTATGCTTTGAACGATTTTCATGAACCACTTCAATAGAATCACTATGTCCGGAATGTAGACCTTGTATTGATACTGAGGCATAATAAAAAATAATGAATAATATGCTTTTTAGTGTGATAACTAATTCAAAAAATAATAAAAAAACTACCTTTTTCTGAATTGGTTTGACAGTTGAAACAGGTTTGGATCTTGACCTTTGAGTCAGAACTCCAGCTTTAGCAATGGTTGGTATTGGGGTAATTCTGATAGAATCAGATGCGTCTACATCGATATCTATCATTATTGGATTTGAGGGATCATTCTTGTATTTTATTAGTGAGTATCTTTTATGAATACACTCACTTTTCATGCGCCCTATTGTAGTTCATACATGATAACAAAGTATAAGTCTAATCTTACTGTTAACTACCCCCATAAACATAATGCAAATTGACACATATGAATAAAACATAGAGAACATACATTTATATGGAATCCATGGTGAGTAAATGTAGTGCAAACAATTTAACATGTAACACATAAGCATGAAATTAGGGCCAATAAGATCATACATGATAACTAACAGTGAACATATAGATGAGAAAATGGTGATCCCAATAACATCATTCAAGCTTTTGCAAATCGATTTATATGATTAAAAAAACTAACAGTGAACATATAGATGAGAAAATAGGTCATAAATCTTCCATGAACTGTTTGACAAAATCGAAAGTATACATTGCAAACTCATGTAAAACATTGTATACAAAGTATACAAAATCGAGTTATATGATTAAAAAAAAGGTTAACAGTGAACGTAAAAGGAACTTACCTCTTGTTCGATTCCCGACTGCATAACCTCCTTTAAATTCAACCTCCATAAGCTTTTATATCGACGATCTTTAACGATAAAACGCAAGTAATCTTGAAGAATCCCAATGTTCCAGCCTCACATTGGTTGCATATCATCGAATCACAAAAACCACAAGATAATTGATATGTAATGTGAAAGAAACTGATGTAGAAGGATCCCCCAATTCCAGCTTAAAGATTCTTGCAAATCATCGGATAATAAAAAAAACCCAAACTTGAAACTGTACTGTAAGTAATGAGAGTTGAAAGGAAGAAGACGAATCGAAGGAAATAAGGCGGATATTTGTAGATGAAGAAAGTAGGTACGATTAATTAGGATACGTGTTAACAGTCTAATTAGTCTAATTAAAAGTATATCGTGTTCCCTAATTTAATATTGTATAAATAACAAATACCCTAATTTAATATTGCATAAATTAAGGAGATAACCTATTTTAACATTTTACATTTTAAGGATATAATTTTGAAAAAGTAACAAAAATGGACTGTTCTCATGTCTACGCATTTTTCGTGTTCTCAATATAACTTATCTCTCTCTCTCTCTCTCTCTATATATATATATATATATATATATATATATATATATATATATATATATATATATATATATATATATATATATATATATATATAGACTATGAAAATAGGTGTGTGTTTACATTTATAAATATGTGTTTGTAAACAAATATATTTATAATAAAATAGGTGTTTGTCTACATTTTTTTGTAAAATACGTGTGTGTATACATTTTTTTTTTATAAAAACGGATTTGTATATATGTATGTTCTAAATAAATGCCTATTTTTATAAATAGATATTTCACATACAAAAAAGTTTTAAAATAGAAATTTTAAGATTTTTATGTGAAAATATGTTTTTTTTGTATAAATATGATTTTATAAAGAAAAAACATATTCAAAACAAAATTTTGAGAAAAAAGATTGTAAAAAAAAAAGCTAAAGTTATGATGAACTTATAACAAAATTCTAAAATTTGAGCCAAAATGGTAAATTTTGGACTAAATTTGTACTAAAATTTAAAAATCTAGGTTAAAAGTGTAAATTTTAGGCCAAATTTGTAATAAATTTGGAAATCGGGGCCAAAAATGTAATGTTTGAAAATTAAATGACCTGTTGATCGGGTAAAAGATTTAAATTGAATACGATTATCGGTCTTTGGGACTTAACTGAATAAAAAAGATATAAGACTAAATCGATTATGAGACCAATATGTAAACACTTTGTTGCATTTTTTTTTTCCAAAGAATGTGTATTGTCACCAACATGAGTACATTTGAATAGGGAATGGGTAAGATTAGAGTTTTATTTCGAAATGGGTGTGGGGTGTTTTTATTTATTTTGTTATTGAAAATAATTAAAAAAATAAAGGTATAAAAATCATTTAATATAGATTAGTGTAGGGTGTTTTTATGATGTTTTTTATTTTTATATTAAAATTAGTTAGTATAAAATATAAGAAAAAAATATAAAATATAAAATTTATTTAATATAGATCATTATAAGAAATTTTGAAACTATAAAGACAAGGGAAATCTGTGAAAAAGTCTCAATATTTTATGCCAGTTTACGATTTAGTCTCAAATTAAATTTTGTTTACAAAAAAGGACAGATTACCGGCTAAAACTTCGGATTAACCCTTCGTGGCCGGTTTCACAGATTTAGCCGGTATCTCGTCATTTTTCGTTAATTAATCCAAATTTTGGGGCTTTTTCATTAATTAATCAAAATTTTAGGGCTGTTTCATTATTTATTACCAATAAACCAAAATATTTGAACTTTTCTGAAGATTACCTTTAAACTAATATATATTATATGATCTAATTTAATATGTACTATTCCATGTCTTCTTGCTTATGCTCTTCTAGGCTGACCGTGCGTTTTTATCGGTGTCGTCAAACCCAACAACAAAAATCTCACTCACAAGCCTTGTTAACTCCATCGATTTTCCAAAATTATCCATTCACAACTATATGATCATCTTTCAATCTCCAAATAAAGAACGGAGAAAATCCTTGTTGATTACGTGGATGTCCCTATTACCTAAACATGACTTAAACCGTGGTTTCAACACTTGGATGTTCCTATTACCTAACCATGACTTGAATCCTATTTCGAACCCATACACTATTCGCATTGTCCATAGTGTTGTGAACAACACTATGGACAATGCGAATAGTGTATGGGTTCGAAATAGGATTCAAGTCATGGTTAGTTAATAGGAACATCCAAGTGTTGGAACCACGGTTTAAGTCATGGTTAGGTAATAGGGACATCCATGTAATCGGCAAGAATTTTCTCCGTTCTTTATTTGGAGATTGAAAGATGATCATAGAGTTGTGAATGGATAATTTTGGAAAATCGATGGAGTTAACGAGGCTTGTGAGTGAGATTTTTGTTGTTGGGTTTGACGACATCGATAAAAACACACGGTCAGCCTAGAAGAACATAAGAAAGAAGGCATGGAATAATATATATTAAATTATATCATATAATATATATTAGTTTAAAGGTAATCTTCATAAAAGTCCAAATATTTTGGTTTATTGATAATAAATAATGAAAAAGCCTTAAAATTTTGATTAATTAATGAAAAAGCCCCAAAATTTGGATTAATTAACGAAAAAAGACGAGATACCGGCTAAATCTGTGAAACTGGCCACGAAGGATTAATCCGAAGTTTTAGCCGGCAATCTGTCACTTTTTGTAAACAAAATTTAATTTGGGACTAAATCGTAAACTGGCCTAAAATATTGGGACTTTTTCGCAGATTTCCCTAAAAACAAAGGAAAAAAAAGGTTTAGAGAAAAACGTAAAACATGAAAACCAGAGGGACCATTTATATCAAGATTTTCATTATAACCGACTACTAAGATCTATATTCTATAATTTGAATAAAACAACAAAAAGAAATTGGAAATAAGAAAAGCAAAATGATATCTTCCTCAACCTTGAGTTTATCTGGTCTCCCCCCACAATCCTCACCGCTGATTGCTGGACCTACACCTGAACCTAAGCAGACGAGCCACCGTCCACCGGAACCTGATCATCGTAAGCTCAATAAAGGTAGCTCTCAGTTAATCCGATGGTCTCGAGCTCGCGCGATCAGATCTGGATTGAAACTAGATCGACCAGTTCAACGTCCACTCCTGCAAAACTCAGAGGTTATTGATCCACCGGTGCGGCGTTCTGGTGACGGCGAATCATCTACTAGTCCGAGTTATTCGACAGACGAGGAAGACGGCTGTGTTGCAGAGATGGAGGAAGCGGCGGCCGGTGCGAAACATATATACATGGTTTCAGATGGCACCGGATGGACAGCAGAGCATTCTGTTAACGCGGCGTTAGGTCAGTTCGAACATTGCTTGGTGGATCGTGGTTGTCCAGTCCTCACTCACTTGTTCTCCGGGGTAATTTCATTGAATATCTCCACTTCCATTGAGTCTATTTCATACTTCATTCATTCATAATCACATTTCGTTTTTCCAAAAAAAAAAAAAAAAGCTCTTATCACGAATTCAGATTTGATGTTTCACAATTTCGAATCAGATTGAAGACGTCGAACAGCTAATGGAAATAATAAAGCAAGCAGCAAGAGAAGGAGCAATGCTGATTTACACACTCGCCGATGAAAACATGGCTGCTTCAGCTCGACACGCCTGCAAAAGATGGGGCGTTCCATCCACCGACATTCTCAGCCCAATCACAGAAGCAATCGCATTGCATTTAGGCGTCTCCCCTTCCGGGCTGCCCCGTGGTGCTCCGGGCAGGAAATTCCCCCTGACCGAAGATTACTTCAAGAGAATCGACGCAATTGAATTCACTATCAAACAAGATGACGGAGCTTTACCCCAGAACTTACACAAATCAGACATTGTTCTTGCTGGTGTTTCACGAACAGGGAAGACTCCATTGTCGATCTACTTAGCACAGAAAGGATTCAAAGTGGCGAATGTGCCTATTGTGATGGGAGTTTCGTTGCCAAAAGCATTGTTTGAGGTTGACCAGGAGAAAGTGTTTGCGTTGACTATAAATCCTGTTGTTTTGCAAACTATAAGAAGAGCAAGATCGAAAACTTTAGGGTTCGCGGAAGAAATGAGAACAAATTATTCAGAGATGGATCATGTGAGGCAGGAGCTTGATTTTGCATGCAAGATTTTTGCACAGAATCCCACTTGGCCAGTAATTGGTGAGTAATATTACAAATTTACAATATATATTATCTTTTTTTTTTGAATAATTGGGAAAAAGTTCAAAGCTTTAAAAGAATTTTGTTAATGGTGATTACAGAAGTGACAGGGAAAGCCATTGAAGAAACTGCAGTTACTGTATTGAGACTTTACCAAGATCGAAAAAACAGGTGCTCGATGCCCCGGATCTCTAAACGTTACTAGAAGTGTAAAGGTAAAATTTGTTTTTCCATTGAAGATGATGTTTTCCTTTTTCGTATGGTATTGTGAGAGTTGGCATCACTTACACAAATATAGAGAAATAGAGTATACGTATATTTGTAAATAATAGTGATAAAAGTCTTTTACTATTTGCACATTATATTTATGTAAAAAATGCTGAAATAGCAAACATGGTTGATTATTAAGGATTTGTTTAAGTACACATACATCAAAATAATCATGGTCTATACACATTACTATTAGAGTATTGAATATGGGCAACCTGTTATGAAACCAACTATTGTCATCTAATATTTCAACATGTTATAACAAGAAGGGGTGGTGTTGTTATAACATGGTGTTAAAAGGAGAGATAAGAAAAAAGAAAAAAAATTGATTGGTGGATGAAGAAATAGCCAACCAAAGGAAGTGTTTTATCTCTGTCTTCGTTACAAACTAGATATATCATAACATTAGACTATTAGGTGGCAACATGTTATTACATGTTACCACACCTAAAGTATCCACCTCATCATCCTAATCACAATTTGGTGTTATAACATCAAGTCATCAAAGATAGAAATGGACGACACCAAATAACATAGGATAACATATTATTTTCTATTTTTTTGGATGTTTTTAATTTCTATTATTCTAATTTGTTTTTTTTTACTTCATATATTTCTGATTTGTTTTTTTTATGTCATATATCTAAAAAACATACAAATTAATAAAACATAATTTCATTAAACTAGTAAATTAAAAATACCATACAATCTTAAAAAAACATTAAAAAGGAAAAAATACAAAGGAAAAAAGAAGAAAAAATAAACATTGACAAAAAAAAACACAAGATAGTCCTAAAAACACATGATAATTAACAAAAAACACTGATAAAATATTCGTTGTCCAAGAATTTGCTCTCGATCTTTGTCTTCATCCTCCGTATCACTTCAGCTCGTCTCGGTGACAAATTTTCTTCATTCATCGTAAGAATTGCCAAATCTTTCGATATACGATCTTGTTTGGCTTCTTGACGAAGGAGATCCAAATCCTTCCTTTGCAATTCATATCTTTTATTTGCGATTTTCGTTTAGGCGTCAAATTTTTTTTTTCATTTCCTTGTGCTCTCGAAGCCGACTTTCATTCTCCTCAGCATGTCGTTGAGCGCAATTCGCTTTGTCGCGCCCCATTGGTTGTCGTGGCGAAGAGATTTTCTCGATGTCTTCAAACTCGTCCGGGATCTCATCGGTATCCGCGTTGAGGTCGATGTTCGTGTGTCCATCGGAAACGTCAACCGAACCCGAACCACGAGACCTCTTTGATTGTTGTTCCAATGATGTTGGCGTTTTTATCCATTTTGGATTTTTCCTCACGATCTCCCAAACATTTTCGTACTCAAATACGTGACCCATTTGCACGTGATATTCCTCCTTCGCGACTTTAAACACATCGAACTCATTGGCATCACTTTGACGTTGTGAAGAAAGTTTGTTGTATATGGAATTGAATTTAGTGCACTTCCGGCTAATTTGAGTCTATTTGCCACCAAGCATATCATGATTGCGATATGTATCACTCATGTTCAAAATTGTGCGGAATTTGACAATTACGGCTTCCCAAAAAGCAACTTTCTTCATATCGTTCCCCAAAGTTGATTGTTTTGAAGTCCCGCACCTAGCCAGTGCCAACGCATGCTCTTCCTCCGGTGTCCACCATATTGGAGGTGCTTCCTTTTGCTCCGCCCCGACAACGACCTCTTTCCCTTTCTTTTTTGATCTCCCTTTTTTTCCCAATTCTTTCTGACTACCCCCGACTTGCGTCTCAACAACCATTTCTTGCGTGGGTGGGGGTTGTATGATTGTTTGTTGCATGGGACCGAATGTGTTAAAAAAGTTTTGTTGAATGTTTGCATTTTGTTGCATAAAATGCGAGGTAGAGAATTGTAGTAAGGGTGAGATAGGATTGGAAAATTTTGCCAGAATATGGAAGTTGTGGTGAGTCTTGCGAGTTTAGAAGATTCATGTATCCCGCGTATCCTACAAAACCTATTGGAGTGGATTTGTTTGTGTTCGGAGGAGGAATATTCGGGTTTTGATCCACAGTGGTTTTTTGTATTTGTGTTTTGAATGATAAAAGAAATAGAGAAATAGAAGTGTAGAATGAAGTATATATTTATTGATATAGTTTTAAAAAAATTAATTGGTAAATTTTTTATTTTTTTAGAAATAGAAGTGTGCTCACGTTATGGCGTCATTATGGGGTTGCCAAATCAGCATAACGCCCAAAGGCGTTACCCATACTCGGCGGTCTTAACGAGAAGGGGGAGGGATGGTGTTCATTGTGTTAAAACGGCATTATGACCGCCACCTCTGACATAACGCGAGCAAAACATAACAATTTGTAACTTTGATTATGTAATGCTTGGTATAAACGATGTGACCATAGAATGCTAAGTTATCGAATTAAGACAAGCATATTATGACAATGTTAAACAAAAGAGTAATTTTTTTAGCAGCTAAGGAACACATCATCTGTAAACATATTCATAAATTTATATCTTTGTCTCAAACGAGACTTAAATCATTAACTTATTGGTTGGAAAAACTTTTCTGACATCTGATATTGTCAGACCAATTTTATTTTTTTATTTTTTATTTTTTTGGTTTTTGGTGTTAGTCGTGGTACAAAGAACAACGATTTTAACTTACAAATCGGAATTCGTTGTAATGATTTCCAATATCAAGATTGAACAATGCTTCTACATGCTCTCCAAAAACAAACTCATCCACTTTGCTCTTTTCGATTAATAAAGAGATTAACTTTCGATTAATAAAGAGATTAACGTATGTTAAATCAAACGCTTTCATTTATCCAACATAGAACTTTAGAAGCATTTCACTTCTCTTGCAAATTGTCATTTTTAGTTCTCAATCTATGGGTATTATTTATGGTCTACAAAATACTAAATTAATGAATAGTTTTATTATTATTATTATCATATAGAAACAATGTTTGTGCATATTATTATGATATGAATTGTTCACAAATCCAAGAAGACGAAACCATATCTAAGAGGCGAAATGGAAGGAAATTTAACGATGTTTTTTTTTTTGCTAGAGACAAGTAAAATCAAAATCACTTAATTAAAACACTAAAAACTAATCATTTGTTTCTTCAAACGAGAGCAATCATATAATATTAATTCAGAAAACAAACAAACACCTTGTAATTGTTACATTCAACTAGCTAATAGGTACACATTACCTTATACAATACTTGTCATGTACCACAAGAAATACCTATACCTTCTAATGTACAACTAGACTAGCATGATGTACTTCCTTCAAAAGCAACCTAAAAGGTCACCTAAAGATAACAAGTAGCAACACCTTCAATATTCTTTACTTTCTACCACCACAACACCTCCACTAACCATCCCTTTGATCTTCGGCCACCCTCAAAATAAAAACCCCACCACCACATTACCCTCTTTTCACCAATTTTTAAAACTAACCCCCAATCTCTTCCCACTTCCCACCACCACCATGAACACCCCACACCACCAAATCAACATCCATCACACCCCAGATGCCCGCCACAATCCCATTGGTCGTCTACCGGATGACCGTCATAATCCTGGCGACCGTCTACGAGATGGCCGCCATAATCTTGACAGTCGTATAGATGGCCGCCATAATCCTGGCGGACATCTAGCGAATGTCCGCCATAATCCTGATGACCATATAGACGATGGTCATCAGGTAATAACAGGGAATCATAATGCCCTTTACAACAAACACCATGTGAAAGAAAGTCTAACCACTCGCATAACAAAGCTAATATGCGGGATTTTTCTTGGTATTTTGTTCACGGTTGGCCTAGCAACGTTCATTTTATGGCTAAGTTTGCGTCCACATCGTCCCAGGTTCTATATACAAGAATTCTCCATCTCTAATTTAGCTGACCCTAACGGATTTTCATCTGCCCGGATAACATTCAACGTGACTGCCCGAAACCCGAATCTTGATATAGGCATCTACTACGACACAATGAATCTAACAATCTATCATCAAGATCAAACAATCGCAGAATCACCAATACTGTTTCCATTCTATCAATCACCCAAGAGCGCACACTTAATCTATGGCACATTGTCAGGACCCACATTGAGGATTGACCGGGTCCGTTGGGGGCAACTTTTTGATGCCCGAAAACGCGGGGTAGTTCCGTTTAGGGTTGACGTGGCATCATCGATTCGGTTTAAGGTGTCCACGTGGGACAGCAGGCATCATAAGATGCATGCCAATTGTGAAATTGGGGTTGGGTCAAATGGGGTGATATTACGAAGCGATGAGAAAAAGAGATGTCCAGTTTATTTTACTTAATGATGTTAGTTTTCTCCGTGTGTATGTACTTTGTGCATGAATGATTGTACTTTATGTGATGGATTTGCAACTTCTAAACGAAGCAAGATGTCAAAAAGACAAGTTTACAACTAAGCAAATACAGAGAAGAGTTTTCCAATGTCCAAAGGTTAACTTTCCATCAAAGAGACAACAAGAAAGTGCCCCATAAAGCTAAAAAGAAGATTCATTTCAACAAAAAGACTATTTCTTAAGAACATAAATTTGAAATCACGAATCAAAGTAAATTATTTATTTATTATATCATCTCGCTTTCATTTTTTTTTCTCTATTATACATTGTATGTCATTTTTAAGTTTTAATAGATATTAGTTTTACTTTTAATTTCTTTAATTAACATAAAAAAAATCATAAAAAATGAATGAGACAAAAAAACAAAATAAGAAAAAAAAAACAAAGGTAGATTTCTCATTTTAGAAAGTTTAACCACCATTTTCTAACGTTATTAAGTTTTTTTATAGTTTCAATCCATGTTTTGAAAACCGGACCGGACCGGCCGGTTCAACCGGGAACCGGTCCCGGATCCGGTTCTTACAGGCCAAAAAAACCGGTAATCGTTTGAACCGGTGAAAACCGGTCGAACCGGTAAAAACCGGTCCGGTTGAACCGGTAAAACCGGTCAAAACCGGAAATTTTAAAAAATATTTATTTTTTTTCATTTTTTGTATTTTTTATATAATTAAATATAATTATGACATCATCCGGTTTTTCCGGTTTTTGAGACCGGTCCGACCGGTTGGACCACCTGAACCATCGAACCAGTAAGACGACCGGTTTGGTCTTCGGTCCTGTTTTCAAAACCTTGGTTGCAATTGATTTAAATTGAGTCAAACTCAACCTCTAATTTAATTTGGATGAGTCAATTTAGGGCTCATTTGATAGTTGTTGTATAAGAAAGTTTACAAACTTGGAAAAATCATTTTGTTTGAATGATGAAAAATAACCATATCATCATGTTTTATATTATGATGGATGAAGTTATTGAATATTTATAAAAACATACAAATTGTTATACAAAACCAAAACTACACAATAATCATTTAAAAATCCAAATACAAGTTTTCTTACAAAATAAAAATTACACAAAATGTATGTTAAATTTCTTATTGAAATTTTATATATAAAATGATCCTCCTTAAATCATATGCTCGAAAATCAAAAGAAAGAAAATGAGATAAAACAGATAGGTTCACGTTCGTTATTCTCCAATCAGAAAATATAAACCAGAAAACAAAAAAAGAGATGAGATTGTTACTTATAGGGCAGAGCTAGTGGTTGCAACGACGCTCCGATAGGGGAGGCTGGTCGGCAACGAAGTAGGGAGCTTGGTGTGGAGGCGATGATGTTTGATGAAGAGCGTTGAAGAAAAGAAAGAAAGAGGTAGCGTTTGTGGGCACAATTGTCTTTCCGACTCATTGAGCCATAAAGATATGGTTTTAAGGCTTTGTGAGAAAAACATATCTTACGGAAAAATACCAATTTTTTATGCAAATCAAACGGTATTTCTATGTCATTCAAACAAAAATATATGTTTGAACATAGAAAAATGTGTATAACCTTAACCAATTCCAACACCCTATAATCCCTTAGCCATAAGCAAAAGTATAACTTTTCAAAACCACGTAAGCTACACGTGTTAAAAAATTCTCATAACCATGATAAATGATAAGTTTTCTCAACTGTAAGAACCATTTATGTAATTTTTGTCAATAAACAAATAAATGAAAGTCCCATATTTAATGCATAGTATCTTATAACAACGCAGTTTCATAAGCACACGAAAAGCCACAAAGCACTCATGTTTCTATAAAGTATAGCCTCTTCGAATCCTATAACATCTTTAAACTCAGTTCAATAACCTTGAAACCATGGTCAGGAGAAAAGCATCAGAATCCCCTTTCGCTATCTACTGTTGGTTCCTTCAAGTTCTGATAGTTTTAAGCATGGTGGCAGTCGTGATTTGGTTAATCACAAAACCACGAAACCCAAAATTCACCATCACCGCCATCCAAATTCCAGGATCCGGCAACCGGAGCTTCACAAAATACGAAACCCTTCGAAACAATTCTGTCGATCTTGACCTCCAGATCACGAATCCCAACAGTGGCATTACAATTTGTTATCTTTTGATTGATGTGAAGTTATACAATGGTGGTGTTCTTTGTGGGAGTAAGTCGTTGGTTTCTTTTTGTCAAAGGCAAAGGAAGACTGTGACGGAGGAGGTTTTGATTGACGCTGACCGAGAATTCCGGGCAGGAAACGCCGGCGGTGGTGCGCGGTTGAGGGTGAGGGTGGAGACTATGGTTAAATATCATAGTCTTTTAAGTTGGAAAACGAAGATTCATCATTTGGGTTTTGAGGGATTTGTGAGAATTGGTAAAGAAGGGAATCTTACTGAGCATGTATATCTACACAACATACCTTTGAAGCATTGAGTAAGCAAATTCAAAGGGTTTGTGTGAAATGTTCTATATTTTGTTTGTACTTTTTTTAAAATAAAATTTAAACTGCAAATATAAATATTAAAGTTGTTTAAGAATGGAGAGTATTCTTTATAACGAATAGAAGACTGATCTTGCGAACACTTATTAAGCATTTAAGAAATCAGGGGTCTTCTAACCACAATGTCAGATCATAGTGGAGTCTTCAAACCGGTTTTTATCATATATTAGTTCTAATTTTCCATAAAGGGCAATGATAATTAATCATATATCTTAGAAAAGAGGTCTATGGTATAAGGCAATCACGTATGGTGGCTAATGGCTACAAGATGTGGCACCCAACCTTGGTGTGAGTTGGTTTACAACTCGCTAAAAGGGAGAGAAAAGAAACTCTCTCTTCCCCGTCTCATCTCTTTTTGTCTTTTTTTCTTCACGAGTAAACACCGATCTCAACCTTTTAGTGAATCAATAATAAATCAAAGGACAAAGATGCAAATTTAATTTAAACTTCTCTTTCATATTTTTATTTTCTACCCTTACTATATTAATATATATTAACTTAATTTATTTTTTCTTATTTATTTATTTATTTAGAACGACAAACATACACACGTTCTATCATATAATAAACTACACATTTCGTCTAAACTATACATTTCGCTCACAACAAGACATGAACCCACAACTTAAGGCTGAGAGACACCTTTCACCAACACTTAATACCACTAAACTACGAAAAAATCTATATGAGAAGATAATATAAATGACACCGTTAAATGGATCTCGTCCATACACTTAAAAATAAAACAAATACGAAATATATTTTAGCAAGTTTTAATATATATATATATATATATATATATATATATATATATATATATATATATATATATTATTTTACACAAAATCTATATTGATTTCTTTTTATTAAAATGGATAATATGTTTTACAAATAAAATATAACGATTTGTTTTTGTTATATGATTTAAAATAGAGAAATAAAAATTGAATAAATAAAACAAATTATGAGACCCATTTATATAAATCTGGAAAATGTTTATGAATAGTAAAAAGAGATTAATGATTTGTAAGAGTTTATATGTTGCTAAGGGTGGACGGTACGCCTTCAGGGAAGAGGAGATCGTGATTGACCAAATGAAGTTTATGATCTACTCAAAGTAAGCAAGGAAGAGAGGGAGGAAAAGAAGGTGATGGTCTTCACAAACTAGGAAGGAAATAAAGACAACTATTGAGGTGATTCGTGAGGGAAATGAAGTCGGAGGGAGAGCTACAGGAACTGGTCCTTCATCTCCAGCATGACATGACATCACTATGGACCTCAAAATGAGGTCCAACATGAGATGCACTAAACTTAATCTTCATGGTCAATGATAGCACTAAGGCCCTATTAAAACAAATATTTTTCAAGGTTAATGTCAAAAAGTAACATCTTATAATAATTAATTTGATTAATTTGGTTGTTGAAGTCACTTATGTTTTAACGGTATTCAATAAATTGTTTGGTTTTCCATTATGTCGATGACGATAACTTCAATTACGTAAATGGTTTTCCATAACAGGTGGCATCCTTATGTCCACGTGGTGCTGTTATGACGTCTACATGAATTTTTATTTAAGCTTATCGTGATTTCATGCCAACCACACATCTATTTTTAACTCGTTTCGTACTTACTTTTTTCATGTGATTTCATGCCAGCCACGTTGACATAAGGATGTCACCTATTATGGAAAACCATTTACCTAATTGAAGTTATCTTCATTGGCATAATGGGAAACCAAACAATTTATTGAATACAGTTAAACCATAAGTGACTTCAACAACAAAATTAATCAAATTAATTATTATAAGATGTTACTTTTTGACATTAATCCTGACAATATTAGTTTTAATATGGACTTAGCGCTATCATTAACCATGAAGATTAATTTTGAGCATCTCCTGTTGGACCCCATTTTGAGGTCCATAGCGATTTCATATATATATATATATATATATATATATATATATATATATATATATATATATATATATATAATCACAAGAGAACCTATAGTTTCCTGAGAACCCAAGAACTAAAATGAGACGTTAGATCAAAAATTTTAATGACTTAGATCAAATATGACATACTTGTAATTATCAACACTTTTAATGGTACCTTAGACTTTTAAAAAATGACCAGAGGGGTATATTAGGGATAAAATACATTATTTCCTAATAACTAATTTAACTAATTTAAGATAATCAAATTCTCTGTTTATTAGTTACCGACTCTATCTTTCTCTCTCCATCCCTTTCTGTCTCACACACAAACAAGTCTTCATTCATCGCTCTGCCTTCTTCCTTCGCCGGTGAAATCATCAGCGAGAGATCGAGAGAGAACACAACGTTCATAGATCTCTCTCTTTTTTCCTCCTGTCCTCGATTTGCCTCCAGATGATGTCACATTCTCGTTCATGTTTTTTCTTGACGTCCCCTTGTTGCCTCTAGATCAATACCCACAATTGATCCTTGTTTCATTGTCAATGATGATCAATCGATCTGAAATCTACCATGGATCAAAGATTCATTATTGTTGATTATAAACAAGATGAAGGCACAATATGTATTATCACTCTTTATGTTGAAGATCAAGTGGAGGTCAAGGTGAAAGTTATTGCTTATCAATATGATGTTATTGCTCTTGATTCTAGATATGATGGATGTAAGATCGAATGTAAGATCCATTGAAGTACTTTAACTTTTGTTTTTTAAATAATAAAATAGTTAGATCAATTTTAGTTTAATTCATGATCATCAAATTCAAATTCTATTTCTAATATGGCCTTTTGTGCAATTCTTTGACCTTTTAATATTAGGGTTTATCTCATTCTATGTATGTGCAACTTCACTTCAGTTTTCATCGTCATGAAATCTAATCTCTGTAGACAAACTAATACACTTAATTCAAGATGTAGCATCCATAAAAATCACAACCAATTTAAACCTTTCAAAGCAACCCATTACTAATAATATTGTTTACAAAAACATTGTTTCTAAACCATGATTTAAAATTAGAGTCTCCTAAGATCCAATCAGTTGTAAAACCAAGGATGTGTATGGTCACTCCTTCATGTTGACATGGTCCTCTATAGAACCTGAAACATAAACAAAAATATAAGCATGAAGCTTAATGAGTTCCCCCAAAGTACCAACACACAAACTGATAACATATACAAATAACAACATGTATTGGGTCAACAGCTAAAAGATTGGATTACCTATGATCCACAGTATGATTCTGGGTTGCCTATTGAGCCCACAACTCATATATGGTTTGATCCCGAGCCCACAACATAAGTTTGGCTTACCATTAGGGACAACAAATTATATATGGCTTGCTCCCTAATCCAATTGTTCATCAGGCTTGCATACAAATGCTCAACCCTCAGTACGAGTTTAGCCTACCAATCGGCCCTTAGATCGTATCTGGAATGTTACTGAGCCATCAGTATGAGTCTGGCCTGCCCTATCCAGCCCTCCGCTTATATATGAAATGTTCCAATACCCTCAAGTCCTCAGTATGATTCTGGCCTACCACCGGGTCCTCAGCTCGTATCTGGAATGTAGTTGAGCCCTCATTATGAGTATGGAATACCACTCGATCCTCAGCTTATAACTGGAATGCTTTAGGGTTCGTTGGCTACACCACAGAGTAATACAAATCCAACTTAACACAATATGTTGACAGATAACAACCATATACATATAATCCTGCAGACAGAGTCACAAATAGTCCTACAGATCTACCAGTTTAGCATATCGACAACTAGCACATAATCATGTAGATCTATTCCATACTCGACATATCAGTGTATATCAGGACATTAATCCAATGGGCTAGCCTTAATGCCTTCTGTTGGATTAGTGTCTAAGTCCATAACTATATTTGGTATGTACTTGACCCAGTTGTAGCATTATCCTTTTGGGTTGCCTTCACCAAAGCAACTTGATTGGATGAATTATACAGAAAGAGGTTATTATGATTTATTAATATATTATATGAATAATATATTAAAAGCGAAATCATATTGTTTAATTACTATTGGTCAATAATTAATTTTGTGATCAAAAGATATTAATTGAATCTAGGGGACTGGAATTGCAATTATAAGATAATTGGATTTTGGGCTGAGGATCCATTTGGATGGGGTGGACGAAATCAAGGAGGGAAGCCCACCTTGAATTTGTCCAGGGAATTATTCTGGAAGGTTCATTTGGACTGCTTAAGGCCTAAGCTATCCAATTAGGGTTTTGACTGAAACCCTAGCAGCACACATATATAAAGGGACCTTAGGCATCACATTTTCGGCTACCCTAACCCTAAAAGGATTGTTAGAGCCGACAATCACCTCCGTCCTCTATCTCTTACATTCTTCCAATTGCCTTGGTGTTTGTGATCTATTACATTTGTGATACTAAGCTCTTAAAGTCAAGGATCTTCAAGCTTCAATTGAAAGGTAATCATTTAAGCTTGTATTAGTTATTAATTTTGATTTTTGTATGCTAGATATAGGGTTTACAAGCTTTGAATGATTTGCATGTACAATTAGAGAAACCTAGATCCAAAGCTTTAGGGTTTGCATGTGCACCATAAGATTGATGTAACGCTCAAAACCCATTAGTGGTATTAGAGCCTAGGCTGTTTTCTATTGTATTTGATGACTTGTTTGATCATTTATTGCTTGCAAAATCGAAAATTCTTCCCTCTGACAGCTGAAATCGTCGAGTCACCAGATGAACTCGACGAGTCAGATGAACTCGGCGAGTCCAGTTAGTGACTCGGCGAGTCGGAGTGTCAGGGAGCAAAACTTTCGGGATTTTGGCCTATTTTTGATTAGTATAATTACCAAAAACATTTTTGATTAATAAAATCCGTTTTTTATTAAATATATATGATTATCCTTATCAAAATAGAAGATAATTGCAAATTAATTAGATAATTATTTTCTTATATGATAATCTTTAATTATTTGAATTATTTGGTTGCATTATCTTGCCATGTAACTGGATTAGGTCAAATTTAGATAATCACTAATTAATTGTTTAATTAAATTATTTATAATTTGATCTAGAAAGTTTTGAAAAGTTTCAAAACTTGCCCTCAAGTTTTTGAATTTAAATTTTTTATTAAAAGTTTAATTTTGAAATATTTAAATTCTAAACCCTAGAATTTTACAAGTTTAAAATTCAACCCTTATACTATTATAATATTATAAGATTAATAAAATATATGTATAAGATTAAGCTAGTCTTACCGTTAGTAGGCCTTATTCACGAAGCCGATCTATAAGGGGGTATAAGGTTGTTGCATATAAAATGACAGTTTAATGGGTGTCCACTATCACCCACCGTTTCCTTTATTCCTTATTAAAAGTATAATGATTAATAAAGTAACTAAATATTTTTTTTAAATTCCCAATCTTAGTTACTTTAGGAAAAATGTGAAATGATGTTATTCCATGAAATTACACTTTGTACCCTGCCAAGTCGTTAGTAGAGCGTGCATGGATAACCAACACACTAATATGGACTAGCAATGGTGGCAAAGGGTAAGTCGATGTTTATCATAGATCAATGGAGCGTGTGTGGTTAACCGACACATTGATTAGGTGGCAAATGACATCAAGGGTACCAAGTATATTTGCATGGTTATTCACACCTTGTTTGTCATCCTCGGTATCCCATTCACAAACTTCAAGGGCATATTGAGATTTAAACATGCCATTGAAAAGTTCAATGAATCTCAAAAGATTTAGGAGTTTCAATACATTTAAAACTTAATCTCTTTTTTGTTTTTCATGGTGGAAATTAGTGAATCGTCATTCACTTACCTTCAAATTATTTGCAGTTTAGATTACGGCATCCCTCTTATGAATTGTGAATAATGTTGTTGGATCATAGCCCTAATTTCTCATTTGGGTGTTTAATTGGGGATTCTTATCTATAAACTTTGTCTATTTTCTATTTCAAATGTCTACTTCGAACAACAACAAGCTTCAAGCTCGACCCCTTCCAGTTCATTCTCACTCATGAACTTGTGTGGGAGGGTGATATTTGATGGAACCAATTTCAATGATTGGATCCGCAAAATCCACATGGTCACCCGCTACGAGGAAAATAAGTATGTTCTCGATAAGGAGTTGAAGAGGTAAATGCCAACACTGCTACTCCTGAAGAAATCGTTGCTTTCGAGGCTCACGAGCGAGATGCTACGAAAGTCCATTGCATCATGCTCACGACCATGACCTCTGAACTCCAAAAGTCCTACGAGGATTACTACCCCTATGAGATGCATCAAGATTTTATGGATAGGTACCATCAAAGCGCGAGGCAGGAAAGGTACGAGATCATCGGTGCGAGGATCACTACCAAAATGAAGGACGGAGTGTCCATCACGACCCACTTACAGAAAATGCATAGATACATGGACTGCTTGCTGAAGTTAAATGTTAACTTCGATGAGGAGTTGGCCATAGATATCATTTTACACTCCTTACCTCCTTGTTACAACTAATTCCACATGACCAACCACATGAACAAGGAGGAGGTCACTCTTAGCAAGCTTCAAGGCTTGCTAAGAACTACTGAGAGCAGTATGAAAGATAAATTTGTTGCATCAACTCCTACTATCGCCCCCGTCTTGGCAATTGGGCGAGGGAAGGGCAAGAAGAGGATGGCTCCTTCTAAGAGCCACAAGGGAAAAGTCCCAAGATAACACCTCTTCTAGTGGAACCAAGGCTGGTCCCGCTGCACCCTTCTCCAACCCGAAGGTTGCAGAGTGCTAATACTACCACGAGAAAGGGAATTGGAAACGAAGCTGCCCAAAGTACTTTCAAGATATCAAGGATGGGAAGATAAATCCATCCTTCGCAGGTATTTATACTATTCATTCTAACAACTCATCACATGCTATGTCTTGGGTCCTTGATACAAGATGTGGTTTTCATATTTGTTCTTATTTGCAAGGACTAAGAAGAAGTAGGGATGTGGAGCATGGGAAGATAAACTTGATCATGGGGAATAGGAAAGTGTCGCCTATCACCAGGATTGAAGTTCACTCTTTAGTGCTTAGTAGTGGGTTAGGTTTAGATTTGAATAATTTTTGTTACTCATCAGAAATGACACGAAATATTATTTCTTTTCATGATTTGTATAAACAAGGTTTTAGATTTTCATTTGATTACGAACAAGGTTCTATTAATGCTTTCTTGAATGGTTCTTTCTATTTTGAAGCATTGCATTATAATGGTATATATGAAACTGTGATGGTTGTAGACAACTAGTAAATGATGTATTGCATATTGATTCTTCCAATAGTTTGGACAAAGCATGCTTGTGGCATTGCCATCTTGGACATGTCAACAAGAAGTGCATAGCCCAACTCCAAAAGGATGGAGTGTTGGAGTCATTCGACCTTAGGGACGATGACGTGTGCGAGTCTTGTTTGCTTGGAAAGATGACCAAGTCACCCTTCACTGGCACTTGTGAAAGAGGTGAGGTTTTATTGGATCTCATACATACCAATGTATGTGGGCCCTTTAGATCCACCACAAGGAATGCAAGCCACTTCTTTGGGACTTTCACCGATAATTATAGCAGATATGGGTATATCTATTTAAGCAAGCACAAGTCAGAAACCTTTGAAAAGTTCAAAGAGTTTAAGCAAGAAGTGGAGAATCAGCTGGGCAGGAAAATTAAGATGCTCCGATCCAATCACGGTGGTGAGTACCTTAGTCTTGAATTCCATGATTACCTCAAGAAATGCAAATTTTTTTTGCAATTGACGCCACCTAGGACACCGCAGTTGAATGGTGTGGCTGAGAGGCGCAATCAAACCTTATTGGATATGGTTCATTCCATGATGAGTCGTGCTTCGTTACCTACCTCATTTTAGGGGTATGCCTTAGAGACTGCCGCCCATATCCTTAATCTAGTCCTTACTAAGAATGTTGCCAAAACACCTCACAAGATGTGGACAGGGAAACCTCCATTGTTAGCACATATCAAGGTTTGGGGTTACGAGGATTTTGTAAGATGAGAGACTCACAACAAGCTCAAGCCTCGTAGTAAGCGGTGTATTTTCATCGGCTATCCGCATAAGTCCTTTGGTTATCTCTTCTATAGACCAAGTGACAATGTTGTCTTCATTGCGAGGATATGGGTTTTCCGAGAGCGATAACTCATAAGCCAAGAGGATAGTGGGAGGCAAATTGATCTTGAAGATCTTCAAGAATCAAATGATGAAGGAACCTCTAACGTTGGTGTTCAACCCGAGGAAGAAACTACTATTGAACCGATTGACGAGTCCTTACCTCTTAGACGTTCCAATGGAGTTAGTGTTTCACCCGTGTTGTATGGTTTTCATATAATGAGTGAGGACGATATGTTTATTAGTGATAGTACACTAGTAAATTTGGATGAATCTAACACCTATAAGGAAGCCATGGCAGGCCCAGAGTGTGCGAAATGGAAAGAGGCTATGGACAGTGAGATTCAGTCCATGTATGACAATCAAGTCTGGAACTTGGTTGACAATGTACCAGGTCGTAAGCCGGTCAGGTGCAAGTGGATCTTTGAGAAGAAGACCGAAATGGATGGGAAAGTACACACTTATAAGGCGAGATTGGTTGCGAAGGGCTCTACTCAAACTCCCGGAGTTGACTATGATCAGACATTCTCACCAGTTGCGAAGATTAAATCTATAAGGGTTATGCTAGCCATAGCTGCATTTCATGATTATGAAATATGGCAGATGGATGTCAAAACAGCTTTCCTCAACGGGAAGTTGGCTGAAGATGTTTACATGAGTCAGCCAGAGGGTTTTGTCGATGTGAATCACCCTAATCGAGTGTGTAAGCTTGAGAAATCCATTTATGGATTAAAACAAGCATCTCGCAGATGGAGTCTTTGTTTCGATGATAAAGTCAAAGATTTTGGTTTCTTGATGAGTGAGGATGAGTCATGTGTATATATCAAAGCCAGTAGGAGTATAGTTAGCTTTCTCATTTTGTATGTCGATGACATACTACTCATAGGAAACGACGTCCCAACCCTGCAGGAAGTTAAGTCCTGGCTTGGGAAGTGCTTCGCTATGAAGGACCTTAGAGAAGCTACTTATATTCTAGGGATAAGGATAGTGAGAAACAAGAGTAAAGGCTAATAGGACTTAGTCAAAGTACTTACTTGGATAAGGTACTAAAGCGTTTTGGTATGGAAAATTCCAAGAAAGGGGAGTTACCAATCCAAAGCAATACCAAGTTGAGTAAGACTTAAAGCCCGAGTACCAAAGCCGAGATAGTAGAGATGAGTCTAGTACCTTATGCTTCCGTAGTTCACTCGATCATGTATGCTATGACTTGTACTCACCCTGATGTGGCCTTCACTTTGAGCATGGTCAATAGATATCAACGGAACCCTGGTAGAGCACATTGGACCACAGTAAAGAATATTCTTAAGTACCTTCGGAGGATTAAGGAATGGTTTCTTATCCTATGTAGGAGTGATGACTTATCGGTGGGAGGGTATAGTGACGCCAGTTTTCAGACCGACTGAGACAACTTCCGCTCTTAGTCGAGCTGAGTCTTTACCCTGAATGGAGGAGCAGTGACTTGGAAAAGTTCCAAGCAGGAGACTGTAGCTGATTCAACGTGTGAATCAGAATACATAGCACCAAGCAAAGCGTAAAAGAAGGCAATATGATTGAAGAACTTCATCAGAGACCTTGGAGTTATGCAAGCCATAAAGGAGCCTATGGCGATTTTCTGCGATAACGAAGGTGCGGTTGCCTTAACCAAGAAAACGAGGGATCATGGCAGATTCAGGCATATCGACAGGGAATATCATTTCATTAGACATCGGGTAGAAGAGGGGATGCTCGTGGTTAAGACGGTATCGTCAGAGGATATCCCAATAGATCCCCTTATGAAGGGACTGAGTAGCATTAAGCACTTGCAGCATGCTAGGAGCATTGGGTTGAAGGACGATATTAGTTTTAGTGATTAGATAGCCATAGAAACTTGTAATAGATAAATTGTAATTGACATTTTGATGATTAAATAAGTGAGTATTATTTATGAGTAATGTTACTATCTTATGTCAATTATTTACTATTGTTTCACTTTGCATGTTTTGACTTTTTATAAAATAAGATTATTTAAATTGTCCACAGTCGCTCATACTTTGGAAGTAGGTATGAAAGAAGACTGTCATGAATTGGCTTGTAGACTGTCTAAGTGTTTAGACATAGAAAATGTTTGCTGCAACGTTCATGAGTGCTCTTGAAATAAGATTTGAGTATTGGAATAAACCCGCGCTCACTTGAATCACTTCATGGAATTAATCACGAGTGATTGTGAGACGATAATATCATATAGTCTTTAAACCTAGATATATGGTTTATTGTTTGCGAGTTGGTTGTGCATTGATAATGCATAAATGCATCAGTAACTTGATGTTATAAAACACAATGTTGTGTATGATTTGATGAGTAAATAGTAAATGCATATAAGTCAAAGTTTCTATGTTCCTTTTATCCTACGAGGTTAAAAGCGATATCTTGGCCCCCTCGATGATTTTTTCCTAACTATATTAATATATATTAACTTAATTTATTTTTTCTTATTTATTTATTTATTTAGAACGACAAACATACACATATTCTATCATATAATAAACTACACATTTCGTCGACAACAAGACGTGAACCCACAACTTGTGGCTGAGAGCCACCTTTCAGCAACACTTGATACCGCTAAACAACAAAAAAAAAATATATAAATGAGAAGATAAGATAAATGATACCATTAAATGTATTTCGTCCATACACTTAAAAATAAAACAAAAACGAAATATATTTTAACAAGTTTTAATCATCTGTCATCATATATATATATATATATATATATATATATATATATATATATATATATATATTATACAAAATCTATATTCATTTCTTTTTATTAAGATGGATAATATGTTTTACAAATAAAAGATAACGATTTGCTTCTGTTATATGATTTAAAATAGAGAAATAAAAGTTGAATAAATAAAACAAATTATGAGACCCGTTTATAAATCTGGAAAATGTTTATGAATAGTAAAAAGAGATTAATGATTTGTAAGAGTTTATATGTTGCTAAGGGTGAACGATACGCCTTCAAAGAAGAGGAGATCGTGATTGACCAAAATAAGTTTATGATCTACTCAAAGTAAGCAAGGAGGAGAGGGAGGAAAAGAAGGTGATGGTCTTCACGAACTAGGAAGGAAATAAAGACGAATATTGAGGTTATTCGGGAGGGAAGTGATGTCGGAGGGAGAGCTACATGAACTGGTCCTTTATCTCCAGCATGACATGACATCACTACGGACCTCAAAATGAGGTCCAACAAGAGATGCACTAAAGTTAATCTTCATGGTCAATGATAGCACTAAGGCCCTATTAAAACTAATATTTTTCAGGGTTAATTTCCGAAAGTAACATTTTATAATAATTAATTTGATTAATTTGGTTGTTGAAGTCACTTATGTTTTAACTGTATTCAATAAATTGTTTGGTTTTTCATTATGTCGGTGAAGATAACTTCAATTACGTAAATGGTTTTCCATAACAGGTGGCATCCTTATGTCCACGTGGTGTTGTTATGACGTCTACATGAATTTTTATTTAAGCTTATCGTGATTTCATGCCAACCACATATCTATTTTTGATTCGTTTCATACTTACTTTTTTAATGTGATTTCATGTCAACCATGTTGACATACGGATGTCACCTATTATGGAAAACCATTTACTAATTGAAGTTATCTTCACTGGCATAATCGGAAACCAAACAATTTATTGAATACAGTTAAACCATAAGTGACTTCAACAACAAAATTAATCAGATTAATTATTATAAGATGTTACTTTTTGACATTAATCTTGACAATATTAGTTTTAATAGGGACTTAGCGCTATCATTAACCATGAAGATTAATCTTAGAGCATCTCCTGTTGGACCCCATTTTGAGGTCCATAGCGATTTCATACATATATATATATATATATATATATATATATATATAGAGAGAGAGAGAGAGAGAGAGCTAGTTTCAAATGTTTCTAGCAACTATTGTGTGCATAAATGCACCAATATGAATTTAGGAATAATTAAATAAATAAAAATTGTTATAAGGGTAATTATGTAACTTTAGCATAACAATTAAAATAAAATCTCTTAATTCATGGAAATTACCATAAAAATCTCTTTGACCAATTATTTAACCCTAGCCTCTCATATGATACGTATTCTATTTCTGCCTCCTCCCAATTTCTTTTCTTATTGACGAATGAAGAAGAAGTCGTGGATCAGAAGCTGCAAATCTATTTCCCCATTCCGTTGACAAGATGAAGATGTTATTCTCGACGAATCCATCTCCAATCGAAGCTATCTTCTATATCCAATAGTTGGTCAAAGAGATTTCTACAATTTAATTTACCAGACTTGCAATTTCATTCCATAGAAAACAAGTTTTTTTCTTCGTTCTTCCAACTAACCAATTTCTACAATTTAAACTTTTAGTTTTAGATTTTTATAATGGTGTTGAAATATATTGTTGTTCATATGAATTTGATTTTGATGGTTCTGAATTGGATTTTTTTTTTATTCATGATTCATAGAAAATGTGGTGATTTAGGGAGGGTCCTTAAAGTGTTTGATGAAATGCCAAAGAGAAATATAACAATCTTAGATTGTATTCATGGTTAGCGATGGAATGTTTATTGTTGTGCATCTCATCTCCTAAGGTAAACAAAATAAAAACAGTGAATTATGTTATTCTATCATACTTTAAATTTAGAATTACTCTCGTTTTCTTTCAATATTGAAAGAGAGGGAATTATTTTTCGATTATGAAATAAAGTGCTGGAAATCACATAAGAATATTTCTGTAGAATAGTTGTTGGGTGTTTATTCTTATCTTCAATTTTTTCATTATGTAAGAATAATTATTTCATTCTTTAAGAATATTCTGTGGAGAGTATTATCATCTTGGAAATCACATATGAATGATTCTGCCAGAATTGTATTTCCGGTATAATCACATAAGAATGATTCTGCAAGGGTTGTATTGCAATTGGCTGATGTTTTAACATGATTTTTGTTTTTATGTTTTTCAGATGTTTGAAGTTTTGCCAAGGGATCACTTACCATCCTAGAGTTTATCTCCTTTTGCAACTCCTATAAAATCATTCTCATGCAATACAATTCTGATAGAATGCAAATCTCACAAAATGTCAATCTCATAGAATGCTAGATATTTTGAAGTAGCTTAGAGGTCAAACATACAAAAGACATCTAGGAATGAAACAAGAAAGTGAATGAGGATTCTTTCAAGAATGCCGATATTTTTTTTGCAAGAGATTTCAAGAATGAATGTAATTTATGTTCATAGTTGTATTCTTTAAGAATGAATGTAATTATTTATTCTAAACTATTAAAATTCGTCTTATATAACATTTGTATTCATTAAAAAGTATTGATCTTGATAATATGTGTTTATAATATTATGTTCATAGTTATATACCATTCTGATAGAATTACAGAATATCATTCTAACAAAATGACATTCTGATAGAATAAAATCGTATATGCTTACAAATTACGTTTGAAATTGAATTAATTTGAAAAAAAAATCAGATTATTTAAATCAAAATAATTTATTATCCCATAAATCTCGATTTTTCCTTTTTTAAATTTGTCTTAATTAACTAAAATGTCCTTATGCTGAAATTTGTGTGATTATATGGTACATGTTACCCTATTGTAATATCATAGACCCTCAGATCATGACCTTGATTCTATTCCATCCGGTGGTCCAGATCTGTGCATAAGGGCACACAATAGTTAGTAAAACCAAAATAACCTAACCCTATATATATATATATATATATATATATATGTGTGTGTGTGTGTATGTGTATATATATATATATATATATATATATATAAATATGAATAATCACTAAAGAACCTATAGTTTCCTGAGAACCCGAGAACTAAAGATGGGACGTTAGATCAAAAATTTTAATGGCTTAGGTCAAATATGGCATACTTGTAATTATCAACACTTTTAATGGTACCTTAGACTTTTAAAAAATGACCAGAGGGGTATATTAGAGATAAAATACATTATTTCCTAATAACTAATGTAACTAATTTAAGATAATTAAATTCTCTCTTTATTAGTTACCGACTCTACGTTTCTCTCTCTATCCTTTTCTCTCTCACACACAAACAAGTCATCATTCATCGCTCCGCCTTCTTCCTCCGCCGGTGAAATCATCAGGGAGTGATCGAGAGAGAACACAACGTTCATAGATCTCTCTCTTTTTTTCCTCATTTCCTCGATTTGCCTCCAGATGATGTCACATTCTCATTCACGTTTTTCCTTGACGTCTCCTTGTTGCCTCCAGATCAATATCAACAATCGATCCATTTTTCATTGTCAATGATGATCAATCGATCTGAAATCTACCATGGATCAAAGATTCATTATTGTTGATTATAAACAAGATGAAGGCACAATATGTATTCTCACTTTCTATGTTGAAGATCAAGTGGAGGTCAAGGTGAAAGTTATTGCTTATAAATATGAAGTTATTGCTCTTGATTCTAGATGCGATGGATGTAAGATCAAATGTATATGAAGTTATTGCTCTTGATTCTAGATGTGATGGATGTAAGATCAAATGTAAGATCCATTTAAATACTTTTACATTTGTTTTTTTTAATAATAACATAGTTCGATCAATTTTAGTTTAATTCGTGATCATCAAATTTAAATTCTATTTCTAATATGGGCTTTTGTGCAATTCTTTGACCTTTTAATCTTAGGGTTTATCTCGTTCTATGTATGTGCAACTTCACATTAGTTTTCATCGTCATGAAATATAATCTTTGTGGACAAACTAATACACTTTAATCAAGATGTAACATCCATAAAAATCACAACCAATTTAAACCTTTCAAAACAACCCATTTACTAATAATAGTATTTACAAAAATATTGTTTCCAAAACATGATTTAAAATTAGAGTCTCCCAAGATCCAATTAGTTGTAAACCCAAGGATGTGTACAGTCACTCCTTCACCTTGACACGGTCCTCTGTAGAACCTGAGAACATAAATTAAACTATAAGTACGAAGCTTAATGAGTTCCTCCAAAGTACCAACACAAAAACTGATAACATATACAAATAACAACATGTATTGGGTCAACAGCTAAAAGATTGGATTACCTATGATCCACAGTATGAGTCTGGGTTGCCTATCGGGCTCATAGCTCATATATGGTTTGCTCCCGAGCCCACAACATAAGTCTGGCTTACCATTGAGGACCACAACTTATGCCTAGCTTGCTCCCTAATCCAATCGGTCATCAGACTGGAAAACAAATGGTCAACCCTTAGTATGAGTTTGGCCTACCAAGCAGTCCTCAGCTCGTATCTGGAATGCTACTAAGCCCTCAGTATGAGTCTGTCATGCCCTATCCCGCCCTCAGCTCATATCTGGCATGTTCCAATACTCTCAAGTCCTCAGTATGATTCTGGCATACCACCAGGTCCTCAACTCGTATCTGGAATGTACTTCCACCCTCAGTATGAGTCTGGAGTACCACTCGGTCCTCAGCTCATATTTGGAATGCTTTACGGTTTGTTGGCTACAACAAGAAGCAGTGCAAATCCAACCCAACACAATATGTCGACAGATAACAACCATATACATAAAATCATGCAGACAGAGTCACAGGTAGTCCTACAGATCTACAAGTTTAGCATATCGACAACTAGCACATAATCATGCAGATCTATTCCATACTCGACATATCAGTGTATAACATGACATCAATCCAATGGGCTAGTCTGTGTGCCTTCTTTTGGATTAGTGACTATGTCCATAACTATATTTAGTATGTACATTCTTCCAGTTGTCTTGGTGTTTGTGATCGATTAGAGGTATTACATCTGTGATACTAAGCTCTTAAAGTCAAGGATCTTCAAGCTTCAATTGAAAGGTAATCATCTAAACTTTTATTAGTTATTAATTTCAATTTTTGTATGCAAGATCTAGGGTTTACAAGCTTTGGATGATTTGCATGTACAGTTAGAGAAACCTAGATCCAAAGCTTTAGGGTTTGCGTGTGCACCATAGGATTGATGTAATGCTCAAAACCCATCACCTTCGACCCATAAGTACAATGAGGAAAACTCACTTGAAGCGGCTGCATATCTCAGACAAATTTTCGGACCACTAATCCGAAAATCACCGCTCGCTATCGCCATCAAATATCATCCAATTAATAATTGAATCTCGACCCATACTCAAGAATCTGAACTGCTTTCCAAATGACCAGGGTAAAAGACCATTTACCCTTTTTCTTACTTGGCCCAAAACCAAGGCCCGGTAGGGTCCATCTTCCAAATTGGGTCTAAAACCCATCATGAATCAAATCCCAAGAAATCCCATACTCAATCCAAGGACTGACGTTAGAAATACAATGGATCAACAAGGCCCAAACCAAAAGGACCAAAATTCAACCATCTGGGGAGTACGCCCCGCATACCAGAAGTGTACGTCGCACGTACTCACTCTCCCAATGAAATGTACAAGTCCTTAAAGCATAAAATCCCATTTACGCTAAGCGTACTTCTGAGTATACCCAACGTACTCATCAGGGGCAAAAAAATCACATTAAGCTCTTATTGGGTTAAGTCAAAGGTATCCAACCAATTCTCTTAACCCTAAATGATGTCTTAACCCTTGAAGTCAAAACCTTGAAGACTATGCATGGCTAAAGAGGGCTAAATCTCCAAAATCCTTTCTTTCACAACACTCAAAACCATTCAACTCTTGCATGGTGCTAAGGAAACCATCAAGCAAGCATTATTATGACTCATTACATTTCAAAACCTCAAAAAGGACAACTAAAATGCTTTGGAGTAATCCATACTCACAAAGATCCAAACTTTGGGAAAAAAGCTCATGAAATTATGCGATGAAAAGATCTAAGAATTGAGTCATCAAGTTTGAAGCTTATACCTTTAGAAGATAGATCATGATGCACTAAGCCTGGATCCACAAGCTCCATGCAATCTCACACTGCTCCAAGAAGCTCCTTTTTCTTCGATGAGCACCAAGATGCATGAATTACCACCAAGAACTCAAGAACCACACCAATGGAGGCTGCGGATTCATTTCTAGGGCTAAAAAGGATGGAGGATGAAGATATTAGGTTTTGGTGATGAGTTAAGGTTCTTAAATATGGAACAAGACTTTAAATTAGGGTTTGGGATTGACTGGAGTACATACAACGTACTCCCTAAGGCTTCCACGATCATCAATGTAGTACACCCATCGTACACCAAAGTACGCCCCGGGTACCCATATAAACCCTAAAATCACCCAAACTTCCAAAGGCCATAACTTCTTCGTTATAAGTCCGTTTTTTACGATCCTTATATCCACAAAAAGGTAAAGAGAAGATATATACACTTCTATCAACTCATCCTTGCATTAAAACTTTCCGAACAAAAATCCAAAATTCATAAAAGGCCCGACTGCCACTTTACGGTTATACCCTTGGGCTCCAAATCACAAACCGAACTTCTTGGATCATCTATCCTACCTTACCCACATCCAGATGGGTCTAAATATATCTTTACAAAGCTCCTTAATCCTTATGATAACCGGTCTTCGGGTCGCGACCCTGAATTAGGAAATGATTTGGGACAGGGTGTTACAACTCTCCCCCACTTAAATTGGATTTCGTCCTCGAAATCACTCCTTATCACCCAACTGGTATCCAAACAATTCGACCCACACCATAACAAAGAACAAAAACTGATCCTTTTACCAACACTACTATTGAATTCGAAGCCCATAACTTGTGTGATCTTCATGCAGGTTGACCCAAATATAGAGCCTTCAACATGACTAGATCGCGTCAACCCAATATACCATCACATACACCATGAACTACTGATGAAAACAACTAATACATCAATACCATGACGACTCCTAAATTGATCCTCATCCATTAAATACTGCAAAGAAGCACAAACAACGCCAACATGATCTACAACTTCTTAGCTATCAAACCGAACTTCTATCAAGAACCACAGGGTTGGGGACTCTTAACTACAGTCATCGAAAAAACTCAATCAATATACATCTCGAAACTGGGAACCCATTAGATCTAAACTTCAAAACCTAGATTCTAGAACTGATATTCATCCTTTCATCGAATCCACCTCTTGCCTTTGGGCATGACCACTACCAAATTCACGGAAAACAAAATCAACCCCATCAATCGCAAATTTTCCACCAACTCCAAATCCATAAAATGCATCGAAAGTCTTTAATTAACCTTTGACTCTCTGACATGCCATTCGCAACCACTGCTCCCACGAGCAAAGATGAGAAATCCAAGAATTTTCACATTTTCCTCTAATCCTTATCAGCTCAGGTGTACACCCATCGAAAAAATCGAACCCCTAATAACAGCTTGTGAACAAACAGGATTTACAACGCAAACATTCTGTAAAGACTTTCCGATGCATGAACGATACACCCAATAACCCTTAACTGTTCCCTTTATCTAAACCAACTGATTTGCGAGTCTCCTGACTTTCATCAACGCGCCAATACCGCCAATACCACAAGTAGGAGAAATAAATAATCAGGATCATTGGGCCCGTAACCTATAACTGAAATACCCCTATAAGGTCCTCAGCATAGGTATGGATTGCCTCCGAGCCCACAACATGAGTCTGGAATGCCTTACCCAACCCTCAACCCATGTCTGGAATGCTCATGATACCATACCGATCTTATTGACATTACATCATTCGCCCAACACTCCAAACCAAAAGATACTCACCTCATTCCAACGCCTTGCAGGGACCTAATCGCCAACCAAGCAGAACAATGTCGCAATCTTACCATGCACGATTTCCTCCATAGAACAAGTTGCTACCAATGAAAAACCCTACGAAAACATGGTTGCACACAACCGCAGAATAGGATAAATGGTTGTACTCTTGATCCAATTTAAAGGCTTTAACCCAAAAAGAACCATGCACATAATTCGAACCAAGTGCTCCAATGCTATACTGTCCAACTCACATATGCCCCTTTCGGAAATATATATGAATTTACTACGATACACATCCTTAGGGAACCCATAACCTCATCCAAAAAGGGAAGAAATACCAGAGTTCTATCGAAACGACATCTCAACCAATAACAAAATACATCCTCATGATCTGTTGAAACAAGATCCCATACTTGATTAAGACTAAACAGATTCCACCAATACGTAACGAGCTCGAGAAAACTTTCAAGGTCATCTTGAATACTACCAAAATTTGAGCCTGCTTATGAAATAAAATTCCACACCGCCATTGAGGTTAAACATACCCAGGGACCAAAAGGGCATAAACCATATTGAACTTCATGATAGGTTGACATGTCCATTGAAATTCAACTATCACAACATGAAGTTTCGGAGAACCTCCGCTGAATAATGAATGAAAAGACCAACGATCGAGACTGCATTGACAACTAACCCAATAACCCAATAAACCGCTTGCGCAATACCCCTGACTTGACCAAGTCTTAAACTAAAATCTCGCATGCCCGCATTGCACACACCTATGAACCATTCTTCCAACACTACAAACTCAAACAGATTACTGATCCTCCAAGTAGAATACCTAGTTCTCCCCCACTTAGGATTCGAACTACCACTCACTGGTGTTGCGAACAAACCATATCTCAAATCGGATTAAATAGGTACAACCACCCCTGAATGTTGGAGTGTATAATACACGCAGGATGATCTTGCTGATAAGGATCAAAAAAATCCAAAGAGAATCCTGAATTTCAGCTGAAGAGCTCTGAAATTGTCCAATCATAAAAATGCATAAGCAAATACCGACTTACAATCCAAAACATACCCTCCTTTCCTGCAATCCCAACCATTAACCCAGTACCTGACCTGCCTATAACCCAATAACACAAACCCTTGATCACAACACAAGGCATCTATACCACATCCATCCATCTGCTTACTTCCACGCTAACATACTATTGCCAAACACCGTGGCCAACAAAACCTATGCTGGGTTTACATCCAAGATCTGACAGTCACAAGCCTGCTCACTCCTTCTCCGAACTCGAAAAACTGAAAGTGCATAATCCTTACTGTATATAGCGACAATCCAATCCATCAATCCACCGCTTAATTTCCAGCTGCAATTCCAAGCAGATCATAACAATCGTTTCCTTCTTGAGTCCCACGACACAATACACAGCCTCGAGCAAAACCCTCAAGGCCTCAAAACCCACAAACTCATCGAGGTATGAACTAATCACCCAAACCGCTATCGCCACTGGGGCTCAAAAAAATTACCAGACCCATCCTTATGTCTGAGCATCGATAACTAAAGGTTGGCCGATACGGGACCACTGCAACGAATCATGGTATCAAACCATGCAATCTATCCCAACCAGCCCTTAGAACCCCCAAAAATTTTCTCGATTCAATTATGGATCCTGTGCTTCTAGTAGTACGAGCCCAATACTACCTTCTACACCTATCCATACTTCCCTCAAGAATCATCTCAGCTCCTCTAAGACTTATTCATAAAATACTCCCGAAAACTGCTCAACAGCGGAACAACCCACTAAAATACTCCCTAGGCTCTCCTAGGATTGCCTACCTCCCCTACCATTAGTTGCTGAGGGAATCCAATCAATTCCAGCCAACCACTTCATGAATACAATTACATGCCATAAAACTTAAATAATCTTTCAACTAAAGGACCCAACCCTACAACGGTTAGACTCAAACGAGAGTTGTGAAAATAGGGCCAAATCGTTCACTCTATGATTATTTAACCTCCATAACATGTAACTTCATGTATTCATTTGATAGTTAGTTCCCATCAATGTGAGTCCCACAAAGCACAATGCAAACAACATTCGAGCAGTGGAGTCGACTGGCACTAAAACACAATAAAATCAGACAGATCCTCATACAAAAATCTCGATCTCTAACTCCCAGCATCTTGGATACTCGATCACCATTAATACATTGTCGTGCATGTATTAAACAAGTAAATTATCACTGTTGGTTGCAATAAAAATATAGCACAGGGAAGCAGGGTCGAATCGTCAGGGACACAACCTAAAAGTCAATGTCTTTTTGCATCAGGCACATCTAGTCAAAATTCTCGATCTCTAACTCCCAGCATCTTGGATACTCGATCACCATTAATACGTTGTCGTGCATGTATTAAACAAGTAAATTATCACTGTTGGTTGCAATAAAAATATAGCACAGGGAAGCAGGGTCGAATCGTCAGGGACACAGCCTAAAAGTCAATGTCTTTTTGCATCAGGCACATCTAGTCAAAATAGAAATTATAAAAGGGGGTTTTTGATTAAACTAAAAACTACAAATGCAGTGATATTAAATTAAACAAAATCAATAATAAAAGCGGTTTCAGCTCTGATGTGACTTTCTTAATCATGCAACTAGTCCATATCTGATTGTTCGGGATGCGTTCTATCTAAGCTAGTATTGAGAAAAACTAATAAGCTCTAGTAATTTCATGTTTACTTAAATTAGTTAATCAAAACAAGCTTTTCAATTAACCCTAACTTTTTATTGTTCAATTAAATAAGCTCTTAATTAAATCAGAAAAGTTGCATTAAGTTCTTTGTAAAATTCCCAACAATACCCAATACTTCTTACAAGCTCGTAAGCATAAAGATATGATTTCTCAGTTTATAATATAGTTAAATCCAAAACACGGAACCGATTTACTACTTGTTACTTATTACCAGTTGATAAGAACAATTACGTATTCTATAACTGATTAACTGGAATGATAAAACCCTACCTAGGTGATCAGACTAACAAAAATCAAAATCAAACATTCATTAAGAACAAAACTGAAGAATCTAGAAAGAAACACAAATAAAAAATCAGATCTAATGATCAATCACATGAAAAGTACTTGTCTTTGCAGAACTAAAAACTAAAGTTTTAGCCAGACATGGCTAAAATCTGATAAAAACAAATGAAAAGAGACATCAGACAACTAATCTTACTAATCTACATGAAGGAGATGATCCACAGTCTTCAGGTCTTCAGAAATCGTTGAAATCGGAGAGGAAGCGCCTCCAAAATCGTATTTTCGTCGTCTGGTACCTCTGGAATTGCCAGCTTAGGTTTCTGGAAGGCTATAAGGGTCTATTTATACGTCCAGCGGCAAAAATGACGCGTATGTGATCGCATGTATCAAAGTTGGGATCGCATGTTTTGAGAAAACGCGTCACGGGCCTTTTTAATGAAGTAGGATGCTATTTTGGCACTTTTTGGGGTACCTGCGATCATATCGAGGGAATCTGAGATTGCATAGAGGGAACTTGTGATCGCATGTTTTCATTTTTTACTTCCGGATGAATTTTTGGCACTAAAAAACCACGAATCCAAGTTGCGACCAAAGTTGTGATCGCATAAAGGCTCCATGCGATCGCATGGACAAGATTTGTGATCACATGTTTTACCTAAGAAGTCCAAAATTCTTTCTACTTTTCAGATCTTTTTGAATCGTGTCAATCGGAGTTACGGTTCATGAGATATGGTCAAAATACTGACAGGGGGTCAAAGCTGCCAACAACATCCTTTAACTTTAGATTGCATATTCTATCTTCGTGTGATCAATTCAATCGAATGTTTCTTGACCAAAGCATCTTCCAAACATTCCTCAACATACTCCATAAGTTCCAAGCTCCATTTTAAGCTCCAAACACGCGTCCAACTGCTCCAAACACGCATCCAACTGCTCCCAAAGCACCGCTTCACTCGAACTATCTGAAATTGACATTAAAACATGAGCAGTATGGGGATTCTAATGAATTACATGAGCTGAACATTATTTAAATAAATGGCATGCAAATGTACAAAATATGATGATAAATGATAATAAAAACTACCCTATAAGATGCAAAAAATGGCATCTAACAATCACCCTAACCTCACTCACTTAAGAGTGGCTAATAATCCTTACACTGACCCGCCATATACCGCACCCACTCATGAAACTTCCACTCAGCACTCGTGTATGCTAATCATACATGAAACTGGATCCTATAGACATTTAAATACTTGATCCTACCCTAAGCCATTCATCAAACAAGAACATGAAACAAGGCTAAACCAAACATTCTCAGGCTATAGAATCTTAGCTATGTACAACTATGATGCATACACTAAGCAACTACAGATAACAACCATATACATATAATCATGCAGACAGAGTCATAGGTAGTCCTACAGATCTACCAGTCTAGCATATCGAAAACTAGCATATAATCATGCAGATCTATTCCATACTTGACATATTAGTGTATAGCAGGACATCAATCCAATGGACCGGCCTTGATGCCTTCGACCCGTAAGTACAGTGAGGAAAACTCACCTGAAGCGGCTGAATATCTCAAACAAGTTCTTGGACCATTGATCCGGAAATCCTATCGTGCTAGCACCATAAAGTATCATCCAATTAATAATTGAATCTCTACCCATACTCAATAATCTGAATTGCTTGCCTAATGACTAGGGTAAAAGACCATTTTACCCTTTTTCTTACTTGGGCCAAAACCAAGGCTCGATATGGCCCAACTTCCGAATTGGTCCTATAACCATCATGAATCAAATCCCAAGAAAGCCCATACTCCATCCAAGGCCCAAGGTTAGAAGTATAATGGTCTAATAAGGCCCAAACCAAGAGGCCCAAAATTCAGCCTTCTAGGGAGTACGCCCCGCATACCAGAAGTGTACACCCCATGTACTCACCCTCCCAGCGCAATGTACAAGTCCTTATAGAATGAAATCCCATTTACGCTAAGCGTACTTCTGAGTACGCTCAACGTACTCATCAGGGCCAAAAATTAACATTAAGCTCTTATTGGGTTAAGTCAAAGGTATCCAAGCATTTCTATTAACCCTAAATGATGTCTTAACCCATAAAGTTGAAACCTTTAAGCCTATGCATGTCTAAAGAGGGATAAATCTCCAAAATCCTTTCTTTCACAACACTCAAAACCATTCAACTCTTGCATGGTGCTAAGTAATCCATCAAGCAAGCATTATTATGACTCATTACAGTTCAAAACCTCAAAAAGGACAACTAAAATGCTTTGGAGTACTCCATACTCACACAGATCCAAACTTTAGGAAAAAAGCTCATGAAATTATGCCATGAAAAGATCTAAGAATAGAGACATCAAGTTTGAAGCTTTATACCTTTAGAAGATAGATCATGATGTACTAATCCTAGATCCACAAGCTCCATGCAATCCTACACTTCTACAAGAAGCTCCTTCTTTTTCCATGAGCACCAAGATGCATGAATTACCACCAAGAACTCAAGAACCACACCAATGGAGGCTAGAGATTAATTTCTAGGGATAAAGAAGATGGTGGTTGAAGATATTAGGGTTTGGTGGTGAGTTAAGGTGCTTAAATAGGGTCCAAAACCCTAAATTAGGGTTTGAGACTAATTAGAGTACGTATATCGTACTTCTGGTACGCCCAACGTACTCCCTAAGGCTTCCACAATCATCAACGTATTACACCCAACGTACACCAAATTACACCCCGCATACTGGACTTCTCACTAGTACGCCATGTGTACACTTGTGTACCCCCCGCGTACCTGGATAAACCCTAAAATCACCCAAACTTCCGAAAGCCATAACTTCTTCGCTATAAGTCCGTTTTTGACGATCCTTGTATCCACGAAAAGGTAAAGAGAATCTCTACACTTTTACCAAATCATCATTGCCTTAAAATTTTCCAAAAAAAAATTCCATAATACATAAAATGTTTGACTGCCACTTTACGGTTATACCCTTGGGCTCCAAAGCAAAAACCGAACTTCCCGGATCATGTATCCTACCTTACCCACACCCAAATGGGTCTTAATATCCCTTTTATCACAGGCCCTAATCCTTATGATAATCGGTCTTTAGGTTGCAACCCCGAATTAGGAAATGATTTGGGATAAGGTGTTACACAAGAAGAAGATATTTTGGATACTTCCTCTTTCGTTGCATTTCTTTATTCATTCTTGTCCCTAGGAAGATCAAAAAGCGATGAATATCCATGGTTTGTTAATCTTTACTATTTTGATTTTTCTTATGTTTAAGGATGTTCATATGACTATCCATAGGATCTTGTCACTTCATAACATTTGATCACTCTCATTGGTGTCGTCACCAAGTTTTCACAGAAGGATTGGTTGTGAAGTTATGAGACACCAACAACTTATGTGGTAAGAGTAAGGCCACCTCTATTCTTGTTTCATTGATGCAAAGGAGCCATGCTATTTTGATCGTCCAAATTAAATGGTCCACTTGATTATCGTTAATTGATAGGGCAACACTGGACATGATTCATTCATTATTCCAAAAATAGATACAGTGGGGATTGGACCTAGTTTCTTGAATTCATAGGATATGGAAGGGAAGGGATATTTTTGTTGATTATGCATCAGTTACATTGAAGAGGTTTTAATTGTTTATGTTTTTTTTATTTATTGAACAAAGACTTTTTTTTGGACTTCCTGAACACTCTAAATTAGAGTAAATTATAATTTTACCCCATTTTTTTTTTCTAGAAATGAAGTTGAATAAAAAATGACTAAAAAAAACCATTTTATGGATTGAAAATGTAATTGACAAATAAAAATTGAAATACTTAAATAAATTGTTTTTTATATGAGTGACTATACAAATGCAATTAACATTCAATCACATCATGATTAATAACTTACACTAAACGTAATATCAATGACATCATCATAAATAATTTATTTTAACATAATATTTAATAATTTCTAATACATATCTTGAATTTAAACATTTATACTCATCCTAACATTGATATTGAAGTTAACTTGATAGAAACAAGTTTCAAATTTTTTTCTTCTTTTTATGACTTACTAGGGCTAAATTTATATCAGTAGAAGAAACAGCTGGTGTATCCTTTGATGATTTTGTAGGATAGGAACATATAAAGAAGGAATTACAAGAAATTTTTAAAATACTAAAAAATGAGGAAGAGTTCCAAAATAGGATTTGCAACAAAGTTGAGTCACCGGTTTCCATAATTGGGATCTACAACAAAGATGTAACATCCATAAAATTCGAGTCAATTTAAAACTTTTTAAATCATTTAAAACCATTTAATTATTACAATTAGTTTTCAAAATAGTTTATACATCAGAGTTCCTAGATCTCATAATCATCAATCGAGGAAGTGTACGGTCACGCCTTCGCCTTACCGCGATCATCTGTTGAACCTGAAACAATAAACTAAAACTGTAAGCCCGAAAGCTTAGTGAGTTACCCCCAAAATACCAACGCCATACCGATAATCATATCACATAAACGTATAACCAACAGAAGAACCATGCATCTCGAGTCTACAGTGTGACTGGTCCGCCCGCAACGGGCCTTCAGTCCACCTGGTCCACTCTCTGAGTCTACAGTATGACTGGACCGCCCGCATCGGGCCTTCAGTCTATCTGGCCCACTCTCCGAGCCTCGACACGTCTGGACTGCCCTCTCGGGGCCTTCAGCCTATCTGAACCGCTCGTCGGGCCTTCGGCCTAACTAGGTGCCCTCCTGAGCCTACAGTTTATCCGGTCCGCCCTGGGTATGTTGGCCTACAGCACAAAGCAGGACCCGCCTCAACCCAACCCCCAAACAAACAACCATGTGCACGTCTAACAGATAATCACATAACAATCCATAGACGAACAAATCGATCTAGCAAATCATATAACATAGCAACATCCTAACCAGGATACCGACCTGACCGGTCACTAACATAGCATCATCATATATAGCAGGATACCGACCTAAACCAGGTCACTAACATAGCATCATCCTAAATACCAGGATACCGACCTAAATCAGGTCACTAAACATATTACCGTCCTAATTACCAGGACGCCGATCAAACAGATCAATAAGCATATTAAACGAATACAAGCATACAATCCAAGAAAGGGCCTGCCTTGGTGCCTTACACCCTGTTGACATAGTGAGGATAACTCACCTTGCAAGTGGATCAAAGATACAATATCAAACTCTTCCAAACCACGCTCCCGAACACCCACACCTATTCCACCAATAATTCCCATCATAAATTCTAATTTACTCAAACTGCCCTCTCAAGGTACTGGTCCTTCCTTTGGTCAAATTCAATAGTCAACCGTCCTTGTTGAACTGACTCGTCGAGTGTAGCTTCCAACTCGTCAAGTCAAGTACGTCTATCCAATTGGGAAAACCCCAAAAGACTCGTCGAGTCATCTCCCAGACTCACCGAGTTCAATCGTAAACCCTGTCCTGAAAACCCTACATTGACTCGTTGAGTCGGATTATCCGACTCGCCGAGTCCATGAAATCTATACCCATAATCAACCGATTTCGAGCTAACCCATCGCTCCAACAGTAGATCTGAGTTCCTAGGGTGTGTTTTTAACGTAAAGTTTCCACCTTTACGTGCTTTCATGGCTTTAAAGGCTCAAAAGGCACTATGCAAGCATGGAAATGGGGTTTAATTCCTAAGGAAGGGCTCATACATTACAAGGATCAGAACTTTATGAACTTGGAACCCAAGAAGGGTCAAGATCTGAAGTTTCAACTTTAGATATAGCTCATGTACCCAATATAGCTCCATAATCAAGGAAAAAGCCCTAACTTCACCCAAAGAGATCTAGAAGGAAATAAAGCTAAGATCACGAATTGATACCTCAAAATGAAACTAGACGAGGCAGTTTTTGTAGATCCACACAGTGTCTTGCTGCTAGCTTCTTAATCTTCTAACTCCCTTCAAAAACTTCACCTTTCAAAAGCTCAATCACACTCAAACAAAGCTCACACACGAAATAGGTTTTTTCTGGGCTCTCAGGGGATGTAGTGGACTGAGGGAGGCGCTAATGGTCCTTTAAATAGGGTGCCAAACCCCAGAAATTAGGGTTTCACCCTCCAGCTCCAACTCGGCGAGTTGGTCACTTAACCACGTAGCCCAAACCCGCTGCTACTCGACGAGTCAGACAACCAACTCTTCAAGTAGATATTCAAGTCATGAGAAATTATAACCACAATTGATACACGGGAATCAGGGCGTTACAAAAGAGTTATGGATTCATATAGAGAGTTCATTACTAGTATGTAAGTTTCTTATAGCAAGCAATAATAGATAATTCTTGATGTCCCAACTGTAGGGGGACGGCTTATTCTTCTTGACATGGCTAGATCATAAAATATAGAACAAGCTGGTCAAAATAGATTCACAGCCAAAATGCAGGTAATTTTCAAGTTGACTAAAACTTTTCATTTCTTTAAAAAGAATTATAAAAATTACTAAAAAATTGTTCTTTTTTGATTTATTACTTATTATTCTTGAATCACATGTAATTCCTCTACGGTAACCTAGAGTGTTGGCGACATTACAATGTCTGATTGATAAAAATCACATGTGATTCACATATGAATCACATGTAAATTACAAATGAATCGCATATGATTACATGTGATTCACATGTAATTCACAAATGAATCACATGTAACTCATATGTAAATCACAAGTGAAACACATAAATTACATGTGATTGTCATGTAAATCACATATAATTCACATTTAAATCACAATTGAATCACATATGAATTACATATGATTCACATGTAATTCACATATGAATCACATGTAATTCACAAATGAATCACATATGAATTACATGTGATTCACATGTAATTTACATATGAATCACATGTAATTCATATATGAATCACATGTAATTCACATGTAAATCACAAGTAAATCACCTATAATTATTGTGATTCGCATATAAATCACAAGTGAATTATATATGAATTACGTATATATGCACATATGCATTTTGTGTGAGTTTTTTCGTTAATTATCTTTTTAAATTTTATTATGAATTTCACGTTTGAATCTTAAAAGATACAATCAAATATAAATATTACATTATATAATCACATGTGAATCTTACATGATATATAAATATGCATTTTTATAAGTGTTCTTACATTAATCGTTTTTTTTTAAATTTTCTTGTAGATTTGAAAGAACTTGTGGAAAATATTAAAGGGGTGAAAAGTGATAAATTGAAGAGATATGAGAATCTTGACAGGAACATCAAAACGCTTTGAAATTTTGTTGCATTTTTTTAATTTTATTTTGTATCGAATAAAATATTTGTAATATTGTATTTAGAGATTAGTAAATAAAAATGGTTTTTTAATGATTTACTTAAGAATATTATAGTATAAAAATATACATATATGCACTTGAGAAAATATGCATATATGCACCTAAAATGTTGATTTTATTAGGTTAAAAGAATTATAGTTTTTTCTAAAATACTTAATTATTTTAATTTACTGATTTTTAAAAATATTGTAGTTTAAAAAATAATATTTTTTTTCAATTTTTTTTAAAAAAAAATCATGTTTTCTAAAAAATTTAAAAGACTCTTTATTTTTATAAAAAAATGATTTCTTCAAATCCAAAAATTGGATTTATTATGTTAATTTTTAGACATTTTTATTAATATTTCAAATAACAAAAAAATTTAAACATTAAATCGGATTGGTAAGATGTCTATCATGTTCTTAATTAGTTGATTTTGATCTAACGTTCCACCTTTAGTTTTCGGAAAACTATGAGTTCTCAACAGATCTCTCCCCAATTATATATATATATATATATATATATATATATATATATATATATAGTTAAAAACACCCACTAACCAACACCACCCACGACCACTACCTGCCACCCACCATCACCACCTACAACCCCTCAACCATCAACTACCACTAGCCATCGCTCAGTGCCACCATCCATCCACCTCCACCATCCACTACTATTACCAAATATCCATCACCACAACCAACAACCCACTATCACCACCCACCACCACCACAAACCTCTACCACTACCTGCCACCACCACCTACCACCCACCACCCATCACTACCACCTGCCACCACCACCCCACCTATCACCCACTAAAACCACCACCACTACACATTCATCACCGCCTCTACCACCATCACCACCTATCATTATCACCTGTCTCTACCACCCATCACCACCACCCACCACCATCATCCCCACTACCAACCACCACTCACCACCACCAGCCACCAACCAACATTACCACCCATCACCCACGAAAACCATCACCCATCGTCACCACCCACCACTACCATCAACCACCACCATTAGAACTACCACCCCTCACCTACAACCACCACCCCCACCACCAAACACCCCCACCCGCCATCACCACCCCACTCACCACCAACCACCACCTATCATCACCACCCGCCTCTACCGCCATCACCACCACTCACCACCATCAACCATCATCATCACTACCACCTGCCACCGCACCTGCTACCCATCGATATTGTAACCGCCTTCCAACATCACTACCTATCACCCATAAAAACCTCCACCACCCATTACCACCACCCGCCACCACCACCATCACTATACCAATATTCCCCACCACCCACCATCATTGAAACGTCCCAAAAATATGATCCAAAAATTTTATTTTTTTAATTTAAATAAAAAAGTATTCCAAAATCATTATCCATACATTTCAAATAAAAACTAGTATATCAAACATCATATCAATCAGAGTAATATCACAAAAGTGGAATTCACGTGGTGTGTGCGGTGCAGTCATCCCGAGTTATTCCCCTTAGAACCAGAAGTACCTTAAACATAAACGGAAAAACGTAAGCATAAAGCTTAGTGAGTTCCCCAAGATATCGTATACCATACATATAACACATAATGGGCCCCGTCCATAGAGTATAACAGACCCCTCCCTAACTCGCATAACGGTCCCCGCCCAATAAGTACAACGGGCCCCGCCCTAAATCGTATAATGGGCCCCGCCCAATGAGTATAATGAGCCCCGCCCTAAATCGCATAATGGGCCCCGCCCACATATAATTCATACTACATAACCAATAATAGCAAAAAGAATAATCATCAGGCCCTGCCTAGTAAGCATACAAGCACATACACATACTAGTGTCACACAGACAATAAGTAATCTAGCATAACATATCATGGGTCGATATTGGTGCATTCGACCCGCTAAACATGGTGAGGAAACTCACCTCTGAATCTGAGCGATAGTTGAATAGGTCCTAACTCTGAATATCAGCTTTACCCATCACCTAAACAATAAACAATCCTTATATACAACTCAAAATACCTCAACACCCCCCCCCCCAAACCCTTTAGGTCAAACTTGGTCAAAGATAAAAGTCAAAGTCAAGGTCAATAGTCCATGTTGACCCAACACGCCGTGTTTCTCCATCATCCAAATAGTCGGGAAACCCCCAGCCAACACACTGTGTTCACTTACAAACATGTCGTGTTTGCCTGAGTTCCAACAACTTAATACATTAAGCTGCTTTCTTTGACTACAAGAGCTCCAACGCTCAGATCTAGACAAAAATGAGATTTAGAAGGGTAAAGTTTCCAACTTTATCCATTGGGTTTAACAAAAGGGTACAAAACCCAAACCATAAAGCTTGATAATGCAATGGCTTAAAAATAAGCACTTAATCCTTAAAGTCTAAAGACCATCCTTTCCAGAAGTGATTCTAACACCCAAACCATCTCAAAGGTTGGTGCTTTTTAGAAATACATATCCAATGCAAGTCTTGAACTCATATTACGTCAAAATGAGGATTTATGACCTAGTCTCTATGCATAGCTTGAAAACTTGATTATAGACTAGATCCAAGACACTAATAGATCACCTGGACTTGGAGATCCATAAAGTTGCAAACTTTATGACATGTAACCATTCCAATATTCAAGAACAGGAAACTAAAGGGACAAAACTCAAGATCTAACAACTTGGAATGATAAAAATCGAGTCTTGGACACTTACAAAGGTCTAGAAGAGTGACAAGTTGAAAAATGAGGGCTTCCTTGCTGGATCTTTTCTTCCTACCTCCACCTTCTTCCTTCTTTAGCTTGAAAAACACCAAACTCGCTCAAAAATGGGATGGAAAGATGATTAGGGTTGCAAAGGATGATTTGGGGGAATGGAGGCTAATAAAGAGACCAAGTCTTGGGGACTTAAGGAGATTATATAGGGTGCAGCACCATAAAAATTAAAGTTTTCTCCACCAGCCGCCAACACGCCATGGAACGACACCAACACGATGTGTTGGTCCAGTAAAATTTACGGCCTAAAGACTTATCGCCATGCCGTGGTGAGGCTTCACCATACCGTGACCAAAGAGAAATCATGAACAATTTGGAATTAACTTCATACATGGAATCAAGTGTTACAATCATAATCACCACCTACCACCCACCACCACAAACATCATCACTACCTACCACCACCACCCACCGCCATTACCACTAAACATCAAGACATGCAACCAGCACCCATCACCACCACCCACCATCACCTGACCATTAACACCCCCACCACCACCATGTATCATCACCTATAACCACTACTAATAACCACCACATATCAACTATCATCCAAGGCCCCTATTACCCAACACCACCACCACCTCAACCCACTACCTACAACCACCAACACCATATATTATTAAATACATATAATTGCATACATTATATGTGATTATATGGATTTCATCACATAAATTATATGTGATTTAATACATATAATCACATATGATTATATTCATCTAATCACCTATGATTTATATAAACAAGATTCGTTTTCATGTTTTCCATTCAATAATTTCCTCATATATTTAATCATATCTCAATATATGTATGTAATAATATATGATTAATGTAGACAAAGATTTATTTTCAAGTTTTTGATCTAAGGGTTGCTCCCTTGTATATAATTACATTTTATTATATATATATATATATATATATATATATATATATATAATCACGTATGATTTATATAAACAAGATTATTTTTGGTATACATAAATCATATGTGATTAGATACATATGAAAACATGTTATTAGATTTATTTAATCACATATGATTAAAGTTTCTAAAGAACAATTATTGAATCGAGAACGCAAGAATCTTGTCCACATAAATCATATATGATTGGATACATATAATCACATGTGATTATATGTATTTAATCAAATATGATTTATGTGGAAAATATTTTTTTCATGGTTTCTGTTCATTAATTTGTATCATGTATTTAATCACATGTGATGATAAGTATATGATCACATATGGTGTATGTGGAAAAGATTTGTTTTCGCGTCTTTGGTTCAACAGTTGTTCTTGTGTATATAAGCAATATGATTATATGTATTTAGGGGTTGTTTGATTTGCACTTACCCGGTCTGGTCAGAGCTGACTGCTGACCCGGTCAGTGATCAGACTGTTTGATGGGCCTCAATTGTGGCTGACTCGGTCAGGAATAAATAACCAATAGGCTGACTCGATCACAAAAAAATGAAGCTGAGCGAAAAAATAAACCTAATCGCCAATTTCTTCTCCTGTGCCCTACCAGAAATCATGATAATTCTTCCCTTCCTTCAATATTCAGCGCGAAAACAAGGTTTCTCCTCCAACTTCTGGCCACTTCCACATCTTCTCAGCAGGTTCTGACTACTCCCATCCACCTGATTTATTGATATCTGCAACAGCAATAGCAACAGCAAGGAAAGTCGACTTTTATTTTAATCTGATGCATGAAATCAGTATTCTAAACAAATAAATCCAATTATATGTTATAATATCAAATTCTAAGGCTATGTTATACTGGATGACGAGTTCTTTGATTATGTAATATTATATTTAGTATGAATATTTTGGTTTGAAAGTATTTCGGCTTCCAGAATCGTTCTAAACATTAGAAATCATAATAACTTTATATGAAAGTTGAAATAAAAATTAGTTTTTATGAAACCTGAAATCTGAAATTTTTTGTATGAAAGTTGAAAGCTGAATATGTTTCTGTGAAATCTGAAATCTGAAAATTGTTGAAATCTGAATTTGTTATATGAAACCATAAATGTGAAGTTGTATGATCTTGATTTATGTTCTAAGCATTGTTATAAAATCCGAATATGTTGAAATGTTTTATGACCTTTTTATGAAATCAGGTTTTATTTGTAATTGTAGTTAAAAAATGATGAAATCATATTTATGTTTGATTTATGTTGTGCATGTGTGTAAAGTTATATATATATATATATATATATATATATATATATATATATATATATATATATATATATATATATATTGTTGAGTCTATTTGTGTTGCATCATGGGCCTCATGTTTTGTATCCGGATTGGGCCTGTCCATCCGTGATTATTTAGTAGGGTTATAGTATAAATATGCATGCATGTATGCATAATACAGGTTAATCATTATGTTCATTATTTTGTAACCCTAAACATCTCTGCAGTCGAAGTTCTTAATCGAGCTCTTCTGAGGTGTTGAAGTATTAATCATTCGACACATTCAAAGCCATACTTGTGTTCTTATTTGCTTTCATAATTGTTTGCTTGCATAGAATCTAACGATCCTTAAAGAACTTTTGTTCTAACAATTGGTATCAGAGCAGGAAACTGTGTGATCAATACACATTCCTTATGTATTCAGAATTCCTTAGGGTTTCCGCTTTTATCGAATAAATAGAATCCGTCATCGTTGTTTCAAAGGTAACTCTGTTTTTAGATAAAACCCTAATATCAAGTTTACAGGTTTGATTCTAGAAGCTCACCATGTCTCACGAAGATTCGCAAACAAATCCAATCAACATCTCAAACAACATTGGATCTACTACCAGGATACCCATACTCTACACTCAAGACTATGAAGTATGGGCGTATCACTTTGAAGACTACGTGGTTGGATCTGAAGACAATGTCTATCTCACCTGGGAAGCCATCATACTTGGACCGTTTGTTCATTCGGGAACGAACAAGAAAGTTAAGACCCAAAAGGAATATAACAAGTTGGTGGCCGGTGAACAGAAGATGCCACAGGATGAGAAAGACAAGCTACTGTGTAACGTGAAGGCCATGAGAATGATAAGATTCGCCTTGCAATCTGACACGTTTTGTTTAGTTAGTTCATGTACGACAACCAAAGAAATATGGGATAGGTTGAAAGAACTCTATTCAACTGATGAAGACTTGGAACACTCCATTCAAACCTTGTTGCTGTCAGAATTTGGAGTTTTCGAACAGAAACCAGAGGAGAAACTCATAAAAACTTTCGATCGGTTCAATCATCTCCTAAGTAAGATGATCAAACACGGAATAGAAAAAAAGTTGATTGAGCAAAAGGCGACTTTCATGAACGGGTTGAGACCGGAATGGATGGCTGTGGTTTCTACTGTGAAAGCGCATGAACAGTTTAAATCTTACTCGCTAGCGAAACTTGTGGGAATACTTAAGTCCCATGAAAGTGTAGTAACCAAAGAAGCGAAAGTGATTTCTGGTGTGGGATCGCTGGCTCTTGTCTCAAAAGGAAAAAGTGTTGCAGAAGAAGAGGAAGAGTCTGATATGTCTGAGTGTGACCTTACAAGCGAGGAGTATGCTATGATGGTCACCAATCCAAAGAAGTTTGCAAGGAGAAAATTTCCCGTCAACAAGAACCGAAACTGGAAGGGAAGTTATAACTCTGAGAAGGTGAAGGATGAAATAGAAATCTCCTCTAAAAAGGATGAAGATAAGAAAGAGAGCAAACTTGCAGGAGACTCAGGATACGACTGCAATTACTGTCACGACAAGAACCACTTTGCTAAGGATTGCATGCTAAGGAAAATGGCTGAGAAAAGAGATGATGAAGATGATGAGGCGTACTATATGCGCAAGTTGGAAGAGATCAAGAAAAAGAAAGCGATTAACAGTTCTATGAATGCCTTGATTATACAGGAGAATGCTGATGAAGATGAGTTCGGTGGCGTCGAAGTTTGTTCAACCGACTCTGAAGATGAAGAGGTGAGAAAGCCCACTCATGGAAAGGCTTATGTGGCAAAGGAAGTAGGTTCGGCTGGAAAGTGCTTGATTGTAACAGCTAGTTCATCAACCGAAAGTGCAATTGAGGAACTGAACCTAACTGAAAACAAGTGTTTTGCAACAAAGCCAGTTAGTGAGCATATCAACGACTATGATCGTTTGATCAAAAAGGTACAATCTATCCTAGAATCTCTTAAAGTTCCAATAACAAAATATGAAGAAGAATTAAATGAATTAAAACTTAAATTTTCTAATCTAAGCGGTAGTATCATGCAAACTCAGTTAACAAATTCTAACCTAACTGACCAAATCAGCAGGGTGACAACGAAGAGTGAGGAGAGACGAATGTGGATAGAGCTGAAGGAGCAGGAGTTAGTTAGGGCTAGGGTTGAAAGTATTTATTTGAAAATAGACAATCTAAAGTTTTTAAAACAAATGAATGTTTTTTGTTTAATTTCTAAGCGTTTATATACTAATATTGCTCAACTGCATTTAAATTGTGAGATAGGAAAGAAAATTCATAAGATGATTTTGCCCTTTCTTGAATTTAAGGAAGACGATGTCATAGCTGAATGTGAATCAGTAGTGTCATCAGATGAGACATCCATGTCTTACAAAATAGGACTGGACAAGATAGAAGCCTTCATTGAATCTAAGGAACACATATGTATGCTAAAATACATTTTAGATGAAAATGATAGGATGAAAATTAAGTCAGACACTATTCAATCTTTTGACTTGTCTAATGCAAAATCAACTTCAGAAAACAAAATGAACTTAGAGATCACCTCTGAATTTGATGATGAAAGTGAGATGAGTGAAATCTCAGTAGAAGACGTGGTTGATTGCTCTAACTTTATGAAGAGCGAAACTGAGAATGACAAACCCCTAATTTTTGAAAATTCGGTTGAATTCGCTCGTCTGTCAAAAGACAAGATACAGAAACTCAAAGTAAAGGCGATGGTTTATCAAAAGGTTCAAACAGTGCCAAATCAGGTTTATGCAGTTACAGGGGTCACTTCCTGGAGAGTCCTAGTCGACAAAGATAATGTTGAAGGGTGCAACAACTACTTCTGGTCAGCCCCTATTGACAACGCAGACGAAACCGTAGGCTTGTCTGATCAGACTTCCTGGAGAGTTAAAGGAAGATATGTTGCTGAACCCATAAACAAATGTAACGCCCGCAAATCGGGGCTAGTCAAATTAGAGGCAATAGGGGTCGAAAACGACTTTTCTACAAAATATTATTTAGAATAAATAATCTTAACCAAGTTGTAGAGTATGTTACAAGGTTTTCGTACATATAAAGAACGCCGAAATCCGAGTTATAACGAAGAAGTTATGACCCGTTGAAGTTTCGCGACGGAACCGGCACGATACCAGGAAGCGTAAATAGTGAATTTACGATAGAGCGAGATTTAGCCTTAGCGATCTAAACGAAAGTCGTATAATATGTTAAACTAAGAACATCGATAAAAAGAACGCCCAAATCTGACTTCGTATGAGGAAGTTATGATTTTTCTAAGATTTAGCATAGCAGTGCACAACCCGAAATCTGAATTTTAGATCGGTCGATTTTTAGCCGACGGGATCTAAATGAAAGTTGTAGTACTCGTAAATACCAACGCGTGGATATAAAGAACGTCGATAATAGAGCTCGTATGCGAAAGATATGGACGAAGCTTAGTCCCTACTTTTCGAGCGCGGCGAATTCGATACAGTTTTGTAAATCGGAGATAGAATGAGAATTAGCCAACGAGGTCTAAATGAGAGTTGAAGATCTCATTAATAGGAACTCAACGGTAAAAAGACAGACAAAAACGGAACTCGTATGCGAAAGTTATGGACGAAGCTTAGTCTCTACTTTTTGAGCGCGACGAATTCGATACAGTTTTGTAAATCCGAGATAGAATGAGAATTAGCTAACGAGGTCTAAAAGAAAGTTGAAGATCTCATTAATAGGAACTCAACAGTAAAAGGATAGACAAAAACGGAGCTCGTATGCAAAAGTTACGGACGAAGCTTGGAGACTACTTTACTATACACTTCCTATAAATACAAGGGTGAACTCCTCATATTTTCTTCACACCATAAGCCTTTCTTTCTCTCTCTAACTTCTCTCTAACCTCCCTAAACCCCTCCCAAGTCTAGGGAACCTCCCTATCACGAGAAGAAAGCCCTGGAGCGCCCGACGGCTCCGAGAAGAAAAGCTTTTGGCTTGGAAATGCTGCTCTAGCGAAACCCGGTTTTTAATAAAAACCCGCTGTAAGTGAGTTACGCCTATACTATATTTAATATAGCTTTTATTTAATTATAATAACATTATTAGGACCTTCAAATAATTATTTGGGCTATTATTATGAGTTGTATTGAGTGTTATTTAACGCTTATATAATAGTAATAATAGCTAGACTATTAATTAGTCGCGATTAACGTTAAAACTAAACTCTAATGGTATTAATAGTAGGTTTTGGTCAAGGAAAAATTGTTTTAAGAAGTAACGAAGAGCTGTCCGAGTGCCGAGTCACCACCTTACCAGGTGAGTGCATAGTCCCTTTCATCTTACACATAGATATGAAGTATTTTATATAAACTACGTGCTATGTGTGCATATTATCTGAATACTTGTTGTCTATGCTGGTTGAACGTTTTATACATGTTTTAAAGGACTTAAACTGTATACGTATCTTATATATACGAAAATGTTGGGTATGAGATGGGTAGATGAATGATGAGAGATAGAAGATGACGTAAGTATACATTGGCAGCTATAGACTTAGTGCCTATGGGACAAACACCGGTAGCTATAGACTTAGTACCTTTTAGATGTTGGTAGCTATGGATTTAGTACCTGTTGGGAATTGGTAGCTATGGACTTAGTACCTATTAGTTAGACGCTGGTAGCTAAGGATGTAGTACCTGTAGGAATTGGTAGCTATGGACTTAGTACCTGTTGAACATTGGTAGCTATGGACTTAGTACCTATTAGATAAAGACTGGTAGCTATGGATTTAGTACCCGATGAATAGACTATAGCAGCTATGGAATTAGTGCTTTATGAACGAACATTGGCGACTATGGATTTAGTGCCAGTCCTATAACCCTAGAAGTAAGGGACTTCGGAATAAACGAATGCAGGATAGATGACTCTTAGGTTAAATCCTTAAAGAGTAAAGAAGATAATGGGGATGGGTAATTGGGTTGATTGTTTGATTGAACATAATAATTATATTATTGTGGGTTGAAAACCCTATGTACTCACCAGGTTTCCCAACCTGACCCACTCAGTTTACGTATATCACAGGTGACGAAGTGAAGTGACATTACACTAAGAGATTTAAAAGAGATGTAGATCACTAGTGAAAATCATTGTAAGTTCTGTTTATGCTTATGTTTCGGTATTAACAATGACATCCCAAACATTTTAAAATGAAATAAATACGTTTCTTTGAAAATGTTTTAATAACGTATTTACCATGTTTTTCTGGGAACAAATTCCGCAACCTTTTTATAAAATGAAGTACTCTGATTTTTATAAAGCATAAACAAAATCGGTCTTTTCTGGCCGTGATTTTGGGGATGTCTCAACAAACCCTCAAATTTTGACAAACCGAGCACAAGTGAAACCAAAGAAATTCCTGAAGAACCAAAGGAAGAACCAAAAATTCCAGCCAAAACAACCGAAACTCAAAAGGAGAAGCCAAAGGCCAGCATCAACATCCACAAATCGCAGAAGGAGCTAGTTGAACAGAAAAGCTTAAGAAATCAAAGATATGCAACGAATCTGAATGAGCGAAAAAGTTACTGGCAATCTCAAAATCCCAACTATGTCCCTCCTAAGAGAGCATCATCGGACAAAGGAAAGGAAAAACTAAAGGAAAATTTCAGTCCAAGTTCCTACTATTCCTAGTCTCAGAACCGAAAGTCTAGTTTCGCTCCGAATGTCACTCAGAACAGAAAGTCAACTTTCGGTCCACAGTCTAGTTTCGGTCCAAAACCCAGTTTCGGTCCCTCCAAGTCCCAATGCAAAGAAAATTCTATGGAGGACATCAAAGGAAAGGGAAAGCTAACATCAGATTCTAAGTTCCATAATAAGAAATCATCAGCTAACCCTAGAAATCAAAAAAAAATCAAATACCATCTAACAAACCAACAAATTCACTAAAATTTAAACAAGATAAAACTAAAATCAAAGTGTATACAATTAAAAGAAAAGATCAAACCACTTTAGTAAAAAGAACATATTTGGTTGATATTTCTACTGCAATTCCTTTTTCTGTGAAAGACTCACCAGGACCTAAGCGACTTTGGGTTCCTAAATCTGCTTGAATTTGTAGGTAATCAGTGACGAGCAGTTCGATGATGAATGGTATATAGATAGTGGTTGCTCACATCACATGACAGGAAGGAAGGAAGAGCTGAGGGAGTTTCGGTCCCTGAAAGATGGTGGGTGTGTAAAATATGGAAATAACTCTTATGGAACAATCAAGGGATACAGTATGATAACAAATGGAGATTTCTCGATTTGAAAAGTGGCATATGTGGAAGGATTGCAGCATAACCTCATTAGTGTGTCACAATTAGTTGTGGGCACATGTTTAAAGGTTACATTTGATGATGATGGCTCTGAGATAATCGAGAAACAATCCAAGAAGGTTCTATTGAAATCTGAGCGCAAGGGAGAAATGTATCCTTTAAATCTCAAACCGATACGAGGAAAACCAGCAATATGTTTGCTATCAAAGGCAAATATAGGTGAAAGCTGGTTGTGGCATCGACGATTATCGCACCTAAACTTCAAAGATATTAATAAGTTGGTGCTTGCTGATCACATTCGAGGACTCCCTCTTCTCAAATTCGACTAGGAACATCTGTGTGCAGCGTGTGAGATGGGAAAGCAAAGCATAAAGAGCCACCCTACAAGAATCAATACAAAGATTATTGAGGCTCTTGAGCTCTTACACATCGACTTATGTAGACCTTCGGCTATAGAAAGCTTCGGTGGTAGTAAGTACATTCTTGTTATTATAGATGACTTTTCACGCTTCACCTGGGTTTTCTTTCTTAAGCCGAAATCAGATGCATCTGCCAAGTTGAAGACGTTCATCAAGCAAGTGGAAGTGCAGCTAAGGAAGACGGTAAGGAATATCAGAAGTGACAACGGTCTGGAATTCAAGAATACTGATTTTGAGAACTTTCTGGCTGACAAGGGGATAACTCACAATTTTTCGGCCCCTTATACACCACAACAAAATGGGATTGTTGAAAGACGAAACCGTTCTTTATGTGAGGCAGCCAGAACCATGCTCAGTTTTGCTTCACTTTCGTTATATTTTTGGGTTGATGTTGTTGCAACCGCATGCTACACTCAGAATCGGTCTTTGCTAAACAAGAGATTCTCAATTACTCCATATGAGATCTTAAACAACCGAAAGCCAAATTTCAAATTTTTCCACATATTCGGTTCAAGGTTCTTTATTTTCAATTCTAAAGAGAACCGAAATAAGTTTGATGTCAAAGCCAATGAGGGAATCTTTCTGGGTTATTCACTAACATCAAAAGCATACAGAGTGTTGAATAAACACTCAAAACGAATTGAAGAAACCTATTATGTCACCTTTGACGATAATTACATGAAGAAAGTTTAAAGAAGTGAAAGTGACTTAGGAGAAATTTTTCCAGAATCTGGACAGGTCTCGGTTCCAATAGCCAACCTGTTTGAAGAGTACATGCGGCTGTTTGATGAACCAGAGAAAGCGGCACACTCAGAAGCGAAAGCAACAGACAACAAAATTGATAGTCTCAAGAAGATTATTGATGAAGCTGCCAAAGAGATGGAAAGTGAACCTCCTAAAGCTAAGGGTGATCCACCATCTACTGACTCAAAGTTCCAGGGGGAGAGTTCAACTGCATCAAAAACAAACAAAGTATCTTTCGAGGGGGAGAATCCAATTCCGTCCCAACCGTATAAAGGTCCAAGCGAAGGGGAAAGTACTGCTCCAAAACCACCCAATAGTAGTCCTATTAAGGGGGAGAATCCTACTCCCACAGAGGTTGCAAACTTTGATGCTGCCACAGATTACACTTCGCCAGTCAAGGGGGAGATAGGAAATACAACTGACGAAGGTGATGATGATCAATCAGAATTTGAAGTTGAAGTGAACGCTGAGTTAGATCCAGCATATGATCCAAACTATCCTCTGTTAATAAAATGGACCAAGTACCATCCCAAAGCATAGATTATTGGTGAAACTTCTGACAAAGTTCTTACTCGTTCTCAATTGAAATCAAAACAAACTGCACTACTCTTTAAAGTTGAATTTTATATGTTTAATTCGTTTGTTTCCAAGATTGAACCAAAAACTGTAAATGCTGCACTTGATCATTCAGATTGGGTCCAAGCAATGCAAGATGAACTTCATGAGTTTGAACGCAACCGAGTTTGGAGGCTGATTCCCACACCAAAGGATGCTTCTGTGGTTGGCTTGAAATGGGTCAAATAGATTCAACACATTTGACTGTGATGTTTACCAAAGGCGAAGGTCACAGGTTTTTATTCGCTCTTGTGGATAAACACTTGTTTTCTATCTACTGCTTGGAGCACATAATCAACATAATTCATCGGTGCAAGCAGAACTCTGAAGCTGGCAAGAAGAACTTTACGGATATGCTTCGGTGGTACATTACATTTCGTTGTCATCTTTTGGCTATCATACCAAGGGTGTTCAAGATAGTGAAGAAGTCTTCTGTTGCTAAACAGAATTGAGGTTTCGACTCCAAAGACGCAAAGGAGGAGATTGTTGAGTCTATTTGTGTTGCGTCATGGGCCTCATGTTTTGTATCCGGATTGGGCATGTCCATCCGTGATTATTTAGTAGGGTTATAGTATAAATATGCATGCATGTATGCATAATACGGGTTAATCATTACGTTCATTATTTTGTAACCCTAAACATCTCTGCAATCGAAGTTCTTAATCGAGCTCTTATGAGGTGTTGAAGTATTAATCATTCGACACATTCAAAACCATATTTGTGTTCTTATTTGCTTTCATAATTTTTTGTTTGCATAGAATCTAACGATCTTTAAAGAACTTTTTTTCTAACATATATATATATATATATATATATATATATATATATATATATATATATATATATATAACAGACATGACAGATAAAAAAAACTAGAATTAGTTGGAAGTCAGAGAGTGTCGAAAAAACTTTTTTGGAAGAATATATACATGAATCAACCACTAATGGTCGGGAGGGGAGTGGCCTAAAAGGAAGCTCGTGGATTATAGTCGCGGAGAAATTGAAAAATGTGCATAATTTTGTTGTCGGAAGAAAACAAATGAAAAACCAATACGACTACTTAAAAACAAAGTATTCATGTGGTTGAAACTAAAAAATAAAACTGGAAATCTTTATAATCCCTTAACGAACTCTTTCAACATGACCGATGAATAACGGGAAGCGGAGGCCAAGGTATATATAAGCTAAGAAATGCACCCCTACCTTGCCCTGATCTTTGTATCCAACTGTTTAATGGGGCGACCTTGACCGACGTTCATAGTTGTGGGCCATCTTTAACACTACCTCATCCCTCTGAAGTGTTACTACAAATGATTTTGAGGATACTGAGATGAAAGAACCAACACCTCATATGGATGCCCCAACCTCAACATTACCCAAACCTACTAGTACTTCACATGCAAGTGAAGAATCCTCTGGGAGGACAAAAAACAACAGGGGGGACGAGATGGTCCCTAAGAAACCACACTTGATGATGAGTTAAAAGAAGTTGGAAAAGAAATTTTTAAGGATGCACAAGCATTCTCGCAAGCAAATAATCTTGACAAGGAGATGGATGATTGTATGGCGAAGTTGGCAAGGTTGGAATGGGGAGAATATGATCCGAAATACACCATTGCTCTTATGTTATTCGTTGAAAGTGCGGGTAATAGGAAAATTTGGTTGCGACTCAACTTGTCTACTTGTGATTCGTGGGTAAAAAATGCAGGAAAAAAGTTTGGATTAATTGTTTGATTTTAGTATGTTATGGTTCATATGATGGATTTTTTGTTTAGAGTTGTTATGTGTTATGGAGTTTTTTGGTTAGGTTTGTTATGTGTTATGGATTTTTTTGTTGCATTCATATGTTATGGAATGTTATAAGTTTAGGATTTATATGTTATGGTTTGTTATGTTATTGATTATTATTTTATTGATTGTTATGTAATTTGTAGTTAATATTTTACATGTCACATATGGATAAACAAGGTCAATTTTTATATTTTCTTGTATTCTCATGGTATTGGTTGATGTTGGTCTGACAAAGGCAACAAATAATTAGAAGAATAAGCGCTAGCGAACCGGTAGAAAATGGGCATGCGTATACGCAAGATTTGATACACGGAGATCCTATACAATGTTTTAATATGATGTGTCTTTCACAGGATGCATTTGTACAATTATGAAATCATTTTACACAAAGAAATTGGTTGCAACGTAGTAGGACAATAAGCATTGAAGAGAAGATGACTATATTTTTACATGTTATAGAGCATAATGAACATTTTCGAGCGGTTAAAGGAAGATTTCATCACTCCACACAAACAATTCATCAATGTTTTCATGAGGTCCTATGTGCAATGATGTGTTTTGCAAGAGAAATTATAGTACCAACATCGTCTAATCCAACAAGAAATACCTTAGAATGACATAGACAACTAATGCATATATTTCCCGGAGCAATAGGTGCACTAGATGGAACACTTGTACATGCAGTTGTGCCCGTTGAACAAAAAACTCGCTAAAAGGGAAAAGGAAAAGGTGAATGTTATCAAAATGTAATAAGAATTTGTGATTTTGATATGATATTCACCTTTGTATAGGCTGGATGGGATGGCATAGCACATGATTCAAAAGTTTTGAAAGAAGTTGCATTTAATCTAACTTCGGGTTTTCCATTTCCTCCACCAGGTTTGTAGTTTTTCTATAAGTTTTATTATCTATATTATTTATATAATAAGTTTTTCAATCATTTACAGATAAATATTACCTTTGTGATGCCGCATACACCAACACTCGTGGATTTACGACTCCATACCGTAATACTAAGTATTGGTTAGCCGATTTTCAAAGAAATAGAGATTTAACTAATGAAGAAAAGTTCAATCATGCTCATACACAACTTAGAAATATCATTGAACGCGCATATGGTGTATTGAAGGCGAGATTTCCAATTTTAAAACAAATGACTCCTTAGCCTTTTCCAGTGCAAAGAGACATAGTCATTTCTTGTGTTGTAGTCTATAATTTTATAAGGAAATACAATATTCAAGGCATAGAATGGGAGAAAGTGAGGGCCAAAACATACAAGGCATAGAATGGGGTTCAAAAGCTGTTGGCTATATGGCTACTTTGCGTGACCAAATTGCTAATCAGTTACTTTCAAATGGATTCCATTAAATTTGCATGCAATTTATTAAGTACTTTTTGATTTTTTATAACAATTTGTATTTGGATGTTGTATGACACTTTATATTTGGATTTTAAATGATGTATGTTTAATTTGGATTTTATGTGATAGTTTGTATTTTTATAATTATTTTATCGAGCAATATAGACAACATAAGGGTAATATGATCATTTTCATCATTCAGCACAATCAGTCAAAGAAATAATCAAACAACATAAACTTAGTCAGATGTGGACTCAATCAACATTTCTAACCCAGTCAGTTTCTAACCCAATCAGCTCTAACCCAGTCAACAACTATAAAACGACCCCTTAATCATATATGATTAATATGGGCAAGGAACAATTTTAGATCAAGAACACGAAAATGAATCTTGTTCATATAAATCAGATGTGATTGAATACATATGATCACATGTGATTAAATAAGTATAATCATATGTGATTAAATACATATAATCACATGTGATTTAATACACGAGAACAACTATTGAATCGTATACGCAAAAACGGATCTTGTCAATATAAATATATGTGATTAGACACATGTAATCACATATGATTAAATACGTGATACCAACTATTGAATAAAAAATGGAAAATAAATTGTGTTCGCAGAAATCATATGTATTTAATCATATATGATTTATGTAGACAATATTAGTTTTCGTTTTTTTTTCAATTCAATAATTTTTTCTCGTATATTTTATTCACATTTGATTTAATATATGAGAAATTAAAAATCTTTCTACTATTTCTTCTTACAAATCCTCCTACTCAATTGAATAGTGACATGTGTATAATTTAATGCTCATTTAATGATATTTTAATACATTAATATTACACATGTCATCATTTAATTGGGTATAAGGATTTGTAGGAACAAAAGTAGGAGGATATTTAACTTCTCTTGCTTTATAAAATATTTTATATTTATATAATGATATTAATTTTTTATTTTTAATAAACTCGTGTAATACACGGGTCTCACACCTAGTAAACAACATGCTTGAATTACTCGAGACAACCAAATAGAATTATTATATCTAATTACAAGCCTTGAAAGATATGTGTTGTGGTTTTTTCTTGAAACTATATTAACTGAGACAACCAAATAGAATTATTATATCTAATTACAAGCCTTGAAAGATATGTGCTATGTTTTTTTCTTGAAACTATATTAACTGTAAAAAGATATAAAGAAATTGTTGATACGGTTTTAAAATGGAATTAGAAAAAGAAGAATCGCATACTTTAGATTCACATACAACAACTCTAAAACTTTGGGAAGAGCTCTTATAAAGTTGATCCAACTTTTATATCCAAGTGGAAGCCTCATTATCCTTAGAAAATAGACATAAGGCCTCTCCTATTTTTCAACATTGGGCACCTCTCAAGGTTTTTCAACCACTTTAATGTCAATGAAACCAGTCATTATGAAATTGCTAATTTTCTTTAGACTAATTGAATACATGAAAACCCCACATACCATAACAAAAGCTAACAAAATTATTCTCAACGACAAGGAATTCTTTACGGGTGGTCTAATGATAAGCATATCATGTAATTCAAAGCATTCGCATATAATGTTTGTTTTGTACTTGCAACCAAGAAGAAAGACATGAATTGAATACATAAAATAAATTTGATATTGAATGAAACCAAAGGAAAGAGAAAGGCAATAGAATGAATCAAGTATACTTTAATAAAGAAGCATAGATCATCTGCCATTATTTCAGTATTTCCCTTTTCCCCATTCTTTCTTGCTTTACTCATGTTTTTCTCATGTTGAATCTTTTGCTTCAGATGAGTTGCCTAGAGAGAAAAAGAAACAAAAAGATGAGTGTCTCTTTACGAGAACAACACTGTCACGAGATGTCTTTTTGAACTGATCCACACTTTTCCCCTGTTATCCTCTATAGATTTTGCTATATAAAGTTATTACTGTTAACCTAATAATATTTTGGGCTTTATTTTGTATTGGGTTTTATGATTGGGCCTTTTCTCTAGGAAACCCTAATTAGCTTGTCTATATATTATGTCTTTCCTTTTCATTATATTTGTACTTCTCTTTGATAATAATATGAAACCCTAGCCGTTATATGTATTTCATTTGTTAGTTTTCATGGTATCAGAGCTCGGTTGATTATCTGTAGTTTTTCGTTTTTTTTGGGCGATTACTGTTCATCGACACTGTTCATCGCGAGGTTACTGTTCATCGATTACTATTCATCGACACTGTTCATCGCGAGGTTACTGTTCATCGATTACTATTCATCGACACTGTTCATCGCAAGGTTACTGTTCACTGTTACTATTCATCGGCACTATTCACGTGTACTGTTCATTGTCACCATTTGCAATTTTGGGGTATGCCTTTTTTGCTCGTTTCTGTATTTGGTTTGGTTTGATTTGTTCGTTTGTCGGTTTTGAGGGTTTCGTTTTCGTCTAGCTTTGTTGATTTCGAGATCTTGATCATTTTTTGCTACTACTCGTATTTACTATTTGACCGATATTGAAATATGGCCCCAAGAGATGATTCTCTTCAGTCCATTAGTATTCAACTTGATGGCAAAAACTATGCCTATTGGAGTTATGTTATGAAAAATTTCTTGCGGGGCAAGACTATGTGGGGGATTGTTACAGGTGACAAGAAGAAACCAACAGACGAGAAGGCCGCTAATTATGAAACCTTACTGGATTCATGGGAGACTGATAACTCCAAGATCATTACTTGGATTAATAATTCTGTCATCCAGTCTATTGGTACTCAGTTGGCGAAGTATGACACGACAAAGGAGGTTTGGGATCACTTGGCTAGGTTGTATACTCAGTCTAACTTTGCAAAGCAGTATCAATTAGAGTTTGATATTCGAGCCCTCCAACAGAACAATCTTAGTGTTCAGGAATTTTATGCAGCTATGTCGGATTTGTGGGATCAGTTAGCTCTTACAGAACCTGATGTGTTAAAGGCTTTTAAGCCTTATATTGATAGAAGGGAAGAGCAACGTTTGGTTAAGTTCTTGATGGCATTACGTTCAGATTTTTAAGGTCTGCGTGGATCAATCTTGCATCGTACACCTCTTCCCACTGTTGATTCGGTTGTTCACGAGTTGATTGCTGAAGAAACTCGTATCAAGTCCCATGCTGACAAAGCTCCCAAGACAGCCACTCCTGCTGTCTTTGCTGTTTCACAACGAACCCAATCTTCAAACCAAAATCGTCCCAGAGTTGCATTTGATGAGTGTGCTTTCTGTAAGAAGAAAAACCATTGGAAGGCAAATTGTCCTTTACTGACAAGCAAGGGAAATCAACAGCAACAACAAACAAGATCACCAGCATACTCTTAGTCTTCATAGCAGAACAAGTCTTCTGGACAGTCACGTCCCTCTTTTTCATCTTTTAGGCCAGCACAGTACGCTGCTGCTACACCTTCAGTTGAGAATGACACAAATTTCACACCACCATCAGCCTTGGATCCACAGATTGTTGAGCAGTTCAGACAGTTCTTAGCTACCAATCCAACTGCCATGTCAGCTTCCATGTCTCATTCAGGTCTGTCTTCATCCAACACGTCAAGTATTCCTTCAGCCTTGTGGATATTGGATTCTGGTGCATCTCATCACATGTCACCACATTTTTCATCTTTTGCTTCATTATCTTCTCGTACACCTATCTCTGTTATGTTTGCTAGTGCTACACCCATGTCAGTAGAGGGTGTTGGTTCTATTGTCACTCCTTATATATCTTTAACAGATGTGTATTACATTCCTACACTTGCTTTGAATCTTGCATCGGTTAGTCAGTTGTGTAAATCTGGTTGTTGGGTCTTCTTTTCTGATTCATTCTGCTGTGTACAGGACATTCGGTCTCGGAGGGTGATTGGGATAGGCCGTAGACTTGGGGAGCTTTATGTCTTGGAGCAGCTACATGTTGCTGATGTTGCTGCATCTAGTGTCGATTTGTCGTCTTTTCGTTTAAACCCTTCATCGTCTCCTTTTTATCTTTGGCATTCTCGTTTGGGACATGTTTCAGCGTCTCGTTTACAGTTTTTGGTTTCCACTGGTGTGTTAGGCTCTTTGAAATTTGATGATATTTCTGATTGTTGTGGTTGTAAACTGGGAAAATTTTCTGCTTTACCGTTTAATAAAAGTGTCACTCGTTCTGTTGCTCCCTTTGATATTGTGCATTCTGATGTGTGGGGTCCCTCTCCGATAACCTCCAAGTCAGGAGCTAACTATTATGTTTCATTCATTGATGATTACACTCGTTATACATGAGTTTATTTTATGAAGCGTAGGTCTGACTTTTTCACCATATATAGTGAATTCAGAGCTATTGTCAAGACTCAACACTCTGTTGTCATAAAATGTTTTCGGTGTGATCTGGGAGGAGAATTTACCTCCAATGATTTTAAACAATTATTGGCATCTGATGGCACTATACATCAATCATCTTGTACAGACACTCCTCAGCAGAATGGTGTTGCAGAAAGAAAACATCGACATCTCCTAGAAACTGCTAGATCCTTACTACTCTCTGCTCAAGTTCCCAATATGTTTTGGGGAGAATATGTTCATACCGCTACTTATGTTATTAATCGCATTCCTACTGCGTACACTTCGGGGAAGTCTCCTTATGAAATGTTGTTTGGACAACTCCCAGATTATTCTTCATTACAAGTGTTCGGGTGTACATGTTTTGTCTTGAAGCCTCATGTAGAGAGAGATAAGTTGTCTTCAAAATTAGCTCTTTGTGTTTTTCTGGGATATGGTATTGGTCAGAAAGGTTATCGGTGCTATGATCCTTCAAATCAGAAACTGTATGTATCTCGCAATGTCACCTTTTTGGAGCATATTCCATTCTATAGCATTCATGTTCAGTCACATGATGCAACCCGAGAGGAGCTCTGTACTATTGATCCGTTTAGCATTGACATTGATGATCAACCACATGTCACTGATCCACCACTTGCTGCTGATCCACCACATGTGGCTGATCTAACACCTATCGTTGATCCTCTGCCTACAAATCATCAATACCCCCCTCCATCGAGACCTTATCATAATAAGAAGTCCACAAAGCTTCCTGACTTTGTCTATTCCTCTTACTCACCGGCTTTTGCCTCTTTTATTGCTAATGTACATCGTCTCTCTGAGCCAACATCCTATAAAGAGGCCATTTCTGATCCCCTTTGGCAGACCGCTATGGCTAAGGAACTTGCAGCTCTTTATCAGACTCATACATGGGATCTGGTTCCGCTTCCACCTGGAAAACACACGATTGGTTGTCGTTGGGTTTACAAAATCAAAACAAAGTCTGATAGATCCGTTGAGCGCTATAAAGCCAGACTTGTTGCGAAAGGGTACACGCAAAAGTATGGTATGGATTATGAGGAGACGTTTGCTCCTGTTGCAAAAATGACGACTGTTCGCACCTTGATTGCAGTTTCTTCCATTCGTCAATGGAATATTTATCAAATGGATGTCAAGAATGCTTTCTTGAATGGCGATCTTCATGAAGAAGTATACATGTCTCCTCCCCCTGGTATTGCTCACCGACCAGGTGAAGTTTGTCGACTTCGGAAGGCTCTATATGGCCTCAAACAAGCCCCTCGTGCTTGGTTTGAGAAATTGTCTACGGTGATTACTTCTCTTGGTTTTCAACCAAGTAACCATGATTCGGCTCTATTTATTCGATGTACGAATGCAGGGCGGATTATTCTTTCCTTGTATGTCGATGACATGATTATTACTGGTGATGATTATGATGGTATAGAGTCTTTAAAGCGTGATTTAGCTCACCGTTTTGCTATGAAAGACTTGGGATTACTTCGTTATTTCTTGGGGATTGAAGTTGCTCAATCTCCAAAGGGTTATCTTTTATCTCAAACGAAGTATATTTCAGATTTGTTTGAACGTGCACGACTCATGGATAATCGAACAGTTGATACGCCTATAGAGAGTAATGCAAAGTACTCTCCAACTGATGGTGTCCCATTATCAGATCCAAGTCTTTATCGTACCATTGTTGGGAGTTTGGTTTACCTGACTGTCACTAGACCGGATATTGCTCATGCAGTTCATGTGGTTAGCCAGTTTGTCACTGCTCCTACTACTGTTCATTGGGGAGCTGTTCTTCGTATTTTGAGATATTTACATGGTACTCAGTTCCGCACTCTTATGTTTCCTTCTTCATTCTCTCTTGAGTTGCGTGCCTATAGTGATGCAAATTGGGATAATGATATTTATGATCGTAAGTCCACTACTGGGTATTGTGTTTTTCTTGGAGATTCATTGATATCATGGAAAAGCAAGAAACAAGATGTTGTTTCTCGATCTTCTACAAAATCTGAGTATCGAGCCATGGCTATCGCCACTTGTGAGATTGTTTGGTTGAGATGGCTTCTTGCAGATATGGGCGTTCACATCTCTCAGCCTCCCCCTTTGTATTGTGATAACGAGAGTGCGATAATGATTGCCAAGAATTCAGTGTTTCATGAGCGCACAAAGCACATTGAGATTGACTGTCATTTCACACATCATCATCTCCAGAAGGGCACTATCTCCCTTCCTTATGTTCCTTCCTCTTTGCAGATTGTTGATATTCTTACGAAGCCGTTGACTGCTCCTCGATTCCATTTTCTGTCTGACAAACTCTCAATGCTTATTGCTATTGCATTGTGAGTTTGAAGGGGGATGTTAACCTAATAATATTTTGGGCTTTATTTTGTATTGGGTTTTATGATTGGGCCTTTTCGCTAGGAAATCCTAATTAGCTTGTCTATATATTTTGGGCTTTATTTTTTATCCGTTATATGTATTTCATTTGTTAGTTTTCAGTTACATCCACATAATTTACTTAAAAACTCACTCATAACTTGATATATATCAAACATTACTATGCATACTTGATTACTTGTCACGATAAAAACGAATAAAACATTTGCAAATGTATAATTTGGTGTGCATGCGTATGTGACATAAAGCAAAGAAAACGGATAAGTACCTGAAGAGCTTGAAGACCGGAGAAGTTAAATTGGAGTCTTTTGCCCCACGTGAAATCAATAGAGGCGGTAGAAGATGAGGAGGAATTACAGCGATGCAACCTGTTCATACTCTTCTGATTAATTACTCCACCATTCTCCTTAAATTGATTGATTCCTCTATGAGATGCTTATGTAGCAATGATTTTGGAGGAGAGTGAGAGGATCAGATTACAAGTTGAAGTTCAGTTGGAGCATGAGTGTTGCTCCAATTAGTTGTAACACATTCGGTAACAAACACCCCAACCTTCGGTTAATAAATGAATACGCCATGGATTTCATCGTTCCAGCTTTGTTCATATGTTATCAGCTTCTGAACCCTAACCGAGCCGCTGAAGATTAGGGTATATGACAGAGGAGACGATAGTGTTCTCACCGATGCTTATCAGAGAATATTAGGGTGTATGGTGGTGGTGCAGTTGATGGTTGAAGGCAACAAAAAAGTGGTGGTGAGGCGTAGGTTGTGGTGGTGTGATGGTATATAGTGAAAGAGATGATTTTGTAGCTTTCATTTGGAAAAGAAATGAAAAGATACGCATACACCCTACACTTCATTAAAAGTTAGGCACTCTTTTTTTTAGTGGTTATTCTCATTTGTTCTCAATATAATAAATTTTCTTATTTGAATATATATATATATATATATATATATATATATATATATATATATATATATATATATATATATATTCAAATGTTTTCACTATCTATTGTGTGCATGTATCATTAATTCCGGACCAATCATTTTAGTTATTTTAAGAAAGCAATTAATGCATATTAAATGCTGAATATGTAATTAATATCCATTATATCTTCAACATTTAATATGCATTAATTACTTTCTTAAAATAACTAAAATGATTGATCCAGAATCAATCATACATATATATATATATATATATATATATATATATATATATATATATATATATATATATAGAGAGAGAGAGAGAGAGAGGTAGGTTCCGTTGAGATTAAAAATAAAATAGAGATCTCGAGATTCAACCTCAGTCATGTATTTCATATCTGCCGCAATAACCTTCCGGCGTACCGGCGCGGCAGTTCTGGTATAATCATAAATGATTACACAGCGCCACCCATTCCTTTATCCTCCGCCACCACCCCCACTACCATAACCGCCACCGCCACCACCCCTACCACCACCTCTAACACCAGCCGACCACCACTGTCACATACGTTACTTATACCACCGCTATCTCTGTCACCACCACCTTTTCTGCCACCAACTGTTATAATCATATATGATTACTCAGTTTGTGAACAGACATATATGTATAATCATTTATGATTAGGCATATATGTATAAATATGCATAGTCATATATGATTATACCTCTCTACCATATAATCATTTATGATTAGGCATAGTCCGTTGCTGCCGGTACGCTGGAGCGTTAGAGCGGCAAGTAAGAAATACATGGCTGTGGTTGAATCTCAAATACATTATAGGTCAAAGGGATAATGACTTGAGAGGGTAACATACTTTTGAATTTGATCACATTTGGTCACTGAACTTTTTTTCGTGCTCTATTAACCCTTTAACTTGTTGAATTGTGCAAATTTTCCCCTTATGACCGGGTTTAGCCGGTTTTAAACGGTTTATTGATCCTACGTGTATTTTTTATCTTACGTGGCGAAAGAGGTGGCATGTAGGCCCCGATTTTTCGTCTCCGTCTCATTAAACCACACCCCGAAGTCTTATTTGGTCCTTAAACTCGACTAGGTCACAAAATTCTCCATCGATCATTCATCTCCTTCAATTGTTCTATGGCATCATCTCCAAATCCTACTGATCAGAACTTCATTGTAGTGGATTTCCACTACAATGGTCAGTTTGCACCCAATCCCTTAGTTTACTTTGATCCCGACAGAGCATCAGTGCGAGATGTTGACTTCAATGGGTTTGAGTATGAGCAATTCATGGAATTCCTTCACAAGCTCACCAAATCGAGAAGCAAAGACATCTATTTCTGCCTTCCACAAGAGTCTTTAGGTCTTGGAATTCATACACTGGTGAACGACGGTGATTACAAGGAATTTTTGGATTTGGCGTACACTAATGACAAGAGAATGAATGTATATGTGGATCACCATAATGAACCTATCTTCGACTGGATTGAGGCTGAGGAAAGTGAAAGTGAAAACGAAGACTTAGATGAAGATGAGGATTCAGTTATTCAAGATTCATATTCTGTTGATCATGAAGAAGATGATGCTACCTATCCATTTCCAGCAAACAAAACTGCACATGATAGATTTTTAAACATCCTTTGTGAACCTATAGAGAGTGAAGATCAAGATGATGAATACGTGCCACCCCAGTACCCTGTGTATGATGAGAGACAGCCATGGGATCAGATGAAACCAATTATAGGTATGCGATTTTGTAACCCTACTGAGCTTAAACATATGTTAAGCAATTATGCAGTTGCTAATGGGTATGATCTATGGTTTGAAAAAAATGACTCTGATAGATTGTTAATGAAATGTTGCAAAAAGAATAAGTCACCATCTTGCCCTTTCAGACTATGGGCCTCCTGGATGAGTAAAGAAAAGACTTTTCAGATCAAATCTCTAGTGAATGAACATAATTGTTGTAAGGTGTTTAAGTTTGGGTCAATTGTAACTTATAGATGGATAGGGAAACATTTTATGAGTCAAATTATAGAGAACCCAAAAATGAGTGCAAGGAAGATGAAAGCTAAAGTGTCAACAACATTCAACATAAATGTGAGTGTGGGGCAATGCAGAAATGCAAAGAAATTTGCATTACAAGAGATTGAAGGAAGTTTAATTGAACATTATGGGAGATTGTGGTCATATGGTGAGGAAATTATCAGGTCAAATCCTGGGTCTACTGTGAGATTGGATGTAGACATCATGCCAGATTCCACAACTTTGTTTTCTAAGTTTTATGTGTGTTTCAAAGCTGTAAGGGATGGTTGGTTAGAAGGGTGCAGGCCTGTAATTGGGCTTGATGGTTGCTTTTTAAAGGGTATAGTTAGAGGAGAAGTTCTTTCATTTGTTGGGAGAGATGCAAACAACCACATCTACCCTTTAGTATGGGCTGTGGTATGTGTTGAGAATAAAGAAACATGGAAGTGGTTCATAGATTTGCTTATGGATGACATTAATGGTGGTCTTGGTGCAGGCATTACCCTTCTTTCTGATGGACACAAGGTTAGTACTAGGTCATTTTTATGCTTCATTTTTATGCTTTTTCACTCATAATGATGTTGTGATTTGTAGGGGTTATTACAAGCAGTTAAGGAAAGATGTCCAGAAGCTGAACATAGACAATGTGCTAGACACATTCTGGCCAATTTTAATAAAAGGTTTACTGGTCAACAATACATAAAGTTATTGGAGGGCTGTAAGGGCTAGTACTGTGGAGAAGTTCAAAGGTGTAATGGAGAAGATCAAATCTATTGATACTCATGCTTATGATTACCTTATAGACAGAGATCCTACTACCTGGTCTAAGGCATTCTTTCAAGAAGGAAGAGATTGTGATGCAGTGGAGAATGGGGTCAGTGAGAGTTTCAATTCTGCTATTAGGCATGCTAGAAGGAGACCTATAATCACTATGTTGGAGGAGATTAGGTTATTTGTGATGGAAAGGATATACACTCAAAGAGTTGAAGGAATGGAATGGGATTTGCTTATATGTCCAACTATTAGGAAGCGTATAGAAGATCTGAAGGTTAAACAGAGGTAATTATTTTACTTTAATATGCTTATGTTAATTATGAGGATGTGTTATTGATTCACTAATGTTAATATGCTTAAACAGATTGTGGGGAGTTACTCCTTGTGGTTATCAAAAGTATGAGGTTAGATTCACTGATGTTGCATATGGAGTGGATCTAATTGCAAAGAAGTGTGCATGTAGAATATGGCAACTTACAGGGATACCATGCTTACATGGAGTGGCAGCAATCTCTTACTTAAATCATGATGCTGAGGCATATGTGTCCCAATCATACACTACTGAGGCTTACCTAAAATGCTATAAATATAGCATTAATCCTCTCAATAGTAGTGAAATGTGGCCAGATGTTCCATACCATAAGCCTTTGCCTCCCAAAAGAAGAAGATTACCTAGTAGGCCATTAGTGAAAAGGAAGAGGGATGCAATTGAACGAGAGTTGAGTGGACCAAGTAGACAAACTGTCTCAAGAAGGGGAAGCATAATAAAGTGTGGTATTTGTAAGGAACCAGGTCACAACAAGAAAAAGTGTCCATCTAACCAACAAAGCAATACATCAGGTGAATATTTTTAAAAACATTACATCATTTGAACAAAGAATTGACATTTTAATTTTTGTTTGCAGTACCAAGTTCATCCAGGGGCAGTGGAGCAGACCCAAGTTTATCCAGGGGCAATGAAGGACCACCACCTACAGCCCAACCACCTCCTCCACCACCACATGTAGCCCAACCACCTCCTCCACCACCACCTGCAGCCCAACCACCACCTGTAGCCCAACAACCTCCTCCACCACCACCTGCAGCCCAACAACCTCCTCCACCACCACCTGCAGCCCCAATGCCAAGAAGAAGGGTCCCAGTTAGTAGAAGTGGAAGGAGGAAATATTCTGAACAGATTATCAAACAAGTATTAAGGAGGCAGATACCTGGGGTTGGGAGCAATGCAGATAACCCTTTAGTTATTGATTAATTTAGTGGGTGTGTAGTGGGTGGGTAGGAATATCTTTTGTAAGGCAGTTGTGATGTAAAGACAAAGTAGTAGTCTTTTTATTATGCTTTTCTATGGTACTATCAAGTAGGTGTATGGGCACATGGTGACCCTTCTTTTGTCTATGCAGGAATCTTTTGTGTTACCTAGAAACTACTTTTGTGTATGCAGACAAAAACTTATTTAATTTTGAATATTAATGGAGTATTACAATGAATCCAACCACCACATTCACTTACTTTTTTATTATATGTATTTGTTATATGTATGCTACTTTGTGATTCCATTCCAGTCAAAACTAATTCTTTATATGCATGATACTTTGTGATTCTATTCCAGTCAAAATCAAATATGTATTCATTGTTATATGTATGCTTCCTTATGATTCCATTCCAGTCAAAAATATTTCTTGGTGAATCCATTCCAGTCAAAGTTACTTCATTCCATTCCAACAAGAAGTTGAGATAATGGCTCCATTCTTTGTGATTCCATTCCAATGAAAGTTAATATGTATGCAGTTAATATGTATGCTTCTTTATAATTACATTTTCCATTACAATCAATGTTACTTCATTCCATTCCAACAAGAAGTTAAGACAACAACTCTATTCTATTCAAACAACATCTTTCAATACATCATGTGACTTCATTTCATCATATACGTGACTTCATTTCATCATATACACGATGATCAGAAAAAGAAATCCAATGGTAAACTTATATATTTTCTCCTTCATTGCAATGGCATCAGAGTACTTTTCCTTCTTCATCTGTTCCATGTCTTCCTTCACCTTCTCTACTTCGGTCTTCAATGCTACTAATTCAGCTTTCATTCCCTCCACCACTTCCATTAGAGGCATCTGTACAAGTTCTACATCCAACCATTTCCAATATTTGCATTTACCCTTCCACAATAAAATTTCAAAGTGAGATTTCAAATCTGGAATAAATGAATCAGAAAAGAGGGAAAATTTAAGTGAAATTGCTTACCTCATTGCACACCATGAAATGCCTCCCTGGATTCTTTGGTGTTGTTGATGTTAGAATACGTGCAGGGAACCCACAATCACAAGTTTTTGGATCATTCACTGTGGATTTCTTGCTTGATCGATTGAGGGAGGATGAGATGCTGTAGGAGGAAGCCATCGGGTATTAGGGCAACGGGGTATTAGGGCACAATAAATGAACAAAAAACGCCCCTCCTTTAATAACAAGAACCCTAGATGCCATGTAGGATCAAAACTGACACGTAGGATCAATAAATTCATTGAAACCGGCAAAAACCAGTCGGAAGGGGAAAATTTGCACAATTCAACAAGTTAAAGGGGTAATAGAGCACGAAAAAAAGTTCAGTGACCAAATGTGATCAAATTCAAAAGTATGTTACCCTCTCAAGTCATTATCCCTAGGTCAAAAAGTCATAAGTGTTTTCAAATAAGCTTTGTCAAACACCCTTGAAAAAATTAAAATGAAATTATTGGGCTACTAGTTAACTTAATGCAGTTAGAAGAAGTGCGACCAAAATAGCAAATTAACATCTATTGATTGTCATTTTGTGATATTAACTTTTCTTTTTTACCACCCACATAGATGGAACACAGAGACTAAGACTAAGAGCAACCACATCGGTGGTGAGGCTTGCAATTCTGCTGTAAATGTTACTTATATATTGTTTGCAATACACATCACTAGATATTATTATTTTATTAAAAATGTAATATACCATTTGGTTTTTAATATTAGATATGATTATATGATTATTTGATTAAAATACTAATATATCACTTTTGCAAGCCTTTCACAATTTGAAAGATGAAGTCCAAATGACATTCAGTTTTTGCTTAGTGATTGCAAGAAATTTTTGAAAGACCTGAAGTGGAAGGTCTCATACTCCCACTCATTTGTACAAAAACGGTGTATGCCTCATCATTAACATTTAAAAACAAATTGTCCACAAATAATCACCCTCCAACTTAAATTACTTTTGGTTTCTTTGGGCTTCAATATGGTACCATTTTTCTCACTCTTCAAGTCCAAAATCTAACAAACAACTCGAAAATCAGCTACAATAACATAATGAGAAATGGATATGATGAAATAAAATATGACCCACAACTAGAATCTTGATCAAAATAAGATTACGGAAATCATTAGTTTCTTCCTTACAAAGACCAACAAACAAATACAAATATCAACTAATGTTACAATATAAAACCAAGCAAACATAATCAGCTAATTCACATAGTAACCCAACAAAATCTTTGTCTATTTTGATGTTCGCGAACGATTAGCAACCTGTCTTCGCCATTCATGAATTGGAATCTGTATTAAATAATTGAAGTTAAAACTTACGTTCTGCTTCCTTTTGATTTAATACAGAAAGAACGACTTAATACAAAAAGAAAGTCAGTGAAAGGAGGCAAGAAGGCTTTCCTCGTTAAGCCCTAACTTTTTACAAATTTGCCATCATTTATTTTTTCCTTCCATTTCCCGATGTTCCCTTTCATTTTCTCGAGAATTTTTTAAACATTATTTATTTATTCGAAAAACACTTTATAAGAAAAATCAAAGGAAACATTTTCTAATCAAACCAAAAAAAATTTAAAAAATTAAAAAATTGAAGAATATGTTATGAATATTCTTACAGCGGGGAAACCACCATAGTCACCAGGTTTAGTAATATCCTTGGTCACACAACTACTAGCTGCTAGACGCACCTGCATTATGTTTTCCATTTTTTTGAATAATTAATGTATTAAATAATGATTACGAAAAATATATAATGAAATTAATAATCAAACTTTTTTTTATTTAAAACAAAATACTGAAATACTACCTTTGACACTATGGTGACATGATCACGAACTCCAACCCTTCCACCTAAAGTTACATAATCGCCAATCCTAAATATGAAAACAATGTAACAAATTTTATAAAAAACTCAAATGAATCTTATTAAATATTAAAAAAAAAATTGATAAATCGTTAAAAAAAATGTCATACGTTACAGAACCCGCAATGCCAACTTGCCCACATAACATGCAACATTTTCCAATCACTACATTATGACCAATCTGGACTAAATTATCAATCTTTGAATGATCACCTATCACAGTATCCCTCCAACTGCACAAAGGGTAGATATGTCATTTTGTATATTTAGAAACCTCAAAGTGTATCAACTCATAGAAAGAAAACAGTTTTAAGCTCACCTGCCTCTATCAATGCATGAATTTGCACCAATCTCAACATTATTCCCTATGAGAGTTTTCAGGGCCTGAAAATTAAAAATAAAAAATAGAATAAATTACAAATGAAATATGAAAACTGGAAGACAATATTATTGGAAATGAACACAGATTATTACTAACTTGATGCTTTTTCACCATGGCACCCTTCTCATCCAAGAAAAAACCAAAACCTGAAAAGAATGACTTCATTACAGATATTTAAAATTTTGAAATTAATTTATTGTTTGACACTTTTTTCAGTGAAATTGATTTTAATTACCATCTTGACCAATGCAGACTCCATGATGGATGACACATGAATCACCAATCGTGCAATTAGCAAGTGCAACATTATACCTAATGAAACAAAGGGAATTTAATACTACATTTTTATAGAGAAAGAAAGAAAAAAGTAAAATTAATAATTCAAATTTGATTATACCCTATCTTTGTGGATTCACCAATTGTGACATTGGGCCCAATAACAGCTCCTGATCCTACATGAACATTAGCACCCACAAGAGAGCCTGAATGGACTACTGCACCAAAATCTATTGATGCAGTGGGATCAATGCTTGCTGATTTGTGAAACATTCCTCCTCCTTTGTGCCATTTCAAAAATTCAAGGTCGTCACTTTCAAAAGCATCTTCTGATCTTGGATTTAAGCATATGAAGTAATGCAAGTGTGAGTTAGTGCATTGTCATGGCTATCAAAACATCTAAAATTACTAAAAGATAATTCTATGGAACTGATTAATAACGCAATGCGACCTAATAACATGTTTGTTTAACAAATTCATACCCCATTGATGCGTTAGTGCGTATGATACTACATTCACAATTCACAAATGCTAAAAACTGTATTACTCATACAGGCATTTCCTCGAACAGCTGAAATGCAAAGATAAGTGGGAAAGAAGAACGACAAAGCAATTCATAGTGAATTGCATAAACAACATTGGGTTTAGCTTACCGGAAGTTATGTGTCCGGTTACGCCGGCAGAGAAAGAAGAAAAATTACGGCAGCTGGCAAAAGTTGAGATGAATTTCTCCGGTGATGAAGCTTGCGACACGCGAATATTTGACTTCTGATAAATGGGGTTGAAGATGGATTTTGAGGAGTTAATAAGATTGCTTAATCGCTTGATATGAATTGCCATTAATGACATGTACCAGAAAGATGGAATTGATCACGTATAGAAGCGATCTTGAATACTAGCAATAGTCCAATTATCCTAATTCCTACGTCAATGTTCTAAAACGACTGTGCAACTAATTTTTGGAAAAAGAATAATAGGGTAATGAAGTTTTTAGACTTATAATTTTGGTTCAGTTTATATTTTAGGCATAAATTAATTTTTGTTTACAAAAAAACTTTTAAAAGTCGATAAAAATTTACATTTTGACCTATTTTATCGGTTGGAACCTATAAAAAATTAATTTGATACTTTGTGTAATTGACCAAAAATATTATGATTTTTCTACAAATAAAAATATTATTAGGACTTCTTTGCAAATAAAAACCTTATTATTATTATTATTATTATTATTATTATTAAAAATATAAATAAGTATACTATTTTTTAAATTCGGTATTATTAATAATGTTAATAATATATATAAATACGTTTAAATGACAAAAAATATATTAAAGATATTTTTTAAAGATAAAAGTAGAAATGATGATGATGCTTTAAGTACTTACTTTATAAATGGTCATTTCACATTTGTTATTATAGTTTTTAATTCATAATTTTAACACTTAACAACTTAAAAAGAAGTTGTCTATTTGTAAAATTGTATATAAATATTAATTTGCATCATCGACTATCAATATTATCATTAAACTTTCATTTTTTTTTCATTCTCAATTCGTAAGTGGACATATATATATATATATATATATATATATATATATATATATATATATATATATATATATATATATATATATATATATATTCTTGAATCGAGTTTGGGTTTACGACTAGGATCAAATGAAGATTATGATTGGGTATGCTACCACATGTATTAGTGGGTGGGCGTGTGCTATGTGTGTATGTGTTGTGTGTAAATATTTAAATTATCAAACATGTATGTAGCCCTTTTTCATTACTTTATTCATGTGGTTTTTTGAAAACATAACAGTTGTAATGTGATAAAGTAAAATATGTCATATTACTTTTTATTAAACATGATATTGTAATTAATACTTTTGAATTTTGATATGACTATCTATGTAGATGTTTGTAGTGGATCTATTAGATTTGAAAACAAATATTTTACACTAAACAATTTTATATACAAAGTGATGAATCTTTCTACCTGTTAATAAACAATTTTACCAATATGCAGCTTCTTTTAAATCGTTAAGTGTTAATATATGAACTGAAAACAATAATAACAAATGTGAAATGACCATATACACATTCATGATTTCAACGTTTAAAGCATCACCATTCCCTCTATCTTCACCCTTAAAAATATCTTTAATATTCTTTCTTTATTTAAATGTATTTATATGTATTATTAACATTATTCATTGATAGGGGTCAAGATCTTAAAACCTATCCATGATCCCAGATCTTAAAGGAGTCTCAGGATCTCGAACATACATCAGGATCTTGAACACCGTCATTATTATTTCCTAACGAGTTTAACGGCTATATTTCTTGTTTATTTCTCACATGTGAAGAAATGGTCAACATAAGACTCATTCACAAAGAAAAATCACTTCAGCCATGCTTAAAATTTGGGAATACCAAGTTAATACACGTTGCAAATACTAGTTCATCAGGATCCCATAAATATCAGACCTTTAGTTACATAACCTATACTATATATATATATATATATATATATATATATATATATATATATACTTGTAACATACATACAACGACAGATTGAGCTGTCACCTTAGACACCTTGAGCTACTGAAACGCTTATACTTGTTACTTCATCATTTTTTATGTAATTTATTCTTCAGTCAATAAAATCAAACAAGGCAGGTGATCATTATCACCTCCTAAGGTTTTATTTTAGAGATCCAATTAAGGATCAAGGGCTTTTCTTGTAAACCACTTGTGTCACTTCGATCTTAATCTGATACTTATATTAATCACAACACCACAGCCTCTCATACAATTTGGTTTATTTTCATTTGGTTGATTTTTTACCAAAACAATTTGGTGCCCGCCGTGGGGAGATGGTGTTCATAATTCTCGAAAACCATGTCTACACAAATCTTCTTGCTCTATTTCTCCCATTTCCTCAAAGAATCTTCCACCACCTCCAAATGTACCTCCCGGTCAGAGGAAAACTCTGTATACCTCTAAAAAGAACACATATCCAGTCATCAGCGATGGGAATCCAGTATCCCTGGAATTCCAGGATTCCTGTTATGATCTTTAACAACGAACTCTTCTCCATGGTGAAGACGGTAAAGAAACAATTGAATCAACAACAGAAGGACGACATGACATTGCTTAAAGAAATGGAAAGAATAAGAGTAGAGATACATAAACTGTGTGAAACAACGCCTTCGATTTTGCAACCAATGATCCTCGATTTTGACAACGCATGATCCCTAGGGAATCGTCGAGATACTATAAGCATTTTCTCTTTCAATTTGAAAGTCAAGTTTTAAAGACTAGTTATGAGAACTAGTTATTCTTCCTCTCCATGTATATGTAACGACCCAATTATCACGTCTAAAGATTTCATTTTTAAATCCATACTTTGGAAAACATTTGTGAATAAACATCGTTTGATCATATCATTTCATAAGAATATTTCGTGTCTGAAAACCAAAGCATAAAAACAACCATAATGTCAGAGTACAAAATCCCAGAATAACTCATGGTGCGGAAAACAATGTGCGTGTATGATGTGCTGCTACCACGCCAACTCCTTCCCCTTTGATGAAGAGGTACCTGAAAACAAAACTGTAAACTATAAGCACGAAGCTTAATGAGTTCCCCCATTGTACCGCATACCATACAATCACATAACATACAAATATTGTTAGGCATATCTGGGTGCCCGACCTACCCCTTCGGTCCTTTCGACCGGATACTGCTTAGCATATCTGGGTGCTGGCCTCCCCTTCGCTCCGTTCAAACGGATACTAGGGACTATTTCACCCTTCTATTACTACCACATAACATGTATCACATAATCACATTCGATCTATCATAACTGGGCATGACTACCCCTTTGGCCCTGTCGACCGGTGATCTCGGGGACTATCTCCTCTACAGCTACTAGCATATAACATATCATACTAGCACGTAAGATATTAGGTAATGGCTAACCTAGATGATATCACAAAGACCATCATCTAACATACGTCTCCTACTGGTGGCCATCATTGTGGCCTTAGACCCACCGCTACTGGAAGGCAACTCACCTCGTAGTAGCTGCTGAACTATGTGGGAAATCATCTGACTGCTTCTGCTGCCGCTCCGAAAATCCTCCGACTATAATTCCCACAAAACACTTAGTCACACACTGCCAACTGCTCTTAGGGTAAAATAACCATTTTACCCCTGACCAAGTCAAAGGTAAAGTCGAAGTCAACTTCCAGTTGACCTGACTCGCCGAGTTGGTTCGCTAACTCGCGGAGTCCCTATCCTTCTATTTGTCCTTATACCCGTCTCTACTCGTCAAGTTAGGTGATGACTCGACGAGTTTTCCTTCTAATTGAACATCGACTGAATCTTCATCAGACTCGCCGAGTTGTATGAACAACTCGTCGAGTTCATCTTCAACTGATGAACAGGTCATGTCCTTGACTCGCCGAGTTGTATGAACAACTTGTCGAGTTCATCTTCAATCTTAAGAAAATTGCCTTGGACTCGCCGAGTTTGTTCATGCACTCGCCGAGTCCTATGAATTCCAGAACCATGGCTTAGTCCAGAACGTTGGGCCACTCCCCGGGACCTCCCTGAAACCTTTCCACACTCAACTGGGTCCTTCACCTTAAACATAAAAGGGAGTCAAGCCTCGGACTCGCCGAGTCCCAAGAACGACTCGCCGAGTCGAGTATGTCCAAGTCTCATTTTCTCGATTTCTAGTGTACAACACTTGTCCAAAAGGTAGATCTAGGCTCCTAGGACCGTTCTAGCACGTAAAGTTACGAACTTTACGTGCATGCATGGGACTTTTGAGCCTAAAAGGCCTTAAAATGGCTCCTACAATGCATAAGGCCTTCTTTGAGTGCAAAAGCCACTCCTTTCTGCCTTGTAACCCCTCCAATGACCTAGATTTGAAACTTCAACCCCTAACCATGCTTGGAATCATGGTTGGTGACCAAAATGGCTTAGAAAAGCCCTAAAACTTCACAAAATGGGATCTATCAAATGGAAGATCAAGGTACAGACTTTTTACCTTCAATGAGCTAAAAATGGTGCACAAGCTCGGATTCCTTTAGCCTCCTCTTGTTCCTTCAAGCTTTTCCTTCCCTCCTTGGATCACAAAAGCACCAAAGTCACTCCAAATGTCTTAGATTGCTTCAATGACGGCTAGGGTTTGCTATAGGGGTCTTCTGGGAGCAAATGGGACGAAGGAGGCCGAGTTAAGGTGTTTAAATAGGGTGCAAACCCTCGGGTTAGGGTTTTTGTCCAAACAGGGCCTACTTGCCGAGTTTGGGACCCGACTCGTCGAGTCCACTGCTTAAACCCCGCGTCTCATCTCGCTTCTACTCGGCGAGTTGGTCTTTCAACTTGCCGAGTCCAAGGCCAAAATGCAAAAATATTAATAAAAGAATACGTACCAAGAACCAGGTGCTACATATTAATTGTATAAGACTAAGTTAAATGATCATGATGATGATACTTTCATCTCTCTTTAAGTAATTACTTGGGTTTTAACTTAAATCTTAAGAGATTCTTATTATTACAAGAAGAGGACTATGATCCATATCAAGTTGGAAAATTGTTAGTGGATATCTCTAGAGAGCTTCTATTTTAGAGCTTGTTGTCATCTTTATCAACTTCCTAATTGCCGAAAGGAACCAAAGACTTCAAAGATTAATTGAATATTTACTTTTCTATAGTTGTTTTAATCTTTCTAAGCTTTGCATAATGATCATTGGTGGGCAAAATAGTTTTACTTTATTCAAATCTAAAAATGTTTTCGTTGCTAATTACATCAAAATTTTCACTATAATTAGACTATTTTTGAGTAAAAACCCAACATACATGCATGTATGTATGTATGTATGTATGTATGTATGTATGTATGTATGTATGTATGTATGTATGTATGTATGTGTGTGTATGTATGTATGTATGTATGTATGTATGTATGTATGTATTTATGTATGTATGTATATATAGCATCAACACGAGAGATGATGTAAACGAAAGTATCGTTGACCAAATCGTTTTTGGAGGATAACATTTGTGACCCACTTGTAGAGACAACACCGATGAGCTATTCATTTATTTGACGATGATGATATCATGCTTCATATCTACCATGCCTCAAATTTGTGGTGGAGGTTAGGGATCATCGAAGTCATTTAATACCATAATCAAAATCATTAATGGGAGGCAGTGAAGTTGCGATGGTCTATATTGGAAAAAAATCATGATGGAAACGTTTTGGTGGTGGAGATGTAAGGGGGAGTAGGAGGCATGAGTTACATTTCTAATGCATGGATAGATTGAATTTCTCAATGATTGTCATGCCAAAGCTCAGAAGAAACGTTAGGCAATGTGGGTGGTGTCAAAGCACCAATTCTCAATATGGTGGACCCTTTTGAATTGTAACGCCCGGTTCCCGTGATGTATTTTAAATAAAAAAATTTCACTTTTATAAGAGAACTCGACGAGTTGGAGTCCCCAAACTCGTCGAGTAGGAGTTATTTTTGGGACGAGGATTAATTGACCTAATCGACGAGTTAGAAGCCCCAATTCGACGAGTAGGGTTGGCAGAGTGAAACCCTAATTTCAGGCTTTTGCACCCTATTTAAACATATTATTTCCCTAAAGCCTGGCCTCATTTACAGCCCGCAAATCCTAAAACTCTAGCCACGAAACCCTAGATCCTTGTGTGAGCTTTTGACACCTTTTTTAGAGCAAAATTATGATTTTGAAGCTTGTGGAAGAAGAGGAAGCTAGAGGACTCAAGAAGAAGAGACTAGATCCAGAAGTTAAGCTCCATTTCTAGTTCAATAGAGGTAAAAAGCTCCTAACTTGTCTGTTGTGTGTTTAGTTCTCTTCATCTCCACTTTTGTTGAGTTTTCGGTCCAATTGGTTCTTGGGAAATGGATGTCCCAAGTGATTTACCTTTCAGATCTGGGGTCTACAAAGGGTTCCATGGCATAAAGGTGCAAACTTTATGGCCATGGAAGCCCCATGCAAGCTTTAAGGTATCATTTTGGCCTTTATATCCCCAAAAGGCCATGTATTGAGGGAAAGTCTGAAACTTTAAGTGTTCATTTGGTGTCTAGGGCCTAGATCTCTGTTTTCATGCTTTGGTTTGGAGTATTATGGCTTTTGGACTAAGATATATGTCTTAAAGGATTAGGGTTTGAGCTAAACCCATTAAAGGAAGATATTAACAGGTAAATTTGGAAACTTTACCCTTAAAAGGACCTTTTCAATGTGTGGAAGAAGTATGGAGTCCATATCTGATGGATAAGAGCTTATTCTATTAAGAAGGCCAAACATACTAAAGAACTTGTCGAGTCCTTGAGGAACTCGACGAGTTGGGATGAAATGTCCCGATTCTGTAAAAAGGAAAACTCGACGAGTCTAAGGATGACTCGACGGGTAGAATGGGAAAGTCCTGATACCATGGATAGGAGGAACTCATCGAGTTGTGAAAGAACCCGACGAGTTGGATCGCAAGTGCAAGGTTTGATGAATCATTAAACTCGACGAGTTGATGGACCAACTAGGTGAGCTGATTTACCAGATGTTGACTTTGACCAGGGTGTTGAGTTTGACTTTGACTTTAACCAACTTGACCCTTAAAGGGGTTATGAGTATGAAAAGGGTAATTACAGGAAATGTTTATGTGTAGGAGTCTGAGAGGGGTCGATTTTAGAGCAGGAGCATTTGCAGCCATTTCCCAGTTATCGAGGCGAGTTACCTTCTAGTAGAAGTGGGTCGAAGGCACCAATGTCGACTGACTAGTAGTTGATTATAGTTAAGATGATTGTCTTTGTGATAATTTTCTGGTATGCCACTATTTCTTATGAGTTATGTGCTAGTATGCTATGATATTATGTGATAGAGGTAGGAGGGGTGGGATGGACCCCGTTATTGGTCGTAAGGACCGAAAAGGTAGGTCAAGCACCTAGATATGCTTGGAAATATGTTATGCTATATTATTATGTGGTAGTGGTAGGGGTGAAATAGTCCCCGTAATTGGTTGAAATAGACCGGAGGGTAGGTCGGGCACCCAGATATGCCTGGCAGGGTAGGTCGAGCACCCAGATATGCTTGATAGGGGTAGTTCATGCACCCCCATTATGTCTAATAAGGGTAGGTTGAGCACACAGATATGCTAAACATGGTAGGTTGGGCACCTAGATATACCTGACAATATATTTATTATATGGTATGTGGTATAATGGGGGAACTCACTTAGCTTTGTGCTTACGGTTTTTAGTTTTGGTTTCAGGTACTTCTTCTTCGAAAGGAAAGGAGCCGACATAAGTACAACGCATCACACCACTATCTTCCGCACTATGATGTTCTTGGGATTTGTACTCTGAAATTATTATGATTTGTTTGAAAATTGATACATATGATTTATGGTTTATATGATATGAGATAAAACAATGATGCTTTCAATAATCTGTCTTATGAATTATTAAATTAAAAATAAAATTTTTGGTCATGGATTTTGGGATGTTACAAGTTGATATCAGAGCCTTGGTTTGAGGGATTCGGACACACCTTCCGGGGTGTCTGGACTCAAATCGATGGTTTGAAAGATTCTTAAAAGAAAATAATTTTTCTAAAAATTAAAATAAAGAGTTTTGAGAAAGAACAAGGTGTGTGATGCGTGCAATCGGTCGAGCTCAAGTAAGTTTTCCCCAAGATACCCATACATGTTGCTATGATATATGATATGATTATGAGAACTGCATGATAGATTGGGACTAAGGATCTAGGATGGATGCATTATATGCCTATTATATGATAACTTCATGCTAGATTAGGGCTAAGGATCTAGGAAGATGCCTTATGTGCCTGTTGTATGTGATTTGCGAACTGCATGATAGTACTGACTAGTCAGCGATATGATAGTCTGGATAGGATATGCTTGGTTTAGGTTACTCAATGCCCGAATGCTACTTGTTTTGTGCTTTAGGAATCCTAGTTATCTTTAACAAACTAGTAAATGAATATGTTAAGTTACATATTATGAGGACTAAATAATTTTAGAAGCTTAGGTCTAGCCCTATTTTGCAGCTCTTGTTTGAGTCCAACCGTTGTAGGGCATGGTATTTCATTCGAAGAATTATCTGGTCTTAGTAATATGTAATAGTATTTGTGAGCTAGTTAGGGGAAGATAATAAGGACTCCTTATGTAGCTGATGGTGGAGAGTGGGTCGGAGATTACCCTAAGGTAAGCCTGGGATGAGATTAACACAGTGAGAAGTAGTACTGAAAGGGACTTGGTGAAGTCAAGGCAGTTCTTGAGGAAAGTATGAATAGATGTGGAAGGTAGTATGGGCTCGTACTATTGAAAGCAGAGGATCCATACTCGAGTTGAGGAGGGCTGAGATAGAACCAGGGAACTTGCAGAGTGTGCGACCTCTCGAGATTATGTATAACTCTGACGATTATGTGTTTTGTAGAAGAATGGTGGTGACGCGTCACGAAGTAGGAGGTTCAGGGTCTGGATCTAGATCAGGTTTAGGTTTAGTTCAGGTTCGGGTGCGGGTTCCAAGCTGGTTGAAGATGGATTATGCGAGTTCATCACATTTGAGATTACGAGAGGCATCCTTGAGGCGACCCCGATGTTTTTCGGGTCGATCAAGGAAGGGATCATTGAGTTGACAGAGGATCGCCTCAGGGCATTCCGAAGTGATATGGTATCTAGCCAGTCGGGGTAACACACACTCTCCTTCAAGGACTTTAGGGGATGTGGTGCGCCAGACTTTCACGGAATGAAGGACCCTATTATGACCAAGAGATGGATCGCATACATTGAGTCTGCACGGTTGATGAGCTTCTGCCCTAAGGGGTTGAAGGTCCGGTATTCTGCGGGATGTTTGAGAGACATAAGTAGGGACTGGTGGGAGGCATTCAGTGATTCGTTGGGATCCCCAGCCATTGAGGCTATGACCTGGCCGAACTATGTGACCAGGTTTAAGGCTGAGTTTGTGTCGGCTGTGGAGCTTCAGCAGCTGGCCAGGGAGTTTCTTGATATGAGGTAGAAGACCGAGTCAGTGGCAGATATTACCGCCAAGTTCAGAGAGAGGGCCTTACTGGTGCCTCAGTACGCAGGGGATGAGGAGATGAGGAAGACTCGGTACCACGACATGTTGAGAGCTGACATCCGGAAACATGTCAGCTACTCGGCATGTCTGACCTTAGAGGACATGATAGTCAGGGCGAGGGAGATGGAGATTGACATAGAGCACCTCAGGAAGAGGAAAGGCGAAGACTAGGGAGACGACTAAGGTTTCTGGGAAGAAACCTAAGGGATTCAACTCAAAGTCGAAGGGACAGCAAGGATGGATCCGCTATAAGAAATGCGACAGGCCATATGAGGGAGTGTGCACGGCTGGGGGATTGGGCAGCTACAAGTGCAGCAAGACTGGGCACTTTAGCAAGGATTATACAACCCCTACTCCGTCTATTCAGACATCAGACATGATTTGCTTTCATTGCAATATGAGGGGCCATTAAAAGGCTAACAGCCCTAAACTGACATCAGGAGCGCTAGTGGCGGCCCCAGCTCCAGTGACCCTACAGATCATAGATGGCCGATAGGGCAAGATAGATGCTCTAGTGGTGAGGAGTCGAGCCTTCCAGTTGACCGCCAAGGAGGCTCGTGCCGCACCAGATGTGGTGACAGGTATGTTTCTTCTCCCTAACTTTTATTACATGTCGGTTATGATATATGTTTTATGTGTTTTGTTTAGGATCGTTCTATGTGAATGGCATCCCAGTAAAGGTGTTATTTGACTCGGGAGCTACCCGATCATTTGTATCTCTTGCAGTCAGCAAGAGGTTTGCTGAGTCTTCGAGTATCTTGGATTGTCCTTTAGAGGTCGAGATTGCGAACGACCGATCTGTCCAGGCATCGGAGGTCTACAGTGACTGTGTTCTGAGGATGTATGAAGAGCGTTACCTCATGGATTTGGTTCCCATTCCTTTGTGTGGGAACAAGGTTATCATAGGCATGGATTAGTTGAGCCCTAATGGGGCGGTGATCGACTACGCGCAACAGTTGGTACGTGTTAGGACCCTAAGTGGGGGAGAGTTAGTGATTCAGGGCGAGAGGCCACAACGTAGACCAGCTTTGTGTTTGGCAATGAGGGCTAGATGCTACCTCTAGCTGGGTTGCGTAGGGTATGTCGCCTACGCTATAAATACCTAGGAGGCGGGTAAGGCGACCATGAGTGATTTCCCAGTTGTGCGAGAGTACCCGGACGTATTTCTAGAGGAGTTGCTTGGGATACCTCTGGAGAGACAAGTGGAGTTCAAGATCAACTTAGTTCTCGGTACGGCTCCGATAACCAAGGCACCGTATCGGTTGGCTCTGCCCGAGATGCATGAGTTGTCTACACAGTTGCAGGAGCTGTTAGACAAGGGATTCATTAGATTGAGCAGTTCACCTAGGGGAGCCCCGATCCTGTTTGTGAAGAAAAAGGACGGGTCACATCGGATGTGTATAGATTATTGGGAGCTGAACAAGGTAACAGTGAAGAACCGTTACCCACTTCTGAGGATTGATGATCTCTTCGACTAACTACATGGGGTATCTTGGTTTTCCAAGATAGATTTGCGTTCATGTTATCACCAAATACGAGTCAGAGATGAGGATATATAGAAGACTGCCTTTCGGACTCGCTATGGCAACTATGAGTTCGTTGTGATGCCCTTTGGGCTCACCAATGCTCCTTTCGCGTTCATGGACCTCATGAACCGTGTATGCAGACCGATGTTGGATCGATTTGTGATAGTCTTTATTGATGACATATTGGTTTACTCCAAGATGCAAGAGCAGCACGAGGAGAACTTGTGAGAGGTGTTGGATACCATGAGGAGGGAGATCTTGTATGCCAAGTTATCCAAGTGTGAGTTCTGGTTGTGCGAGGTGCAGTTTCTGGGGCACCTTGTCAACCAGAACGGTATTTCGGTCAACCCAGCCAAGGTGGAGGCCATGAATAGATGGGAGATTCTGAAGTCTCCATTTGAGATTTGGAGTTTCCTCGGTTTAGCAGACTATTATCGGAGATTCATACAAGATTTCTCCAAGATAGCGGTACCACTGAACCGACTAGCGAAGAAGGCTGTTGTATTTTGTTGGGGGCCTGAGCAACAGGCAACGTTTGAGACTTTGAGAAAGAGATTGTATGTAGCGTCGATCTTAACCCTGCCAGAGGGCGTGGAGGACTTTGTAGTATACTGCAACGCGTCCATCTCACGCTTAGGCGCAGTATTGATGCAGAGGGGGCATGTCATTGCCTACGCCTCGAGGCAGCTAAAGCCTCACGAGGCGAACTACCCGACACACGACCTGGAGTTGGGGGAGGTTGATTTTGCCCTCAAGATTTGGTGGCATTACCTCTATGGGGTTCGTTGTATCATTTACATAGATCACAAGAGCTTGAGGTACCTCATGGATCATCCGAATATGAACATGAGGCAACAGCGATGGTTAGATGTGGTGAACGATTACGACTGTAAGATCCTTTACCACCCGGGGAAGGCCAATGTTGTGGTTGATACACTTAGCCGCAAGGCAGCCCCGATCAAAGACATCTGCTTGAGGATGACAGTGGTGACTCCACTTTTGGAGTAGATCCATGAGGCGCATGTCGAGGGAATGAAAGAGGAGTGCCAGAAGTGTGAGCGGATCACAGGCCAGGTGGCCTCGTTCGATTATGACAATTATGGGCTGCTGACCCTGCATCATAGGTTCTGGGTTCCTTACTAGGGCGGGGTGCACTGGGTTCTGATGGATGAGGCCCACAATTCAAGGTTCTCAATCCATTATGGGGAGACGAAGATGTACATGGATCTTTGCCTTGATTATTGGTGGCCCTGCATGAAGCGGGACATAGCTTTGTACGTGGAGCGGTGCTTGACCTGTAGTAAGGTCAAGGCCGAGCACCAGAGGCCACATGGCAAGACACATTCGTTGGATATCCCAGTGTGGAAATGGGAGGATATTACTATGGATTTTATCACAAAGCTTTCCAAGACCGCACGGGGAGTGGACTTGATTTAGGTCATCGTGGATCGGTTGACCAAGAGTGTCCATTTCATCCCGATCCAGGAGACGATCTCATACGAGAAGCTGGCTAACATCTACATTAGAGAGGTAGTAGCTCGACACAGAGTGCCAGTCTCCATGATTTCTGACCGAGATGTACGGTTTACATCCATATTCTGGAAGAAATTTCACAACGAGTTGGGTACTCGTCTGCACTTTAGCACTGCTTTTCACCTGTAAACGGATGGTTAGAGTAAGCAGACCATACCGACCTTGGAGGATATGCTGCGAGCATGCGTTTTAGACTTTGGTGGTAGCTGGGATACCTACCTTCCCTTGGCAGAGTTCTCCTGTAATAATAGCTACGACACTAGCATTGACTGTCCTCCCTTTAAGATGTTATATGGGAGGAAGTGCAGAACCCTGATATGTTGGGGTGAGGTTGGATAGAGGGTCATGGGGAGTACCGAAGTGGTACTCAAGACAACAGAAAGGATCCATCAGGTTCGAAGTAGGCTTCAAACTGCTCAAATTTGGCAAAAAAGTTATGCCGACAAGCACCGTTCAGACCTGGAGTTCTAGGTGGGAGATATGGTCCTTTTGAAGGTGTCACATTGGAAAGGTGTCATCTGGTTTAGGAAATGGGGCAAGTTGGGCCCCAGGTACATTGGTACATTCAGGGTATTTGCCTGGGTGGGCCGGGTGGCATATTGATTGGACCTGCCAGCCGAGCTTAGTCAGATCCACAACACCTTCCATGTCTCCCAGTTGCGAAAGTGATTGGTAGATGACTTCGCAGTGGTGCCTCTAGAGGATATTCAGGTGGACGGTAGCTTGAACTACATCGAGCGACCCGTAGCAATTCTCGACATGAAGACAAAGGATATGAGGAACAAGAGGGTTGAGTTAGTGAATGTGCAATGGCAGCACCGCAAGGACTCGGAATGGACTTGGGAGCCAGATGACGAGATGAGGGAGCACTACCCAAAGCTATTTCCAGACGCAGCTGACTTCGAGGACGAAGTCTAAAATAAGTGGGGGAGATTTGTAATACCCGGTTCCTGGTACATATTTTAAATAAAGTTTATTCACTTTTATAAGAGAACTCGACGAGATGGAGTCCCCACACTCGTCGAGTATAAGTTATTTTTGGGACGCGGGTTAACAGACCTACTCGACGAGTTGGGAGCCCCAACTCGAAGAGTAGGGCTGGCTGAGTGAAACCCTAATTTCAGGGTTTTGCACCCTATTTAAACATATTAATCCCTAAAGGCTTGCCTCATTTACAGCATGCAAGTCCCAAAACCCTAGCCACGAAACCCTAAATCCTTGTGTGAGCTTGTGAGACCTTTTTGAGAGAAAACTAATGATTTTGAAGCTTGTGGAAGAAGAGGAAGCTAGAGGACTCAAGAAGAAGAGAGTAGATCCAGAAGTTAAGCTACATTTTTGGTTCAATAGAGGTAAAAAGCTCCTAACTTGTCTATTGTGTGTTTAGATCTCTTCATCTCCACTTTTGTTGAGTTTTCAGTCCAAGTAGCTTGGTCCTTGGGAAATGGACGTCCCAAGTGATTGACCTTTCAGATCTGGGGTCTAGAAGGGGTTCCATGGCATAAAGGTGCAAACTTTATGGCCATGGAAGCCCCATGCAAGCTTTAAGGTATCATTTTGGCCTTTTAATCCCCAAAAGGCCATGCATGGAGGGAAAGTCTGAAACTTTACGTGTTCATTTGGTGTCTAGGGCCTAGATCTTAGTTTTCATGCTTTGGTTTGGAGTATTATGGCTTTTGGACTAAGATCTATGTCTTAAAGGATTAGGGTTTGAGCTAAACCCATTAAAGGAAGATATTAACGGGTAAAGTTGGAAACTTTACCCTTAAAAGGACCTTTTCAGTAGAGGAACTCGACTAATTGGGATGAAATGTCCCGATTCTGTAAAAGGGAAAAGTCGACGAGTCTAAGGATGAATCGATGAGTAGAATGGGAAAGTCTCGATACCATGGATAGGAGGAACTCGTCGAGTTGTGAAAGAATACGATGAGTTGGATCTCGAGTGCAAGGTTTGATGAATCATGGAACTCGACGAGTTGATGGACCAACTCGGCAAGTTGAGTCAACCAAATGTTGACTTTGACCATATGTTGACTTTGACCAAGGTGTTGACTTTGACTTTGACTTTGGCCAACTTGAACCTTAAGGGGTTATGAGTATGAAAAGGGTAATTAAAGGAAATGTTTATGTGTAGGATTCTGAGAGGGGTCGATTTCAGAGCAGGAGCCTTTGCATCCATTTCCCAGTTATCAAGGTAAGTTACCTTCCAGTAGAAGTGGGTTGAAGGCACCAATGCCGACCCACTAGTAGTTAATTATAGTTAAGATGATTGTCTTTGTGATAATTTTCAGGTATGCCACTTTCTGTTATGAGTTATGTGCTAGTATGCTATGATATTATGTGATATTGGTAGGAGGGTTGGGACAGACCCCCTTATCGGTTGTAAGGACCGACATGGTAGGTCGGGCACCTAAATATGTGGTAGTGTATGGGAGAAATATGATGGGTTTTGAGCACTCTAAAAACCTTATGGTGCACATTCAACCCTAAATGCTTTGGATCTATGTTTTCTCTAATTATAGATGCAATTTGATTTTCCAAAGCATTATCCTAACTAGCATACAAAGCATGGGTACTTGAATAACAAAAACTAATTAGATGACTTACCTCTTCTTGTAGCTTGTTAACTTGGACCTTTATGAGCCTAGCATCCCAAATGTGATGCCTCAAATGCTTCACAAAACACCACTAACAATGGAGGACTTGAGAAAGAGTGAATTGCACACAAAATCGGCTCTTATGATCTCCTAGAACAACTAGTGCTAATTTTAGGAGCTATGGGGCTTCTTTCATAGTGTGACAAAACCCTAATGCACCATGAACTTTCATATTACTTAGGATCCATGAGTTAAACCTCCATGGACTATCTATGGACTACCATATTGGTTTAGCCTATCCTAAATAACCATAGGCCCACACTATAAGAATCATTGATTTACCAAATCAATCACTGTACATTTACTTTGTCTCTTTTGATCACTAAATTAAATCCAAATTAATTTTTGATCAATACTAATTAAATAATATGATTTCATATTAATATATTAGAACTTATAATATATTAATAAATCATAAATAACCTTTTCTCAAAAGTCCATCCTTTCAAATTGTTCCGGTGGAATGCAACTTAAATGGACCATGCTGCTTTCAGGTCAATTACATAAGGAATATTGTGACATCCCTATTTTCACGGCTAGAAAAGACCGATTTTTTTGTTTATGCTTTATAAAAATCAGAGTACCTCTTTTAATAAAAATGTTGCGAAATTTGTTCCTAGTAAAACATGATAAATACGTTATCAAAGCATTTCCGAAGAAAAGTATTTTTATTCATTTTAAAACATTTGGGATGTCATCGTCAATACATAAACATAAGCATAAACAGAACTTACATTCATTATCACTAGTGATTTATATCTCCTTAATCTCTCAATGGAATGTGACTTCATATCAACATCTGTGATATAAATAAACTGAGTGGGTCAGGTTGGGAAACCTGGTGAGTACATAGGGTTTTCAATCCACAATAGATAAGTTTATTAACTTTATCAAACTAAAAAAACCCGATTACCCGTTCCCATTATCTTCACTTTACGTCCCTAAAACATCTAACACAAGGGACCTAGTCTAAGGACTTTCATCGGGGTGACAACACATGCTTTGGGGATTCCTTAGCAATTCATGTCAAATAAGGCAACCATGTGGGGGATGAAGTACTGCTGGTGAGCACACAGTTCAAATAAACACCTACAGGTTGCGAGCCTGCTAGCATTCCACTGGACTGTCTAGAATAGTCTGTGGTCGTCATCTATACTCCGCTAGATGACTGGATCATCAATAACATCTATATCGAGGCCTCTTATTATTTTATTTGGTCACACAACAAATATTACATCTACCCATGTTTTACCCAACACGTTTTGTAGATATAAAATACATATACAGTTTAAATCATTTAAAACGTGTATAAAAATATTTCACCCAGCATAAACAGCAAGTATTCAGACAATATGCACACATAGCACGTAATTTATACTAAATACTTCATATCTATGTGAAAGATGAAAGGGACCATGCACTCACTTGAAAATGTGGTGATTCCAAACTCAGACAGCGCTTTGCTTCTTAAAAATAATTTCCTTCGACGAAACCTAGTATTATTACCACTAGAGTTTAGTCTATTTTTCGCCGAGACTAATTAATAGTCTAGCTATTATTGCTATTATATAAGCGTTAAATAGTACTTATATAACCCATAATAATAGCCCAAGTACTTATTATAAGTTCCTAATAATGTTACTATAATTAAATAAAAGCTATATTAAAAATAGCGTAGACGTAGCTCACTTACAGCATGTTTTATAGAAAATTGGGCTTTGCTTAGAGTAGCGTTCCCGAGCCAAAAATCTCTTCTTCTCGGAGTCGTCGAGTACTCCGGGGCTTCTGCCTCGTGCTAGGTGTTAAAAAACTCACAAGACAAATTTCCCAACATCACCATTTCTCATATCATTTTAGGATCAAGAAACAGGTGGTTTTCAATTTACTTACAAATCAAAACTCACTACAAAATCACTCAGATCGTCACTCAATCTAATCTACTTCTAATCAACAAAAAAATAAAAGAGAACTGATTACACCAGCTAATCACTCAGAACCCTCGAGAGATAAGAACGAGATACGAATGAGAGAAACCCTTGATCTGATCTTTTTCCTTATCAACTAATGAAGTCCAGAACATTCTCTTCTTCTATTTATATCTTGGATAAAACCCACGAATATAATCCGTCCCAGACTTGATCCAGATTCAACCCGCGAGATTTCAACAATCTGCATACACTTATCACCCTTATAGAATACATACTTACACAATACACCCTTCACAACTTTCTTAAAATAAATATGAGATTGTAATAAAGACAAATAACATTTTCAACATCCCCCCTCAATCGAAATATTTATTTTTTTGAAAATATCTATAAGACCCATTTTATTAGATAAAAACTCATGTTGTTTTACACTTAAAGATTTTGTCAGTATATCAGCATTTTGTTCATCAGAACCAATTTTTACAAGTTTTAAAACACCACTAGAAATTTTTTCTCTAACAAAATGCAGATCTATTTCAAAGTGTTTTGTCCTTTCATGAAACACAGGATTAAGAGCCAATTTAATTGTAGAACTATTATCACAAAAAACAGAAGCAGGAATAAGATTTTTAACCTCAAGTTCAAACAAAATTTTTAAAATCCAAATTATCTCACATGTGATAGAGCCAAGAGCCCTGTATTCAGATTCAGTAGAGGACCTGGACACAGTAGACTGCTTCTTACTTTTCCAAGAAATAAGACAATTATTAAGATATACCATATAACCAGTTACAGATCTTCTTGTGGCTAAACATTTAGCCCAATCTGCATCCACAAAACCTTTTAATTCCAACCCATTTGATCTGGTTAAAGCAATTCCCTTCCCAGGGCTATTTTTCAAATACCTTAACAATCTAAAAGCAATATTTAAATGTAACTTTCTGGGACTATGAATATATTGACTAAGGACCTGGACTGCATACGAAATATCAGGTCTAGTAACAGTAAGATAGATGAGTTTACCTATTAGTTTCTGAAATTCAGTTTTATTTTTCAACAACTCATTTTTCCCATCATAATTATCAGAATTTATAACAAAATTTGTTTCCAAAGGCGTGGTTACAGGCTTACACCCAAGCATACCATATTCATGCAACAACTCAAGACAATATTTTCTTTGGTTTAAACATAACCCATTGTCAAATTTAACTACTTCAATCCCTAAAAAATATTTAAGTGTTCCAAGATCTTTGATTAAAAATTGACTACTCATGAAAGACTTTACCTTTTTTAATTCAACTTCACTATTTCCAGTTAAAATAATATCATCAACATACACTAGTAATACAGTTATTGAATCTTCAACTTTTCTAATGAACAATGAATAATCACTTATACTCTGTTTAAAACCAAACATAAACAAAGAAGCACAAAGCTTTTCATTCCATTTCCTAGGAGCCTGCTTCAGTCCATACAAAGACTTAGTAAGCTTACATACTCTAGTATCATTACTAGAGTAATAACCAGGTGGAAGTGACATATAAACATCTTCACACTACTAGAAAAACAGCCTTTTACGACGCTCATTGCGCGTCGTAAAAGGCTCAGACGACGCGCAAATGCGCGTCAAGGAAGGCCCTATCATAAAGAGAGACGACGCGCTTTTGCGCGTCGTCTATAGACGACGCGCATTTACGACACTCATTTACGACGCGCAATTACGACGCGCGTTTACGACACGCAATGCGTATCAAGGAAGGCCCTGTCATAAAGGAAGACGACACGCATTCGTGTGTCGTAACCTTACGACGTGCGTGTTAATGACATGCAATGTTTATCAAGAAAGACCCTGTCAAAAAAGGCCATGTCATAAATGAAGATGACACACATTTTTGCGTATCATAATTTTAAATGTTAAAAAGAATATTATTTATAGATTTACTAATTTTCAAATTAAATTTGTATTTAATATCTCATAATAGAAAATAAAACATCATATACAAAAAATACAATCTATTACATAAAATTTAATGTCATACAAATAATCGTTCCATGGAAAGATAAAACAAATCAATAGAAGTTGTAACAAAAATTTACAAACTAATTAGATACAAGAAATATAAAAAATATACCATCAAATGCTTTTCAAAGTCTAATCTCCATGTCAGCTCTTCAACTCACTTCTCCAGTTTCTCCTTAGCTTCTCTAAGGGCTCTAGCATCTCTTCAACTCACTTCTCCAGTATGTCCTTTACCTGACAAGCCATTTGTTCAAGGAAGCATGCCATTTTTTCCAAAAGCTTTCCAAGTTATAATCGTGTTAAATGTAATTAATTTACTATAATGTATTCAAAAAAAATGGGGATTTACATTTACTTACCAGTTCCCAAAATCGGAAGTAACACCATATGAGGAAAAATTTGAGCCACATGAAGTTTAGGACCTGTATGTGGTAAATAATGCAGGCAACATAAGAGAGTGAATGTATGTATTAATAAGTGAGAAGGTTGTGAAAATAAGTCTCACTCCATATCCAATAATGAAGAGAGACATAAGGATTATGATCTGAGGAATAGTAGTCATACCGAAAGCTTATCATGCGCAAAACAACTGCCAGAGAGGAATAAAAGGAAATTGTGTGAGAAAAGAAAAAAGTAGCTCAAATAAGGTCATAGGACTATAAAAAGGAAATGGAAGTGTTATGCTATTTTTGTGGCATTTTTGGTAAAAATAAAGAAATCCAAATGTTCTTTGTTATGGAAGTAGCAATAAGCACAAGCATGTGGAATTTCTAAAAGTGTATAGAGCTAGAAAGAGGCAGATAGAGAGAGAGGTAATACCAAAGTTAAAGCAGATATGCCATCTAAAGGTACCCCTGAATTTGTCCAAGTAAGCCCAATGGTCTCTACAAGTGCATTCCCAAAATAAATACAAATCCATATATGATAACACAACACAGAGTGATTAAAATTTTAAATGAAGCTACAAATGAGAAATTAACCCACCCAAAACTGGCAAATGAGTATCCCTCATAAACACGATTACAAAGAAGAAATGATAAGTTTAAGACCCAAAGTATAAATGGGAAGTATTTTGTGCGTCCAAAAGGTTAGCCACCTGCCAAATAGATATAAGGGCAAAACGGTCATTTTCAAATTCTTTTAAATTTAACCACCATATCCATGGAAATCAACAAAGCATTGGGACCTAGATTTTTTTATATTATAATAAGTAAATACAATATATAGTTCTGACTCTACTGTGTACACTAACACTAGTTAATTATATTTAATAAAAAATTTAATTGTAAAAATATATAAACTATTAAAACCCAAATAAAAAAAACAGTCAACTTTAGACATATTAGATTTTATTTAAATTAAAGACAAAACTGCACAAATGGTCCCTGTGGTTAGCAGAAAATTGACACTTTGGTCCAAAAAAGTTTGGACTAGCACCAGAAGTCCAAACTTTTCATTTTCTTGCGAGTTTGGTCCAATTTGCTTTAAACATTTTTATAATGACAGTTTTGCCCCTGAATTTATCCTTTGTATTTTCTTTGTTAAATATTTTTATTATAGAAATTAATAAAATACTCTCTCTCTCTCTCTCTCTCTCTCTCTCTCTCTCTCTCTCTCGTTGAAAGTCAATGAACAAATAGAGAAACTGTAAACTTCTTTCCCTTCTGATCAAAGTAATATACACAAAAATATGTAAACCTTTTTTCTACATAATCCTCATCTTCCTTTGACTAATTCACCATTAACCCACCTCGTCACCACCAACAACGGAAACCACCATCGTCACCATCTCTCTTATCTTTTGACCGGAGCAACCCGAACTGTTGTGTCTCTGACCACCTGATAACACCTAGAACAACATCACCACCACTCCTCCGAATATGTGATGCCGACGAGAGGAGAAAACGGGCAAACACATCGACCACAGTCGATTGTGGCAGTTCTTTTACAAATCGAGTCCAAAGAGCCATTGCTAAGCCCAATTTACGAAACCCTAGTGTTAGAGAAGAAGGATTCTACATCGACGACAGAGAAGGATCATCGCAGCAAACCCTAGCTCATCCCTTTCTTAGATCTTTCATCATCGGAGAAGAAAGGTTATCTGAAGGCGCACAATCTGTTTAATATTTGTTCGATCTTCGTCTCCGACTGTGTATCTTTTTTCTTCTTCTATCTCGACCGGTGAGCAACGGGGGTGCACCGATCTTCTACCTCACTGTATTTGTGTATGTTTATCATTTATGGAATTTGATTTGTGTGTGAGTATTTATCCCCAAAAAATCAATTTGTTTGTGGGAATCATATCAGATTCCAGATTCAGATGAAGGAATTATTAGAGCACCTCTAGTGTTCACTGGTTTGTAGAGGGAATAAGGACGAAAGCAACAAGGTGTTAGTGGAAATCTCGACGGTAGCAGGTGGTGGTGGCTGGTTTTTACGTTGGCAGCGGTGGCAATGGGGAGGCGAGTCTGCCTCCGTTAGTTTTTTGTTCGACGACAAATGAAGAGGGAAAAGGGAGGGAATCAATTAGCAGTGATCGGAGAAGGTGTGGGTGGGCTAATCGCAGAAAACAGTGGGGAAGATGGGGTAGTGGCATCGGTGGTTTATGGTGGTTAAAACCCGTCGTGTGTGGGTTTTTCTTCAACTGAGAGAGAGAGAGAGAGAGAGAGAGAGAGAGAGAGAGAGAGAGAGAGAGAGAGAGAGAGAGAGAGAGAGAGAGAGAGAGAGAGAGAGAGAGAGAGAGGACATTGTAACGGGGAGAGAGAAAGAGAGAGAGAGTATTTTATTAATTTCTATAATAAAAATATACAAAAAAGCAAATATAAAGAATAAATTCAGGGGCAAATCTGTCATTATACAAATGTTTAAAGCAAATTGGACCAAACTTGCAAGAAAATGAAAAGTTTGGACCTCTGATGCTAGTCCAAACTTTTTTGGACCAAAGTGGCAATTTTTAGCTAACCACAGGGACCATTTGTGCAGTTTTGTCTAAATTAAACTCATGAAATATTTGGAAACCCTTAAAGTTGGGTTAAATAGTAATTTCTGATTGATGATGGTTACAATTCTTGGGATTAAGCACTTCGGATTTATAATTCTTGGGTCTTGGATGAAGTTTAAGTGCCCACATAATCAAAATCACACTACTAGAAAAACAACCTTTTATGACGCGCAATGCGTGTCGTAAAACGCTCAGACCACGCGCAAATGCGTGTCAAGGAAGGCCCTGTCATAACGAGAGACGATCTTTTTTGAACCAAAAGGTTATGAGAAAAGAGTCCATGATGATCTATAAACCAAAATGTTAATTTTAATATAAAGTAGTTACTTGGGTATAAAAGAAAATTAGCAATTTAAAAGATTTTAAAATGCATATGGTATATGGTGAAGGCTGAACCTTGTTTAAATCTAGCCAACATAAAACATACCTCCTGAAACAGTAACTGTGGTGTCCTCCAACTTCTATAAGATTAAATGCAAGTATTGAATCTGGTTTAAATCCAGCCAACATAAAGTTTTATGAAATTAAAGTAAATAAAAAAACAAAGCTTTCTACATAGCTTGGAAAAAGTATTAAAATGTTGCATAACAACTCAAACATCACCTGTAGTGCAGTTCAGGTCTCGGGTTAGATGGCAAATAAGACAATCCAGCCAACATTCGGAACCAATAATGCTCCGTTATATCACTAGTTGCATTTGCATTATCATCAATCGGTTTCAAGCTGCCACTTGGCACCAGACCCTGAACAATAATTTTAGTTAGTGGATGATTAAATTAATTCAAAACAAACAAACAAACAAACCTCTGCAAACTCTGCAATCCACGATTAGTCTTTGGATTATTTCACTCCATCTATTTTGCATCAAAACAACAAACAGTTTCAAGATGTCATTCTGGAATATGAAATTAGCAAGCTCTGCACGTTCCAAATACTTCATCCAAAGTTGTCCTAGAGAATCTATAGCATACATTGATATCTTCTCATCATGATGACTTCCAGCAGCAATAAAATGATTAGCCAAAACATAACAGGTGGGACAAAAAATAATCAAACATAAGCGAAATTACTTTCAATAATCAAACAAACATAAGGGAAATTACACATGACACAATAGAACTTCACAAGCTTTCTAGGGCTATCTTTGATGATAAAAGTGAGAGGGCATTCTAGTCTTTTGCCAGACTAGAGATAAAAAGTTGCAAAAAAAGGAAAAATATGTTCAAGAAGAATGACCTGTGCTGCACCAAAAGGAAACATGTTATGAACATTCCAGGCATTGCTTGAGGAGCATCTGTCACTTGTCCCGCATTAAAACATACAAACAAAAAAAGTAAACCATTCAGTAAATAAGTAGATAAGACAATGGTGTTGCATCTTGATTTTCAAAGCTTATTTACATATGATGATATGCATCAATTTTATATGGACAAAAAAAGATGAGAATGAGATGATATGATAGACCTAGTCCTTACCAAATAACAAGCTGTCTAAAGGCGAAGAACAAGATCCAGCTGATTCCAAAGTAGGACATCAACATTGCCTTCTTACCTAGTTCATACACAAACACAAACAAAACCACACAAAACAGCCAACAACACAACAAGTGTCCCCAGTTTTCGGTATAAAATAAACAAATTAATAATCAATAACCCATCTAACAAGACACCATAATTTATTTACCACAAATATCTAAAATACAAGGAAACTTGCTGTTGCCCAGACGAATAATAAATAATGAATAAATTTGGTTATCTTTTTTAGGTTTTGGAATAGAATGATGAGTCTCAGGGGCATTACCTTGAATAACACATGCAGAAACAAAAACATCATCTTTTCTGTGTAATTGTTGTTTTGGGATTGGTGGAGTTAGAAGTTTATTAGTGTTTAAGGAATCAAAATTTGGTGGGGCAGAGCTAGTTGAGTAGGTATCTACAAATACCAAAAGAACAAAATTACAAAAATACCCTTGTTGGCTTGTCCTATTTACAAAATCCATATAACAATAAACATTTACCTTCATTACATTCATGATACCATGACTAACTGATCCAAATTAAAGTGGAAATGCTCAATAGAAGCATCTACAGGACCTGAACTCAGAAAAAAAAGAGCATCAATAGACAAGAAAATTACAAAAATACCTTTGTTATAGTTACTACAATCACTTTGATTATAACTTTTGTTGGCGTTGAAGGACAAGTAAAACAGAATTGGGAACAGCTGCTGTGTTACCCTGTGGAGGAGCCTTTAGGAGGTTGAGGGTGTTCTTCTAAATTGGTGTTTCAGATGACTGCAAATATGAATAACTTTGTCACATTGGGAACTTTAACCAATTTAAAAGCTAGGCAAAAGTGAGACACTTTACATGACACCATCTCATTTATCTGGTTGAGATATAAAAGTTCGTGGTTTTCATTTTTTGGGTTCTCATAAGTTCATGAAAGTCAAAATTTGCTACTAATCTATAGTATTATGAACACCTTATAAGTAGCCATAGTGTTCTGGTTAATTATGTGAAATTCATATCACATATAACAATCTAAAAACAAATCATTGCAACCCGTAGTCTAGAAACAAGAAGTAAAGTTGGACATTTAAGTGATGTGATTTTTTTAAGATGACGAATCAATACAAAATTACAAATGTTGCATATGATTCCACTAAGCAATTCTCGATTACAACGATTGATACGAGTCCACTAAGTAAGAGTCAAGGAATGTATATTTGTATTAATATATTAGTGATACTAATTAAAAAAGAGAAAGATAAATATACATATATTCTTTAAGACTTTTTATACATTTATGATAAAAAAAAATGTATGCATATATATATATATATATATATATATATATATATATATATATATTTGCTTTAAACCTTTGATAGATACTTCATATATTTCAAATCCCATTTATAAACAAAAAAAATATTTTTTTAATCGATGTTACTAAATAAGCATAAATCGTTCTTTATCTTTTATAAATTTATGTATTTAACTGTCTCTATTTCTAAATTAGAAAAAGAAGATAAAAATGCGCTCTGGACAGAAATATACATGCATAATATCAACTTTAAGAATCTTTTACCTAATTAAGTGTACGTTTATATTCTATTTATGTCCACTAATGTCATAAATGAACAAAGTTGATAATAGTAGTGATTTGCGAAACGTCAACAATCAAATATTACATGAAATCAGACTAAAAACAATCGCTGATAAAACAGAGGAGGATAATCGAACACATTCACCAAAATGGCTCGAACTAAGATGATAATCAAAAGCATTACAACAAGGAGCAATTGAAACTCTAAAATCTACTGATCTATAGTTTCCAGATCTTATGGACATAAAAAACAGAGCTTAAATCACACAAAAGATTAACTATTAACTATTAAGCATATACTTATATAATAACAGTTTGATTTAATCAGATTAAAGTAATGAAAACACACCTGATGTGAAACGAGCTGAATCGATGTTAGAACTGTGATCAATAAGATTATATTGTAATCCGTCAAATGAAGTTTTTCAGGTTTTCTTCGTATGCAAGGTTTAGTGTTGGTTAATGGTATTATGGTATAAATTGAAACGTGAAGTGCAAGGACGATAAATTTTGTGGGATTATTAAGAAATTTGTTAGCCTTGACACTGTAGAGTAGCTTTGAGATTCATCCCATATTGTGTTAAATACCATAATTTCCCTGGACCTTCATGCCAACAAGTATATTCAATGCTTGCTTCCACCTGTTCAAATATGAATAAATCTTGAAGCAAATGAATAATTTGAACTCCTTATAAGATAAAAACATGTGCAAAAAGAACAGATACATTTAGATTGATACTAATTTCATGGAGTACCTCATTATGGAGGAATTTGGTGAAGAACCTCTTAGCTTCAATATTGTCACCATAGTTTTAACAGTTTCACCACTTTTTTTTCTCTCTTTGGCATTTCTACAAACACTTTATGTGCACATTTCTTAAGCATGTTCTGAACTTCTACAACCCAATTATCAACATCATTCCAGTCAATTCCTTTCTTAGCAACCTCTCTGATTCCATCTAAAGAGACCATTTTATGAAAAGAAATATGATAAAGAAATGGGGAATGGTAAAGAAAGAATACATAATCATTTTATGAAGAAGGGTAGAGAAATAAGTACCTCATTCTGGAGGAAGTTGGGATTCTTTACTTCTTTTCTGATTTGAGAAATCGTAATTGGGCTTATTTGTTTGTCAGTTTTATCTTTTCATAAATGCATCCCATTTGACGCAATAAAAAAAGGAGACTAGGGTTTCATCGATTTTGAGTGTTGTGGGTGGTGGAAGAGATGGTGACAACAGTGTTGCAGCACCCGACGACAACTATGGCGGATTGACATAGGTGGCAGAGAGGGGAGACGAACGGGAGAGGGAGATGAAACAAAGCCGCCCAAATTGTTTTCTAATTTTTGGGGATTTTCTTTTCCCTTTCCTGCTATAGCTACTAATAATGGTTCTGCCATTGTTCTTGAGGCTGCCGCCTTCGCCTCCTTCTTCAATGTCCGGATCTCGTGACGTCATGAGAAAGATGATAGTTAGTGACTGTAAGAATGATGTTTTAGATGAGATCGCCGAAGAGGGAAGAACAATGGTAAACTAGGGTTTTTGAGAGAGACGGATCAGCAAAATAAGAGGTGCCGCAATTTTTATAGGAATTAATAGTTAGAAATATTGTGAACATGAGAAAAATCAAACCTCGGGATTTGGATTCCGGTGAAGTATCAGAATTGGCAACACAAACACGAACGCGTTTCTTGTTCCTCTAAGCCGAACAAGAGAGTGAAAACCGATGATGAAAATGAAAGAAAGTCACTGGAGGTTAAACGGAAGGTGGTTTCAAAGGCTAAATTGGCCCCGAAACCAATGAGTCCTTTGACTTTTGTACCTGATACGTAAGGGAAACAAGCATCAAAAGGTGCTCAAAGGGGTTTTAGGGTTTCTATGGATCCAAGAGGATTTTAAGAACTTCAAAAATATGAAATTATCGATCTTCTACACATCAAATACCAATTTGGAAAAATCGCATATCAGGAAGTGAAAAATATGATTTAAGGAACTTCACAACTAAAAATCGCATTTTAGGAACCCACACAATGCTTTTAGGGTTTCTTTTGATCGAAGAGGATTTCACAACATACTAAGAAAAAAAAGGAGAGTATAGGCGGGGGTTTTTAATTTTTGGTATTTCATTCCCTTCTTAGCAATTAAAAAATTGTACAACGCGCGTTCATGAAAAAAATTATAAAGCGACAGCTCTACATGACACGCTCTTTTATGGTCGGTGCCCTCCGTGTTTTTTATTTTTTTTGTTGGACACTACTTTTAGGGCACGCACTTAATGCGTATCCTCTGTTCTTCATATTTTGGAAAATTGACATTAATTTTTAGGGCACGCACAAATGCGTGTCCTCTATCATTGTGTGTCATTGTTTGCGCGTCATTAAATGTTTGTTTTCTTGTAGTGTCAGTAAGATCTCCATATAAAAAAAACATTATTAATATCCAATTGATATAAAGACCAAGAATAATGAACAGAAAGAGAAATAACAATACGAACTGTTACAATTTTTGCAACAGGAGAAAAAGTTTCTTCAAAATCAATCCCCTCTCTTTGATTATAACCTTTAGCAACTAAACGTGCTTTATATCTATCTATTTCACCATTTGACTTATATTTAATCTTATAAACCCATTTACATCCAATTGGCTTTCTATTTTTAGGCAAATCAGTTATCTCCCATGTATTATTACGATGAAGTGCTTCCATTTCATCATTCATTGCTTTAATCCAATTTGGATCAGAAAAAGCTTCATTATGACTTTTAGGTTCAACAGTTTTATCAAGATTAGAAATAAAACACTTAACAGGCATATGAGACTCACGCCTAGACCTAGAGACACCATATTTATACTTACCTTCAACAATATAATCAGAAAACCTAATAGGCATATGAGACTCACGCCTAGACCTAGAGACACCTATAGACTGATCCAAAGAAGGGGTTAAGACTGACTGACTACTTTCCTCAGATACACTTGAAGAAGAGGGAACAGATGTATCAGTAGGAGGCACAATTGCCCCGCCACCAGGGTTGACAAGACTACTAGAATCAACATCATCCAAACCAATGGCTGCATCAGCACCATCCAACTGAGACTCTACTCTCAGCTCATCAAGATTAATATAATCATTTATATATTTATTATTATCAAATTCATCATAGGAAAAGAGATCACTAGGGCCAAAATTATTTGAAACTTTATCAACAGAGGTTGATTTCAACTTGTATGGAAAAACATATTCATAAAACTTCACATCCCTGGATACAAAAGAAGAATTAGTATCCAAACTAAGAAGTTTATAAGCCTTTTTATCAGAACAATATCCTAAAAGAATACATTTTTCAGCACGTTCAGACAATTTATCAGAAACATTTGGCTTAGCAGCAAAACATAAACAACCAAACACCCTTAAATAATCAAAACTAGGAGTTCTTTGAAAAACAAGCTCATAAGGTGACTGACCATTTAAAACAGATGTAGGCATTCTATTTATTAAAAAAACAGAAGTCAAAACAGCATCTCCCCAATACTTAATAGGGACTCCTGATTGAAATAAAAGAGATCGAGCAACATTAAGGATATGCCTATGCTTTCTCTCCACAACTCCATTTTGTTGTGGACTATAAGCACAAGAAGTTTGATGTATTATACCCTTTTCAAAGCAAAAATACTTCATTTGATTGTTAACAAACTCAGTACCATTGTCTAAACGTACTATTTTAACACTAACATTAAACTGATTTAAAAGAATATTAACAAAGGATTTAAAACAATCAAAAACCTCAATTTTAGATTTTAAAAGAAATACCCAAGTGGCCCTAGTAAAATCATCCACAATAGTCAGGAAATACTTAAACCCCTCAACAGAAGCAAGCCTATAAGGACCCCAGACATCTATGTGAACCAGTTCACCTAACTTGGTTGATGTATGTTGACTATGTGGAAAAGGTTCTCTAGTTTGTTTTGATTTATGACAAACATCACAAGGAGGAAGAGATTCATTTCCAAGTTTTAGAACACCTTTTAAAGATATTAAAGCTTGGTCTGCTGGATGACCAAGTCTACTATGCCATGTTAGTTTAGAAACATAACATTTAGACACATTATTTGTTGAAATACCTGAGGGAACACAATCAAGATAGTATAATCCCCCAGACTCTCTACCATTCTCCACCATCTTCTTTGATAATGAATCCTGGATTTTACAAGTATGTTCAGAAAAAACAACCTCACAGCCACTATCTTTACAAAGTTTATGAACAGACAAAAGATTAACATTGAAATCAGGAACATCAAAGACATCAAATAAAGTAAGATGTGAGGACAATTGAAGATTCCCTATTTTATTTATAGAAGCTGATGAACCATTAGGATGTTTAACAGACAGATTAAGTTTAGACACATCTATAGCATCTTTAAGTTGAGACTCAGAAGCTATCATATGTTGATTAGCTCCTGAATCAACAATCCAGCTTTGAGAAACATTTGAACTAACAAAAGAATTACAACATTGAAACACAGACATACCTGCCATATTTGCAGTAGCAGACACATCATCACAAGCAGAATTCTCACTAATAAGACGCAAAAACTTAGAATATTGCTCACCAGTGAGAAAATGAGCATCACTCCCAAGACCGGACTCAGAAGAAACAGACTTGCTATTGTTAGCACTAGCAGAAGAAGAATTCACAGAAACAGATTTGTTTTGATTATTATTTTCATTTTTAAATTTAAAATCCTTTGGATAACCAATTAGTTTATAACATATTTCTATCGTGTGACCTATAAGATTGCAATGTTTGCATTGTAATCCTTGGTTTTTAAACCTAACTTGATTTTGCCCTCGTTTAAAATCATTTATTTTGCTATTAAACACTGAAACTTGTGGTTTTGAAGAAGAAACAGTAGACCCAAGAGACCCATTCTTTTGAAGAGACTCCTCTCTAGAAAGAATAGAGAAGGCAGATTTAACATTGGGTAAAGGTTCCATCAAAAGAATGTGACTCTTGACCTGATTATAAACATCATCTAGTCCACTAAGAAATTGCATTAGCTTCATCAATTTTGAATGATCATTAAGTTTTGTAGCTGCCTCACACACACATTCAGTTAAACTAGTCAACCCATCAAACTCCTTCCACAAAGAATCTAGTTTATTAAAATAATCAGAAAGAGAAGAACCATTTTGTTTTAATGTGTTAATCTGCTGATGGATGTTAAAAATTACGGATCCATCAGATTTATTATACCTTTCAAACAATTCATCCCAAATATCTTTAGCATTATCTGAATACACATGACTAGCATATATAGTCTCAGAAATTGACCCTAGAATCCAGTTACAGACAACAGCATTTACACGTTCCCATTTAGAGGCTTTAGATTTCTCAGTACTTTCAAGAGTAATAGTACCATCCACAAAGCCCAATTTATTTCTAGCTTTAAGACCTCTAGACATAGCACTACGCCACAATCGATAATTCTCATTACCAGTTAGTTTAACAGTTATAATGGATGTTACAGTATTATTAGAAGGATGGACATATAAAGGATCCTCAAAATCTACAGGAGTTTCCTTAGGAACACCACTCCCATCAGAAGTTTCACCAGCCATAGTAAATCACAAAAACAATCAAAGATCCAAATAACAAAAAAGATCAAGAACAAAAAACACCACTAATGTTGACTTAAAGTCCAGATGGTCACCACAGTATGTCGGGGCCCAAGACAATCAACACAGTGTGAAAAAAAAAACAAAAATAGCTTCAAGAAAGCAACCAACAAAATAACAGATGTATTCAAAACATCAAAAAAATCCAGATCTACAGCTAGGAAAAAGAAAGAAGGGAACAAGAAACTCTCACAGTGCAATAGGCAAATAAGATTGACTGTATCGACTCCCTAAATCCGTTTCCTACAAGGGTTTATCAGTGATGAAATCTGACCCCTCGAGGATTATTTCAGATTAATAGAGATTGATCGATTACGTTGGAGAGTTTTAAACTTCTTTACAGCAACACTCAGTGAGATCTTGAATCACAACATCCCTGAAAGATTAAACCAAAAAATCTCGCAGTACCAAGATCTCAACAACTAGATTCTAGATTTAAGAAAAAATAAAGAGAAAACCCTAAACTGAACTCGTTCAATCACAAAAAACAAGAAAGGAAGTATACCTTTCATAGATCGTCAAAAGTAGAAGCACGAAAAGTCGAACAAGAAGCGACCGTCGGGATCAACGAAGACGAGCCTTAAGCTCTGATACCATGTTAAAAAACTCACAAGACAAATTTCCCAACATCACCATTTCTCATATCATTTTAGGATCAAGAAACAGGTGGTTTTCAATTTACTTACAAATCAAAACTCACTACAAAATCACTCAGATCGTCACTCAATCTAATCTACTTCTAATCAACAAAAAAATAAAAGAGAACTGATTACACCAGCTAATCACTCAGAACCCTCGAGAGATAAGAACGAGATACGAATGAGAGAAACCCTTGATCTGATCTTTTTCCTTATCAACTAATGAAGTCCAGAACATTCTCTTCTTCTATTTATATCTTGGATAAAACCCACGAATATAATCCGACCCAGACTTGATCCAGATTCAACCCGTGAGATTTCAACAGTCTGCATACACTTATCACCCTTATAGAATACATACTTACACAATACACCCTTCACAACTTTCTTAAAACAAATATGAGATTATAATAAAGACAAATAACATTTTCAACACTAGGGAGGTTCCCTAGGCTTTTTCGGGGGGTTTCGGGACTAGAGAGAGGTTTTAGAGAGAGAGAGAGTAAAGAGAATAAAGAATGAGAAAGGTGTGAAGAAAATGAGGGTGGGAGAGGTTCTATTTATAGGATGAAAAATGGCTGAACTTGGTGCCACATGTCAACATCTAGTGGCAAGACTTGGGGAGAAAGCAATGGCCAAGATTGTGCCACATCACTCATTTTTGCACAACACACTTCCGACTTCTAAAATCTGTAACTTTTACATGCAACCTCCGTTATTGACGTTCTTTATATCTACACGTAGGTAAAAATAAGATCTACAACTTTAATTTTGACTCCGTCGGCTAATTCTCGACCGATCTTAAATTTAACAGTACGAGGAGATTATATTGTTAAATGTCCGTGTAAAATTCATAACTTCTACATACAGACTCTATTTTCGTCTGTCTTTTTAGTTCCTATTAATGAGATCTTCAATTTTCATTTAGGTCGCGTGGGCCAAAAACCGCTCGATCTAAAATTCGAGTTTCGGGCTGTGCACTGCTAAGCCAAATCTTAGAAAATTCATAACTTCCTCATACGAAGTCAGATTTGGGCGTTTTTTTTTGTATGTTCTCGGTTTAATGTATCTAAAACTTTTGTTTAGATTTATAAGGCTAAAAACTCCTCCATCGTAAATTCACTATTTACGTCTCCCGGTGTCGTGTCGGTTTTGCCGTAAAATTTCGACGGACAATAAATTTTTCGTTATAACTCGGATTTCAACGTCCTTTATATGTACGGAACCCTTGAGACATATTCTACAACTTGGTTAAAATTATTTATTCTAATAATCTTTTGTCAAAAAGTCGTTTTCGACCCCTATTATCTCTAAATTGACTAGCCCGAATCTACGGGCGTTACAAATATAGTTATGGACTTAGACACCTTATCCAACAAAATAGTCCCCATAATTGGTTGAAATAGACCGGAGGGTAGGTTGGGCACCCAGATATGCCTGACAGGGTAGGTTGGGCACCCATATATGCTTAACCGAGGTAGGTCGGGCACCCCGGTATGCCTGATAAGGGTAGCTTGAGCACCCAAATATGCTCAACAGGGTAGGTCGGGCACCCATATATGTCTGGCTGTATGTTTATTGTATGGTATGTGGTATGATGTGGAAACTTACTAAGCTTTGTGCTTACGGTTTTCAGTTTTGGTTTCGGGTACTTCTTCGAAAGGAAAGGAGCTGGCATGACTGCAACACCTCACACCACTATCTTACGCACTATGATGTTCTTGGGATTTGTACTCTAACATTATTATGATTTGTTTTGAGATATATGATTTATGGTTTATATGATATGAGATAACACAATGATGCTTTCAATAATTTGTCTTATGAATTATAAAATTAAAAATGAAATCTTTTGTCATGGATTTTGGGATGTTACATGAATGAGAACTTGTCAAACATGAGATTTGCTTGGATGAAGTAGTTGAAGTCAACCAGCTAGTAGGCAGAGCCAATTAATTCGCTAACAACATCGGTGTATGTATTTTATTAGTGAGTTTTGCTTCTGCTCCCATTTAGGGTTTGGATTTTGAAATTGTGAAGTAGGTGTAGATATACAAGCTAGTAGTAATAACATGTCTCCTTAGATAAATTAGTTTGAACTAGGATATGAACCATGCAGGAGCTTTCAAGTATGAATGATTGGTTTAAAGTGGTGATATCAATTTATCTTAACCCAGTAACTTGATACTAGTATTTTGTTTTTCATGTTACATATTTACACTTAAGACTATTTATCCATCTAGTGACGGGGGAAGGATTTCACTTCTTCAAGGATGTAAGGAGCTTCTCTCGTGAACTAATATCCAACAAGCCTGAAATTGATCCGAAGTTCAGATTAGCTGTTGTGTTATGCCTTTGTTTATAATTCGTGATGCTTTGTGCATGTATTAATTTGAGAAGATTTAATTTTAATCTAAGTATTGTTGTGTTTATATCATAGATAGAAACATCATCATTAGAAAAAAATTGAACAAAACAATACGATGCAAAAATGGTATTTTGTTATGATTGGATCTTGTTCTTAATTTTATTTTGTAGTTTTTTTAATTTGATTTTTATTTTTAGTATTAATTAGGGTGATATTATTGTGCTTTGCATGTTGGCATAATATATAAAATTTTTATATAAGGACAATTTATTTTCTACATAGAGACTTAATCTGTCAATATAAAGCACTAAAAACATAGACCATTTTAAAAAGAAAAAAAGTTACACATGAACCGATAGTTTTTATAATTTTTTTATATACAAAGACCAAAACTTTCAAGATATAAAATATTGTAACCAAAATATTAAACCCAAAAATATACTATTCATTTCTCTTTTCTTCTTTATATATATATATATATATATATATATATATATATATATATATATATATATATATATATATATATATACTAAAAACATTATTAGGATTCACCTATTTTTTTTTGTTATCATTTTACAAAAAGTTAAGTCATAAGATCATATATCATTTATGGTTTAAACTTTCAAAAACCATCCATATTAAAACTCTCAAAAAGGCTTCTGATGGCATCTTTTGAGAACTGCAATCACCATTTACTTAATTTTGTAAAAGTTATTTTAAAATTATAGTAGCCCACAACCATTCTTAAATTAGGGTGTTCAGATATTCAAAAATTCGAATAATAGATTTTGATATCTGTATCCGATATTTCGGATATCCAAAAATTCGGATACGGATTCGAATACTAAATTCGGATATCCGAAATTTTTATCTTTTAGTCACTATTAAATTTTAATCCATAAAGTTAATGTATTATACTGGTTGAAATCTATAAAAAAAACCCAACTTATTGCCAAAGTTGAGATCAAATAAACCCAAAATTAACAACCACTAAACAACCCATATATGAACCTATTGATAGTCTACAAGCCTAATATTAAATTAAACAAATTACAAACCATCAAGTATCAATTTGAGACACAAAAACAATGAATGGGTAAGTCACCGTAGGTTGCGAAACAACTAAGAACATTTGACCCAAAGCTCCATTCTTCAATTGCTAGCTTTTATATCCACAAATTAAAACACAGTTTAAAAAAAATAGTAACATGTCAACTAACCAATATGTCTAACACCACAAGGAAAAAGGCCATTACCGGCGACAAAAGTCGCCGGTAAAAGTCCCAAAAGTCGCCGGTACTGATAATAGCGGCGACGCGTCGCCGGTAATAAGTCGCCGCTACTGCCTCGTCGCTATTGATCAGTTTGTCGCCGCTAATGATAATAGTCGCCGCTATTAGTATGTCGCCGCTAATGAGTATTGTCGCCGCTAATAATGTTGTCGCCGGGAATGACATTTGTCGCCGGTAAAAGCGTCGCCGGCAAAAGTGTCGCCGGTAATGAGCTCTGTCGCCGGTAATTTTTTTTCAATTTTTTTTAAAAAAAAATGATTTTTGTTGCCGGTGATAATATCGCAGGTAAAAGTGTCGCCGGTAATAACAATATTCGATTAAATATCAAAATCAATAGTGTCGACGCTAATTACAAAACAAACATCCTATTAAATATCAAACATAATAGTGTCAAACAAACATCCAAAATACAATTAAATATCAAAAGTCATACTATCCGAGTAGCAAAACAACAAAATTTTTACAATCTACCAAGTAGCAAAACGAGACAACATATGCAAATAAAACTCATTCTTACATACCCTCATCGTCGTTCCCATCGTTCCCTTGATTATTTTGGGATTGAAAAAACGAATAAAGTTCATCCCTACATGCCGGGTCGGCGAGCATTGCACGAAGATTTTCCAACTACATAATTAATAACAATATATATAAACTTATAAGTTAGATCGTCAAACATAAACAAAAACTATCAAAATACATTGTTATTTTTAAAGTAAGATAGAAAACCAAATTACCAAACTTTTTAGCAAATAACCACCACAAAACCAAAACTACCAAATCAACATGCATTTTACGATGCTAAAGTAGATTGTTATTTTACCTGTGATGGTTGTGATGGTGGTTGTGATGGTTGCGAAGGCTGTGGAATCGTCGGGAGACCAGAAGGTTTGCGGCCAATGCCTCTAATGTGGCCACGTCGCTCTCCTAATACTTTCTCGAACGTAGCTCTTTCTTGAATTGGCGTAAACTCACTTTCACCTTGAGTTTGTTCTAGCAGCTCTTCAACTAACCGATTCTGTAACTCCCAAAAGTGAGTAACAATTAAGTATAAATAAACATTTAAATATATGATAAAATTATAATTAAATACTTACATATTGTTGTTCCGATTCAGCAGTAACAAATACACCATTCTTATCGGTATGAGCTTTGCGAAATGTTTCCATTCTCTTAAGGTTCTGTTTAAGTTTAAAAATTAGATTATATTTTAAATAAATAATTACATGTATCGTACGGTACCTTCTTATAGCAAGTACTGCTATACAAGCTCGAACCCCCACGATTCACAATTGTTTGCTTTTCACGGATTTTTTTGTTCCTTTCTGAAGCAATTTTGTGTTCGTCAGTTTGAAAATACTCAACTGTCTTCTCCCAGTTATCAACAAGCATACCATCCGGAGGATTTGCCAATGCTCTCGGGATATCTTCATACCCTCCGACCATCTTGAAATATTCTTTAGCGTCGACTTTACGCTCTCGAAAACCTCTTAACAAGGCTGCTTGAAAACTCTCTGTCAATAAAGTAGCTTGTGCATCCTGGTACATTTGATTGAGATCAAACTTTGTCTATAATAAAAAAAAAAGTTAACCAAGTAAGAAACAATTATAGTTAAACCTATAAAATATATTTAAATAAATAATTACCGCTAAATGTTGTAATACAGTGTCCTTTATATCAGGGGAAACTCTTTTCCAACTCCATTTGTTGAAAGGGACCATCTGCCACATTGTTTTCCCAACTTCTCGGGAAAACATGTCTCCCGCCTCTCCTACGGGATTAAATGTGATATCCCTATCAAATTGCATGGGTATTGGTTTCCCCTGGTTCTGCATGATTGCTTTTTCAAGCTTTATATTTTTTGCTTTTCCTCGAGCTTTCCTTCGGGCACGTCTCTTAACTACAAATGTAATTAAAAATTATTAGAAACGACATTTAATTTATGATAATTGAACAAAAATAGTAATAAAAATTCATGATAAGACTTACCGTCCAGCTCGTGCTGGCCAGGACCTCTACCATCTGGGAAAGGTGGGTCCTCAGCTCCGTCTCCCCCATGTCCACGACCCATGACAGCAGCCATGGTAAACATAAACAACAGCCACACTCTCATCATTTCCTGAAAAATTATAAGATATACAAATACAATTTTTATTATAGATACACATTACATAGAAATAAACATTTAGATAGGAATAAACATTTAGATAGGAATAAACATTTCCATTTAAACTAGAAATCCAAATACAGTTCATATTACAAACACATATTACAAAGACATATTACATAAGAACTATTCTAATCAGAATCTTTCTCATATCCTTCAGTGTCTTCTTCGGTATCATAGTCAGAATCGGTGTCATCGTAATCAGTATCGCAATCAGAAACATCATTGACTCTACCAGTTGGCGGAGGAACTTCAGATGCACTTTCTACATCAACAATGACTCTAGGAATGTTTTGAAAGTACATGCTGAAATCGATAAAAAGCGGAGCATCGGATGAAGAGATATTTTGAAGTACATCGACATCGTCTACATTTTCGTGTGAGACATTGTCAACATTTTGAACAAGGTCATCGTTCGATGGTAGATCCCAAATACTTCGATGATTAACATACTCGACAACACACCGATGGTTATTGTTTGGCTCTCTGATGTAGAACACTTGTTTGGCTTGTGACGCATATATGAGTTGATCATCTTTGTATGCTTCGCGTCGTGTGTCGATACTGGTGAAACTATCACTAGAAATAACTCCTGTTCGAGTATCAAACCACTTGCAACGAAATAGTACAGTTGAATAATCATGTGTATACCTCAACTCTACGTTACGGGGTTCACTCGAGAAGTCGGGGTATTTTTTATCAAAATCTTGCCAATGTTCCCCATCAACAGGATGAATCATCACACCATCTTCTGAACGTCTGGTACTATGCCAAATCATATTTTTGGCAGTGTGCCTCGAACAATATAAACGTCGTAGTCTAGGGGTCACAGGAAAGTACCGTAACACCTTATGAGGTACTTTCTTACCCTTGGTGTTTTTATCGATCCATCGACTCTCTTTACAAACGGGACAAACTTGCAATGAATCATGTTCTTTCCAAAAGAGACAACAATCGTTTTTACACACATGTATCGACTCATACCCCAGGCCAATAGACTTTAGTTTCTTTTTGGCTAGATAATGTGAAAGGGGAACCTTGTTGCCTTTGGGAAATGCTAATTGCAAGAGCTCAAGGAGTTGATCAAATGAACTATCAGTCCATTTGTTGTTCACCTTGATATGCATTAACTTTGCTAGAAACTCAAGGGAAGAAAAGATGCAACCAGTATACAATTGAGTTTCCATTTCTTCCAACAACTGTGCAAAATCATCATCCACACCGCTACCCCTTATATTCGAGGTTCCTTCATCGAGGTTGGTATCATTTTCTCTCGACTCCCACATCACATCGTCGATTAAATCGGCCATTTCGTTACTTGGCAAGACGACGGGAGGAATAAAAGATTCACCATGATAGATCCAAATTTTGTACGCCTTACTGAAACCATTTATAAATATATGGCGTTCAACTACAGTCGGGTACTTGAAGTAACGGTTATCACATTTTCCACACGCACATCTGATTTTACCATTACTATCAAGGTGCAACTTCGACTTCTCAATAAAAGCTTTGAGTCCTGCTTGGAACTCAGGATGGTTTCGATATGGATTAGTAGTCCAGCTTTTATCAATAGACATGATGTTGCTGAAACATAATTTTGGGTTTAGAGTTTAGTATACAGAATTAGCATTGTTTTTTTTCAATCCACATTTGTTTTACATCTAAAATAATACAAAAATTAAGTAATATAAAAAATGAAAAAAATAAATTAAAAATTTTTATTTATGCATTTTTTTAATTAATTTTAATTAAAATTACTTGTAAGTTAGCTTGGGTAAAAACTAGAAGCTTTCTAGTTTTTGTATATAAGTTTTTAAACAATTTTATAGTTTTTTTTTTGTGTTTTTTTTTTCAATTTATAAAAATAATGTATTTTTATTTTTTATTTTTCAATTATAGCATCCTACTTATAAGAAAACCACATACTTTTACATACGTATTATGTTGTTGTGTTGTTTTTTTTACCGTCGAGATTAAAATGTATATAAGTTTTTAAAGAATTTTATAAATTTTTTTGTGTTTTTTTTTTTCAATTATAAGTTAACTATATAACTTATTGGTTAATTAATTTGGAGTTAGCTTGGGTAAAAACTAGAAGCTTTCTAGTTTTTGTATATAAGTTTTTAAACAATTTTATAGTTTTTTTTTTGTGTTTTTTTTTCAATTTATAAAAATAATGTATTTTTATTTTTTTTTCAATTATAGCATCCTACTTATAAGAAAACCACATACTTTTACATACGTATTATGTTGTTGTGTTGTTTTTTTACCGTCGAGATTAAAATGTATATAAGTTTTTAAAGAATTTTATAATTTTTTTTTGTGTTTTTTTTTCCAATTATAAGCTAACTATATAACTTATTGGTTAATTAATTTGGTGTTACCTTGGGTAAAAACTAGAAGCTTTCTAGTTTTTGTATATAAGTTTTTAAACAATTTTATAGTTTTTTTTTTGTGTTTTTTTTTTCAATTTATAAAAATAATGTATTTTTTTTTTCAATTATAGCATCCTACTTATAAGAAAACCACATACTTTTACATACGTATTATGTTGTTGTGTTGTTTTTTTTACCGTCGAGATTAAAATGTATATAAGTTTTTAAAGAATTTTATAATTTTTTTTTGTGTTTTTTTTCCAATTATAAGTTAACTATATAACTTATTGGTTAATTAATTTGGAGTTAGCTTGGGTAAAAACTAGAAGCTTTCTAGTTTTTGTATATAAGTTTTTAAACAATTTTATAGTTTTTTTTGTGTTCTTTTTTCAAATTATAAAAATAATGTATTTTTTTTTATTTCAATTATAGCATCCTACTTATACCAAAACCACATAGTTTTACATAATACATAAGAAGGTGAAATTCACATACTTTTACATACATATACCACATATACACCAAATACAAATACACACAAAATAACATCCTATTTAAACAAAATACACACAAAATAACATCCTACCAAATACAAAAGTTTCACAATCATATATCACATTTACAACAAACATACATACATTCACATACACACAATAACATTCTACTTATAACAAATACATATAATTTCTACTAATATACCACATATACATCAAACACACATACATTGGAATATATATACCAAATTCACATATATTCAAACAAATACAAAATATACAAACCAATTTTCACATATGACAATTATCACATAATTTCACATATAAATACAACTTGAAGCTATACAACTAATTGCAATTAAATAACCACAAACAAAAAATTGAATAACTTGCTTCTAATCCAAAACAATACCACTAAAAACAAGAATATGAACAATTTATTATCATTCAATCATTACATAAAGCTACAAATCGAAATTCATACAAAATAAAAATGAAATTATCAAAAAAAACTTACCTTTCTTCAAGAAATGGAGGTACCTAGAAATTGATCCCAAAGCTTTAACCACTTGCTTGGAACAATGCTTCTAATCCAAAACAACACCACCAAAAATAAAGAATATGAGCAATTTATTATCATTCAATCACTACATAAAGCTACAAATCGAAATTCATACAACATAAAAATGAAATCATCAAAATAAAACTTACCTTTCTTCAAGAAATGGAGGTAGAAATTGATCCCAAAGCTTTAACCACACCTAGAGACACTTGCTTGGAACAATGAGGGGAGAAATTTGCTTGAAAGAAGTAGATTGAAGAAGAAATCGGCGATATGGTGAAAGAAATTGGAAGCAAACAGAAAGGAATATGAAGAAGGGAGGTTATCTGCGTGTGTTTTTTTTTTATCTGTGATGACCAATAGCGGCGACACCTTTAGTAGCGACGCTTGGGGCAATACCGGCGACAATCAGTAATAGCGGCGACAAACGGGAGGGAAGGGTACCGCGTCATTTTTAGCAGACTATTAGCGGCGACTTTTTTTAACCTTTAGCGGCGACATCTGTGTCGCCGGTATTAGGTTAGACCAGATAAGGCACCCCACCCGTTGGATTGGATATATCATCGAACGGTTGAGATGCAATAGAGGGGGAAAGTGCGGATTCGGGTGACAACCCTTTAGCGGCGACACTATTAGCGGCGACAAGGGGCTTTACCGGCGACTCTAGCTAGAGTCGCCGGTAAAGCCCCTTGTCGCCGCTAATAGTGTCGCCGCTAAAGGGTATATTTCTTGTAGTGTAAAAACAGCAACATGTTTATAAAGTTAACATTATATTTGAATGAACATCAAACATAATGAACATTACATGTCATTAGCAATCATGATTTAGATCTAAACAAAGTAGCAAAAACAGTTACAATTAATGAGAAAAAATATAATAAAACAATTAAAAATCATATATTTCTAACTTTTAATCTTCCAAATTTACATATTCAAGTTATATATATATATATATATATATATATATATATATATATATATATATAGAGAGAGAGAGAGAGAGAGGGAGAGAGAGAGAGAGAGAGAGAGTCAAGATCAAATAAGAAAAAAATTTTTGGTAGGAAGGTAAGAAATTTTTTATATACATATTTTCTTAGGAAAAAAATGAAATGAATCATTAGATGATTCAAAAGTAAGATGATTCATAAGAAAAAAAATCCAGAAAAAACATTTTTATGATTCATTTTTATGTAAATCAAGAAAAAAAAATTCACTTTTATGACAATTTTAGTGAATATCAACAAAATCATCGTAAAAGTGAATCATCGAAATGTTTTTTCGGGAATTTTTTTTATGAATCATGTTATTATTGATTTATCTAATGATTCATTTATTTTGTTCGCCAAAAAAAATAAGCCGAAAAAAAATTTCTTACCTTCCTACCAAAAAATATTTCTTACCGGATATATATATATATATATATATATATATATATATATATATATATATATATATATATATATATATATATATAATCATAATTTTGGATACCGGATATCCGAAATATCCGAAAAATATATAAAATGAATATCCGTATCCGAAACCGAAAATTCGGATAATTTTGGATTCAGATATCGGATTTTTCGTATCAGGTTTTCGGATACGGGTTTTTTTGAGCACCCCTACCCCAAATATATTGTCTTCCCCCTCCTCGAACGACAATGTCTATTTCTCTTTAATACATAGTCGTAAAAAAAATAAAGTAAAAAACTCACCATCAACACCATATCAAAACACGAAAATGATTTAATTAAAATATTAAGCTAATGATGTTGTGTTTTGTTTTAGTAATATAAAAACACTATAAAACAATAAACACAAAAAAAAAATAAACATTTATTTATTTAATATAATTAATCATACAAAGACGACAAACAAATGTTAATATGATGTTAATTTCATTTCGAATTTTGAAAACGAAACAACAAATCATGACAGCGTGTTTTCTACACTTGATACAAACATGAATTTGAAATTTAATTTCGTTTCAAACTTATTTCGTCGTATATATATATATATATATATATATATATATATATATATATGTATATATATATATATATATATATATATATATATATATATATATATATATATATATATATTTTAGGTTGTGCCATAAATTACCACTTTCATAGTTTCATTTTATGTAACAAAAAACCAATCCCAGATCTCGTACCTTGAAGGCTTGAAATGTAAAGTTGTCGTCAAGTTAGAATTTTTAAAAATCAAAGTTTGTCTTAAATTAATTTGATATTAACTAAAATAACATGACGTTTACGACCCATCGACCATCATACCACCATAAATGTTTGACGCGTATAGTGCCTTTCTCGAATGTTAAAAAAATAAAAGAAGGATAAGAATTAAGAAGATTTCAAAAGAAGAAACAAATACTAAATGTTAAATAATACTTTGTACAAAGAATGAGAAAGGAGGTCAAGAGCGTAAACATCTCTTTTCTATCCTAATAATTTTATAAAGAATGATTTCATAATTTAATTATTTACCAGTTTAAACGACAATGGCTTTGGCCTTAAACCAAGTAAATAAAATATACAAAGAAAATTCAAAACTACATTTGTGTTAAATTTATTTTAAAAACAAAGAATATAATAACATACAACAAGAATATAAATATATAAAAGAATCCATAATAAACAAGTTAATAATATAGCTAAATGAAATTGAATATTTAAAATAAATTAAAGAGCAAATTACACTAATCCCTATGGTTTGAGATAATTTGCATATTTGGTCCATTGTAATTTACACTAAATTAAATTCAATCACAGATTTAGCTAGTAAGTTATTACCCTTGTTTTGTCCTTATCTACCTACTTCTAATTAACAATGGATATTCTCACTGAGACTTGAACCTATGATTTCTCATATAAGAGGGTCACTATTTCCCGCTAGACTATTGGTCTAGCTTTGAAACAGACGAACTATAGTATTTATTTCAATAAATAATTTTTTTATATATATTGTAATTGTAATCAATAAATAAACGTAATTTTTTCTTTTGCAAAACATGTATTGAACTCTATACATTACTTTTAACAAGGATGTGGCGGCAAGGAAGAGCATAAGGGGGGTGTTGTGGACTTGTGGTGACAAGAAAAAAGTTGAGCTAGAAGAAATATGCACGACACCCATGTTTCTCACCAATTAAGATCCAAACCAGGCACAAATTTTGACTAAATAATTCAAACAAAAATATATTTATAATATCTTAAAATTCAAAAGTTGACCAAGTACACGGTTGACATAAACAACTCATTTCTCAATCAAGATTTGATTGAAAATCACTATTATACATCAATGTTTGAAATTGTGAATGTGTCATCCACCATTTTCTTATATTAATTCAGTCCAACTACAAGAATCCAAGCTCATCAATTCGTTTCTCATTTTCGCAACACCATGCCAATGGCAACTGAAGAATCAATTTTGTTTCTCATCATTATAATCGTGAATTTATTCACCCTTTCAGTATCTCAAGATTTCTTGTTCTCTAGATGTGATAACCTAAATTTCACTACAAACAGTAGGTACCAAAGAAATCTTAACGAAGCATTATCGTCCCTAACCTCTGATACCAGCATCAGGTATGGGTTCTACAATGGATCAGTTGGTCAAATCCCGGATCAAGTCAACGCGATTGCACTGTGTAGAGGCGACGTTCAGCCAGAAGATTGTCGAACTTGCATAAACGACGCCATTACAAGATTAAGAGAAACTTGCCAAAATCAAAAGGGTGGAATTGGGTGGTATGATAATTGTATGTTAAGGTATTCTAATTCGACCATTTTGGGAAATAGAGACACCAGCTTTGCAGGTTACATGTGGAACAATAACAACGCTTCGAATGTCGACGAGTTTAATCAAGCTCTCCGCCAGTTGTTGGATCAACTAAGAACCGAAGCTTCAAATGGTGGGTCTCTTCGTAAATATGCTTCCAACAACATTACTGGCCCTAGATTTTCAACGATCTATGGGCTTATGCAGTGTACACCGGATTTATCTGAAGATCAGTGTTATGATTGTTTGGATACTGCAATTCGACAAATTCCTAATTGTTGTGATAGCAAACGTGGAGGAAGAGTTCTATATCCTAGTTGCAATATTAGGTATGAAGATTCTAGATTCCTTAATGATACGGTGGTTTTTGCACCACCACCTTCGCCGCCATCAACACCGCCAGCTTCTCCGCCACCACCACCACCAACTTCAGGTATATATATCTAAACCTCCGACCACCATCCTATATAATACTATGCTATAAGAATTAATCTGATTAGTTCTTTTACAATAAAATTCAGGTAAGAGTAGTAACACGATTATTATAGTCATTGTTGTTGTTGCAACCCTTGGTGGAGTGATATCATTGGTGGTTTTCGTTTGCATCTTCATGAGAAGAAAAAGGAAGCTGCAAGGACGCCCTCCACAAAATTCAGGTGGGTGTTGATTGTTTCTTTTCTTTCTTGTTTATTCATATTAGAGTATTTCCATTCACAATTAATCCAACCCAATTATTAATTAAAAAAATTAATTTCTTTTTCTACTATATAACCCAATAAAATCCAAATTTTTACTCATATTAACAACTAAATCATTTTTTATTAAGTAAATATAATTTATAGTTCTTTTTTATTCAAATAAAATTTATTAAATCAAGATTGATATGGTTTTATTGGTTTTTAAAATTAAATTTTATAAAAAAATCATATATTTACTTATTTATTAAATATTGGGAAAAACAATTAATAAAAAAATAGGCGGAATGGTGTTTGATATAAAGACATGTTCGGTGCATGGTTGGATTGCTTTTATTTTTATTTTATTTTTTTAATTTTATTAATATACATTCCTAATACCAAAAAAAACCTTTATTAGTGTGAATAGTCTTAGCTAGAGCATTAATTAGGGTTTTAAACTACATAATAATTTTGACGATAATTATAGTTTATGAGGAAGGAGATATCGATGAAATTAGTACAGCCGAATCATTGCAATATAGCTTTGGTATCATTAGAGTAGCAACAAATGACTTCTCGGAGAATAATAAGCTTGGACAAGGTGGATTTGGTTCGGTTTATAAGGTTAGTAACAAACTACAACAAAATCATCACTTTGTAATGTAATATTTAACACAAAATCCATTTTAAGGACTATATCTTAAATTGTTTTCTTCTAAATTTTTCAGGGTAAGTTACAAAATGGACAAGAAATAGCAGTGAAGAGGTTATCAAAGGACTCTGGGCAAGGCGAACAAGAATTCAAGAATGAAGTCTTGTTGCTTGCAAGGCTACAACATCGAAATCTGGTTCGGCTCCTAGGATTTAGCCTAGAAGGGCCCGAACGACTTTTGATGTATGAGTTTGTGCAGAATGCAAGCCTAGACCAATTTATATTTGGTAAGTTAGAGTTCTATTCTTGAAATTCTATTATCCATATGATAAGGATTAGAAAATGTGTCCTTTCAATATTAATTAATAAGCTTATGTTTGACTAATAAATTAGATCCAACAAAGCGAGCGACTCTGAACTGGGAAAGACGATACAAAATAATAGGGGGTATTGCGAAGGGACTTCTGTATTTACATGAAGATTCACGACTAAAGATAATTCACAGAGATATGAAAGCTAGTAATGTTTTGTTGGATGCACAAATGATCCCCAAAATTGCAGATTTTGGTATGGCAAGGTTGTTCACACAAGAAGAAACGCAAGGCAACACTAGTCGAATTGTTGGAACCTAGTAAGTCGTCACCCGAAAAATTAATTTTTACACTAATAATTGATATATGACAAGCAAACACTTAAATGGGTCTGGTGAAATGTATACTAATTAATGTTAAACTTCCTTTAATGTGTGAATTAACAATTATTCTTATTGTATTAGTGGATACATGGCACCAGAGTATGCAATGCATGGACAATTTTCAGTTAAGTCAGATGTATTCAGTTTTGGTGTGTTGTTACTTGAAATTGTAACTGGTCACAAGAACCATAACTTCCAAAACGGAATGGTGACAGTGGATCTTCTTAGTCATGTATGTGTTAAATATAGTTTGCTGATAACTCTTTCTTTATTCAAACATATAATTTCTAGTTTAACTATACTAATTTTCTTGTTGCAATTTGTTTAATATTTCTAGGCATGGAAAAGTTGGAGAGATGGAACAGCTTCAAGTTTGATTGATCCGACATTAAGAGATGGTTCTGATTCTATACGTGACATGATTAGATGCATCCACATTGGCTTATTATGTGTCCAAGAAGACATTGCTGAGAGACCAACAATGGCTTCTGTCGTTCTCATGCTTAGTAGCTTCTCTTTAACGCTTGCAGTTCCTTTAGAGCCCGCGTTTTTCATGCGTACAAGTACGAATCCAGAAAAACCTCTATTCAAAGGGCATACTTCAAGTACTACAACTAATTCTAGACATTTGGAAAGCAAATCCAGGTCTTCACAACGATCTATAGCAACTGATATTTCTATAGAGGACTTATATTCCCGATAGATAAATATTTATTTCATGTGTTGTGAAATTATTGTGGTGGATTTTACTTCGGTTCCACAATAATTTTTTGTTATTCAATATTGATTTATTCTTGTGTTTTGTTTTCAAATATCAAGTACTAATTGTGAACACGTCTAAAGTTTTTGCTTGGTATATACGATACTCATAGTTAATTTATGTTTTTAATTGTAGTCGCATCTATTTACACTACAAGAAACTATGTATTTACGAAAGTATGTTGTTGCTAAAGTCTATGCGATCACAATTTCCAGTATGGTACCTATTGTGATGCAAATTTGTGAAATTTTAGACAAGATAATTAAACAATCGATAATTAATATCATAATACTGTCAAAATATCAAACAAACGATTATACAAAAGATAGAAGGAGAGTATTCTGTTATCATACAAATTATAAAACAAAGCATAAACATAAAATGAAGGTCGCCGATTCTTGATCGGTAATAAGTGTACAGAAGAATTTTTGTCCCCAAAGGAATGCATTGAGAATACTATAAAAATCAATGTAGTCCCCTAATATTTAATGCAGATTCTCGTTCGTTCCAACAACAATGGAAGAATCGATAAAAACAAAACGAATAATCAGAAACATGAAGAATGAAGAGGCGTAGAAGGAGAGATGATATCATAGATAATTCTCAGTTTTTTGGTGTGTGAAATACGGCTCCAAGAAAGCGATATTCATAATCACATAAACTCTCAGATACATCTGAAAAATGTTGAAAGCGACTATAGCAACCCTATCACTACATGCCGAATGCCACACGCTTAGACTAGGTAAAAAAAGCCCTAATTGTGGTACCTTGTTCCCTAAACAACATATGTTTTTGTAAACTTCTAGAAGCATTTGAGTTAATCCACGAAGTCAACGCTGGGTCTAGATCAGTCCAACCCAAACTTTGCTAAAAGTAAAAGTTTTCAGCTCCCAACGACTGATGCAAAATGCTTGAAGGCTAGGCATATCCATCACCCCCACTAATAATATAATACAATAAAAATCATGAGGTTTACTAATATACAAGGTTGTAAAAGACGTTAGGCGATGGTCGGACGGTTGATTGAGGTTAGCGGACTAATCGGTGTTGGCGATGATTAATTGGCAAAGAACGACTCTCTTAGTTGAGATGTCATGGATTCAAGTCTCATTTGTGCATAGTTAGTAAATTAGAGTAGATTAATTTATCGTTTCAAAAACAAAAAAATAAAAAAAATATATATATATGAGTTATCCATTGAAAAGACAAATACATAATAAAGCATGAAAATAAAATGATAATATATATTTTACAACGTAATTAAAATAAAAAAAGTTATGTTGCCAGCCCTAATTTCCCGGAATCTTTATACAAAACAAAAGTACGTTTGGGACTTGACTCTTTCAATGCTTCGATCTTTAATCTTTTATAGTATGAAGTATGAACAAGTAAACATGTCAACTTGCATACATGATACATGCCATCGAGCCATTCCATGATTTCTTTTGTCTTCAAATAACTTGTCTCAATCAAGAAGAAGTCAACATTCAATCTTGAAATATAATATAATACCTAAATACACAGTATGTGTTATTAAAAAGTAAAAACATAGAGCAACCAGCCAACCACAACCGTCATAATTTGACCTTTCAATATCCTTTAATATGTTTGTGAGGACCAATTTGAAAAAGTATTAACCTGGTATTGGTGTAGGGTTTAATTGAAAGTTAACATAATTTATAGTATAAAATATTATCTATCTTCTAGAAATTATTACAAAAGCCACAAGTTCAAAAGACCAATATAAAAATCATCTAAGCGATCGATATCTTTACATGTTTTACAAATTCAAAACTACCTAAATAATAAACAAAAATATAAAACGGACAACATTATTATAGAAGTTTTATTGGCTTTTATAATTAAGAAGTGATTTTTACTTATATATAATAATTTATCCATAAATTGTTATCATCCTTTTATAATTACAAAAATAATACATAAATGTCATCATCAATGAATCCACGCCCACCACGAATGATATGCAGATTTTTCTTATTATTGGCCTGAGTTTTGAATTGAAGTAAAGTTGACACTTGAAAGCATGCAAAGAATCATCCCCAAATCGATTTTCTTTCTGTGTTTCAATTTGTTAACACTAATTTCCCCATCTCAATCTCGATTCCTGTTTCATCGCTGTGATGACAACAATGGCAATTACACATCAAACAGTTCATACCAAACAAATCTCAATTCCGTCCTCTCATCACTCGTCCCCGCCGCCGCTACCACCACCTACGGTTTCTTCAACCGAACCGCCGGTCAACCACCAGACACAGTCAACGCAATCGCCTTGTGCAGAGGCGATGCTGACCTGGATACGTGTCGCAGTTGCATAAATAATGCAAATGTGAGTGCGAGAGATCTTTGCCCTAACCGGAAAGGAGCAACGGTTTGGTACGACGATTGTATGTTGAGGTATTCCGGTGACACGATTTTGAGAAATCTGGATAGTACTAATGGCGGATTTATTTGGACTCTTGACAATATTCCGAATTCGAATGAGTTGTATCAGGCGATTAGACCGTTGATGGATAGGCTTAAATCCGAAGCTGCCGGAGGAGATTCAGTTCGGAAATTCTCCTCCGGTAGTACCTTCGGGCCGGGATTTATCACCATCTATGGGCTTATGCAGTGTACGCCTGATTTATCAGAGGATCAATGCTACAGTTGCTTAGAAACCGCGACTAACACGATTCCTAATTGTTGTAATGCCAGTTTAGATGTTCAAATTCTTTATCCTAGTTGCAACCTTCGGTACGCGAATTCACGTTTCTTTAACGCCACCGTGGTTTTTCCACCACCGCCAGTAGAAGCTCAGCCGCGGTCACCGCCGCCATCGTCACCACCACCACCACCACCTCCAAGTATGTTGGCATTTGCTCATTTACTCGATTAAAAACGTAGACACAAAATTTACTTACATATCTCATAATTTTATATTAAACTTTTTTTTTATAGATTTATGATTCCTTTTGCAACCAAAAAGCGGTGGACTCGTTGCACCGATTCCAGTATTCCATTCATTACTTTTTCGGATTTTTATCATTAATTGATCTTGTTGTTAATTTTCCGACGAGATTTTTCAGGCAAGAGTAGTAAGACGACTGTTATTGTTATTGCCGTCGTTGCAACCGTTAGTTCTGTGATATTGGTCTTCGTTTTCGTTTGCATCTTTATACGAAGAAAAAGGAAGCCGGAAGTACAGCTATCGGAGAATTCAGGTGGGATTTTTTTTTTCTCTCAATTTCTGATTAATAATAGATTAGGGTTTCCAATAAATTTATATTTATGACAATAATTCTAGTGCATGAGCATGGAGGTATCGACGAAATTACCACAGCCAAATCATTGAGATATAGCTTTGGTGTGGTTAGAGCAGCAACAAATAACTTCTCAGATAACAAGAAGCTTGGACATGGTGGATTTGGAGTGGTTTACAAGGTAAACAACATGTACCCTATACGAAAATTATTTGGGATATATACTCACTAAAATACTAAAATGGGGTTAATCACTAAAATAACAAAATGGTTTTTGAGTACTATACAAAATGGCATTGTTTTAACTAACATATATCACATAATGATAATCCATTTTGCAAAAATCTATTTTCAAGTTTTAAGGATCATTATAAAATCTTTGGGACTAAAATTCTCAGGGTAAGTTACCAAATGGAAAAGAAATAGCAGTGAAGAGGTTATCTAGTGATTCGGGCCAAGGCGAAGAAGAATTCATGAACGAGGTTTTGTTACTTGCAAAGCTCCAACACCGAAATCTCGTTCAGCTTCTAGGGTTTAGCCTACAAGGTTCTGAACGACTTTTAATGTATGAATTCGTACAAAATGCAAGTCTAGACAAATTCATATTTGGTATAACTCAATTCTTCAAATTATAGCTAATTATAATATGTTTGTGTAAATTTATTTATTAATTAATAATATGATCACATCAACTTTAGATTCAACGAAGCGTGTGACTCTTGATTGGGAGAAACGATACAAAATAATAGGAGGTATTGCAAGGGGACTCTTGTATTTACATGAAGATTCACGATTGAAGATAATTCACAGAGATATGAAAGCTAGTAATGTTTTGTTGGATGCACAAATGATTCCCAAAATTGCGGATTTTGGTATGGCGAGGTTGTTCACACCTGAAGAAACACAAGCCAACACATGTCGAGTTGTTGGAACCTAGTAAGTCTTAATATTGTTAAAATCAAATTACATTTAATTAATTAAAATATTGATTAATTGTTATATATTGACATTAATATTTAGCGGATACATGGCGCCTGAATATGCATTGCATGGTCAATTTTCGGTTAAATCAGATGTTTTTAGCTTTGGTGTATTGTTACTCGAGATTATAACGGGTCACAAGAACCATAGTTTCCAAAACGGAGTGGTGAGAGAAGATCTTCTTAGCTATGTAAGAGTTGATAAATTATTATTTCAACATATATTAATTACACCATTTTTAGTACTAATTAAATAGAATATTTTGTATATTTTTAGACATGGAAAAGTTGGAGAGATGGAAATGCTTCTAATTTGATTGATCCAACATTGAGAGATGTATCTGATTCTATACGTGACATGATTAGATGCATTCATATCGGGCTATTATGCGTTCAAGAAAATGCTTGTGATAGGCCAACAATGGGTTCTGTTGTTCTCATGCTTAGTAGCTCTTCTCTATCTCTTGCGGTTCCTTCAGAGCCTGCCTTTTTCGTGAATACCATCGCTAATCTCCAAAATTAAGCCGCTAGTTAGCTAAAAGATTGATTCTAACCCTTTGAAAAGTAAACTTATGTTGTGATATATAATTATTTCTTGTGTTATGATTTGTGACACTATATTCTTTTGGACTAAACATATGTTGTGTTATTAATTAGATATTCATTTATTCTTGTCTTGTGTTTTTGTATGTCTTTTTTTTGTATAATTATTTTGCATTTTTAATTAACTTGTGTATTTTTATGTTTTCAATTCATGCATAAGAAAAAAAAGATGATGAACAAATTCAAACAGAGTCTATATCATATATAACGATGGTGGTACACTTATTTTATGGTCATAAATTTTGGTGAGTAGTTATGACTCCGTTTGGTTCTATTTAGAGACCAAGGGGAAAAGGTCATCATGTATGGCATGATGGTACATAATATAAATATATAATAATAATTAATATTATATTCAAAGGTTGACCAAAGATAAAATGTAACTCATCGTGTATGGCGTTGACAGTGGAGGCCGGTAGGAAGAGTAAGGAAGGATTATCAAGTCTTTGATAAGATAATTGATAATTCTCATTGATCACAAAATCGGCTGTCTACATTGGGCCGGGATTAATTAGGGCTGTCAAGCTATTGGGCTAATTAAGATAAGTGCTATAAAAATTAATGATTTTCATTATCATATACCTAGGCTATGTTATATTTGACCAACTCACAAATTACAAGCTACCAGGTATTTGATAAACTAGTTGAGAAACTAGCTGGAAGATATAAAATAACATAAAAAATATTTAAGATAATGAATTTTCGACAATAAGTTAAGTGTATATTTGAAATATTTTAAAAAAACTTATAAAAAACTAGTCTAAATAGCTTTATAAAAAAAACTAACTTATAACTACTTTTTGACCTTCCAACATGACAACGTAAAGAAGCTCAAAAATTAATCTACTTGTGACGCGCTAAACACAATCTAAACATATTGAGATCAACCGTCATTTTGCTCGTCAGCATGTTATTGGCAAAACTGGCAAAACTGTAAACATTTCTTTCAATCTATACGGTGATTATCCCTTCTTTTTTATCGGCGAACAGTAGGAAAGAATCATTCACACATGTTGTTGTTTATCAACAAAAATCCATTCGTTGTATTACAAATATTGATGCAGGAAAAGTTTCTTTCGAAAAAAATATATTGATGCAGGAAAAGTAATAGAAGCCTGATGTTTATCAAGAGAATATATTCCTGCCAACTTGCAGCAAAAATTATTGTGTTTATAGGTAGATTATTGATGCCAGCTTGCAGCAAGACCCGATAACATGGAGCTGAAAACGAAAAAAATAAAACAAATAATAATAAATAAATAATAATAAGTTCAAGCGTGTGATGTACTTTTGGAAAAATTCTCAAGTTCTTGTCTTTTAAAAGGTAGAATAATAGTTTATTTATTCACCTCATGTTTTTTTCTCAACACCATGCATCTATCACATTGGAAAACTTACTATACAATTTTTCTTTTTATTAAATAATGGTATGAATAATATAGTTTAAATAATTAAATGGTTGGGTTACCTAAAGTCTTATACCAACCATGGATTAATCAAATAGTCAAAAACACATGCACAATGTGGCCAAGTCAAATGGGAAAACCCCATTTGTTTAGTAAGTGACATCATGAGCCGAAAATTTGCATCAAAGCTAATCCAAGATCATCTTAATAATATATTGATTTGGGTCCTTGAATACCCCGCTATTCAAGGAGAAAGAATGAGTTATCTTGTCTATAAATACTATTTTTTAGCTCTATCAATCTATGTAGGATTAAAATAATAACTTTTCAAAAAAAAAAAGCATTTATACAAATTACCCAAATTTTACAAATTAGCTTTGTGAATATAATCAAACCAGCCATAAGACCTCTTGTGCTTGAATAGAGCTTAACATAACACTTAATTATCCAAGGCCTTGTTTGTTAACAAAATGGAATATATTATATATTTATATTGAATTTGACATTCATTGAACAATGATACCAATCTTGATGAGACAAATGCCTTGTATGGCAGCTTTGAAGAGTTTTGAGTGTTTTTAAGAACTTTTTTTTTTAGTTTAAGAAAAACTAGAATAAAAGAAAATTGTTTTGGAGTCCGCTCTTACATTATAACAAAAACCTTCTAATTCAAAATTTACTTCAAATAACTTTTTATGTAATTTTAAAGAACTTTTAGATTTTAGCGTTTAAGAAAAACTCAAATAAAGAATAAACTTTGTTTTACTCAAATAAAGAATAAACTTTGTTTTGAAGTACCGGCTTAAAACTTATATTTTATAACAAAAACCTTCTAATAAAAAAACTACTTCAAATAACTTTTATGTAATTCTACATTTGTCAAAAAGTTACATGTCAAACACTCTACAACAATACTAGTTGTCAGTTATTTTTGTCAAACATATCCAAATTGTTTTTAACCAACACTAAAAGGTAGAGTAACTTTAGAAAACTTCATCTTTATCATATACTATCCGGTCCACTCTAGTCTAGACGCATGTAACAAACACAATCTAAATGACCCATAAAATAATATGTTTCGATATATAGAAGACCACATTCATGTTCACCACAACATATACAGAAAAACAAAAATTAAAAATCCTTTAAATCTCTTAACATCCATAATGTACCTCCTTTCCTCCATATCTATAACGGGTTAGTTCCAACCAGAACTTGAACCCGAAAAAAACATCCATAAAAAACATTAAGGTAAAACGGGTAAATGGAGGAACCTTTATATATATACACACACACACACACACAATCACAAATCAGCAAGTCCTTAGGTTATCGGGGACTCATTTTGCCAGCTGATGATTCATCTTGAGAGCTAACCGTAGGAATTGACTTGTCAACATCACCCAAGATGCCTGCAAAGAGTCCTTTCGAGAGAAAATATGGTGGTTTTTTAGGTTCGGGTAAAGTAATTGAGTTGTTATTCAACACATTGAGAATAGAAGCCATGGAAGGCCTTGCATCCGCATCTTCTTGTACGCATAATAAACCAATATTTATGCACCTAATCACTTCCTCCTTTGAATACGATTCACCAAGTCTCGGATCCGTTATCTTTAATGGCTTTCCACCCGTCCATTGTTTCCATGCCTACAAAAAATTATATTTTAATTAAACTGTGACTGTGACTGTGACTGTAACTGCAGATTAAAATAAGTAGTGAAGTGTAAGAATATTCTTACAGAAAGTAGAAGATCCTCATCTTCATCTTGTTGATAGAAGTCAGAGTTTCTTCGTCCACTCACAATCTCAAGAACTATCACACCGAAGCTGAACACGTCAGATTTCACTGAGAAATGTCCGTGCATAGCGTATTCTGGCGACATGTATCCCCTATAATTAATTATACATGTAACATATGTCAAAATCATTTACTGAACATGTTGTACTGTGTTTGGTGTGCAGTAAGACAAGACTAATGTCAGTGGAACAAAAATTGTTAAACTTTTTGTCCCATCCAAAAATGCATCCCATTCAAACAGGTGGGACAAAAAAATTGTTAACTTTTTGTCTCATCCAAAAAGACGGTCCATCAAAAAAGATAGGACCAAACAAAAACTGTTAACTTTTTGTTCCACCGAAAAGGTGTTTTGTCCCATCTAAAAATGTAGGACAAAATTTGTTAACTTTTTGTCCTATCTAGTTGCATAGACAAAATTAATATTCTATTATTGACAAATTTTAGACTTGAATATGAGAATGGGATGATGGAAACTTACAAGGTTCCAGCAATTTTCTTTGTGTTTCCAAGAGTTTGATCAACACCAAAAGTTCTAGCCAATCCAAAATCCGCGATTTTTGCGTTCATATCTTGATCAAGTAAGATATTACTAGCTTTAAGATCTCTATGGATGATTCTTAATCTTGAATCTTCATGTAAATAAAGCATTCCTCTAGTGATCCCTCCTATGATTTTCCATCGTGTCGCCCAATCCAAATTTCCATGTTTGATAGGGTCTACATTGTAAATAATAAACTTTTTAGACGTCATAATAAAAAAAAAATGATAAATGGCATTAAAAATTATGAGGGGTGTATTTGGGAATTGTGACTAACCGAATAAAAAGTAATCTAGACTTTTGTTTGGGACATATTCGTACATGAGGATCTTCTCTTTTGCATCATGGCAAAACCCTAAAAGCCTCACAAGATTTCGATGTTGAAGCTTTGCCACTAAAACAGCTTCGTTTACAAATTCTTCTACACCTTGTCCTGATGTTTCTGATAGTCTCTTCACTGCTACTTCTTGCCCATTTTCAAGAACACCCTGATAATGTAAGTGATAATCAGCTCATATCAAGATATTAGGTTTTACAATACTAGTAGAAAAGAATTACTCATACCTTGTACACCAAACCAAACCCGCCTTTACCAATTTTGTTTTTTGGAGAAAAGTAGTTTGTTGCAACTTCAATTGTCTCCAGATCATATTGCAAAGATTGTTCTGTTACAATCCCCATTCCAACTAAAAAACCATAAAAAGCCATCAAAATCACACAATTATGATTGTATCAATTTTGGATAAAAAGTATGTCATCAATTATCAATATAGTGTCATTTGTATGGAGACAAAACTTACCAGTGTCATGAGTTGAAGCTTGTCTATGTCCCACAAGTAAAGAAGAGAAGCTGTTAGTTTCTTTATTTGACATTCCGTCCTTCTTCTGTCTTTTTATACAAAAGAACCAGACGCCAATTCCAATTAGCCCCACAGAAATACAAGCAACTGGAACAATGATATAAATCATTCTTGTATTGTTGTTCTTCTTGTCCTTTTTGTCTGCATAAGGAGTATTTGTTAAGATTTGAACTCGTTTTAGCGCCCAGATTATTGATTGATCTCGAAAAAGAAGTTGTCACGTAGGAAAAAGAGTACGAAAACACAGGGTGTCAACTATTAACAATTCAATTATTGAAATAACTAATTTGAGAGTAATTGGTAGAATACGAGATTATGAACTAGATTTTTGAGATTAACGCTCACAGATTTGATGAAGAGTTGAATTTCAATCGGGTAGATTGTGCAATCAATACCTGAAGGAGAAGGAGAAGGCATTGATGTGGCTTCGTCGTAGAATTTTTCATCCGCGTACCTCAGAAAACAATTGGGAAAAAACACTCTTGCTGTCACTCTGCCGCTACAACAATCACGAATCCCAGTGATTGTACTGTTCAGACATTTGTTGCACTGCTCCGTTGATAAATCGGGAGTACATTGCATCATCCCGTAGATCTTTAACGAATCACTCCCATAAGTTACTTTTCCTACCGCCAATTTCACTAAGGAGTTACCTCCGGCAGCTTCCGCCTGTAACCTGGTTGTCAAATTCCTAAACGCCTTGTCAAACTCACCGACGTCGGAAACCGTCACCGTGGTCGATATGTTGTCGGAAGTCCAACTGTCGAGCACTCCGAGAATTTTCCGATTCGAGTAACGCACCATACAATCCGAGTACCACGCCGCAGCTTCCTTTTGGTTGGGACACTGCCGTTGAAGCAACGGGATCGAGTTTCTCACACAGGTCCTGCAAAGCTCCTGTCCAATATAGCCGCGGCACAATGCGACGGCATTAATCTGTGCATCCGTGTTGCCGCCGGCGGTCGAAGTTACGAATTCGTGGTCGTTTGTGACGTTTCCGGGAAGTGAATTGAGTGCGACCTCGATGGTTTTTAGGTCTGTTGCGCTTGTGAAATTGCCATTGTTTCTGCACCTGTAGACTCCGAAATCTGCGCACTGAACTATCCCGAAAAGATCACCATTGATGATTATTTGAAGAAGAAACAGTGATGATATTACGGATTTCATATCCATTTTTCGACAGCAGCTTCTGAAAATTTTGTGTTGTTATAAATCAAAAATAATTATGTCGCAACAGAATACGCGTTGACCGCATTCTTTCACTTTCCTTCTAGAGATCTGTAATTGCAATTGCACCTCATGTTAAAAAGAAATAAACAAACATATAAATAAATAAATAACAGAGTATAATTCAAGTTTAGTCCCTCCAATTAAAAATAGAATACTTTTTGTCCAAAAATTATCTTAACATAAAATATGTAATTTATAATGATTTGGTTGTATCTTCACCATCTCACAGTCTTAAACTGATCAGGGGGGAGTTAAAAATCAGACATTTGAAATTTTAGATATCTGAATTTTGAATATTTAAAATTTTCAGATAAATATATATTGATATCTGAATTCATATCCAAAATTTTGAATGTCTGAAATTTCAGATAAAGATTTGAATATTAAGGTGTTTTTTGATTTTTTGAAATATAAATTTATGAAGTCTGCGAACCATCTCTACAACCCTCTGCAACAGAAGAGGTGGATCAAACGGTTGTAGACTGTAATAAGAAGCGTGTCTGTTTTTTAACATTTGCATATATTAAAAATAAAATAAAATAAACTGAATTTATATACCGAAAATAATTTTTTTATACCAAAAATTTAATAATGTATGACATTTTAGCAAAATTTTATTATATTTCAGCAAAACACAACGATACTTCAGCAAAATATAATGGTATTTCAGTAAAAATTATCATTATTCAATAAAAAAACGAAAAACTAATTTAGCAAGAATAAACAAAAAAACAAAAAAAAAAGAATATGAAACAATAATTCAGCAAGATTTCAGTAATATATAATCAATATTCATTAAGATTTCAACAATAAAAAAAATAAGAGGTTGGAAGAGTCGATACAAGTGTTTCCCCAAACAGAACATGTACAAAGATTTTTACTCTGAAAATCTCTAAAAAAACAAACAGTTGCGAGATGAAAAGTATTGCAACAATAAAATGTCTGAATAGAGTTTTTTTTTCACAAAAAACAATTAGCACCTAAATCTATATCAGAAAATACTAAACTGTAAAAAAATTATTTTATTTTTAGACATTATACATAACAAAGCAAGATTGTTTTCTTTTCACTTTACTAATTAACTAATTATATGAAATATACTAAGTTAAGGTAAAAATGTTTTGAGGTAACAAGTATTTAAAATAAAATTATTTAAAAATTAAATGAAAAGACATAAGGAAAGTCATTAATTAAACTACATTCAAACCCCTGTCTCTTCCATTTTATTATGTTTTGAAATGAAATATGTTAAAAAAAACATGTAAAAATATATTTTAAGACAACAGATATCCAAAATATCCAAAAACTTGGAAAAAGACTATTTGAATCTAAATCTAAAAAATCAGATATTCGAATTTTGGATAATTTTGTGTCTGATTTATATTTTCAAATACTGATAGTTTTGAACACCTACAGATAGTGTGTGTGTATAAAAAGACTATTTGAATCTAAATCTAAAAAATCAGATATTCGAATTTTGGATAATTTTGTGTCTGATTTATATTTTCAAATACTGATAGTTTTGAACACCTACAGATAGTGTGTGTATATATATATATATATATATATATATATATATATATATATATATATATATATATATTCGTTTGTTACTTTTCTATAGTTCTAATATTTGTTATTATGATAAATAAAAAATGGAATTGATTATATATATATATATATATATATATATATATATTCCATGAGTATAATTTATCTTTTTGTAACATTATGTTTTGAGGCACTTTCATTTTTGCCCCCTTATAATGAGATTTATTGCATTTTGGTCCTTATAATGTAAGACTTGTGGATAGGAGGGGTTGTTATTAACACTTTTGGATTGTTGGGGCGGAGCTACGTATGCTTTATGTATGTCGGGCGTACGCGGTGAAGTCCTAAAATCCTAATCATTAGGGTTTGGACCCTATTTATTCATCATTAACTCCTAACCTTGGCTCCTTCCATTAACCTCCATCCTTTCAAACGTCCTTGCAATCCTAATCCGCCTTGTGAAGCATTTCTAAGCTTGTGTGTGTATGTTTTTTGCCTTTGAAGAAGAAGGAATGAAGTAGAGACCATCTTGGAGTAGTGAAGCAATTAAGATCTAGAAAACACACCATTAGTTGGCATCACTTGGAGGTATAAAGTTCTGAACTAGGTGAAGTTTCATTTAGATCTTGTTTTGGGCTTGATTTTAGGTTCTTTTTGTCCCAAATGTGGTGTTTCTTGAGCATAGCATGTTCTTGACCCAATAAGTCGTCCTTTCAGACCTTTGGAGGGGTCTTAAGTCATAAAAATGTAATATTGGGGGTTAGTTTCACTCCATGCATTCCTTAGAAGGTCTTGATGCATTAAGATGTTAAGTTAAGCACTTAACAGTCTAGTATCCATATCTTGAATAGGAGTCAGTGTGCATGGTCAATTCCATCTTTCCGCGCTTTCTTGGAACTAATTCATAGGCACTTGAAATTCGTTATAGAACTAACACTATATAAACAAATATAACAAGTGTGCAATTTGCAACATCAACCAATGGAAAAACGTAGTCACGGACTGTGCTATAATGCACCCCAAAAATGGACATGCAAAGTTATAAAGTTAGAAACGTTATGACTCTAGCAGTATTTTGGCCTTGGATCTGAAAGATGGACGTGAGAAATTAAGGCATTAAGCTCTTAATGGAAATTTGAGAGGTCTGGGTGTACGCACGTCGTACCTGGAGTACGTAGTGCGTACGAGGTCAACCATCCCGACTACGGTCAAGGCTTGAGTATGCCCAACGTACCTTCGGAGTACGCCCCGCGTACGCGTTCTGTGTCGACTCAGTTGAGTTGACTCGGCTGGGTTGAATCAGTTGACTTATTAGCTTTGACCATGGTTAAATTAGGAAATTGTGATTATTTTATTAACAGGAAATGTTTGGACATTTAGGAATTGGGTGGAGCCGGTATTCGGGATCAGAGTATTGATTAGTTGCTTCGTCAGGTTGTGAGGTGAGTCTTCCTCACTGTACTTACAAGTCGAAGGCACCAAGGCCGACCCAGTGGATTGTATATCATGTTACATGATAGTATGTTGTTATATTGTAGAGATCTGTTAGATCGATATCCTGGTATATAGGATGTTAGCATGCGGTAATGATCTATGAATCTTCCTGTTTTTCTGATGTCTAGTTATATGTTTATTTGTTATATGTATGTCGACATGTTATGGTTGGTTGGGTTGAGGCGGTCTTGCTTTGTGTTGAAGGCCAAGATACCCACGACGGTCCGGATAGACTGTAGGCCCCACGAGACGGTACAGTCAAGCTAAAGGCCCGATGAGCAGTCTGGATAGGTTGTAGCCCTTGCGAGGCGGTCTAATCATGCTGAAGGCTCAAGAGTGGTCCAGATAGGATGTAGGCCCTGCGAGGCAGTCCCGTCATGCTGAAGGCTCGGTTATGCATGTTATTGTTTGATATGTTGTATGTGGTGGTACTGTTGGATTAGGTGTCTAAGCCCATAACTATAATTGGTATGTACTTGAATTGATAGCAGCACAGTCCTTTTGGGTTGCCCTCAAACCTAGCAACCGGACAAGGAAATTATGAAAGGAGAGATATTAATTTATTATAAGATTAATAAATTAATATAAATGAATTTATTAATATGTTAAAAGATTAATATATTAATAAGAAATCATTTTGTTTAATTAATTGTTAGCCAGAAATTAATCAGAATTAATTTTGGGGTTAAAAGAATTAATTATAAAGTGTAGGGACTAGTTTGCAATTATCTAATAGTTGAGTGGAAGGCTCCAGAACCTCCTTGGAAGGAGGTGGACGAAATCTATAGGGGAAACCCTAAGGATTTCGTCCAAGGGGGCTTGGATAAGGCCTTTGGCTTTGCTTAGGCCCTAAGCAAGGAGGATTAGGGTTTTTCCTAAACCCTAGATCCCTCAACTATATAAGGAGCCTCCTGGTTCACATTTTGGTCACTCTTTCTTTGGAAGAAACCCTTAGGACCGAAAATTGCATACTCCCTCTCTCTCCTTCTACTTTCCTTCTTGCTAGTTTGGGTGTGATTCCATTAGAGGCATTACACTTGTGGTGCTAAGCTTCCAAGAAGATCAAGATCAAGATCAAGGGAATTATCAATTGTTTACTATAACAATTGAAAGGTATGTAATTACTAAACCCTAGTTTGTTAATTTTGATATTAGCCTCTCTCCTCTAGGGTTCTTGTTTTGCAATTCAAAGTTGTATGTTCAATAGATAAAACATAGATCCAAAGTAGGTTGCATGTGAACTTAGGAATTGTTTTTCTAGTTTATTTGTTTTACCTAAAACCCATCAGTGGTATCAGAGCCATTGTTGTTTTAAATTGAATTGCTATAATAGTTGAATTGCAAATTAGGCTTTATAGCCATTAAACCCTAAAGGCCAAAATTTTCGATTTTAGGGTTTTGGTGCAAAGGGTTTTCGAAAACCCTAGCCTCCATGAGCCCTAGTTGAAATTAGGGTTAGGGTTTCCAAAACCCTAGCCTCCTCCCCTTGTAATTTCGAAATATGCTCCCCCTTTTAAGGTTTCTTTGTTTTGGATAATAGTTGCCTTATTGGATAATTGAGATAAATAAGGAAATTATCCTATCCCCATATTTTCGAAATCTAGAAGGGATATGGATTAAGATTAAATTAAGTGTTTGATTTAATTAGATAATCCTTACTAGATTTAATTAATTAATTAAAAGTTAATTAATAGACAAATATTAAATCTAGTTATTTGGTTGAGAAAATTAAGGAAATTATCCTATCCCCATATTTTTGAAATCTAGAAGGGATATGGATTAGGATTAAGTTAATTGTTTAATTTAATTAGATAATCCTTAAAAGATTTAATAAATTAATTAAAAGTTAATTAATAGATAAATATTAAATCTAATTAATTGGTTTACTTAAATTTAAAATTTAATAGTTTAAATTTCGAAAAATTTATATAAACCCTTGGAGTTTTAAAATGTTTTAAAACACACCTTATATGTATATTATAATTAAAAGTTAAATATTATATATGTATAAGAATATGGTCAGTCAAATTGCTAGTATGCCTCATTCACGAAGCTAATCTATAAGGGGGGTATAAGGAAACTGCCTATAAAATGGTAGTTGAATGGGTGTCCACTCTCACCCACCGCTTCCTTGATTAGTGGAGGGTCGTTAGCAGAACGGATTTGATAGGACAACTACATCTCATTAAAAGTATAATGTTATTAAAGAAAGTACTAGAACACTATTTTTCAAAATCCCAACTCTAGTTACTTTAGGAAAAATGTGAAAAGTATGCTAATCCATGAAATTGCACATTATGCTTTATTGGTCGTTAGTGGAGCGTGTGTGGTTAACCGGCACACTAAAAGGCACTAATAAAGAGTAGTAATGGGTATCTTATAATTGTCATTTTGATGGAGCGTGTGTGGTTTACCGGCACATCAATGGTTAATGATAAAGACAATGAGGTTACCGAGCACATTTGCATGGTTATTCACATCTTGTTTGTGATCCTCGCCATCCCAGTCACAAATAGAAGAGCATAATCCGAGATTAAAACATGCCATTGAATAGTTTTAATGTATCTCAAAAGATCTAGGAGTTTCCAATACATTTAAAACTTAACCTTCTTTTTCGTTTTTCGTGGTGGAAATTGGTAAATCATCATTTACCTACCTTCAAATATTCTATAAATTGGATTACGGCATCCCTCTTCCAATTTGTGGAATGTTGTGTTGGATCCTAGCCTCGATGTTTCTTTTGGGTGTTACATCAAGGATTCTTATCAACTAACTTGAATTTTCTCCCGGTTTTGTAGATGTCTGAATCTAACCATGGTCTTCCCGAATCTAAAGGAAAAAATATTCCTGCTCAAAGTCTGTTCCACTATGAAGGTGAAAGATCAATCCCTACCATGTGGACTAACTTGATTCCACTTCCTCCACCTCCTCCCGTTGTTCTCCCAAACCTACAAGTTCGAAGGCTTGAAAAGTTCAAGCTCACTCAAGCCCTTTTGGCAAGTAAACACGAAGATGGGAAACCTGTGTGTGCACACGTCTTATAGATGAAGTCACACATTGATAGGTTAAGCATGTTTGGTGTTGAGATTTCAAGTGAGTTGGCTGTTGACTGGGTTCTTCAGTCACTTCCTGAATCATATAGTGAGTTCGTTAGAGAGTACTATATGATGGATCACGACATGACCCTCATTGATCTCACCTATTTGCTTATAGTTGTTGAATCAGCAATGATTTGGCGTGCTGATCAAGCAAATTTGTCTGGTGAATCAAACTCCCAAACTTCAAGGGACATTGAAAATGATGACATTGGAGATCCAGAAAAGGTAAACTCTGAGATTGTTCCTTGTGTCATTCCAAAAGAGTCCATTTGCTTTTATTGCCAAGAGAAGGGGCATTGGAGACGAAGCTGCCCTATCTACCTGAGAGATCTAAGAAATGGGAGAGTCTAGTGTTATGACTCCTCCTTGGGTATAAAATCCATTATCTAACTCCATCAAGTTCCTATTCATTGATTCTTAATACATAATGTGATAAGATTACATTTGAATGTTTTGCAGGATGAGAGAAAAGAGAGGAAGCTTGATGGAAAAGCAAGATGAGTCTGATCACGAAGAAATGGATCACCGTCGCATGGATTCGAAGATCAGATTTTGAGCTTAGAAAGTTATGATAGATTTGTTAGGAATAAATACATAGTTTTTCAGTTGATTTTGCATTGTAAGGACAAGTTTTCCGCTGCTTTTATGAAAAAAATAAAATTTTTGGTTTGAATAATTTTATATATCCTTGCAATGAAGTCATTATGAAAAATTGATGTATTGTTATCAATAATGGATTTGATTCTTAATTATGTCATTTGTGGAAATGTCGAGAATTTGCCAAATGAGGAAAGATTCTCATCGCCCAAGCTTTAATTGGACAGAAACTTGGAGTCATGCAACTTGATTGCGTGATGAATGAGAAACTTCATATTTGGAAATTAGACTAATTCTTTGACAAAGTGTCAAGAGAAGGACTAGGAGATCAAGTACACTAGGTTGTACATTGATCAAGTCTACCACGAGAGTGATAAAGATATTCGTCATGATTTACTAAAGTTTAGTGAATATGGTTATGCTTATAAGATTAAATATAATTTTGAGTTGATTGAAAGAGTTTCAATCAATGGCAGAACGAATAAGAAGAATCAAGTAGGCAGAAAGATAAAAGTTTCTCTATTCTAAGAAGAATGGAGAGTAACTTTTATTGTGTTTTATGATAAGTCTTAATGATTAGGAACCATATCTCAATTGATCCTCTAAGTAAGTCTTAGTACATTTGCATGTCTAAGAAGAGGAATCGAGAATTGTGGAAATGGTTAAAATCAAGAAGTCAATCATACTTCGTTCCAACATCAAGTCTTAGAGTTATACTCCAAGATTGTGAATTGAGTGACAAATCTCAAGAAGGTTTATAACACTCATCAAATGTGGAATTTGGAAAAGTTTTCTTATTCTTGCACATTTAAAATTTGTAAGTTGTGATGTCTTGGATAAGACAAAGACCAACTAGGACAAATTTTGTGAAGTGTTTTGTCTTGATAAGAACCACACTAACTCTTGAATATTTGTTTTGTCGAGGAAAGTTTCCTGACAAGAGAATCATATATGTCAAGAGGTCAGTGGGAGTTTTAATGATCTTGAAAAAGGTTTCAAGAACTAATCAAGAATAAACCTTATCGATCATCACTAGCACACGACTTGAGGTTTATAGCCTATCGTGGATGACATACTCCTTTTCTATGCCATTCCAATTGAATTAATTATGCAAGTGAGTTCTATGAGTTCTCATGTGAATGCATAAAGACATAGCACCTTGATCAATGGAAAGTACATTGATAAGTAAGGATGAGTTGATAAACCACTTGGAAGACATGGTGGGCACTCGTGTTACCATGAGGCAAGAAATCGAGATTGAGAAAGTTCAGTCCATATGAGTTTGGATTTGTCACAAACTTTGGTTTTGACAAATTCACATGGATAGGAACTTATACATCACAAAATCTAAGTATCATAAGATTACCTCCTTCATGAAAATGACTGTGAGGAAATGCTTTCACTAAGAGAGATTTTAAGAAGATAGCAATTGTGGAAATTGTATTCTCAAATTCGATTATGGTTATGGCATCCCTTTCCATAGTTCGAATTATGAGATTTGACAATTAGTCTGAACATTTGGGACTTAGTGACATAAGTTCTGAATTTGTCTAGACACACATATGAGCTTTCTAAGGCAAAGGTGTATGATTTTAAGAAGCTTTGATAAAGGCTTATCAAAGCATTAGGTATTAGAAATATGAACTTAAGGAATTCAATAAGCATTGTTCTCTGGAAGTTTAATTGTTTTCTGAATACATGTCAAAGCTAGTGGGAGCATAAGTGTTATGTTGGTAAGAAAATAATCATCATGTTAGTGGGAGCATGATTATTATGGTAAAGTATTGCGAGTTAGCAATATTAATTATAGAAAACAAAGATTCACTTTGCAAAGTTGTAATGTTTGAAAAGTTGTTTTGCTATAATTAAGGGAGAGAATATTATACTTCATTTCAAAATTCTAAAGCTTAGATCGAGAAATGTTAATAAAGTTAGTCAAGGATATATAGTGCATTCTCAAATTCAATTATGATCACGACATCCCTCTTCATAGATCGAATTTTGGGAACAGGACACAAAATATTATGGCAGAAGGATGATAAAGTATCACTTCTTTATGTGAGACATTATGCATCATGTCCAATACGCTTCGGGTATAGGATCGATTGCATATGCTGTAATATTTTACCATTCTAAAATTTTCCAAATGCCTAGGGCATTAAGAGGGAAAAAGGAACTAGAATCGGTTTTGACTAAAATAATTAAACAACTATCAAAGGAAAATCTGAGGTTCACTGAGGATTTGTCGTTTGTGAGTAGTTAGAAGTATAGTACTGAATGGGCTATATTGACATTATTATGAATAGATAAGATTCTATTAAGAATAAGCTGTCATATGGCAAATATGGAAATGTCTCCATATTGGGAGTTGGATGTTGAGAGTCTGTGTCTAGATTAGAAACTTTTATGCAAGAAGGATATTCAAAGGAATGTACTTTGAATGTGAGACTTCACGTCTATGGAATTATCTTGTAACAATTTCCGATAGAGTACTTTGTAATTTCATTGGCCAAAGTCTTGGTGACTTTTGTGCTATGACTTTGCGAAAGGATCGTTGCATAAAATGTTAGAATCTAACATATTCTAGTAGTTGCAAGAACCTTGTGTTCTAACACTAATAATAGGGATTGGGAATTGTGAAATGAGCATCATTGGAAAGGTTTTTCAATTGATTTATTTCACAAAGTATGGACCATAGGAAACCAAAGTGTGCATGCTTGGAGCATGGGACAATTGTGGTTATAATTCAAGTAATAAGTTGATTTTCTGAAACTGTAAGCAATGAATAATGAGTAATCAATATGGTGTTTAAATAAAAGTGTTTTTATTTACGCTCAAAAGCTTTGGGGCCATATAGGATTAATATTATTATTGCATTTCACTTTGCATGTTTTGACTTCCCGAATAATAAGATTATTCAAACTCCACAGTCGCTCGTACTTTTGGAAGTAAGTAGTGAATCTAGACTGTCATGAACTGGGTTGTAGATTGTCTAAGGATAGACATGGCAATAGATTTGCTGCAACGTTCATGAGTACTCAGAAATTGAGATTTGAGTATTGGATAAACCCACGCTCAGAGTATTACTTCATGGAATTCATCACGAGTAATACTGAGACGATAATATCTATGATCTTGAAATAGAGATATATGAGTTGTAATTTGCAAGTCGGCTATACATTGGTGATATGAAAACGCATCAGTAACTTGGTGTTATAAAACATATTGTCATGTATGGTTTGATGAGTAAAAGATACAAGCATATGAGTCAATGTTTATTCGTTCCTTTTGCCCTAACGGGAAAATCGATATCTGTGGGCCCCTCGATGATTTGGTGTTGACTTATGCGCTGGGCCCAGCCAGGACTGAATTGATGTGTTCGATTAGAAGTCCTATATCATCACAAATCAGAAATCGGGAAACATAGATTCTGGACAAAGAGATTGATTGTATTCCATGTCTTATGTCTGGGGATATCTTGCAGACCGAAGGATTATATGATCACTTATCTTAGGACTCGTAACTGACTGGGTCAGAGTTCGACAGCAGCTTTTTGGAAGCTACAACTTGCTGGTCAAATTTAGAAGGCATACTAGCAATTATAGTTACAGACTTATCCAAGTGGGAGACTGTTGGATTAGGTGTCTAAGCCCATAACTATAATTGGTATGTACTTGAATTGATAGCAGCACAGTCCTTTTGGGTTGCCCTCAAACCTAGCAACCGGACAAGGAAATTATGAAAGGAGAGATATTAATTTATTATAAGATTAATAAATTAATATAAATGAATTTATTAATATTTTAAAAGATTAATATATTAATAAGAAATCATTTTTTTTAATTAATTGTTAGCCAGAAATTAATCAGAATTAATTTTGGGGTTAAAAGAATTAATTATAAAGTGTAGGGACTAATTTGCAATTATCTAATAGTTGAGTGGAAGGCTCCAGAACCTCCTTGGAAGGAGGTGGACGAAATCTATAGGGGAAACCCTAAGGATTTCGTCCAAGGGGGCTTGGATAAGGCCTTTGGCTTTGCTTAGGCCCTAAGCAAGGAGCATTAGGGTTTTTCCTAAACCCTAGATCCCTCAACTATATAAGGAGCCTCCTGGTTCACATTTTGGTCACTCTTTCTTTGGAAGAAACCCTTAGGGACGAAAATTGCATACTCCCTCTCTCTCCTTCTACTTTCCTTCTTGCTAGTTTGGGTGTGATTCCATTAGAGGCATTACACTTGTGGTGCTAAGCTTCCAAGAAGATCAAGATCAAGATCAAGGGAATTATCAATTGTTTACTATAACAATTGAAAGGTATGTAATTACTAAACCCTAGTTTGTTAATTTTGATATTAGCCTCTCTCCTCTAGGGTTCTTGTTTTGCAATTCAAAGTTGTATGTTCAATAGATAAAACATAGATCCAAAGTAGGTTGCATGTGAACTTAGGAATTGTTTTTCTAGTTTATTTGTTTTACCTAAAACCCATCAGGTACTTTGGGGGAACTCACTAAACTTTGGCTTACAATTTTTAGTTGTTGTTTCTGGTACTTCTGATGATCGCGGGAAGGTGAAGGTGTGACCGTACACATCCTCTGTTTATGGCTTTATGATTTTGGGATACTATGATATGGATAAAATATTTGGAAACAATGATTTTGTAAACATTTTATGACTATGGGTTATTTTTAAAAGTTTAAATTTGTTGTGATTTTGGGATGTTACAAGTTGGTATCAGAGCCTTGGTTTAAGTAAATTGTAGGAACACCCATGTGAATCCAATCTCAAACTAAGGAAATGAAAAGGTTTTAAAAATGATTTTCAATTTTTTTTCAAAATAATCAAGAGAGGATGTGATGTGTACGATTAGCCGAAGCCAGTAAGTAGACCCCCAATTACCACACTGTTATTTGATATTACGATATGTTAGAACATCATGCTAGTGATAGGCTAGGGATCTTCAGGAATCGCATGATAGAATTGCCTGATTTTATGATGCCTGATAGCCTAGGGTTTTCCTTATATGACATTGACATCATTACTATAGTTTCTTAGTGTATGCATCAAATTTGTACATAACTAAGATTTTATAGCCTGAGAATGTTTGATTTAGCCTTATTTTCTATTCCTTGTTTGGTTGTTGGAGTATGGTAGAATCAAGTATTCTACTGTTATTAAGATCTAGTGTTATGGATGATTAGCATACGCTAGTGCTGCAGGGTTGTTTGAAGTTTCATAGATGAGTTATGTGGGGTCAGCTGACCAATCGATGAATGTCTAGCCTTTCTCTAGGAAGTGAGAATAGGTTGTATGTGTATTTCCATGAGTGTTCTTAGGGTGGTTGTGATGATCCTCTGAGACAAATATAGGTAGGTTCAGAAGGCAGTATAAGCCCGTATTACTGGAAGCACAGATCCATACGCGTAGCAGGGAGGTCACAACCCCTAGGGTTTTGTTGGGAGTTGGTTCCAACGATTTGATATGCGTTCATCTGATATATCCCTGGTTTATTTTTAGTATGGTGGTTACGAGGCGATTTGAGTCGGGATTCGGACCAGGAGTCGTGACAGGTGGCTAGGATGGGTCGGGATTGACTGAGGATCAGGTTAGAGAGATCATTCGGGAAGAGGTTGTTTCTATTGTCCAGGAACAGATACCAGAGCTGTTTGTGTCTATCAAGACCACTATGATGGAGTTCTTTGACGACCGATATGCTAAACTTTCAGAGACTGTTGCTACTGCAGCCACCGCAACCATTGTTGTCGCGAGGATATGCGTTGGGAGATCCTTCCAGTATCGGGACTTCGATAATATGAAGCCCCGATATTTGAAGAAGTTTAGGATCCTATCATATCCATGAGGTGGTTGTCTAACGTTGAGGGATGTTTCTTTACGTGTTCTTGCCCAGCTAACCAGAAGGTCAAGTGCACTCTAAACCTTCTTTGGTCCAGAGCGAAGGATTAGTGGATGTTGGTTACTAGTTCATATACCCTAGAGCAGCAAGCTACAGTTTCATGGGAATAGTTCTCTAATGTGTTCCGCTTGAGATATGTTCCATTTGGTAGAGTGGGAGAGGCTAGCCCAAGAGTACTTGAATTTGAGGTAGGGGACTGAGTCGTTAACGGAGATCACCAAGATGTTTACAAAGAGAGTTATGTTTTGTCTTGAGTTTGCTGCTTCTAAGCAAGCTCAGATGACTCGGTACTTGAGCATGCTTAAGACGGACAGCCGCCAGTTTGTATCTACTCAGCGCTATGAACCAGTCCTTGATTTGCAGGAGGGCGCGAGGCAGCGTGAGATTGAGATGGAGCTCCAGACGAGGGAGTAGAGGCAGACTCCGGTGCAGTCGCAGCCTGCGTCGAAGTGGTTCAAGGTGATGTGTATTTAATGTGTTTATGTTTTTATCAAAGTTTTAATTTATAAAAGCTATTTCCTTCACTAGACTATTAAACACACTAGGCAGTGTACCTAATCATGCAATAGTATAGCAATGGTAAGAATGAGTGTCGAACGCAAGAAATGGTGTTTAAACTACTTTATTATACTATTAACTAATTACTAAATAATTAAGAAAAGAGGTTTTGTTTTCCTAGTTTTGCAAGACTAGATACTTAAATTATCAAACTAGCTATGAATTCACTTAATTAAGCTGTCACTAAACTAAAGCAAGTAAACAAGTATGAATTAACCAAGGGTAAGTAAGATACTTTCGTTTAGCTTCGGATTTAGTTGCTATTATGGTTGATTTATGGAAGTGCAATGGATTTAGTTTCTCTTGTTACCGATTCCTAAAATGACCAAATTAGTATTCACCAATTTAATCCTTTAGCAAACTAGCTTATTTATTAGGTGATCAGGCGGACAAACTTACAGGTTCACTAGTGTTCAGTTCGAATTGATTAGACTTATAATTAATTGACCAATTTGGTTTATTGATTCAATTTAATACGTGATTTGTTGTCATATATTAGCTCATATACTCTTTTACCCACTTTTCTACTTAACCCTAGGTTTTGTTCAAAACTCTTGTCCTACAATTTTACAAATCACAAGATCATAAGATTCAAATTTAACTAAGAGAGATGGTCATACTAACTTAATCAAATTCAACAATAAGTAGAGAAAAATAGTTATAAAAGTACTTGAGGTTCTTTAATAAGCTAAATCAACAAATAACAAAATCTCTAAATCCAAACCATAAAATCAACCCTAATTAGTTAACTCATCCTAAGCTAAACAAAAGTCATGAGTATTTATCTCATGATTTCAGCAAACAAAGTCACAAAAACGAAATTCATAGTAAAAGACATAGCTAAACCTAATGAAAAATCGAAGTGTAAGTTCAATTGCCTTAATGCTCCTTTTTCCAAGGTTGTGAACGAAATCCTTACTCCAAACCTAAATTCCAGTGTTTTGCCTCCAAAAGTATCAAATTCTCCAGAGCCAAAAATCCCAATTCGGTAGTTTGAGTGATCTATTTATACTTTTCCCGAAATCAAAGCACCACGTCGTGGTAGATCCACCATGCCGTGGTCATCGTGTTTATCCCGTATACTCCAAGTCTTCTAAGCTGATCGGGATTCTTCAAGTTGCCACACCGTGGTAAGACCACCACGACGTGTTGGGCATATTTTTCTTCATTTTAGGGCTTTGATCCAAACTTTCAAGTTCCAGCTTCCTTAATCCAACTTCTAGCTTCCTTTTTGCTCTAAGCATGTCTTTTGGTCCCTACAACATAATTCATAACAAATTAAGTATCTTTTGTTCTAATAAGGGGATAAAATTAATTAAAATATTAAGATATGTTATCAAATTATATGTATAGATATGCACTTATCACAAGGTCGCTGATGTTGGATCTGGAGATCAGAGGGGCCACACTTGTTGTAAGTGTGGCAAGGTGCATGAGGGTTCTTGTCGACTTGTTTCTGGATGCCAAAAATGTGGTAAGGAAGGCCACTCTGCGAGGGATTTTCACCAGCCGACACTGTGATCAGGTTGGCCATATCAAGGTCAACTGTCCATTGCTCATTCCCAAGCTGGCGCAAACCTTGACACCAACCACTTTGAGGATCATCGATGGGTGCCAGGGGAGGGAGGAGCCCCCGAGGGCTCGAGGCCGTACTTTTCAGCTCACCACCGAGAAGGCCAGAGCAACGTCAAACGTTGTAACATGTACGTTTCTATTTATTGTTATGTTAATTATTTTTATGGTATGTTTATGTTTATGCTTCTAATTGGTACATTCTTAGTGAACTCTTTGCCGACTCTTATGTTATTTAACTCGGGCGCGATTCAGTCATTTGTGTCTCGATCTTTTAGTAGGGATTTTGGTATGCCCCTTAGTGAGTTAGAGTGTTCACTGCGGGTTTCTATCGCCAATGAACATGGGGTTTTTGTATCCAAAGTGTATCGAGGTTGTGTATTGGAGATTTTTTGGGTGGTATATCTGATTGATTTGATCCCTATGCCCATGGGGGGGGGGGGGGGGGGGGAGGGGGTGATAATGGGGATGGATTGGCTGAGCAAGTTCGATGCTATGATTGATTGTGAGGGTCAGCGAGTGGTAGTTCGAACTCCAATTTGAGTTAATTAAGTGAAAAGAAGGGTGAAGTACTCCAATTTGCCCAACTTTCCAAACCATTACTCCTGTATTTGTTCTAATCCAACGATTGATATATAATAGAATCAACAGTTTTGGTTGGATTGACACTAAATCTTGGGACCCATGATTTCCTGGTCAAAGGTATATAATAGAATCTGCAGTCATGGGTCTCGAGATTTGATGTCAATCCAACCAAAACTGCAGACTCTATTATATACCAATCGTTCGAAAAATAACTGTTAGGAGTTTGAAGACCAGTAAATCATGGGTCCTGAGATTTGGTGTCAATCCGACCAAAACTGCAGATTCTATTGTATACCAATCGTTCGAATAGAACAAATACAAGGGTAATGGTTTGGAAAGTTGGGCATTGGAGCGCTTCACCGTTCTTTTCGCTTAATTAACTCAAAAGTCATGATCGTTTAGTAACCGTTTTATTTATTTTCTTTTGTTTCTATTTTGTACTTTCCATTCATAGTGGCTTGCTATTGTCTGGCCCCTTAATTATTTTTAATATTATTCGCCGTTTAAAAAAAACGACAATGTTTCAAGAGAAAAAAATTCTAAGCAAACCAATAGGATTTAATTTGCAGAAGAAAAAATAATTCTATATAATATTTAATATATGATAAAATAAAGAAAGAAATAGAATAATTTATTTTATCATTAATAAAGAACCACCATTTGTTTTATCGGCACTATTTCTCATTGTCGCGAAACGGTGACCTCCACATTGACACCTGTACATAATGTTCACCATAGCTTTCCACGACTACAAAAAGTCAAAAAACCAAAAGCAAAGTTGCTTAAAGGTTGGACCTATGTCTAATGGTGGGTATCATATTCAAACCTTGAAATGCTTTTTTCATCTTTTATAATTAAAAAGAAAGTGAATAATCTTTTATAATCTTTGTGCATACTACATACTCCCAAAAATCTTTGTATTGATAATGTATATCTAAATTATGAAATATGGTGCCACTAGTAAGTATGTTCTCTTTCGTTTAAGTTTTAACCATTATTATTTTCGGTTATCACTAAGAAGATACCAATAGAATAATTATATGAAAACTAATTCATACATAACAGTTTTTTTTATATGTAACGTAATTTTTTTTTTTCATATTATACAACCACTCTAAAACATTAATTATTATTTGTGGGAAAAAAAACCGTTCTTTATTATTATTATTACTAGTTTATAACCCGTGAGAACCACGGTTATAAAATTAATTAAAAATTTATATTAAAAATCAAAATTATTAATCAATTATTTTAAATAAATTATTATTAAAGAAATATTTTTTTAGTTATATAAAGGGAATTATAATCATTGATTTAAATAAATATGTGAAGTTATATCACCTTATAATCTATATTAATTTTATTTTATTTTTTAATCTAATGTTATTAATTTAATATAATTAAAGTGAGAAAATAAAATTTTGAAATTTAAAATGAGGAATCAATTATTAATTTAATGTAATTAGAGTTGAAATTTCAAATTTAAAATTTGAAATGAATAATTAATAGGTTGATAAGTGGCATGATAGGTGATATATAACATTAATGAAGACTCCTAATTGTATGACACTTGTCAATATGAGATTAAACTTATTCTTTTACTAGGCGAATGTCCGCGCGTTGCGCAATGGGATAATCATGTAGTTTAATATGGTTACATATGGTTTAATGTATTGTGAATAAGCCATACATAAAACTTGTATGCGATTAAACAACATGTATATTTTTTGATTTACAGATTTTTTTTATCATAATAAATAATGAAAATTTTTTACTATTAGTTTAAAATTTTAAATGTAAGTTTTATGTACACATTAGTATCTAATGTAATTAGTTGATGATTGATTAGATATGGATTCTCATATATGGTCGTCTATTTATGTTGAACCTTATAAAAATACATATTTAAGGACTTTTGTTAGTTTTACTGTTGAATAGAAAATGGTGCCGTATTTTAAGTAAATATAAAAAATATCATTCTCAATCTATTTTAAGATAGTGACATATTTTAAGTTAATATAAAAAATCACATTCTAGAACTAATGAAAAGAAAAAACGGAGCCAAAATTTTTAACTATAACAAAGTTGATTCCAATTAAAAAGTGTTCAATCGAAGATAATATCATTCAATAAACATCATAAGATATTACGTTATATTCAAATTACAAACATCATTTTTGTAAGAGTCATTCAAAATATATGAGATTATAGTGCCTAATACAACAATGTAATAACCAAATGACCCTAACATATTTTAAATTAAATATAATTATAATATATTATCTATGCAACTAAATTTCTGTACAACATATGAGATTCGTCTACTATATGGTATTCTTCTAATATATTATATTATAGTATTAACATTATATTTGGAAAACCACTTTGAGTTATATTGTAGTTTATAACATTAAATTTGTGATGAGCTGTATTTGACACACATTTGTGTATTTATATCTATATTATATATTTAAAACAAATCTGATATAAACATCCAACCTAAATATTCATCTTCAAGTTTACTTTCTTCGCCAGGTAAACAAACTTTTGTTATAAAGCCAAAAATGGAATAAAAGACACTTAATTTTATGATCATGATATATTGTATTTTGATTGGGGCTTGTACAAAACATGCATGAGCATATATTATTAATTTATCTCTTGTTTTGGGTAATTCGAATAAGATAGCTTCAAATCCAACGTATCAAACGGATTACCCATTTACTAAAGTCTAAAACCCAAAAACTCAAACATGTTCTAATACCATACAAATGCATGAGGTTTTAACAAATTATTATTTCATATGAATTACCATTGATTATGTGTGATTAATTATTAAGAAGATGAAAAGGTTTGGGGGTTTCAAATACATGATGTTTTAGCAAATTATTGTGGGGGGTTTCAAATGCATGACAATCAAGGAAAAATACAAGGTTTATAAGTATGTAAAATTAAAATAGAGATTATTATTATTATTATTGTTATTATTATTATTATTATACAACCACTCTAAAACATTAATTATTATTTGTGGGAAAAAAACCGTTATTTACAAATCAACTCCTTAATTCAAAAGTGAAAAAAAGAACGAGTTTATTGTCGACATAAGTAATGGGATAAATCAAAATATGGTTTTATGACGGTGGAACGTGACATAAGCTAAAAAATAAATAGAGTAAATTAGGTCCTTGTGGTTTGCCGGTTATAATATTTTTGGTCCAATTTTTAGGAAGTTAACACCATTTGGTCCTATGGAGGGTTTTGGTAAGATCACTCGTCCTCCCCTCTAATAGCCCTAATGGATGGGCTATTAAACATGTTAAAAAGATGAAAATGCCTTCTACGATTGTTTCCACCACCACCAACCCCACCCACCTGTCATCATCAGCCCCACCACCACTAATCACCATCAACACCACCACTATCACCAACATCACCAATCACCACCATCTCAAATCACCACCATCATCACCCTCACAACCACCATGCCACTGCCGCACCATCATTGTTGTTGTTGTCACATTCACAACCACATGACAAAACCACCATCCCACTACCACAACACCACAACCATCACCCACCTGCTAGCCCCATCATCATTCACCACCGGGACCAAAATTGTATTTTACTCTATAAGGTAATGTTATGTTATAATTGTATGTGAAATTTTCTTTTAGAACATAATTCTAAATTATGTCAAAATATTATGTCCATGGAGTAAATGGAGTAATAGAGTAATATTACAAGAGGAAGAAAAAAGGTCAACAGAAATGGAGGTCCTTTCTTGAGCAGTAAGAAGAGATTGTTTAATTGAACTCATCTATCAATGCGGGTATTACTAAACCTGATGTTGAAATCACAAATAATAATAATAATAATAATAATAATAATAATAATAATAATAACAATAATAATAATAACAACAATAATAATAAAATAATAAAATAATAAAATAAATCATGTCTTGGAATCAGTTCAATTGGGTGGTGGTGGTGGTTGTGATAGTCCGATGAAGAACAAGTACTGAGTTAGAAGAGGGGGGGGTATGATATTGTAGTGATTAAAACAACATGTGATAAAATTTTGAGTCAATCCTCTTGTAGACATTGGTCAAAAGGGTTTGTTCACTAAAGAAATAGAGGAAGTGCTTCTAAATAGTGAAATCCATATTGTTGTTCATTCCATGAAAGATGTTCCTACTACCTGATAAAACAATCTTACCTTGTAATCTTCCATGTGAAGATGTTCATGATGCATTCATTTCCCTGAATGCAAGTTCATTAGCAGATCTTCCATCTAGAAGTGTTGTTGGAACTGCATCTCTTCGAAGGAAGTCTCAACTACTTCACACGTGGTGAATGGGTTACCCTTCGAGATGTTCTTCATATTCCTACTATCTCAAAAGGTTTGGTTTCGGCTGACAAGTTTGACAAAGGTGGGTTCAAGATGGAGATTGAGAAAGGTAGGATTGTGATCACTAAGGGAAGAAGATATGTTGGAAGGGCGAACAACTATTCAGGAATGTGTCATATTTCCCTTAGTGATGAGGATAGTGCAAGTAGGTTAAGTGTTGAGAGTGGTGGTTCTAATGTTGAAAATGTGTCTTGTGTGGGTATGAATGATGTAATTGATGGAATGATTGCTAATGTGAATGAAGTAAACTTTTCTGGTTACTTTGTTTATTCAATTTCTTTATGACATAAATGTTTAGCACACACTAATGTTAAAAACAATGAAAAAAATGCAAACTAAAGGAATGTTAAAATGACTCAAAAGATTTTGAAAAATGTGAAACTTGTGTGAAATAAAAGTTTACAAAGAAACCATTTCCATTGGTTAAGAGAAATACATCATTACTTTTGTTGATTCATTTTGATATATGTGAATTAAATGGAATACTTACTCGAGGAGGAAAAAGGTATTTCATCACATTTTGTGATGACTCCAACCGATATCCATATGTTTATTTGCTGAGATCAAAAGATGAAGCTTTTGATGCATTTGAAAGGTATAAGGTTGAAGTCGAAAATCAACTTGAAAGACACATCAAAACTCTTCACTCGGACAGAGGCGGGGAATATTTCAACCAAGAGCTTGACACATTTTGTGAAGAAAATGAATCAAACATGAGAGAAATTCACCATATACCCCCCAACAGAATGGTTTGGCTGAAAGAAAGAACCGAACCCTTTGTGAGATGGTCAATTGTATGTTGAACCAATCGGGTCAACCAAACAATCTGCAGGGGGAAGCACTATTGACTGCTTTTTAGCTTCATAGTAGGATCACTAGTCGTGTGATGCCTAAAAGCACTTATGAGTTATTGAAAGGTAGAAACCCTAACCTAGACTATTTGAAGGTGTGGGGGTGTGTTGCTTATTATCGGACTCCTGATCCTAAGCAAGTGATGGGATTTCAAAATTTTAGCAGTAGTGTGTTGGGTTGACAGTTATCGGATCAGTGTTTTGTTCAACACTAGAAGGTTTCGATCAGAGCATTGGTTCCCACGAGGGTGGTAAGGAGTGATTTCGAGGACAAAATCTAATTTAAGTGGGGAAGAGTTGTAACACCCTGTTCCGAATGGTTTCCTAATATGGGGTGCCGAGTCGAAGACCGGGTATCATCGGATTTAGGGCCTTTGAGGAAAAGAGATTTAGACCCATTTGGGTGCGGGTAATGTAATTTGGATGATCCAGGAGTTCGGTTTGTGTTTTGGAGCCAAGGGGTATTTCGGTAAAGTGTCAGTTCGGGCTTTTATGGAAATTAGATTTTTTTTCGGAAAGTTTTATGACAAGTATCAATTGATAGAAGTGTAGAGCTTATCATTACCTCTTCACGGATATAAACATCGTAGGAAGTCGACTTATAACGAAGAAGTTATGGCCTTCAGAAGATAGTAGGGTTTAAGGCTAACCCTAGTATGCATGGCGTACTAGGGAAAATGATCGCGATGACTTGGAGGAGTACGCTAAGCGTAATGGGAGTACACTGGGCGTACTCCAGATTCATGAAAACCCTGATTTAAGGGCTTGGACCCTATTTAAGCTCTTTCATCACCAAACCCTAATACCTTCAACCTTCATCCCTTTTTAACCCTAAATTCGAACCCTAAGTGCATTTTGGTGGTCTTGAGCTTGAAAAGTGTTTTGTGGTGAAGAGGAAGAAGAGAAAAATTCGGAGGAGTGGCTTAAGCTTGTAGATCCAAGAGTATCTTCCCATTTACAAGCTTTCTAAGGTAAAAAGCTTATATCTTGATGATTATTTTGGTTGGATCTACTTTATGGTGTTTCTTTGGCATTTTGAGTCCCTTGAAGTAAAGGTGATCTTTTGATCTACTCCAGAAGTAGTGGATGTTAGATCTAAGCTCCAATAAGGTCCTCTGTTCATAAAAATGGAAACTTTATGGAAGATTTTGGTCCATGCAAGCATTAAGACCCTTATTAAGTTCCTTTTAAAGTGTTGATTCCCATTAAGGCATGTATGTGAGTAAATTTGGCAACTTTATTGGTTAAGACCTTGTATAGGGACCATATCTATGCAATTTTGTAGAACTCGCTAGTCGGTACTTGCTCGGCCGACTACCGAGTAGCGAGTACTCGGGGAGTACTCGGATTTGGTAATTCATGTATAAATATTTTTAGGGAAATTATATATATATATATATATATATATATATATATATATATATATGAAAATCATAAGTTGATTGAATTATATAACAAAATTAGATACATGTGAATACACAAAAACTAAAATACACATAATGCTCTCAACTCGTGAATACATACTGAAAATTTAAGATATATATATATATATATATATATATATATATATATATATATATATATATAATTACATGTGTGTTAAATAATAAATGATTAATTGTATTATACATATTAATCTTGAAATTCTTGATTTTCTTCTCTTTTTATAACAATTTTGACCCTTTGACCGAGTTTGACCAAGTTGGTCCGAGTTTGACTGATTTGGTTTGAGTATCGGCCTAGTTTGACCGATTTGGTATGAGTTTTATTGATTTTGACTGATTTACGAGTTATTTCACCAAGTTGGCTTAACTTGCCTCGGTAAGAGGCCGATTCCGAGTACTCTGCCAAGTTGGGCGAGTTTTACAACATTGGATCTATGTTTTGGACATCTTGGTTTAACCAATTAAGAGCTAAATGTGGGTTTTGGACTTCTGACGAGTATGTTGGACGTACGTGGAGGTATGCTCACCTTAGTGTTGGGTTATGCATTAGGCGGTTGTACGTTGTGCATCAAGGCCGAGTATGCGGGGCGTACATCTCGAGTATGCAGGGCGTACTCTCCAGTTCAACCATTTTGGGCCTTTTGAGTTTTGGTCTTGTTGGGCCTTTGGGCTTATGATTTGGCGATGGTTAGGCCGTGGGCTTTCTTTGTTTTGGCCCCATTAGGATTTTAGGCCCAAGCAGGAAGTTTGGGCTATAATGGGCTTTAGGTTGCCATTTTGGGCTTTTTACGCAATTGGGCTGGGACTTGGTTTTGGACCAAGTAAGAAAAGGGTAAAATGGTATTTTACTCTTTAGAAAGTTGGTTTATGGAGTGGGGCTCAGATTTTGGGTTTCAGGAAAAGTATTGATTTAGTTTTGTATTTATTAATACGAGGTTATCCGGTTTAGCGACCCGAGCAGTCATTTGATTATCAGCGGATTGAGGTGAGTCTCTTCACTATACCCATGGATCGAAGGCACCAATGCCGACCCACTAGATTCGGTTATGTTAGATGTCTCTATGACTCTTATATGGTATGTTGGGCTAGGCTCGTTGTATGATAGGCTAGGCCCATTTGTATGTTGGGCTATGCCCATGGAACGGGCAGGGTTGGACCCATTGAACATTATGTATGTGCTAACTGTCTTTGTAACTTTTGCATTGGTATGATCGGGCTAGGCCTAATGGTTTGGTAGGGATAGGCCCATTATGGTGGGCTGTGCTTAATATGCTTGTTGGGCCAAATGTGAGGGCTAGGCCCTATGGTATGTATGGTATGTGGTATTTTGGGGAACTAACAAAGCTTTGTGCTTACGGTTTTATGGTTATGGTTTCCGGTACTTCCAGTTCGAAAGGGAAGGGTCCGGCTTGATCGCAACGCATCCACCCATGTTTCCGCATTATGATGATTTTTGGGATTGTACGCTGTAACTATTTTATTATAAAGTAATTTTGAATATTAAGATAAAAAGATATTGAATGTTGACTTAAAGATAATTAATGTTTTGGTTGAATTAAAAATGAAAGTTTTACCTCTTAATTTTGGTTCGTTACACACATATATATGAAGTATCTAATTAATTAAATTCTTTACGTGCCTACGTGCAAAGACGTTATGTGTTATATGAAATGTTATATGATTTATACCGTATACATATTTTTATGAATATAATACATTGGGTAATGAAGGGTAATAAAAGATGCCATAATATGATGAAAAAAATAAGATGACTTAGTATGATGAAATATAAGATGTCCTAGTATGATGATAGATGTAGGAATGGTATTAACATACCAATGATGTAGAAATAGTATTAGCATGCCAATGATGTAGGAATGATACTTGTGTACCAATGATGTAGTCACTTAGCAGAGTACAAATGACGACCACCAGACTATTCATGACCATCCCGTGAAACGCAGACAGTGATTGACTTCGTGCCTATTTGATGTACACTAAAGATAGTGATGGACTTCATGCCTATTTGATGTACTCTAACGTACTAACATATATTACAGAGAAATCCCTGTAACAATACTGTCAACAACGATGATTAAGATGATCCTTAGGACATATCCTTAGGAATGAAAATAGAAAGAAAACCTACTGAAACGTATTATGAAGAAATCCCTATAACAATATTGTCACCAACAATGACTATGATGATCCTTAGGATAGATCCTTAAAGAAGAATAAATAAGAAAACGAGGATGGGTGATTGAGTTAATTGTTTAATATATATATATATATATATATATATTATTGGTTGAAAACCCTATGCACTCACCATGTTTCCCAACCTGATCCATTCAACTTCCATGTATTACAGGAAGCAGTACAATGATATTGGTTTTCGGACCTCATAAGAGATTCGAGGAAAATATAGGCTAGAGAGTAAAAGATGATGTAAGGCCGATGTTTATGCTTATGTTTTGTATCAGTTATAACATCTCAGACTTTTAAAATATAAAATCATCTGAAATGTCTCGATTTTGATATTATATCATGTCAAGGATATTTTGGGAACAAATCCACAATAACAAATGTTTTAAATAAGCATAAATAAAAAGTTTTATAGTGACTGTAAAAATGGGGATGTCACAATTTAATTATGACCTTGGACACTTATTCCAACAAATTCTCCCTTAGAAATTGTATGAAAGACCAAGATCTGACCCGTAACACTTGTATGTAAAAGATCATGATTTGGCCCCTATCAACAACGTCAACTTATAGTTGTTCTATTGTAATATTTTGTATATTAGGTAGTTATTATAGATAAATATAGAATAGATCAGATCCCGTATCTTTATTATAAGATCGTTTCTTAGTATAGATTAGATTTAATCCCGTCAATCAAGTGATATACATGTATAGATTAGTATATATATATATATATATATATATATATATATATGTATATATATATATATATATACAACATTAGGGTAAACCCTAATGTTGTGCTAATTGTCGTGGCCTAGTAGTTTTGTTCGTGGCTTTGTGTCGATTTTCTTTGTGACAAACCCGTCTTCTTTGTGAAGACAGAACCTCTTTTCTTGGTGAAAGGAACATTTGAAGAACTCTTGTGTCATTTACTTTCTGTTGATTATTCTATTCATACTTGAAGTGTATCCGATCAAATACAAACCTTCAAATGGCAAGGAATGACCATGATTTGGCCCATGGCAAGATGTGACTATAAAACTATGATTTGGCCATAAAATTCACTTGGGGTTGGAATAGACCCGTTATTTCATATATGATTGTTATGTGTGTTAAATGCATGTTGATAGGAGAGTTGAGAGGTCCACGTTAGAGTCTATAACTTTGTGAGGATACATTGTATATATGACATAATATGTGGTATATTGAGGAACTCACTAAGCTTTATGCTTATAGCTGTGGATAAAAAATGTTTTGCATGTTGTTTGTGAGAAGTGCTCGGTGTGCTTTTACACACACATCGAAGATAATGATTTCCGTTGTCATGTAATTCAACTCTGATAACACTATGGTTTCAAACAAATGAATGTCACTTATTGTTTTAAAGTTAAAGGTTTTAATCAGTTAACCTCTTTCCAAAATGAAAATCTATTTATAATTTTCGAGACGTTACAAATGATGGTTGCATGCCCATAGGCCCACCCAGGTGCGAGTCGTAAGTCTTCAGGCCTAGGGAGGAATGTTGGAAAGTGCGGGTTATAACGTGATCCTATCATTCCATTGGCTAGATGGTGTTGCGATGTACTATCATGACGCCAACATATATACGACTTTATTGGTTGGACCCAAAAGTTATGTGGTTGAGACTCTTAGGTAGTGGTTTGTTAGCCTTTCTGGTATAGTTTGAGTGTTTGAGCATTATGAAATGACTATTGAAGGCTCAATGACCGATAGGTTTTAGATCATGCATTTACTAGAATGTTGATTTGTTAGAAAGTCATGGTTATATATCTGAAGTTCTTTGTTGTGTCTTTGCAGTCACGGATACATGTTTGTTTTGAGAGTTGGTTATTAGGAGTTGGGTTAACAATGATGGAGTATTGGTCCTGGATAATCTTAAATGTTGGGTTTACATTAATTCCCTTTGTTGGTCTATCATATGGTTTCATGTCTCGGCCGGATTGGGAGATCAAAGGTGATGTGAGGTTTGAAAATATAAATAAAAGAATAAAAGAAGGTTTGAAACTCACTTTTCTAGGCGTTCATCTCTAGGCCAACCATGAAGCTTAAGCTAAATTCTCTTATATACTAATGTGATTAACCTCTAGCTATTTATGATCAAGATTATGCAAGTAGCTAAGTATAATCACTATTTATTTTCTGGATTTCTATTAATCAAAGCTAAAGAATTGAGATGTTTTTTTTGTTCAAACAGCCTCTTCCGATCATTATAGAAAGTAATATACATAGAAAAAATCTCCCATAAATGCAAATCAGATGAAAATATGAAATTGAATGAACAGTTTGAACATTGAAATATTGAATTAACCATATCAATTGCTAATGTATTATCAAATTAAATAAACAATTGATTAGAAAGAGTATCTGGTTCTTCGGTGGTTCGCCAGGGAAGAAAGGCTTCGTTGGTGTCATTGACTGGGGACCGGAGGTGGAGGCATAGTATCTCAAGAGAGTGAGCGATCAATTTTGTAGCTGATGTTGTCATTCGTCTAGTGATAAGTAACCAATTATGAGCTTTGATAGGTAAACAAGAAAAGTGAATGCGATCTATAGGGGCAAAATAGGAACATTCGACCTTAAATTTTGACTTTTGGGTCAATTTGGGTCATCAAATGAGTTTTACATTTTTAATCAGATTTTATATGTTTTCAGTTTTCGCATTTACGATTTATCAGTTACATACATCTTCTAGCAGCTTTTTAATTGTGCATACATTTTATTGAAAGAAATTAAAAAAAATATATGAATTTTAATTGGATTTTACCACGTCTATAATTTTGTATTCTATAACTTTTGTATTTGTTCTAGAAAACCAATTAAGGGTGTGAAACAAGGTGACCCCTTGTCCCCCTTTCTCTTTATAACATCTCTTTATAAAAGGGACGACTCAACCTTATATTTTTTTAAACTAAGGCTTAGGGCCCCCAATTCCAAAGGGACTCACATTCTTCAAACTTATATCCAATATTAATATATCTCAAATCTCAATTAGTCGATTACTAATTGTCCAAAAAGCCACATTACAAAGTGAGCAATCTTGATTCCTGAAGACGAAATGCATGCGACACATCAATGTGATCTTGAAAAATAAAGCGCCACATTTATCTTCTACTCTTCTATCTCGGCTCTCAATTGTTCAAATCATCAACGCCAAACAGTATGTGTTTCAATTCGTTTCCAGTTTTCCATTATCCAAAGGCCCCCACATTTTTGGTTCACTTAGAGCCCCCCAACTAGTTGAGCCACCCCGCTTTATTATTGTTATAAAGTCTTTAAATGCGGTCATGAGTAAAGCTTTTGATGTTGGTATTTTTCATGGGATTCAAACTCCCAACAATGGGCCTCGAAATCATATCTATTTTATGCCGATGATGTCATATTCATGGGTGATTGGAGTCGTGCAAACTTCCACAGCTTAGCAAGCATCCTAGGATGTTTCAACCTTGCTTTAGGGTTAAAAGTTAATTTTTCAAAAAGCAAAGTTTTTAGAGTGGGAATTGGTGAGGTCGAAATCGCTTCTATGGCTAACATTTTGCATTGCAATCGTCCTCTTTCTCGTTCACTTATTTGGGTCTTCCCGTTGGTGCAAATATGTGTCTCATAAAGAATTGGAAATCGGTTCTCGATAAATTCCAAGCAAGATTATCTTAATGGAAAGCTAAAACATTATCCTATGGTGGAAGAATTACTCTCATTAGATCTGTGCTTTGTAGTCTTCCGTTGTATTACTTTTTTCTCTACAAAGCTCCTTTAGCGTTTATTGATGCCTTGGAAAGAATCAGGCGCAAATTTCTTTGGGGGTGGCAATAATTCAAATTCGAAAATTTGTTGGATTGCATGGGATAAAGTGATTTCTCCCAAGTCTCTTGGTGGATTAGGAATTATGAGCCTGAGAATTTCGAATCTTGTTTTGATTTTGAAATGGCTTTGGAGATTAAAAACCGAACCTTCGGCATTGTGGACAAAAACTATTCTTTCCATTCATCAAAGCAATAGATACTGGAAGTTCTTCCCTATCGAGTTGTTGGTGGCAGGGGCATGGAAAATATTACAAGTTTGATTTCTGATTTCACAAATTTTGGTGTCAACATTGTTGGTTTTTTCAAACTTTCGGTGGGATGTGGTAACCGTACAAATTTTTGGCATGATTGTTGGCAAATTTGCAGGGAGAGAAATGATCGATGCTTTAACAATAGGTTCTCATCTACTGATCGGATGATTGCAGAGATAAAGGAGAACTATTATATTTGGATTTCTTCTACGAGTAATCAAGCTGCAGTGGATTGGAATGCCCGAGTGCATTCTCCCATTCCATCTGGGTGATTCTTTTGTTTCGTCTCTTGTAATGTTATTTTCATGCACTTGTTTCTAGCTTCTTGATAGATTTTTTTTTCTAATAAAAATCTTTTTCCGTTCAAAAACAAAATGAAACTAGAAGATGAATATTTAAAGAAAAATGTGAATTCCAAATAAACAAGTAGAGTCAAACACATTCAGAAACAACATTAAGTCAATAATTGGAAAAATAAAAAATAAAAAATGCTCTAATTTTACACAAGAATAGGGTAAATATTATAATAAGAGACCTACACTCAAACTCTGAATAGGTGTTATATTTATGCAAAGGCACTAAGCATCATTGCTACTTTTCCATGGCTTGAGCACACCAACAACTACTAGAACAATTATAATGAGTAAAATCAAACTAGCAAGGATTTAAACCGATAAAAAATTCTCGTCAATTTCTTTTTATCTCTGTTGTAAAAAACCCGACTAGGTCCCGATTAATCCCTAGGCGCTACTCGACCGATTAGAGGGTGCCTAGCGATTAATCCTTGCATACATAATGAGTGAAATATTATAAAACGATGAAATTTTAACATTTTGAAGAAGTTTTATTTCAATGGAAACTATTTGAGGCATGATTAGTGTTGTATTAATCATAGTAATATATTTTGTTATCATTTAGTGGTATTTACGAACTTTGATATGATATTAGTTGAGGCATGATTAGTGTTGTATTAATCACAGTAACCTATTTTGTTATCATTTAGTGGTATTTACGAACTTCGATATGATATTAGTCATATTTAATTTTTTTAAAATTCAATAAATTAGCAATTAATGGTCTCCGATTAATCCCCCGATAATCTCCGCCTAGCCGATTTATCCCTTGACCCTAGTCCACCGACTAGCTAATGTCAACGTTTTTTACAACCTTGCTTTTTATTAACAAAATACCGAAAATACCCATTTGATCTTTTGGTATTATAAAGGTAACGAATCCAATCAATTCAGTTGCAATTGATTCGATAACCACAGTACGCATTGAAACTACAAATGCTATCACATAAAAAAGACACATTCTTGTAAGAAGCCATAAAAGGACCAACGTAGTGGTACCCTTGGAACTTATTATTGCACCAGACCCAAAAGACTTCTAACCAAATCCGAACCCCCACATGTCTAGCATAAAATCGAATATCCAGACTAACCAGAGATCTGTTGCATATGACAAAATTCAAAAAAAGACTGAAATAACCTTTTTCCAAATTATTACACCACGACTTCAAAGTTCAAATTCCTTTCTAAACATTTCCTCTTATAAAAAAAAGACCAAGTTGCCCTTTATTTGAAATTTTGAAACTGTTGATCTTCCTTCTGAACTTAGTAACACCTTTATACCAAAGAATGAAAGAAACATAATCCAGGATTCTTCAATCTACTATGTCTCATCAGATTATTGAACCACTTCTCCTCCTTCTGATAACCTTAGAACCACATAAGCAGACCCAAAGAAAGTCCATATCCAATCTTTATCATACTTCAAGTTACAACTTTTAGTATTAACCAAAAAAAAGACCAATATATGTAAAAAAGAATTCTCCAAGTCCAAAACAAATTCACGAGAACATCACAGTGTAAACAAATTCTTGATTCAAACGAGTCATGATGAAATTGACAATATTTGCGAATTCAGGCACCTGAATGGTGAAGCGTATAAAATATGTGGAAGATGGTGGTTTTTCTATGCTGGGTTTAGCCGGAGAGCTAGGGTGTCGATTTGAAGTAGCCGTACTTGATTTAAAATAGCTGTATTTGAATCTAACGATGAGTCGTATTAAACAACCTCAACACTTATTTGATTAAGATTTAAGTTGTATTAGATTTCAATTTCACTTTTTCTAGTACGGGATACGTACTAACCGTTTTAGATTAGTCTTTTCTAGTATTCGGTGTTCAGACACATACAACGTTATTGACGTACATGTCATTTTCTTGGACATTAGGTTCTTTGATTTGTCATCCCGGGGAATTGACTTTTAATTTTAAGCTATCCAAGTCACCCACTTGATGAGAATAGACGGTTATATATTAAACTTGGAATATATCAACTTCAAAAATTAAAGTATACTTCCATTCTGAGTGTGGTCCTAACGGTTTATTGTGTAGTTTTCAACAAGTTTGGTTTAAAAATTTTGATGTCTGGAAGTACTTGCCTTGGGTTTAAGGTGAATGAAAAGGTTTATGCTTTTCTTGTTGGTTTGGATTTAACTCTTTATTACATCGTTGATTCAATTTTTTTGATGATCGACCAATATTAAACATATATAGTCTTTGCTAAAGTCATATATGACGAAAGAAAGTCACCAAATTGCTAGTCGAGCAATTAAATTAGGGTTTGCTCGAAGATAATGTGACAATTCATAAACTTTATGAAGTTTTGGGTGGCAATGGCTTCCATTGGGACGAATACTTCCATTTTTTATATTCCTCTAGGGAGAAAGTAAAATAACAACTGGGTGAATACATTCTTCCGGCCATTATTCCGCCACAACAAGGATGATACGACAGAATTATACTTTGTAAACATTTAGTGCATAGCTCCTTGGATAAATCAGAAGTACACTGCATAGCCCCATATATAGTTGAATTATTAGGCGGAAAAGTTATCGTCCCAAATGCATCTTTTTTATTGGTACCTCCGGCTGCTTCCCCCTGTAACCTCGTCATCAAATCAATCACACCTTTGTCAAACTGAACCTTATTAAAAATAGTTCCTAAACCTGGTGAAAGGATCCAAATCCAATCATCTTTGACTCCAATTATTTTTCGATCTGAGTAACGTATCATACAATCTGAACCCCACATCACACCTTCCTTTTGATTTGGGCATTTGGCTTGAAGTGAAGTAGTCAACCTCGTTATACAGTCATTACAGTTTCCACCCCATTTGATAGCAACACCAGAGCAAAGGGCGACAGCATAGGCTGCTTCCTTCACGCCATTGGATGAACTGAAAGATCCGCCACTATATTTTTTCACCTTGCCGACGGCATCCAATGCGGCTTTGAGGTTTCTGCTATAATCAGAACTTGGTGTGTAGTTGCCTGTGTTTCTGCATCTGAAGACAGGCTCTTCAGGGAATTGAGCTGTGGTGAGATTTACAGCGTTGATAATTGCTTGTAGAAGAAACGCTATTGAAATTATGGATTTCATTTTTCGTTTGTTGATGAAGATAGTAAATTAATGTGTGGTGGAGGTTATTGTTCTTATACCCCAAATTACCAAAATCAATCGTTGTCAAACGTTAGGCATCTTCAAGTAGATTACATATAATTAATATATTTCTTTGGTTCTTGTAAATGGTTAGGTACCTCAAAATAAAGTTTAACTTGTATACGGATTTAATTCTTTAACCAAAGGTGATGGGAGTAGGAGGTTTTTTTTATTTATTCTTTTTTAAAAAAAAAAAAAAATCTTAAAATAGCTTGATTTTATTATTGTCCTACTCCTAGATATCTCAAAACTATTGAAAAATACGTCTTATAGCAAATTACATCGCTAATTGATATTTTTGTCCCTGATTTCCTTTTTCTCTCGTTAATCCATTTTCCCTCTCTTTTATGATATCCCCATAATTCTCTACAACGAAATATTTCTTCTCTTTACTTTCTCCCTCAACAATCTCTTATGTTTCCTCCCAACTCTAACAAACTACTGAAGCTATACAGGATGAAGAAGAAAGCGGGGATCAAGGAGAATGTGTAGTTCTTCATACAAAAAATATTTTGTAGTTCTATTTTAAACAAACAAGATGCAATTTGGATCGAATTCAAATATCAATGTCTTCTACTGATCAGTTGAAAACATATGAGAGAGAGAGAGAGAGAGAGAGAGAGAGAGAGAGAGAGAGAGAGAGAGAGAGAGAGAGAGAGAGAGAGAGAGAGTTTGGCAATGTGACATTCATAGATTTAAAGACTTTGAAAACAAAGTAGACGAAGCAAAAGGAACATGAATGAAGCTCGCAAATCAGTTGTGTAATGAAAATGAAGTTAAATTGATTTCATGGTATTTATAAGAGATAATGAATCATTTCATTGTTAACTGAATCATTATTTTAATTTGAATCCATTAGTTGTATTACGTCGAACCACTTTTTGTATTACTTTGCAGGTGTTACAATGAACATCGCAATCATAGAATCAGCTTACGGTAAAAAGAGAAGAAGAAATCGGAAGAACAAGAATGAACCATCAAAAACTGTTGCATTTGGGATTTGAAAGGATATATGTAAATAGTTTCACACTTAAATGAATCATTAGTTTACTAATTAGGTATTTGATGATAAAATTTTCATGAAATACAATGGAATGAAAACGTGTTGCTAAAATAGTGAATAAAAATATCGCTAAATTCGTTGCAACTTTGTCAAAGATTACTCGTTTTGTTTTTAAATTCATTCAAATCACACCATACTAATATCAAAATAGTCAAAATAGTATCATAATAAAATGTTATCAGAGTACAAATTCCCAAAATCTCTAAATACAGAAACATGATGTGGTGCGATCAGGTCGGACCCTTACCCTTCGAATTGGAAGTACCTTAAACATGAACTGAAAACTGTAAGCACAAAGTTTAACGAGTTCACCCAAAATACCATATACTAAACAAACATACTGCCAAGCATATATGGGTGCTTGCCTACTCCTTCGGTCTATTTCAATCGGATACTATCAAGCATACATGGGTGCTTGTAATCCCCTTCGGTCTATTTCAATAAGATACTGTCAAACATATATGGGTGCTTGCAGTCCCCTTCGGTCTATTTCAATTGGATTCCGCGTCTATTTAACCCCTACTACTACCACACAATGTCATAACAAGGATCACAGAGTCATCTCCTACATCGTATTTACCTCTCATCTCTTTACATCACATTTTCTTATGTATTTGTTCCTAAGGACTTTTCCTAAGGATCATCGCCTACATCGCATAGACAATACTGATTCGGGGGTTACTCCATCAATACGTGTCTAATAAGGGTTAGAGTATCATCGCATGAATACGTAGTTACAACATCGCCTAAACTCGTAATTCATCACCTACAGGTTATGAGCCTGATGGTGTTTCCACATGATTGTCAAGAATAGTCTATGGTTGTCATCTATACTATGGTAGATGACTACATCGCTACATCCCCAATCAAGGTTATGGTATCTCCCCTCATCTCACTTCACCTATTTATCATCACCTATCTATCATCACCTAATTATTATCACCTTTCTATCATCATCTATCTCTCATCACTCATCACTACCCAATATATATTTATAAGTATAAAAATACGTATTCAGTTTAAATCACGTAAAGATGTATAAATCGTTCATCTAGAATAGATATTAGGAACACAGATAATATGTACACATAACACGTAAGTTATATTAAATACTTCATATTTATGCGTAAGATTAAAGTAACTATGCACTCACCTTACTAGCGTGATTTGATAGAATCTAACTAGAAACGGTCAGCTGTTCGTGATCGTTGGGCTTGGGATAAGAAACGCCTTCCGCAAACTAGAAAGAGAAAGGAAATTTGGTGTAAGGAATGAAAGGGTCGGATTTGCTATTTATAGGATGTCTAGGGCATTCTCACGTCATGAGAAATCAATGATCACGTTGTGAGGCCTGGCTGCATCATCTCGTAGCTTTGCCATCTCCGTTTCTAGCTTCAGAAGGTGTTCGTTTGACTTCTCATGTCATGAGAATACATGCTCACGTTGCGAACCCTAAACTCATCACTCTGTAGACTTGCCATCTGCATTCTACCCTTGAAAAGTGTCCGTTTGACACCTCACGTCGTGAGAATACATGCTCACGTCGTGAGCCCTGACAGATTAGGGTTTCTGCCACGTGTCATGCTCTTAGATAGCTACATCTTCGAAATATCATAACTTTTGAATACGAGCTCCGTTTTTGACGTTCTTTATATCGACGCGTAGGTGGATACATACTCTACAAATTTCGTTTAGGTCACTAAGGAAAAAAAATACTTTATCGTAAACTTGCTTTTCACGATTCCCGGTGTCGTGCCGGTTTTGTCACGAAACTTCGACAGGTCATAACTTCTTCATTATAATTCAGATTTCAACGTTCTTTATATGTACGGAACCCTTGTGACATATACTATAACTTGGTTAAGATTATTTATTATAAACAATCTTCCATCAAAAATTCACTTTGATGCTTATTGTCTCTAAATTGACTAGCCCGAATCTGCGGGTGTTACAATATGGGCCAAAGAGCTCCTAAAATGGCCTAAAGCCCAAAAATGCCTTGCTACAACATAAAGGTCTGAGGCCCAAATCTAGACAAGGCAAAGCGCCTAACAAAAATCAAGCCAAAATCACCTAAGCCTACTAGTTGCGTACGTGTGACATACTTGGCTTGTACAACCAACGTATACTGGTGATGATTCGGAGCCGGGACATTGGCCCAGTACGCACAACGTACACTGGAGTACGTATGGCGTACTGGTCAACCAACCCAAAAATGCTTCCATGACTTAATCCATTAAGCCTAACATCCAAAAATTAGATCCAAGTTCATAATAACGTCTAAAGCCATAAAGTTTAAGCCCTCTAACTCACTTAGGAGGTCACAAACACATGCATGGTTGAGTCTCAACCTCCAAGGTACGATTTTTATGACTCCAAACACTTCCAACAGTCTGAAAAAGATACCTCAAATGTCCTGGAGTAGCTCATACTCCAAGAAACCATGTTATGGGACCAAAAGATGCTACAATCTGTCCTAAACATAGATCTAAGCGTAGAATGATCAAGGCTCAGTCTTTATACCTTCAATAGGATAGAAACGGTGCACAAACTCTTGATCCACAAACTCATTCTTCTCCTTTTCTTTTCCCCAAACTTCCTTCTTTTTCTAAACCTCCAAAGAACACATAAACACCCAAGGTAAGCTTAGAAATGCACTCAAGAAGGATAGGGTTTGAGATTGGCACTAAAAGGGCAGTAGAGGCTGAAAGGGTAATGGACTTGGGGGACTTAAGGTCTTTAAATAGGGTATAAACTCTAAAATTTAAGGTTTGCCTGTTGCTTAAGTACACCTAGCGTACGCATGGGTACGCCCAACGTATGCCAGGATCACCCCAATGACACACATGCAAGGAGTATGATGTGCGTACCAAATGTACACCCAATATACTCAGACTTCATACCTGGCGATAGGGGCGCTACAATTCTTCTCCACTTGAATTAGACTTCTTCCTTGAAGTGTGCTACCAGAAATAACTCTGGGTAATGCTCCCTCATCTCGTCCTCCGGATCCTATGTAACATCCATAAGAATTTAAACTTTTTCAAACCAACCAAAAATCATAATTGTTTACATTGTAGTTTTCAAAACATGTTTAACATCAGAGTGTTCCCAAAATCACAAAACACAACTTGAGGAGGTGCACGATCAAGCCTTTTCCTTCCCACGATAATCTGAGGTACCTGAAACATAACCCAAGACTATAAGCCCAAAGCTTAGTGATTTCCCCCACAATACCCACAAACAAATAGCACAAATATAATAACAACATGGAAGGGGTCCATAACTAACATACTAGATTACCCCTGAGCCCACAACATAAGTATGGCTTGCCCTTAGCCCACAACTTATGTCTGGCTTGCTCCCTGACCTGATCAGTCCTCGGACTGAATACCACTAAGCCCTCAGTACGAGTCTGGCATGACTTTCCCGACCCTCAGCTCGTATCTGGAATGCTCATGAGCCCTTAATATGAGTCTGGCATGCCATCCCCGACCCTCAGCTCATATCTCGAATGCTCTAGGGTTTGTTGTCTACAACACTAAGCAGTAGAACCTCAACCCAACCCACACAATATGTCGACATATAACAGATAATATCATATATAGATAAACAGACACTATCACAAGTAGTACTACAGATCTACCAAATTATCATATCAAGACTAGCATGTATATCTATTCCATACTCAACATATCAATAATATCTAGTTATCAAACCAAATGGCCGACATTGGTGCCTTCAACCCGAAAGTATAGTAAGGAAAACTCACCTCACAAGCTGAATAGAACTAATAAGGCCCGACTCCGAATCTCAGCTCTCTACTCAAAGCCTACATCCACCAAGTGACTAATTCCATCAACATCCCAATAATACCAAAAATACCCTCAAAAGTCAAACTTGGTCAAACATGGTCAATCTTGGTTAAACATGGTTAAAATTGGTCAAATTCAAAATGAACCGGTCAAATTCCATAAACCCAGTTAGTCAACCCAGTCGAGTCAACCTAATCGAGTTAACTCAAGGCTTACCCATGTGAGTACGCAGGTTGTACTACAGAGGTACGTCGAGTGTATAAGGAACCTCGCATTGAACTTATGGGGTGGCTGACCGAGTACGTGGGGCGTACTCCTACCTACGCTGGGCGTAACTTCGCAGTCCTTAAATCTTCATTAAGTGCTTAATGGCTTAGCCACTTAAGCCTATATTTAAATCCACAATCCAAATGTACTCTAAAGTCAATAAGTCTCCAACTTTATGACTTTGCACGTCTATAAAGTCCTTAATTCAAGGTCTGAATCTATTAAGGCCTTCTACTAGAAACATGGAGCTAAAATAGCTAAAGGAACCTCATTTTATGGTTGGGGACCCTTCCTAGGGCCTGAAAGGTCAACCCAAATCGTTCAAAACCAAACATGCATAGAAATGGGACTTTTAGGATAAGAAGAAACACAAAAATCTACCAAAATGAGATCCAAGCAAATAAAGCATGAAGGTGAAGATTTTTTTTTTTTTTTTTTTTACCTTTTAGAGCTTCCCAAGAAGGTGATGATCCAAGATCCACAAGATTACTTTAACTTCTAAGATCCTTGATGCAACTCCTTTTTCCTTAAGCATACAAAGGACACACTTTAGCTCAAAATACACTCTTATGGGGTTAGGGTTTTCCAAAAACGACTCAAGGGCTTAGAGGTTGAATAGATGGCGATAAATGGTCCATAAAGATGCTTAAATACACTACAAACCCTAAAAATTAGGGTTTTCCTTTGGACATGAGTACCCCCAGTGTACATATATGTACGCCCAGCGTACCTACATGTACGATTAGTGCACCCACATGTACGCTTAGCGTACACCTCCTACCCTAAAATTACAATCTTGCCCTTAGGTCTCCCCAAGGCTACTTCCTTTCAATCCATGGACCAGAATGGCATAAATTAAAACCAAAGGAGGGATTTGAAAATACCTGAAAGCCAGGGTGTTACAACTCTCCCCCACTTGAACTAGACTTCATCCTCTAAGTATGCTGCAGAGAACAAATCTGGATAATTCTCCCGCATCTCAACCTCCGGCTCCCAAGTCCACTTGGAGCCCCCCCCCCCCCCCCCCCGATGCTGCCATCATACCTTTAACAAAGGTACTTCCTTGATACGAAAAATCTTTACTTTCCTCTCCAGAATAGCTACTGGTCTCTCAACATAGTTCAGACACCCATCAACCTGAATATCATCCAAGGAAACCAATGTATCCTCATCCAATACGCACTTTTGTAGTTGCGAAACATGGAAATTTCCATGAATCTGATTGAGCTCCTCAGGAAGATCCAATCTATAAGCGACCTTGCCAACCCTGGTAATAATCTAGAATAGCCCAATATATCAGGGACCCAATTTCCCCCTCCTCCTAAAGCAAGCCACACCTTTCCAAGGTGAGACCTTCCGTAACACCATGTCGCTGACCTGAAACTCCAACTCGGATCTGCGCCAGTCAGCATAGCTCTTCTGCCGACTCTGAGTAGTCTGCAATCTCTGCCTGATATGTTGAATCATCGCTGTAGTCTAAAGGACCACCTTGGTCTATCCCATAACCTTGTGACTAATCTCACTCCAGCAAACCGGTGTACGACATCTCCACCCATATAAGAGCTCAAAAGGAGGAGCACCAATGCTGAAGTGAAAACTGTTGTTGTAGGTGAACTCCTCAAGAGGTAGGTAGGTGTCTTAGCTCCCACCGAAATCAATAACACATGCCCGCAACATATTCTCAAGGTTCTGTCTTGTCTACTCACTCTGGCCGTTGGTCAGCGGATGATAAGATGTACTGAAGTGCAACCTCATGCCCAGTTCTTGATGGAGCTTCTGCCAAAATCGAGAGGTTAACCGAACATCACAGTCTGAAACAATGGAGACCGCAACCCTATGGCAAGCAATGATCTCGTGAATATACAAATCGACCAACTTCTCGGCCAAAGAACTCTCCCGAATTGCTAGGAAGTGGGCAGTCTTGGTCAATTGATCCACGATGACCCAAATAACACTGAAACCCTTTGCCGTCTTTGACAAATTAGTGATGAAATCCATTGAAATCTTCTCCCATTTCCTCATAGGAACCTCCAGAGGCTGCAACTTGCCATGCGGCCTCTGATGCTTGGCCTTGACCATCCTGCAGGTCAAGTACCTCTCCACATACTAGGCTTTCTCTTTGTTCATACATGAACACCAATAACACAATCTCAGAACACGATACATCTTGGTGGCCCTCTGATGGATAGAAAAACAAGACTTATGATCCTCCTCCAACACAATATTTCTGACCCCACCAGACATAGGAACCCATATCCGACCACAACAGGTCAACAATCCACGACTATCCAGAACAAATCTGGCGATATCTCCCTTGATCCTCTCTATCTTCTAGTTCTCTTCCTGAACACCCTTGACCCGAGCCTCCCTAATCAATCCTAAAAGCGAAGAATCCACTGATATCCTCATACACGATACCCCATATGAAGACCCAGACTAGTTGTAGCTCAAAGCATCTGCCACCACGTTTGCTTTACATAGATGGTAAAGTATCTCGTGTTCATAATCCTTAACTACGTCCAGCCACCTATGCTACCTCATGTTCAGGTTCGGCTGATCCATAATATGCCTCAAACTCTTGTGATCCGTGTAGATGGTACAGTGGACCCCATAAAGATAATGCCTCCAAATCTTAATGGCAAAAACCACTGTCCCCAACTCCAGATCATGCGTGGGATACCTCGTCTCGTGCGGCTTCAGTTGATGTGAAGCATAAGCGATCATCTGTCCTCTTTACATAAGGAACGCCCCAAAATTAGTGATGGATGCATTATAGAATACCACAAAATCCTAAATTCCATCTAGGAGGGTCAAGATCGGGGACTCACATAATCTATTCCGAAGGGTCTCAAATGTTGACTGCTGCTCAGGGCCCTACCGGAAAAGCCACCCCCTTGATCGCCAGACGAGTAAGGGGTACTGCAATCTTGGAGAAATCATGAATCAATCTTCGATAGTACCCTGCCAAACCTAAGAAACTCCTGATATCCGAGGGAGATTTCGGAACCTTCCACTACATCACAACCTCGATCTTGGACGGATCGACCAATATCCTGTCTTGGTTAACGAGGTGTCCAAGGAACTAAACCTATCATAACCAAAAAAACACTTCAAGAACTTAGAATAAAGTCGTTCTCGCCTCAAAACCCCCAGAAGCTCACGAAGACGCTCCTCATGCCGCTCTCTGGTTTTGGAATATATCAAGATATCATTAATAAATATAATAATCGAACGACCGAGCATCGACCTGCATACCGATTCGTCAAATCCATAAATACCACAGGTGTATTGTTGAGCGCAAATGGCATCACAACAAACTCATAATGCCCATAAAGAGTCCGGAACGCGGTCTTATCTACGCCTTTCTCTCTCACCCTGACCTGATAGTACCCGGACCTCAGATCTATCTTAGAGAACCAAGATACACCCTATAACTGATCAAAGCGATCACAATCTATGGAAGGGGATAACAAGTCTTCACCATTAGCTTGTTCAACTCTTAGTAATCAATACACATCCAGTGTGAACCATCCTTCTTCTTGATGAATAAAATCGATGCTCCCCACAGAGAACTACTTGGTCTGAAGAACTGCTTGCCTAGCAGCTCCTACAGCTGAGATGACTACTCCTGCATCTCAGGCAATGCCAAGCAATATGGTGCCTTGGAAATCAGGATTGCAACTAGCACGAGTTCAATCCGGAACTCGACTTGCCTCTTAGGAGGAACACCGGGTAACTCCTCCGTGAAAACATTAGAAAACTCCCTGACAACTGAGACCTTTAACATTAAAACCTGATCCCTAACACGCATATCCACAACATAATCCAAATAACTTGCACACCCATATTGAATATACTATCTAGCTCTGGCTACCGAACAAAACCCTGAAACCATCATGTTGCCCTCTCTAGAGATAACCAATTCTCCTCCACTTGGGGTTTGAACTACCATGTTTTGGCCCTCACAATCAATCATAACACCGAAACGGATGAGCCAATCCATAACTAAAATCATACAGACATCCCTTATGGGGATAAGGATCAAATCGATTGGATAAGGCATCCCGAAGATCTATAGAACGTAACCCTGATATACTGATGATGTATAAACCCCATGCTCATTGGCGATAGAAACTCGAATGGATACCCTAACTCCCCAACGGACATATCAAACTCTCTGCTGAATGATTAAGACACAAAAGACCGACTCGCACCCGAGTCAAACAACACTAGAGTAGGCAAAGAGTTCAGTAGAAACGTACCTAACAGAGGCATACAATTAAGCATAACATAAAACATAATAAACATAATGATGGATAGAAACATACCGGTCACAACATCTAGAGCTGCTCTGGCCTCCTTGTAGTAAGTTGGAAAGCGCGACCTCGAGCCCTTGGGGGCTCCGCCATGCCCAATTCCCATCAGTGATCCTAAAATTAGTGAGCGATGGAGCTTGCACCGGCCTAGTAGCAAGCGATTTGCAGTTGGCTTTCAGATGGCCAACCTAGTCGTAATGATAACAAATCTTGGAACCGAGTCTTGGGGCCTGCTGGCGGCAATGCCTCACCATATGGCCCTTCTGGCCACATTTGTGGCTCCCAGAAGATGATTGGCAAGCACTCTCATGCACCTTGCCGTACTTCCCACAAGTACGGTCCTTCCATGTCACACCCCAAAACCGAAACGGCGGAAACGTTCTGGGGCGGAGGACGTCATGTATAGTATCACAACAAAGCATAATAGTAAACAAGCAACAACATCATCCATTGCATTAATAATATAATTTAATACAAGTGTTTTGTATAGTTTATAAGACACCAAAAATATGAATCAAAATATGAGATGAGTCTTGAATGTGCTCCATCTTCTCAAAAGTTGGCATCAGTACTAGTCTACTGCTGACCTGAGAATACAAGTTATTTTGAAAGAGTTTATCAGCTTTAAAGTTGGTGAGTTCATAAGTATTTTAGTGTCATTGTGTGTATCAAAATGTTTGTAAGTGTTGGATGCATAAGTTTGTAAAAGTTTGTAGTAACTATTTGTATCTCCTAGAAAATCCTATATTTTCTACTAAAAGTAGCCTTCTACCAAGGCGTCAAATGTTCTGTATGTTTGTTTCTTGTAAAAGTGTGTATTTCTCCCAAATGTGACTGTCATTAACAAAATATAGTTTTTACATTACCGTTTATGTGAGGCGATCACAAAGTGAATGCAATGGGGAAATAATAATAGTACTGTAGTGTTGTATTATAGTAAATACTGCTGTACTAACTACCTTAAAACGGTTGTTAATTAAGGTATAATGTAATATGATTGTACCATACTATCGACTAAAAACACGACGATGAAAGACGTCGGAAGAAATGACATTTGACACCCGTAGACTTGCAAGTCCCACTGTAGCGAACACCAAGGTGTAGGATATTCAATCCATTATAGATCTATACGCAAATTCACGCTCTCCCTCCAGGAGACTCTGGATACAAAACGAGCCATGGCAGTGATGCCATGCCCCAAAATAATGGCTCACATTTATGTTATAGTATTCTTGTATATGTATTGTATGTACTAGTGTAATGTATGTTCTCTCTGTCTAGTATGTAGTGTGTTCTCTTTGTTTCTCATCATAGTATGTTCTCTTGTATAGTGTAGTGTATTGTTTCTCAATATAGTATGTTATCTTAGTTTCTCATAATAGTATGTTCTCTTAGTTTCTCATAATAGTGTTCTCTTAGTTTCTCATAATAGTATGTTTTGACTCATGTATGAACTGACTCTTTGTATGTTTCATTGTACTAGAAGTAATGAGTAGTGTCTTCCTAAACTATACCTATTATAGTTTACTAGTAGGGTTGTTTGTATAACTGAGTGTATGGAACTGAGATAAAAGCTTTTATGTCTATACATATATACATAATATATAACTAAGGATCAAACGACACTCGGAGAAACAACAGGGTACTCTAAGTCCACAACCAAACAAGGAACAAGAAATAGAGTGAATTATCAGTCCCAAGTCCTTCAAACCTTACTTATATAACTATATATGCATCAGACATGGTTTTTGACAAGTTATAAGTTTAAAAGAGCTAAAGGAAAGGTTTGTCATGTAAGAAAAGGTTTGTCATGTAAGAAAAGGTTTGTCATGTTAGAAAAGGTTTGATAAAGAGTTTAATATGTAAAAGAGTTTGATAAACATTTTGAAGTAGTTTGTTTTATAAAACAGCTAAAAGTATAGCAAATCCATTGTTTGATAGTTATTAATCACATGTGATTGATATAATAACTAGACAAAAATGCAAAAATGGTCCCTGTGGTATGCATTTTTTTTTGGGGTTTTAGTCCAAACCACGACTTTTTTGGATTGGTGGTCCTTTTGAGCTAGTTTCCTCGCGCTTTTGGTCCCTGTCCAAACTAAAAAGACTATTATACCCTTAATGAATTTAATTTTCATTTTTCTTTTACTTTTTAAAATTATTATTATTATTAAATATAAAATTGGGCCCACATGTCCACACACACACACTCTCTCTCTCTCTCTCTCGCTCTCTCTCTCTCTCTCTCTCTCTCTCTTGTTTCTCATCTGCTAACAAAAAAAAGAAGTAGCAACAAATAGTCGAAGCTGTTGTTTCCACCCTAACTAGGAGACCACCATGGCGGCCCTCCCTCTCTTCCTGTGAATAATGATCGATCCAATCGGGTTTTTGCATTCCATTCCTTCTTCCCTTATTTCAATCAAGTTCCTTTCGTTCCAAATCAATTGCAGACCGGAACTAGAGATGCCTTCTCCCTCTTTGCAATTGACCAACCTCTTCAATTCCTCACTCCGTCCTCTTCTTGATTGTTGTCAAGAAGCTACACCCGAGATGGAGCAGCATCCTGCAAAATCACGAGGCTATCAAACATTAAACCAAAAAACCCTTTTCCACTTCAGCATCTTCTTTCTTCTTCTGATCTAATCGGTCAGCAACACACGTTTGAGGAATAAGGACTTCGGTCCTCTTCCTTTGTCTGATCGAAAAGAGGGACCCGATTGGAAACAACAACAGATTCAGGGGGATGTTTGTGGGTGGTGATCGTCCGCAGAAAGGGGATGAGGAGGAGGGTTGGGAGTGGGTTTCTTCGGTCCTTGTCTGATCAGAGAAGAAAGAACTTGAATGAAAGCAGAAAATAAACATGAGGGCGGCAATGAAACTTTGTCCTGTGGTGGTTCATCTGTGGTGGTTACACATTCATGAGGAGAGGTGCCCGCAGAAGGCTATCCCGGAGCCTTCAGTCCCTTTTTGTTGTGATTGGCAGAAAAACGTAAAAGAGAATGGAGGTCTTCGATCCTCTGTTGATCCGAGAAGAAGGAAGCATCGGTGAAGGCGACATCTAGTGGCGAGGGAGGTGTTGGTGGTGGCGATGGCATCCCCTTGGCTCGCCAGTGGAGGTACTGATGGCGACAGTTGGTGGTGAGGGAGGTGTTGGTTGTGGCGATGGCAACCCCTTGGCTCACCGGTGGAGGTGTTATTCTTGATGGTCACCGGAAATGCATCCACCCCTGGTGGTGTTTTTACCATAAAAATGAAGAAGAAAAGGAAGAAATAAAACTGGGAGATAGATTGAGGAAGACGAGAGAGAGAGAGAGAGGGGGGGGGGGAGAGAGATAGAGAGAGATAGAGGTGGGCCAATAATTTTTATTAATAAAACTTTAAATTAAATAGAAAAAACCATAAAAAATGTATTAGAAGGGCATTTTAGTCTTTTCAGTTTTCTGGGGGACCAAAAGTGCAAGGAAAGTAGCGCAAAAGGACCATCAATCCAAAAAAGTCGTGGTTTGGACTAAAACCCCAAAAAATGCATACCACAGGGACCATTTTTGCAATTTTGTCTAATAACTATAATGTTTCAACTTGTATTCCCCTCGTAAAAGCATTTAAGATCACTTAAAAGATAGATTCAGGGGTATGAACTCACTTATAGTGAGTGATACTGGAGTATGGTTGAAGGATGATTGCAGAGTGTTAGTGTAACCTTGATCACACAAAGATCCTAATAACCATATAATGATACATATAGGCATCTAATTAGTATTTAAACAACTAATTATAAGGGGTAAAACCCTAATAGACTAGGAGACTCTAAGATTTATGGGATACAATCACATATGATTGCATAACTAGGGTATATCGTCACCCTATTGACTTTACGGTCCAAATGGCATGACTTAGGAAGTTCACAGTCCAAGTGGTTTACGGTCCAAGTGGTTCACGGTTTTAGGGTTTACGGTCTAAGGAGATACACTAGACCTTAAACACCTTTTGTTCAAGGAAAAGTGACAGTTTCAAGGCCTAAATCAAGTATCCTAACTAGATAACGACTATAGGAGGAAGATGCTTCCAATTTGGAAGCAAATGAAGGTGTTTTCGGCCCAAAACACTTAAGTGTTCCTGGTGTTCTTGAAGAAATGAAGAACACTTGAAGATCTATCCAAATGAAGAGATTTCATGGATGAAATCATGTACAATCACTAGATGTAGAAGGATATCAACAAATCAAAGGAAGAAACACTTACTATTTTGATGATCCAAGAGAAAAGTCGGATGGTACTTGAGAGAGAATGAGTTATTTGGCTTGAAATGGTAAAAGTGATTGAAAAATGACTAAGTGTCATATATATATATATATATATATATATATATATATATATATATATATATATCATGGAGTTTACGGTCACCTTGACCGTAAACTCCTTTTGAGGAGGTTTACGGTTGCTAGGTAGTTTAGAACTTATACTGACATTTCCAATCTCTTATTCCTTTGATGTACTAGGGTTAGAATAATCAAAACAGTTTCCAAACAGTGATAACTGGAAGCAAAATGAGTTTAACACTGATAGGTTTAATTGATTAAACAAGCTTGGAAATTTCAGATTGTCACATCATCCCACCGTTTGAGAGAATTTCGTCCCGAAATTAGAGTTTAAGCAATTAAGTTAATGCAAAAAACTAAGTAAAAAGATGGGGATCTTTAAGTTTCATCTAATCCGTGCTCTCCCAAGTGAATTCAGGTCCTCGCTTGGCGTTCCAGCGAACCTTCACTATCGGGATACGATTTTACTTTTTTTGTTTGACCTCTCGGTCCATGATCTCTACTAGTTTTTCCACGAAGTTGAGGCTGTTGATCTCGATCTCGTCGAGTGGGATTACAAGAGTCTCGTCGGATAGGCACGTTTTCAAGTTCGAGACGTGGAAAGTAGAATGTACGTTACTAAGTTTGCGTGGTAGGTTGAGTTTGTAAGCTACATGGCCGATTCTATTAAGAATCTCGAAAGGCCCTACGTATCTTGGATTAATCTTTCCACGCTTACCAAAACGTATCAAGCCCTTCCAGGGTGAGACTTTCAAAAGGACACGGTCTCCCACCTGGAATTCCAAAGGTTTCCTTCGTTTGTCTGTGTAGCTTTTCTGTCGGTCTCTAAAGGCTTTCAATTGTTCACAAATCTGAACAATCTTCTCTGTCATTTCCCGAATTATCTCCGGACCTGTGAGAGTGCTGTCAGGAACTCATCCTTTAGCTAACTGGGTGTCACCCACCTCAGCCCAGCACAGAGGGGATCTACACTTCCGGCCATAGAGGGCCTCGAACGGAGCAGCCTTTATGCTGTGTGATAACTATTGTTGTAGGAAAATTCAACAAGGGGTAAATGAGTATCCCATGTCTTTCCAAAGTCGATCACACAGGCTTGCAACATATCTTCAAAGGTTTGGATAGTTCTCTCACTTTGTCCGTCGGTCTGTGGATGGTAGGCTGTACTCATGTCCAGCCTCGTTCCAAGGGAACTTTATAGCGACTTCCAAAACCTCGAAGTGAATCTACTATCTCTATTAGAGATAATGGATATGGTAACACCATGTAGTCGTACGATCTCCCTAATATAGGTTCTCGTGAGCTTCTCCATCTTGTCAGTTTCCTTAATGGGCAGGAAGTGTGCGGACTAGGTAAATCTATCGATGATGACCTAAGTGGTATCAAGTCCACCCGTAGTCTTGGGAAACTTTGTTATGAAGTCCATTGTGATCCGCTCCCACTTCCATTCCGGTATCTCTGGTTGCTGTAGTAGACCTGATGGTTTCATGTATTCGACCTTAACCTTGGCACAAGTAAGGCATTTACTTACGAAGGTAGCAATCTCTGCTTTCATGTTAGGCCACCAGTATAATTTTTTAAGATCCAGATACATCTTATCCGAACCTGGGTGGACGGAATATCGAGTGTTGTGCACCTCGGTTATGACCAAGTCTCTGAAGCCACCGTGTTTCGGTGTCCAGATCCGGTCCATGAGATATAAGGCTCCGCCACCCTTGACTTCCAAGTTCTTATCCATCCCTCGCAGGGATTCACTCGCCATAATTTTAGGTTTCAAGGCTTCGAGCCGAGCCTCCTTAATTTGAGTGGACAGATGCGAATGGATAGTCATAGTCAATGATTTGACTCTTCGACCAGAATATTCTTTCCGACTTATGGGATCTGCTACTACGTTGGCTTTACCCAGATGATAACAAATTTTGCATTCGTAGTCATTGAGTAGCTCGACCCACCGTCATTGTCTCATATTGAGCTCTTTCTGGTTGAATATGTGTTGTAGGCTTTTGTGGTCTGTAAAGATGGTGCTTTTTGAACCATACAGGTAATGTCTCCAGATCTTCAGAGCAAACACAACAGCTCCTGACTCAAGATCATGTGTGGTGTAGTTGACCTCGTGCTTCTTCAGTTGTCTCGAGGCATAGGCGATGACTTTACCTCGTTACATGAGGACACAGTCGAGCCCTTGGTTGGATGCATAACAATAGACCACAAAATCTTCTATTCCTTCTGGGAGCGATAGTATCGGTGCAGTGCATAAGGCTCGTTTCAGCGTTTGGAACGCTTTCTCTTGCTTCTCTTCCCAGTCAAAGGCTACGCCCTTCTGGGTTAATGTTGTAAGGTGTTTCGTAATTTGTGAGAAGTTTTGTATGAATCTGCGATAGTAGCCAGCGATGCCTAGAAATTGACGAATTTCTGTAGGAATCTTCGGTGCTGACCAGTTCTCAATAGCCTTGATTTTGGATGGGTCCACGTGGATTCCCTCTTCGCTAAACAATGTATCCTAAGAATTCGACTCTTCATATCCAAATTCGCATTTAGAGAACTTCACGTAGAGATTTTCTGATCGTAGTGTTTCTAGATCAGCCATAGGTGTTTACTATGCTCCTCCTCACTAAGAGAGTAGATAAGTATGTCATTGTGACAACCTGACACTTTTACACTGAGCAATCGATCCATATATATCTATAATTCACTTGAATTTAGCATCTTTTAATAGTATATTGAATCCGCGCTAGTGTTTTAGGTTTAATATATCATGGATATGGACCTTAGGAAGGATTAGGAAGGGTGTTGCATAACAAAATCCAGCCAAACACACCAGGAGAGGTGTGTGCGGCCGCACACTAGTGTGTGCGGCCAAGCTAGCTGCACACCCAACAGCAAACCCCTCCGGCCTCAAACCCAACTCTATATAAAGTGGAGGACCCCCTTCCATTCACTTTTGGCTGCATCCTTTCTCTCTCTATACTTTCTCTCTCTAGAAAACCACCTAAGAACACCTAGAAGGCTCCCAAAACGTGAAGAACACCATCATTTAGCTTGTCATAGAGGTAAAACACTTGAATCTAAGCCTCAAACTCATAATGTTCTTCATGTTCTTCATCCTATGAAGGAGTGCGGCCGCACACCTTCATCAGGTGGCCGCACACACTCATAATACCCTCCAAAGTGAGAGTAAGGCCACACCATCGACACATGGGACTCAAGCAAGGAGTGTACGGCCGCACACCCCTGTGTACGGCCGCACACACACACACACACACTGTACGATCGCACACTCTAGTGTGCAGCCTCACTCACAAGTCTGGCCGCACACACACCCTAATACTCATATTTGGCCTTAAACTTGCATAGATCATTGGGTATAGAACATGGGACACTTAGTCTTAGCGATTCCAAGCCCTTAGGAGGGATTCCCATCATGTTTAGCCATGAAACACCCTAGTTCTAACTTATATATGTGTCACCATGTAATTAATAGGGGCTACGTACGTTCAGAGCATCCGTTGACACTCGACACTCATACGAATCGCATACTCGAACCCTATAATAAACTGTGAGTTCATACCCCTTAATGAACATTTTAAATGTTTCTACATGTTTTAGGGGGGGAGGGATACAAGTATAATGCCACAAGTTTTTATTATTAAATCATATGTGATTTACCAAATATCATCAAAAAGGGATTTTCTACATTTTTAGCTGCTTACCAATAAAACTGTTTTAGTTGACTATCAAATGCATTTTTAAGATTTGAATTGTTGTTAAACTATTTTCAAAACTATGTTTAAACTACTTTTTCTGTTAAAATATATCTACACTAATATATTTATATAAGTAAGACTTGAAGGACTTAGGACCGATAGCTTGCCTTATTTCCTGTTCTTGTTTGACGTGGTCTTAGGGTATTTGTTGTCCGTCCGACTGTCGTTGATTTCTTAGTTATATATCATATGTATTTGTGATAGATATGAAAGTCTTCATCTTACCCGCTACCTTTGCTATTCAAACACATGAAATCATACACTCTAGTTAACTATAATAGGTATAGTTAAGACTACTGCTCGTTACCTCTACTACTACTATACTCACTATAACTGCGATTATTACAAGTTAATACACGTATAAGAGAACACTCTATGAACTAGACAGAAAGACTACTATACTATAATACAAGAGAATACACTAATCCCGAGTATAACACACTATCCCTCTATAAGACACGCTACCGCGCTTACACCATGTGACCAGGGCTTTCCGGAAGGAAGGCAACACTACATGTATAGATCTATATGGGACAGACACTACTACATCCCGACTGTTAACTACAGTCCGAGCCGACTAGGCCCAGGGGTGGCACTACATCACTACACTACGCATGACCGGGAAGGTCATCGGGTTCTCTATTATCATCTAGTCTGGTTACATGAGCGTTACACCTATATTTAAATCAATACACTAAGACTAAAGTCTAAGCTAACATCCCGAAGTAAGTAATTATCTATTACTAATGGAAGTTTGCACCACTACTACTGTTTACAGGCATAACTTTACTTCACCTATGTTACTCACATGAGATTTATTACCGTACTTTTACAACTGAGGGTTTTCAATGATAATATTTATACACAACTCAATAGATTTAACATACAACGTACTTTTCTGGAAAATATAGGATTTTCTAGGGATTTCTACTACTTATAAGCATAAATTTCAGTTTTTATACTATACGTTTGTAAACACTTTTATACAACAACGACACTAACTTCTTATGAACTCACCAGCTTTATGCTGATACTCGTTTTCAAAATAACTTGTATCTTCAGGTCAAAGATAGACAGGTACAGGTGCAGTTTTTGGAGAAGATGGAGCACATTCAGGACCCATCTTTTATTTTGTTATACTTTTGGTGTCTATTAAACTTTACAGAACACGTATGTAATTAAATTTACTATATAAATGCAAATGGTTATTGTCGCTTGTTTTTACTATTATGCAATTGTTATGATACTGTTCATGACGTCCTCCACCCAGAACGTGTTCCGCCGTTATCGGTTTTGGGGTGTGACAGATTGGTATCAGAGCCATTGTTCATAGTGAATCAAGTATATCAACCTATAAAAGATATACGAACTATAAACACTTCGGGACTAAAACACTCTGACCAAGAATATATACTTATAAATACCAAAATATTTAATTAAGTGTGTATATATATATATATATATATATATATATATATATATATATATATACGTTCACCACTACAAAAGGGTTAGTATCATACTAGAACAGAACAAAAGTATTAAGATTGTTGAACAACACAATTAAGCTTAGAGACACATAGTCACATCTGGCTGGATGTAGCCTGATCAACTACATTTTTCCAGGAGTGACTAGCATGTGCCTAAGAGTGATTGTGGTGTTGCAACAAGTCTAAAAACTTACCAACACTACCACTAGAACGTTAGAACAAGAATACTATAGGAGTATTCTGCACTCTACTAACTACGTATGTGATAACTAAAGGGTCGTTACTGGTAGGACAATGGTTGCTAAGTGGATACACCACGGTTACATGTAACTAGGGAGTTATAGACTCAGAATCTGTGGCCTTTTCTTTATTTCCTGTTCTTGTTTGATTGGGGATCTGAAGTTAGGGTTGCTTATTCGAAGGACTATCTTGCTTCGGTTACATGTAATTGGTATGCACTACGCAAGTATTGGGTCGACCAATAACGATCCATCTTATAAGTATCCTAGATGAGTACATCTATTAACCTTTCTTTCCCCATTCTCGCGTAGATAGCATGGCTGGCTTCCACCATCCCAACGATCCGTATTATCCAAACCAGGGCAATGGAGGATGGCTCGATGAGGAGCCAGAAGACGATCACCCGATCCCTTTGGATGATCATCATGCAGAAGGATTTTCGGATAGCTCCAGGTCTGAGCCAGAAGTTAACAACCTACCCCCTGTAGCTCCAAACCCCAACCCCCGTCCGACATTTCAAGGTCCCACTCTCATGTGGGCAATAACCTTGAACCGATGGAGCGAGGAGCAGGGTCAGCCTTTACCTTACAATGGAGACCGAAGCTTCTACGACATAAGCGAGGGAGGATCAGCGGACCGAGTTCTGCCATCATGGTCCGAAGGATTGCTAGGAACATCGAGCAAGGTCAAGCAGCCATTGGCCGAGTTGTAGAAGTGGATGCCAACTCAAATCTCAACACTGTTCGCATCCGCCAACTTGAAGAAGCCATGGATAGGACAAGGAGGACCAACGAGGCTCTGCAACAACAGCTAGCTGCATCCCGAGCTGAAGTTAGGGAACTCAGAGCACGTCAGAGAACTCATGAACGACATCTTCAGGAAGTTATGCGCCAACTAGCAGATCTGAGGGTTCGCCCAATGGGTACCCGTCGCCAGTAGAAGATGTCGAAGCATCTCACTCTTTTGTTTAAGGACTAGCCTTTTCCTTTCTATGCTTAGTAGAGCACTTGTCTGTAAACATTTCCTAACTATGAAGGTATCCTAAATGAACTCCTAGGCTGCCAACATTTTCCCTTATGGTTTGATGTAAGACCTACTGTTAAGTCATTTTTCCTGATAACATTTTACATCAAGAATACCAGTAATATTGGCAGTTAACTACTCTATTGCTATGATTCTCTCTTTGATTTTTGGACTATGTTGATTTAATCCATGAAACACTCTTATCATACTTACAATAGACTCTTACTATTGTCAACATCTCTATGAACTTTCAGTAAAAGATGCCTCCTCGCAAGCACCCGAACAGAGGCAGACCTGCAACTCAAAATCCATCTCCACCACCTCCTCCTCCGCAGTTCAATCCAGTGCGGTTTCAAACGGCCGTAACCGCTGCTGTGACGGAAGCCACGACCCAAATGAATTCTGGCGATGCTAGTGGAGCCGGAGTGGGCACCAACTCCAGACATGGTGAAATTCCCCCACGTGCACAGGGGTGTACTTATAAAGATTTCATGAACTGTAAGCACACATTTTTCAATGGGACCGGAGGAATCCTTGCTTTGTCCCAATGGATCGAAAGAGCCGAAGCTGTTTTCGAAATGTGCTCATGCCCCGAAGATAGCAAAATCAAGTTTGTTGCTGCCACCTTCACCGAAAGGGCCCTAACATGGTGGAATGGCCATTTCAATTCACTCTCCTTAGTAACAGCCAATGCCATGGGCTGGGACACACTAAAAGATCTTCTGAGAAAGGAGTATTTCCCTAGAGGTGAGGTTTAGAAGCTTGAGGAGGAACTCTGGAACCTCAAGATGAAGGGGACAGACATAGTGGCTGATACGGCCAGGTTTTGCGACCTAGTAGCTATGTGCCCTAACATGATTCCTTCTGAGAGCAAGAAAATCGAACGATACATCTGGGTTTTAGTGCCCCCGTATCAAGGAAATGTTCTATCTTCCCATCTTCCAACCTTTGATAGCGCAAAGGAGTTGGCACACAGGTTGATCGATCATGAAACTCCTTCCACTCCAGCAACAGCAACCACAACTGCCATTGCAACGCCCAAGTCAACCGACAAAAAGAGGAAGCATTGGGATCAGAAGAAGGGCAAGAAAACTCAACCCTCCTCCAAAGATCAACAAATCGTGGCTGTCCATGCTGCCACCACTCCTGCTACCCCGGTACCAGCAAAAACTTATGTTGCGAACCTGCCCAAGTGTTCCAAGTGCCCCTTCCATCACAACGGCCCCTGCCGTGCATTGCAATGCACCAACTGCGGCCGGAAGGGCCATACTGTCCGATTTTTCATATCCCAACCCAAACCTATCTCTCAAGTCCCCAGTTTGGGAGTGATTCAGGCCTGCTATGGCTGCGGTGAAGCGGGCCATTTCAAGAAAAATTGTCCGAAGGCTGGGACTGCGGGAGGAACAGGAAGACTACTCGCTATTGGCCACAACTAAGCAGTAGTGGATCCCGCAGTAGTCACGGGTACGTTCCTTCTCAAAAACTCTTATGCCTGTGTCTTACTCGATAGTGGTGCAGAAAGAAGCTTCATAAACAAAAACATTAAACACTTACTTAAGCAATCCCCGCAACCACTAAAAGAAACATTCGTCGTAGAAATGGCAAACGGAAAGACCGAAAGCTCGAACGAAATTTACATAGGTTGGACCCTCACGTTAGATGATCATTCGCTCCCTATCGACCTCATACCAGTCTCGATCAAGAGTTTCGATGTCATTGTTGGCATGGACTGGTTAAGTCTTTATCGCGCTGATATTCTATGCTTCGACAAATCCATTCGCCTAAGTCCACCAAATCACGAAACTCTGTTGATCTATGGAGACAAACCCGGTACAAGCCTTCGTATCATCTCAAGTATTCAAGCCCATAAATACTTGTGCAAGGAATATCGCACCTTTCTTGCACACGTTGTCGACACAAGCCAGAACGTGAGAGATCCAAAAGACATCCCTGTTGTATGCGATTTCCCTGACGTCTTTCCAGAGGACCTTCCAGGTTTACCTCCCAAATGTCAGGTTGAGTTTAGAATCGACCTAATCCCAGGAGCTACTCCTGTAACTAATTCGCCCTATCGTTTAGCACCTGCCGAGATGCAATAACTATCCGGTCAACTTAACGAGCTGCTCAGCAAGGGCTTTATAAGACCAAGCTTCTCATCCTGGGGAGCTCCGGTCTTGTTCGTGAAGAAGAAAGACGGATCGTTCCGTATGTGCATCGACTATAGGGAGCTCAACAGAATCACGGTAAAAAATTGCTACCCTCTTCCTCGTATAGACAACCTATTTGACCAACTACAAGGGGTGAGTTACTTCTCCAAGATTGATCTTAGGTTCAGGTATCACCAGTTACGAGTGCTTGAGGAGGATGTTCCGAAGACAACCTTCCGAACTCGTTACGGACATTACGAGTTCATAGTGATGCCCTTTGGACTGACTAACGCACCCGTAGTGTTCATGGACTTGATGAATAGGGTGTGTCGTCCATACTGATGGGTTTTATACAAACAATCCTAAGTGTGCATGCAACCCTAGTTTGGATCTATGTTTTCACTATTAGATACACAACATTATGAACACAAGAATAAAACCCTAATGTGCATTGCTATTTTCGAAATTAACATACAAGATTGGATTACATACCTCTTGTTGTTATATTGCAATAACAACTTAATCTTCAAATCCTAAGTCTTGAAAGCAAGCACCACAAGTGTAGTGCCTCTAATGGCTCACAAACACCACAAGCAATTGGAGAAGCTTAAGATAGAGGAGGGAGGAGATGGAATTCGTCCTTGGGACCTCTTAGGAGCATGTACACGAATTCTAAAGGCCTAGGGGTCTTTATATAGGGTTTAGATTAGGGTTTCAGTCCTTATCCTTATCCAGTTGCTTGCCCACCAAGCAACCACAAGATAAGCCTTGAAAAACCCTTATCTACTTATCCTTGGATGATTTTAAGGATATCCTTATCCTTGAATTCGTCCATCCTTTAACAAGGATAAATATTGCCCTATCTTGCAACTATCTTATAATTACAATTCAGCCCCTCTAGTTTAATTAATTACACTTGATCACAAAATTAATTCCTAATTAATTATTGACCAATATTAATTAAACAAATATGATTTTTCCTTTAATATATTATTCTTATAACATATTAATAAATCACAATAACCTCTCTCTCTCTATTTAATTTCTCCAGTCAAGTGGCTTTGGTGAAGGCAACCCAAAAGGACCATGCACAACCGGGTCAAGTACTTACCAAATATGGTTACGAGCTTAGACACTAATCCAACACATACTTAGATCAGTTTGTCATCGTCTTTATTGATGATATACTCGTCTACTCCCGGAGCGAGGAAGAACACAGGAATCATCTACGACGAGTCCTAGAAACCTTGCGATCGGAGAAGTTATACGTGAAGTTCTCTAAGTGCGAATTTTGGATCCGAAGAGTTGAATTCTTAGGACACGTGGTTAGTGAGGAAGGAATCCACGTGGACCCATCCAAGATTAAAGCTATCGAGAACTGGTCAGCACCGAAGACGCCCACAAAAATTCGTCAATTTCTGGGCCTCGCTGGCTACTATCGCAGATTCATTCAGAACTTCTCTCGGATTGCGAAACCTCTTACCACATTGACACAGAAGGGCGTAACATTTGACTGGGAAGAGAAACGGGAGAAGGCATTCCAGACCCTGAAATGAGCTCTATGCACCGCACCGGTATTATCCCTTCCCGAAGGGACAAAAGATTTTGTGGTATACTGTGATGCATCGAATCAAGGGCTTGGTTGTGTCTTGATGCAACAAGGTAAGGTCATCGCATATGCCTAAAGGCAGCTGAAGACACATGAGGTTAACTACACCACTCACGACCTCGAGTTAGGGGCAGTTGTATTCGCTCTGAAAATCTGGAGACATTACCTGTACGGAACGAAGAGCATAATATACACTGATCATAAAAGTCTCCAACACATACTGAACCAGAAAGAGCTCAATATGAGACAACGACGGTGGGTCAAACTACTCAATGATTACGACTGCGAGATTCGTTATCACCCGGGAAAAGCCAATGTAGTAGCAGATGCTCTAAGCAGAAAAGAGTATTCTGGTCGAAGAGTCAAGTCATTAACAATGACTATCCATTCACATCTATCCGCACAGATTAAGGAGGCTCAACTTGAAGCCTTAAAGCCTAAGAATGTGGCGGGAGAATCCTTGCGTGGAATGGATAAGAACTTGGAGGTCAAGGGCGACGGAGCCTATTATCTCATGGACCGAATCTGGACTCCGCGTCATGGTGGTTTCAGAGACTTGGTCATGAAGGAAGCACACAACACTCGATACTCCGTTCACCCAGGTTCAGATAAGATGTATTTGGATCTCAAAAAGCTATACTAGTGGCCTAACATGAAAGCAGAGATTGCTACCTTCGTGAGTAAGTGCCTTACTTGCGCAAAGGTCAAGGTCGAATACCAGAAGCCATCAGGTCTTCTCCAACAACCGGATATACCAGAATGGAAGTGGGAGCGGATCACTATGGATTTCATAACTAAGCTACCCAAGACAACGGGTGGGCTGGATACCATATGGGTCATCGTCGACAGACTGACCAAGTCCGCACACTTCCTACCCATCAAAGAAACAGACAAGATGGAGAAACTCACAAGAACCTACATTAAGGAAATAGTACGACTGCATGGTGTCCCTGTATCTATTAGCTCTGATAGAGATAGTAGGTTCACTTTGAGATTTTGGCAATCACTGCAAAAAGCATTAGGGACGAGGCTGGACATGAGTACAGCCTACCACTCACAGACGGACGGACAAAGTGAGAGGACGATCCAAACCTTAGAGGATATGCTGCGAGCCTGTGTGATTGACTTTGGTAAAGCGTGGGATACACACTTACCCCTTGTGGAGTTTTCCTACAACAACAGTTATCATACGAGCATCAAGGCAGCTCCATTTGAAGCCCTCTACGGTCGGAAGTGCAGATCCCCTCTGTGCTGGGCTGAGGTGGGTGACACTCAGTTAGCCAAAGGACGAGTTCCTGACAGCACCCTCACGGGTCCGGAGATCATTCGAGAAACGACCGAGAAGATTGTACGGATTCACGAACAATTAAAAGCCGCTAGGGATCGACAGAAAAGCTACACAGACAAATGAAGAAAACCTTTGGAATTCCAGGTGGGAGACCGAGTCCTTTTGAAAGTCTCACCCTGGAAGGGCACGATACGCTTTGGAAAGCATGGAAAGATGAACCCAAGGTACATAGGGCCTTTCGATATTCTCGCCAGAATAGGCCCCGTAGCTTACAAACTCAACCTACCCCACGAGCTTAGTAACATACATCCTACCTTCCACGTCTCGAACTTGAAAAAGTGTCTATCTGATGAGACTCTTGTAATTCCACTCGACGAGATCGAAATCAACGAGAGTGTCAACTTCGTGGAAGAACCTGTGCAAATTATGGATCGAGAAGTCAAGCGAACGAAGCAAAGTCGCATCCCAATTGTAATGGTTCGTTGGAATGCCAAGCGAGGACCGGAGTTCACTTGGGAGCGCGAGGATCAAATGAAACATAAATATCCACATCTTTTTGCTTAGTTAATATGTAGTAGCTTAGTTGCTTGAACTATAATTTCGGGACGAAATTCCCCTAACAGGGGGAGGATGTGACAACCTGACACTTTTACACTGAGCAATCGATCCATATATCTATAATTCACTTGAATTTAGCATCTTTTAATAGTATATTGAATCCGCGCTAGTGTTTTAGGTTTAATATATCATGGATATGGACCTTAGGAAGGATTAGGAAGGGTGTTGCATCACAAAATCCAGCCAAACACACCAAGAGAGGTGTATGCGGCCGCAAACTAGTGTGTGCGGCCAAGCCAGCCGCACACCCAGCAGCAAACCCCTCCGATCTCACACCCAACCCTATATAAAGTGGAGGACCCCCTTTCCATTCACTTTTAGCTGCATCCTTTCTCTCTCTCTAGAAAACCACCCAAGAACACCTATAAGGCTCCCAAAACGTGAAGAACACCATCATTTAGCTTGTCATAGAGGTAAAACACTTGAATCTAAGCCTCAAAATCATAATGTTCTTCATGTTCTTCATCCTATGAAGGAGTGCGGCTGCACACCTTCATCAGGTGGCCGCACACACTCATAATACCCTCCAAAGTGAGAGTAAGGCCACACCATCGACACATGGGACTCAAGCAAGGAGTGTACGGCCGCACACACACACACTGTACGACCGCACACTCTAGTGTGCAGCCTCACTCACAAGTCTGGCCGCATACCTCAACCGCACACTCACCTTTATGGCCATACACACACCCTAATACTCATATTTGGCCTTAAACTTGCATAGATCATTGGGTATAGAACATGGGACACTTAGTCTTAGTGATTCCAAGCCCTTAGGAGGGATTTCCCATCATGTTTAGCCATGAAACACCCTAGCTCTAACTTATATATGTGTCACCATGTAATTAATAGGGGCTACGTACGTTCCGAGCATCCGTTGACACACGACACTCATACGAATCGCATACTCGAACCCTACAATAAACTGTGAGTTTATACCCCTTAATGAACCTTTTAAATGTTTCTACATGTTTTAGGGGGGGGGGGGATACAAGTATAATGCCACCAGTTTTTATTATTAAATCATATGTGATTTACCAAATATCATCAAAAAGGGATTTTCTACATTTTTAGCTGCTTACCAATAAAACTGTTTTGGTTGACTATCAAATGCATTTTTAAGATTTCAATTGTTGTTAAACTATTTTCAAAACTATGTTTAAACTACTTTTTCTGTTAAAATATATCTACACTAATATATTTATATAAGTAAGACTTGAAGGACTTAGGACCGATAGCTCGCCTTATTTCCTGTTCTTGTCTGATGTGGTCTTAGGGTATTTGTTGTCTGTTTGATTGTCGTTGATTTCTTAGTTATATATCATATATATTTGTGATAGATATGAAAGTCTTCATCTTACCCGCTACCTTTGCTATTCAAACACATGAAATCATACACTCTAGTTAACTATAATAGGTATAGTTAAGACTACTGCTCGTTACCTCTACTACTACTATACTCACTATAGCTGCGATTATTACAAGTTAATACACGTATAAGAGAACACTCTATGAACTAGACAAAAAGACTACTATACTATAATACAAGAGAATACACTAATCCCGAGTATAACACACTATCCCTCTATAAGACACTCTACCGCGCTTACACCATGTGACCAGGGCTTTCCGGAAGGAAGGCAACACTACATGTATAGAGCTATACGGGACAGACACTACTACATCCCGACTGTTAACTACAGTCTGAGCTGACTAGGCCCAGGGGTGGCACTACATCACTACACTACGCATGACCGGGAAGGTCATCGGGTTCTCTATTATCATCTAGTCTGGTTACATGAGCGTTACACCTATATTTAAATCAATACACTAAGACTAAAGTCTAAGCTAACATCCCGAAGTAAGTAATTTTCTATTACTAATGGAAGTTTGCACCACTACTACTGTTTACAGGCATAACTTTACTTCACCTATGTTACTCACATGAGATTTATTACCGTACTTTTACAACTGAGGGTTTTCAATGATAATATTTATACACAACTCAATAGATTTAACATACAACGTACTTTTCTGGAAAATATAGGATTTTCTAGGGATTTCTACTACTTATAAGCATAAATTTCAGTTTTTATACTATACGTTTGTAAACACTTTTATACAACAACAACACTAACTTCTTATGAACTCACCAGCTTTATGCTGATACTCGTTTTCAAAATAACTTGTATCTTCAGGTCAAAGATAGACAGGTACAGGTGCAGTTTTTGGAGAAGATGGAGCACATTCAGGACCCATCTTTTATTTTTTTTATACTTTTGGTGTCTATTAAAATTTACAGAACACGTATGTAATTAAATTTACTATATAAATACAAATGGTTTGTCGCTTGTTTTTACTATTACGCAATTGTTATGATACTGTACATGACATCCTCCACCCCAGAACGTGTTCTGCTGTTATCGGTTTTGGGGTGTGACAGTCATCAATGAATATGATGATGAACTGATCCAAGTAAGGATGACACACCCTATTCATCAAGTCCATGAATACTACGGGCGCATTAGTCAATCTGAATGGCATCACTACAAATTCGTAGTGCCCGTAACGAGTTCAGAAGGTTGTCTTCGGAACATCCTCCTCTAACACTCGCAACTGGTGATACCCGGTTCTCAGATCTATCTTTGAAAAGTAATTATCCCCTTGCAGTTGGTCGAACAAATCGTCTATGCGAGGCAGAGGGTAACGATTCTTGACCGTAAGTTTGTTTAGTTCTCTATAGTCGATGCACATATAGAACGATCCGTCTTTCTTCTTCACGAATAAGACCAATGCTCCCCATGGTGAGAAGCTTGGTCTAATAAAGCCCTTGCTAAGCAGTTCGTTAAGTTGACCGGATAGTTCCTGCATCTCAGCTGGTGCTAGACGATAAGGCGATTTAGCTACTGGGGTAGCTCCTCGAATTAAATCGATTCTGAACTCGACTTGTCGTTGTGGAGGTAATCCTGGTAGTTCTTCTGGAAAGATGTCGGGAAAGTCACGTACTACGGGGATGTTCTTCAGGTCTTTGGTTTCTTGGCTCGTATCAACAATGTGTGCAAGGAATGCACGGTATTCCTTACGTAAGTACTTCTGAGTTTGAATACTTGAGATGATATGAATGCTCGTGCTGGGTTTGTCGCCATAGATTACTAGAGTTTCGCCAGACGGCAGATTAAGGCGAATAGCATTTTCATAACACATGATGTCGGCACGATGTAGACTCAACCAATCCATGTCGATGATGATGTCGAAACTTTTAATTGAGACCGACATGAGGTTGATTGAAAATGTATGGCTATCTAGAGTTAGAGTGCACCCTATGTATATACTGCTAGTGCTCTCAGTTTTCCCGTTAGCCATTTCTACAGTGAACGGTTCTTTAAGTGGGCGTATTCTTCAATCATGAGGTCTTTCAGAGTTTCCCAGCCCATATCGTTTGCCACTATCAGAGTTAGTGACTTGACATGGCTATTCCACCATGTTAGGGATTTTTCCTCAAAGGTGCAAGCAACAAATTTGACTTTGCTCCATGCTGGGCAGGAGCAGATCTCGAAGATCGACTCCATCTTTTCGAACCATTGTGAGAGGGCAATGACTCCGCCAGTCCCTTTAAAGGACTTTGGCTTGCAATTGGTGAAGTCCTTGTAGGAGCAATCTCTCGAGCGCACGAGGATTTCACCTTGAGTAGAATGAATAGGTGTTCCACCTCCGCTGGCACCACTAGAGTGATATTGAGCCATGGTTGTTGCCACAGCCGCAACTACTGCAGCATTCAGAGTTGCTGTATCGATTAGTGGAAGAGGTGGTGGAGTTGTTTCAACGATCGAATGATTACGCCTTGTTGATTTGCGAGGAGGCAAATTTCAACTATAAATTTAACAAATGAACATAATGGTAAGAATTCAATAGTAAAATTAATGATCGAGTCCCATGAACTAAATCACCATAGCTCAACAACTAGTTGAGAGTATGAGTTCTAGTGATACAAGAATGAAGGCATTTGGAAAAAGCTTTCTAGAAGATTAGATATCTGTCAGTAATATTGGTATTAATGATGTAATTGATGGATTTTAGCCATATGAACATCCCTATGTGCACATACGACCCTAATGCTTGGATCTAGGTTTCTCTAATTGATCATACATTGAATCCAAGACTTCTAATGGCTAATATACAATAATAACAATATGAAATCAAAGATTAGAAGTTTACCTTGAATCACTTGCTTGATCTTGTTGTCCTTGAGGCTTTAGAGTCACAATTGTCACTCCTCTAATGGCTTACAGACACCAACTAGCAAGAATATGATTTAGGAGAGAGGAGAGGGGAGGAAGAATTCGGCCAGGGTTTCCTTAAAGACAAATGTGTCGAATCCCTCAACCCATAGGGTCTATTTATACTAGTAAGGCTCCTAGGGTTTCACCCTTAAACCCTAATTGGATAACTTAAGCCCTAAGCAATCCAAATCCTTTCAATGATAAGCCTTGGACGAAATCTAAGCCTATCTAAAGCCCTAGAATTCGTCCCCCTTATCCCTAAAGGATTTATAGCCCAAAGTGCAACTATCAAACAATTGACAGTTTATACCCCTTTATTTAATTAATCTCTTTAAGTCACCAAATTAATTCCAAATTAATTTATGACTTATATTAATCAAATAAGAATATTATTATTCCTTATATTATTCTTATAATATATTAATAATATTCCTTCTCTCATTATAAATCATCTTGTCAAGTTGCTATGGTGAAGGCAACCCAAAAGGACCATGCTTAACCGGGTCAAATACTTGCCTAATATAGTTGTAGCCTTAGACACTATTCCAACAGTCTCCCACTTGGATAAGTCTAGTAACTATATATACAAGTATATTCCGATTAGCAATCGTAGCTCTCAAAGACGCTGTCAAACTATGATCTAATCAATCTTGTCCTTCAGATAAGGGATCGTACAGTCCTCTCTTTAGATATCATGCTGACAATTTTATGGAACAATTTGTATAGCATTTGGTTTCTCGATCTCCGATTTATTCGACATAGAACTTAATCGAACACATCAATTCAGTTCTGACCGGGTCCAACACATAAGTCAAATCAAATCATCGAGCGGCCGAGATATCGCTTTTACCCTCTTGGGATAAAAGTAACAGACAAACTTTGACTTATATGCATTTACTTATTTATTAATCAACCATACACAACAATGCGTTTTATAACATCAAGTTACTGATGTGGTTTCGCATTATCAATGTACAACCAATCAACAAATAACAAACCATGTATCTTGGTTTTAAGACTATATGATATTATCGTCTTGCGATCACCCTTTTTTTTTATCATATTCCATAAAGTGATTCCAGCAAGCACGGGTTTGTTCCAATGCTCAAAACTAGTTCATAAGCACTCATGAACGTTGCAACAAACTTTTGCTATGTCTAATACCATTTAGACAATCTACACACCAATTCATGACAATCTTCATTCATACCTACTTCCAACATATGAACGATTGTGGACAATTTGAACAATTCGATTATTCTTAATAAACTCAATTATTCTGGAAGTCAAAACATGCAAAATGAAACAATAGTTAAATAATTAACATAAGACAGTAACATTACTCATAAATAATACTCTTTTATTTAATCATCAAATGTTAATTACATTTATCTATTAGACGTTTCTACTACTATCTAATCTATACTAATATCATGCTTCAGCCCAATACTCCTAGCATGCTACAAGTGCTTAACCCTACTCAGTCCCTTCGTAAGCGGATCTGCTGGGTTATCTTGTGATAATATCCACTTCACTACGAGTTGTCCTTCTTCTACACGATGTCTAATAAAGTGATATTTTCTGTCGATATGTCTAGATCTACCACGATCCTTCGGTTCCTTGGTCAAGGTAACCGCTCCTTCATTATCACAGAAAATCTCCATGGGCTCCTTTATGGCGGGTACAACTCCAAGATCACCGATGAAGTTCTTTAACCATATTGCCTCCTTCGATGCTTCGCTCGCTGCAATGTACTCTGATTCGCACGTTGAATCAGCTACGGTTTCCTGCTTGGAACTTTTCCAAGTTACTGCTCCTCCATTCAGGGTAAAGACCCAGCCCGACTGCGAACGATAATTGTCCCTGTCGGTCTGAAAGCTGGCGTCACTATACCCTCGCACCTTCAAGTCATCACTCCCTCCGAGGACTAAGAACCATTCCTTCGTCCTCCGAAGGTACTTAAGGATATTCTTAACCGCAATCCAATGGGCTATGCCAGGGTTCCCTTGATATCTGCTAACCATGCTCAAAGAAAAAGGCTACATCAGGGCGAGTACAAGTCATAACATACATGATTGAGCCAACTGCGAAAGCGTATGGTACTCGGCTCATTTCTGCTATTTCAGCTTCGGTACTCGGAGTTTGAATCTTACTCAACTTGGCATTACTTTGTATCGGTAATTCTCCCTTCTTCGAGTTTTCCATACTAAAACGTTTTAGTACCTTATCTAAGTAAGTGTTCTGACTAAGTCCTATTAGTCTCTTACTTCACTCTCTCACTATCCTTATTCCCAAAATATAGGAAGCCTCTCCGAGGTCCATCATAGCGAAGCACTTCCCGAGCCAGGACTTAACCTCCTGCAGAGTCGGGACGTCGTTTCCTATGAGTAGTATGTCATCAACATACAGAACGAGGAAGCTTACTATACTCCCACTGGCTTTGACATATACACACGATTCATCCTCGCTTCGTACAAATCCAAACTCTTTGACTTTCTCATCGAAGCAAAGATTCCATCTGCGAGACGCTTGCTTAAGTCCATAAATGGACTTCTCAAGCTTACACACTCTATTCGGATTCTTTGGATCGACTAAACCCTCTGGCTGAGCCATGTAAACATCCTCGGCCAACTTTCCATTAAGGAAAGTGGTTTTGACATCCATTTTCCAAATCTCATAATCATGAAATGCGGCAATAGCTAGCATCACTCTAATAGATTTTATCTTCGCAACTAGTGAGAAGGTCTCATCATAGTCAACTCCGGGAGTTTTAGTAAAGCCCTTCGCAACCAATCGCGCTTTATATGTGTGTACGTTTCCATCCACGTCGGTCTTCTTCTTGAAGATCCATTTGCACCCAACGGTCTTACGTCCGGGCACATTATCAACCAAGTTCCAAACTTGGTAGTCATACATGGATTGGATCTCACTGTCCATCGCCTCTTTCCATTTTACAGACTCCGGGCCTGCCATGGCTTCCTTATAGCTATTAGGTTCATCTAGATTTATTAGTGTACCATCACTAATATACGTATCCCCTTCGGTAGTAATATGAAAGCCATAAAACTAGGGTTGAACTCTAACTCTTTCGGAACGTCTAAGAGGTAAGGACTCGTCAATCGGTTCAACTGGAGTTTCCTCCTCGGGTTGAGTGCCAGCGGTAGAGGTTCCTTCATCTATCGATTCTTGAATCTCTTCAAGCTTGATTTGCCTCCCACTGTCTCCTTGGCTTATGAGTTCTCGCTCTCGGAAAACTCCTCTCCTCGCAACAAAGACAACATTGTCCTCCGGTCTATAGAAGAGATATCCAAAGGATTTCTGCGGGTAGCCGATGAAAATACATCGCTCACTACGAGGTTCGAGCTTGTCGTGAGTATCTCGTCTTACGAAAGCCTCGCAACCCCAAACCTTGATATGTGCCAACGAGGGAGCTTTCCCTGTCCACATTTTGTGAGTTGTTTTAGCAAGCTTCTTAATAGGGACTCGGTTAAGGATGTGGGCGGCAGTCTCTAAGGCATACCCCCAAAAAGAGATAGGTAGTGAAACACGACTCATCATAGAGCGAACCATGTCTAGCAAGGTTCGATTACGCCTTTCGGCCACACCATTCAACTGTGGTGTCCTAGGTGGCGTCAATTGTGAAACTATTCCACACTCCTTGAGATAATCGTGGAATTCAAGACTTAGGTACTCTCCTCCTCGATCGGATCGAAGCATCTTGATTTTCCTGCCCAATTGATTCTCCACTTCATTCTTGAATTCTTTGAACTTTTAAAATGTTTCTGACTTTTTCTTGATTAAGTAGATATACCCATATCTACTATAGTCATCGGTAAAAGTCACATAGAAGCGGTTCCCATCCTTTGTGGTTGATCTAAACGGTCCACATACATCGGTATGTATTAGGTCCAATAGACCTTCACCCCTTTCACACGTACTTGTGAAGGGTGACTTAGTCATCTTTCCAAGCAAGCAAGACTCGCATGTGTCATCTTCCCTAAGGTTGAATGTCTCCAACACTCCATCCTTTTGGAGTTGGGCTATGCGCTTCTTGTTGACATGTCCAAGTCGACAATGCCACAAGGATGGTTTATCCATACCATTGGAAGAATCCATGCATAAAACATCATTTCCTAAGTTATCTACAATCATAACAGTTTCATAAATTCCATTACATGGTATAGCTTCAAAATATAAGACACCATTTAGATAAGCAAGAATAGAACCATTCTCATTATTAAAAGAAAATCTAAAACCTTGTCTAAACAAACCATGAAATGAAATGATGTTTCTAGCCATTTCTGGCGAATAGCAACAATTGTTCAAATCTAAAGATAAACCATTCCTAAGCACTAAAGAATACACTCCAATCTTGGTCACAGGCAACGATCTTCTATTCCCCATGATTAGATTTATTCTTCTATGCTCCACATCCCTATTTCTTCTTAGTACCTGCAATTCAAAACAAATACGATAACCACAACCGGTATCAAGGACCCAAGAATTAGCATGAGATGAATCGTTAGATTTAATTGTATATACACCTGCGAAAGATGGCTTGATCTTTCCTTCCCTTATGGCTTGTAGGTAGTCCGGGCAGCTTCTCTTCCAATGCCCTATTTTATGGCAATGATGGCACTCTGCCTCCTTAGGGTTAGGACAGGGTTTAGCAGGATCAACTTTGGTCCCACTAGAAGAGGAACCATCTCAGGACTTTCCCTTGCGGTGGCCCTTAGACGGAGCCTTCCTCTTCTTGCCTCTTCCTTGCCTAATGGCCAAAACAGGAGCAGCGGGTGGATTGGGAGTGGGTGCAACAGACTTGTCCTTTAGGTTGCTTTCAGCAACCCTAAGGAGACCTTGGAGCTTGCTTAGGGCGACCTCTTCCTTGTTCATGTGGTAGGTCATCCTAAATTGATTGTAACACGGAGGCTAAGAGTGAAGCACCATGTCGATCACCAAGTCTTCCCCAAAGTCAACATTCAACTTGCGAAGACGATCAACATACCTTTGCATCTTTTGCAGGTGCACAGTAAGAGATTCTCCATGACCCATTTTAGCGGAAATCATGTTAGTGAAAATCTCGTAACGCTCTTGCCTCGCGTTCTGGTGGTATCTCTCCTACAAGTCTTGGTGCATTTCATACGGATACATGTCCTCATAGTACTTTTGGAATTCGGCATTCATGGTGGCTATCATGATGCAATGTACCTTCGTTGCATCATGCTCGTGAGTTTCAAAAGCGGTCATTTCAGCCAGAGTAGCGATTTCTGGGTTGATTTTCTCGAGCTTCTCATCTAGGACATACTCCTTGTCCTCATAGTGAGAAATTGTGCGAAAGTATCTTATCCATTCGCTAAAGTTCGTCCCATCGAAAGTAACCTTTTGACAAAGGCTCATCAATGTGAATGAACTAGCAGCAACATTGTTTGCGTTCGACATCTACAAATAGAAAGGACAAAGATAGATTAGAATATGAATCCCTAATTATCACCCAATAAGAAAAATTAGGGCTAGGATCCAACAACAATATTTACATATTAGAAAAGGGATGCCGTAATCTAACATGCAAACAATTTGAAGGTAAGTGAATGATGATTCACTAATTCTCCACCACAAAACATAACTTTAAGTTCCAAATGTATTGAGAATTCCTAGGTTTAGATGAGATTCAGTGAAACTTTTCAATGGCATGTTTAAATCTCGATATGCCCCTCTCGTTTGTGACTGGGATACCGAGGATCACAAAGTGGGTGTGAATTACCATGAAAATTTACATGGTGCCTTCATTGTAACGATCACCTATTCGATGTGCGGGTAAACCACACACGCTCCATCGAACTATGATAAACAATGAATCACCCTTTGCCACCTTTGCTTAGAACCAATTAGTGTGCTGGTAAACCACACACACTCCACTAACTTCTTAGCAAGGGTGCAAAGTGTAATTTCATGGGATTGCATCAATTCACTTTTCCTAAAGTAACTAAGATTGGGAATTTTTTTTTGAAAAACATGTAGTTACTTTGTATTTTATATTATACTTTTAATGAAGAGATGAGGTTGCCCTATCCTACCCGTTCGGCTAACGACCCTCCACCGATCAAGTAAGTGGTGTGTGTGAGTGTACACCCATTAAGCGCCATTTTATAGGCAGCAACCTTATACCCACCTTATAGATCGGCTTCGTGAATGAGGCCTACTAATGGTAAGACTAGAATTTTTAATTATACATATATATATATATATATATATATATATATATTAATCTTGTAATATTATATTAGTATAGGGTTGGATTTTAAACTTGTAAAATTCTAGGGTTTGAAATTTAAATTGTCTAAATTAAACTTTTAATCACAAAACATAAATTTCAAAACTTGAGGGCAAGTTTTAAACTTTTAAAAACATAGAGGATCAAATAACAAATAATCTTAATTAACAATTAATTCCATAATTATCCATATTTGATTTATTTAATGATTTCTTGCAAAACAATTTACCAATTTAATAAAATAATTAATCAATTATCACATAAGGAAACAAATATTTTATTAATTGATAAATATCTTCAATTAGGTCAAGAATATACTCATATATATCATAAAATCGGATTTATATTGATCTAATATGATTAAGGCAAGTATCTCAAAGATAAACAGCAAGAAATCCCGTAGTTTCCTTTTTCTGACGCTCGAACTCGCCGAGTACCTAGATGGACTCGCCGAGTTGAGCCTACTCGCCGAGTACCACCATGGGACTCGTCGAGTTCATCAGCCAGAGGACAAAAAAAACGATTTTTTCAGCAACAAACAAGCAATCAAAGTATGAATTCAATAGAAACCAATCTAGTCTCTGATACCAGTGATGGGTTTTAGCCATATGAACATCCCTATGTGCACATGCGACCCTAATGCTTGGATCTAGGTTTCTCTAATTGATCATACATTGAATCCAAGACTTCTAATGGCTAATATACAATAATAACAATATGAAATCAAATATTAGAAGTTTACCTTGAATCACTTGCTTGATCTTGTTGTCCTTGAGGCTTTAGAGTCACAATTGTCACTCCTCTAATGGCTTACAAACACCAACTAGCAAGAAGATGATTTAGGAGAGAGGAGAGGGGAGGAAGAATTCGGCCAGGGTTTCCTTAAAGACAAGTGTGTCGAATTCCCTCAACCCATAGGGTCTATTTACACTAGTAAGGCTCCTAGGGTTTCACCCTTAAACCCTAATTGGATAACTTAAGCCCTAAGCAATCCAAATCCTTTCCACGATAAGCCTTGGACGAAATCTAAGCCTATCTAAAGCCCTAGAATTCATCCCCCCTTATCCCGAAAGGATTTATAGCCCAAAGTGCATCTATCAAACAATTGACAGTTTATACTCCTTTATTTAATTAATCTCTTTAAGTCACCAAATTAATTCCAAATTAATTTATGACTTATATTAATCAAATAATAATATTATTATTCCTTATATTATTCTTATAATATATTAATAATATTCCTTCTCTCATTATAAATCATCTTGTCAAGTTGCTATGGTGAAGGCAACCCAAAAGGACCATGCTTAACCGGGTCAAATACTTGCCTAATATAGTTGTAGCCTTAGACACTATTCCAACAGTAACGAGTTCGGGAAAATGACCTAACAGTAGGTCTTACATCAAACCATATAGGGAAAAGGTTGATGGATCAGAAGTCTAGTTAATGTGGTTGTAAGATAGAGATATTTTACAGACAAGTGCTTCATAGAGCACAGATAAGAACATGCTATTCCTTAAATCAAAAGAAAAGATGTGCTAGACATCTTCTACCGGCGACGGGAATTCCTCGGGTGCATCCTCATATCCGCCAGTTAACATACCACCTCTTAAAGATGTCGCTCATGAGCTCTCTGACGAACTCAAAGTTCTATGACTTCAGCTTGGGAGGCAGATAACTGTTGCTGTAGAGCCTCATTGGCTCTTCTCATCCCTTCGATAGCCTGTTCCAGATGGCGAATGCGAACAGTGTTAACGCTCGAATTGGCATCAACTTTCATGACTTGGTCAATGGCTGTCCGACCTTGTTCGCCATTCCAAGCAATCTTGCGGACCATAACGGGCATGGCTCGGTCAGTTGAGCCACCTTCGCTAAGGTTGTAAAAGCTTTGGTCCCCATAGTAAGGTAAAGGTTGACCCTATTCATCACTCCAACGGTTCATGTTCGTCACCCACAAGGGTGTAGGGCCTTGAAATGCTGGTGGGGGTTAAGATTTGGGACTGGAACCCCTTGTGGTAGGTTGTTGACTTCAGGCTCGGAGTCGGAACCATCCGAAAAGCCTTCTACAAGGTGAACATCCAAAGGGATTGGATGATCATCTTCCGCCTCTTCTTCAAGCCATCTAGCATTGCCTTGATTTGGAAAGTACGGGTCGCCAGGAGGATGAAATCCAGCCATGATATCTATGCGAGAAAAGGGGTATAAGAATCTTATATAAATAGACGTACTACTTAAGATAATTATAAGATGATCCTTACTACTTACTTCAATACTTGCATAGTGCATACCAGTTATATGAAATCAAAATAGGATATACCTTCAAATAAGTGACCCTAACTCTAAATCCACAACCAAACAAGGAACAAGAAGTAAAGCAAAGATCACAGATTCTAAGTCTATGACACCCTAATCTCATATAACCTTAGTGTATCCACTTAGCATCTATTGACCTACTTAGTAAGGACCTTTTTAGTTTTCAAATAAGTAACTATATTAACACAAAATACTCCTATGGTATTTTAAGTTTATGTTTTGTTCTAATGTTATCATGGTAGTAGTGTTGGTAAGTTTTTAGACTTGTTGCCATATCAGAACCATTCTCAGGCATATGCTAAGCACTTATCGGACCAACATAGTTGATCAGGCTATGTTACTCCCAGAACTGATCATACATCCCCAAGCCTACTTGTGATATTCAACAATCATAATACTTTTGTTCTGTCCTAGCGACACTGATTCTAGTATGATTGCAGGTATGAATACTTAGTTAAATATTTTATTATTTAAAAGTATAAACTCTTGGTCAGAGTATTTTAATCCCGTTGTGTTCATAGTTTGCATACCTTTTACGGATTGATATACTAGATTCATTATAAACGTTGCTCTAATACCTATCTGTCACACCCCAAAACCGGAACGACGGAAACGTTATGGGGCGGAGGACGTCATGTACAGTATCACAACAAAGCATAATAGTAAACAAGCATTAACATCATCCATTGCATTAATAATACAATTTAATACAAGTGTTCTGTATAGTTTATAAGACACCAAAAATATGAATCAAAATATGAGATGAATCTTGAATGTGCTCCATCTTCTCAAAATTTGGCATCGGTACCTGTCTACCGATGACCTAAGAATACAAGTTATTTTTAAAGAGTTTATCAGCTTTAAAGCTGGTGAGTTCATAAGTATTTTGGTGTCATTGTGTGTACGAAAATGTTTGTAAGTGTTGGATGCATAAGTTTGTAAAAGTTTGTAGTAAATGTTTGTATCTCCTAGAAAATCCTATATTTTCTACTAAAAGTAGCCTTCTACCAACGCATCAAATGTTTTGTATGTTTGTTTCTTGTAAAAGTGTGTATTTCTCCCAAATGTGACTATCATTAACAAAATATATGTAACACCCTGAGATTCAGGTATATTTCTTTCATCCTTGTTCTTATTGATTGGGCATGTTTAGTCCTTGAGTGGTGGGATTGTAGCAAGTGAGTACGTTGGGCGTACCACAGGGGTACGCTGTGCGTACTCATGCGCTTAATTTGGACGCGGAGTCGCCAAGGTACACTGGGAGTACCTAGAGTTACGCCGGGCGTACCCGGCCCAGGTGCAAAAACCCTAATCCACCTTTTGCACTATTTAAAGCGTGTTATGGCTCATTCCTTAGCCTCCATATCAGTGAGTGAAACCGTAAAAGAGAGCCCCATCGTCCTTAGTGTGTGAGAGTGTTGATTTGAGCTTCTTGGTGCTTTAGTGACTTGGTGAAGAAGAAGGAAGGGTGTTCTTGGAAGCTAAAGCTTGAGGTGCCATTTTGGATCTGAGATCTACAGAGAAAAGGGCTACACTTGGAGGTATAAAGTTCAAAACTTTCCTCTTCTTTTGGTTGTTATTGTATGTGCCCTTTTTAGGGCTAAAAACCCCAAAGGTGGAGACTTTATGAGTGTAAAGTGCTCCATGGTCCGAGATCTGTCCCCTTTCAGTGTTATTGGTAATTTAGAGTCATAAAGTTTCCATCTTGGATGTTAGTTTGAAGTCATGCATGTGTATTTAGCCTTCTAGAGTTGAAGGTTGGATCATTGTGAGAGTTGGTGATTTGTTCAGCCATGCAAAGGCTTAAAGTCATCAACTTTATGGATTAAGGGGCTTAGATGGGGTCAGATCTAAAATACGGCCGTAGGTCTTAGCTGTTTAAGACCTCAAGAGCTAAATGGCTGAAGCAGGGGAGTACGCCGGGCGTAATCCCTAGTACGCGCCGCGTACTGGGTGGCGCTCCCCGATTCTGAGGTGCAGTCGGGTACACTCAGCGTACACATCTGGTACGCGCAACGTAACCCGGAGAGTTGACTTTTGGTTGACTTTTAGGGTATGGTCTATTGTGGGGCCTTTGAGTTTTGAGAGGGGTAAAATGGTCTTTTACCATTCTGAGAGTGTCATAAGAGAGCAAAGCCTAGCCTTTGAGAGTTATATTAAATAGAGTGTTTATTTCATATGATTAGGCGGAGGCTAGGCTAGCGTTTACCGGGTCAGAGATTTACCGAGATACCGAGGTGAGTCTTCTCACTATACTTTACCTAGTGTGGTAATAGAGTTATGTGACAGAGTACTATAGATTTATATGCCAGTGTGATTGCATGTTATTTTTGTGTTGTGATTTACGGTGATATGTGATATGCATGATTCAGAGTTACAGAGTTGGGACTTTCGGGTCCCTAGAGTTAGGGCTAGAGGGCCCACAGAGAGTTGGGGCTGGAGGGCCCCACTGAGACGCATTGACCAGAGGGTCAACAGAGTTACAGCCTCGAGTGGCTATTATGTGTTAGTGTGGTATTTTGGGGAACTTACTAAGGTTTTGCTTACAGTGTTCAGTGTTATGTGTTTCAGGTACCAGTGATGACCGCGGGAAGGCGCCGACTTGATTCGTACACACACACATACGGGATTTGATGTATTTTGATCTTGGGAGATATTTTGTGAACAAAAACATGATGCTATGACATTTTATGAATGAATGGTTTTGTTAAAAATGTGTTTACAATTGCGAAAAATTGTTTAAATTTTTATAGTGTTACAAGTTGGTATCAGAGCCTAGGTTTGAGGGATTCGGGTGCACCTTCGGGCGTATCTGAACTCAAACCGAGGATTTGAGAAAATTTTGATAATAAAACAAGTTTTCAAAAAAAAAAAAAAGAACTTGCAAGACAAACAAGAGCAGAGTCGTGTGTACGAGCAGCCAGCGCCCGAACGGTGGTTTCCCAGAATACCATTATTATAAGTGTTATGAGATATGATGTGATATGTTATATGATGAGCTATGATATGCATGCTAGAGTAGACTAGGTATTCTTATTAGGACTAGAGTGGCCTAATATGTGATGCCTGAGTCTAGGAGTCTTGCTGCTATGGATATTTTAGAGTGTTTAGGTAGCAGCAAGGAGACTGCGAGAGATCTGCTTGCGAGTATTATATGATTAGAGAAAGTAGAGTGCTTGGGACTTGGGACTCTGGGAGGAGGAATCGGGGTGGATGCTGATGCGGTGTGGACAGTAGTATTGGGCCCGTACTACTGAAGACACCGGGTCAGTGCACAGTCCGAGTAAGAATCTTTGGAGTACCAAGGGACAAGTAGGAGGGAGCATTCGAGTGTGAGTATACTCGAGCGAGTTCCTGATATTTTTCTTATGTTGTATTTCAGAGAGAGAGAGATCATGGTTGGGACTCGCCACACACCAGAGACTAGTGATACGAGGGATGAGGAGATCCGTAGGATCATCCAGGAGGAGGTGGCTGCGGCCATCAGGGCAGAGATACCAGAGATATTCGGGTCTATCAAGACCACGCTGATAGAGACATTTGATGAGAAGTACGCTGCTCTTTCTGAGGCTGTTGTTGCTGCGGCCACTATAGCTATAGCTGCGACGAGGCCGCAGGGTGGTGATACGTTGCTGTTCCGAGAGTTCAACAACACAAAACCACCGGAGTTTGACGGGACCCAGGACCCGATTGCGGCGATGAGATGGATTTCAGACATAGAGGGCTATTTTTTTACTTGCTCGTCTCCTGAGCATTTGAGAGTCCGGTTCGCGTTGAACCAGCTTCGCTTGGGAGCGAAGGACTGGTGGAAGTTTGTGACGGCGCACTATACGCCTGCTAAGCTTGCAGCAGTGACCTGGGAGAGGTTCACTACTATGTTCCGAGATGAGTACGTTCCCCAGGTGGAGAGGGAGCGTTTGGCATAGGGGTTTCTGACCCTTATGCAAGGTACTGAGTCTGTTATGGTGATTACGAGGATGTTTCATGAGCGGGCGATGTTCTGCCCAGAGCATGTGTCCTTTGAGCAGGTACGTATGAGTCGATATTTGAGCATTCTGAGGAGGGATATACGTGAGTTCATGGCGAACTCGACGTACCGGACATTTTTCGAGCTTCAGGCGAATGCCCGGAAGAGGGAGATGGAGCTGGAGACTCAGGCTAGGGAGGAGGCTGAGTCTCAGGGGAGGGATCGGCGACTGGTGCAGTCTCATCCGATAGCCAAGCGGGCCAAGCCCGCCGATTCGAGATCAAGGAGCCAGAGGGGCTGCACTTGTGGCAAGTGCGGCAAGAGCCACGACGGGGTGTGCAGAGCAGGGACTTGCTACAAATGTGGCAAGGAGGGGCATATGGCCAAGGACTGCCCCAAGGGGTTTGTAGTATGTTTTCATTGCAACCAGACCGGACACCGGAAGGCAGAGTGTCCGCAGTTACGGGGATCAGCACTGGGAGCACCTCAGGGATCTGCCCCTGCCGCCATCAGAGCTACCGAGAGTCGGCCAGTGAAGGCCGAGGCGCCGAGGGCACGAGGGAGAGCCTTTCAGTTGACCGCGGAGGAGGTCCGTGCAGCGCCTGATGTCGTGGCTGGTATGTTTTCTTTCATGTATTTATTTTGATGTTGAGATTTTGTGCTTATATTATGGTATGCGTAGGTACTTTTCTTGTGAATTCTGTACCTGCCTTGGTGTTATTTGACTCGGGTGCGAGTCGGTCTTTTGTATCTTTGGCTTTTAGTCAGCATATCAGTGTTAGTCATGAGGCGTTGAGTCGACCTCTGAGGGTTTCCATAGCTGACGAGAGGGTGATATATGCCACAGAGGTGATCCGAGGGTGCGTGTTCGAGATTTTCGGTGTTGAGTTCCCGATTGATTTGATTTGTATTGTGATGGGTGATGTTTGTGTCATTGTGGGCATGGACTGTTTGAGCAGATTCGGAGCAGTTATCGACTGCGAGCGACAACTGGTGACCATACGAGACCATAGTGGGGGAGTTCGTACGGTGTACGGTGAGGGTACACGTTCTGGGTCAGCATTTTTTTCGGCCGCTAGAGTGAGGCAGTGTCTTCAGCAGGGATGTAAGGGTTTCATGGCGTATGTGATGGAAATGCGGGTTGATTCCGAGAGATCGAGGTCAGTTGAGGAGGTCCCGATAGTACGTGAGTTCCCGGATGTATTTCCAGAAGAGTTGTCGGGTGTGCCTCCCGTGAGGCAAGTGGACTTCAGTATCGATTTGGTTCCGGGGGCCGCGCCTATCGCCAAGGTGCCCTATCGCCTTGCACCTCCAGAGATGCAAGAGTTATCCTCGTAGCTTCAGGAGATGCTGAGAAAGGGGTTTATTCGGCTGAACAGCTCGTCGTGGGGAGCGCCTATCCTTTTTGTCAAGAAGAATGATGGTTCACATCGGATGTGCATTGATTACCAGGAGTTGAACAAGCTGACAGTCAAGAACCGTTACCCGTTACCGAGGATCGATGATTTGTTCGATCAGTTGCAGGGAGCATCTTGGTTCTCTAAGATCGATTTGAGGTCTGGGTATCATCAGGTAAGGGTACGAGATGAGGACATCTAGAAGACAACGTTCAGGACTCGTTATGGGCATTACGAGTTTGTGGTGATGCCTTTCGGACTCACCAATGCCCCGACAGTGTTCATGGACCTCATGAACAGAGTGTGCAGACCGATGTTGGATTGGTCGGTAATCGTGTTCATCGACGATATTTTGGTATATTCGAGATCCAGAGAGCAGCATGAGGAGCATTTGAGGGAGATCCTCGGGGTACTGAGATCGGAGAGGCATTACGCCAAATTCTCTAAGTGTGATTTCTAGTTGCAAGAGGTCCAGTTCCTAGGGCACCTCGTTAACCAGGAGGGGATTTTGGTCGACCCGGCCAAAGTGGAGGCAGTGGTGAGATGGGAGGTGCCGAGGTCACCCTCCGAGATCATGAGTTTCTTAGGGTTGGCAGGCTATTATCGGAGATTTATCAGGGATTTCTCCAAGATCGCCGTACCACTCACCAGGTTAACCCAGAAGGGTGTCGCTTTTTCATGGGGCCAAGAGTAGCAGATCTCCTTTAAGACGCTTCGCCAGAGGCTATGTGAAGCCCCAGTGTTAGCCCTCCCAGAGGGAATGGAGGACTTTGTGGTGTATTGTGATGCGTCGATCTTGGGGTTGGGAGCAGTGCTGATGCAGAGAGGGCATGTGATAGCATACACATTGAGGCAGCTGAAGCCTCATGAGACAAGGTATCCCACCCACGATCTAGAGTTGGGGGCAGTGGTGTTCGCCCTAAAGATTTGGCGTCACTATCTGTATGGGGTTCGGTGTACGATATACACAGACCATAAGAGCCTGAAGTATTTGATGGATCAGCCTAACCTAAATATGCGACAGAGGAGGTGGTTGGACGTGGTCAAGGATTATGATTGTGAGATCCTGTACCACCTGGGCAAGGCTAATGTTGTAGCCGATGCACTGAGCCGCAGGGCGGAGAGCACCCCATTGCGAGATGTATGTTTGAGATTGACCGTGATAGCTCCGGGGTTGGACACCATTCGTGGAGCACAGGCTGAGGCTGTGCGGCCTGAGAGCCAGAAGAGCGAGCGAGTTGTCGGGTTGGTATCGGAGTTCGTTACCGATAGCCGAGGGCTTATGACATTTCAGGGGCGTATCTGGGTACCGTTTGTGGGAGGAACGCGTACCATTTTGATGGAAGAGGCTCACCGGTCGAAGTTCTCGATCCATCCTGGGGCCACTAAAATGTATTTAGATCTGAAGAAGGATATGAAGAGGGATGTCGCGTGGTTTGTTGAGAGGTGCTTAACCTGCCGTAGGGTTAAGGCCGAGCACCAGAGACCGCATGATAAGTTGCAGCCTTTAGAGGTTCCCGAATGGAAGTGGGAACAGATTACCATGGATTTTATCACCAAATTGCCAAGGACTGCTAGGGGAGTCGATGCAATTTGGGTGATTGTGGACAGGTTGACAAAGAGCGCCCACTTCCTTGCTATCAGTGAGAACTCTTCCGCAGAGAAGTTGGCAGAGATGTATGTGAGATAAGTGGTAAAACGACATGGAGTGCTGATCTCGATTGTCTCAGACCGAGATGTGTGTTTCACTTCCAGATTCTGGAAGAAATTCACGAGGAGTTGGGTACTAGGTTGCATTTTAGTACCGCATATCACCCCTAGACTGACGGACAGAGTGAGCGGACGATTCAGACGCTCGAGGATATGCTCCGGGCATGTGTGTTGGATTTCGGGGGGGACTTGGGACACGTATTTTCCCTTGGCAGAGTTTTCTTACAACAACAACCATCATTCGAGCATTGGTATGCCACCCTTTGAGCTATTGTATGGGAGGAGGTGTCGGACCCCCATTTGCTGGGGAGAGGTCGGGCAGCGTGTTATGGGTAGTATAGAGATTATGCTGCAGATGACTGAGCAGATACAGCAGGTCAGGCAGAGGTTATTGACCGCTCAAAGCCGTCAGAAGAGTTATGCAGACAGGCACCGGTCCGAGCTCGAGTTCCAGGTCGGCGACTTTGTACTCCTGAAGGTGTCTCCTTGGAAAGGAGTGATCCGATTCAGGAAGAGGGGCAAGTTGGGGCCCCGTTATATCGGTCCTTTTCGGGTGATTGCAAGGGTAGGCAGGGTAGCCTACCGGTTGGAGCTACCTGCAGAGTTAGGTCAAATCCATGACACTTTCCACGTGTTGCAATTGCGGAAGTGTATTGCCGATGAGTCGGCAGTGGTACCATTGGAGGATATTCAGGTGGATGCAAGCCTGAATTATGTTGAGAGACCGGTGGCAATCAGAGATCGGAAAATCAAGGTTTTGAGGAACAAGGAAGTACCTTTGGTTTTGGTTCAGTGGCAACATCGGAAGGGGTCCGAGATGACTTGGGAGTCAGAGTCGGAGATGCGAGGGCAGCATCCAGAGTTGTTCGAGGAATGAGACTTCGGGGGCGAAGTCTCGTTCTAGTGGGGGAGAATTGTAACACCCCGAGATTCAGGTATATTTCTTTCATCCTTGTTCTTTATTGATTGGGCATGTTTAGTCCTTGAGTTGTGGGATTGTAGCAAGTGAGTACGTTGGGCGTACCATAGGCATACGCTGCGCGTACTCATGCGCTTAATTTGGATGCAGAGTCGCCAAGGTACGCTGGGCGTACCTAGAGTTACGCTGGGCATACCCGGCCCAGGTGCAAAAACCCTAATCCACCTTATGCACTATTTAAAGGGTGTTATAGCTCATTCCTTAGCCTCCATATCAGTGAGTGAAACCCTAAAAGAGAGCCCCATCGTCCTTAGAGTGTGAGAGTGTTGATTTGAGCTTCTTGGTGCTTTAGTGACTTGGTGAAGAAGAAGGAAGGGAGTTCTTGGAAGCTAAAGCTTGAGGTGCCATTTTGGATCTGAGATCTATAGAGAAAAGGGCTACACTTGGAGGTATAAAGTTCAAAACTTTCCTCTTCTTTTGGTTGTTATTGTATGTTCCCTTTTTAGGGCTAAAAACCCCAAAGGTGGAGACTTTATGAGTGTAAAGTGCTCCATGGTCCAAGATCTGTCCCCTTTTAGTGTTATTGGTAATTTAGAGTCATAAAGTTTCCATCTTGGATGTTAGTTTGAAGTCATGCATGTGTATTTAGCCTTCTAGAGTTGAAGGTTGGATCATTGTCAGAGTTGGTGACTTGTTCAGCCATGCAAAGGCTTAAAGTCATCAACTTTATGGATTAAGGGGCTTAGATGGGGTCAGATCTAAAATATGGACGTAGGTCTTAGCTGTTTAAGACCTCAAGAGCTAAATAGATGAAGCAGGGGAGTACGTCGGGCGTAATCCCTAGTACGCGCCGCATACTGGGTGGCGCTCCCCGATTCTGAGGTGCAGCCGGGTACGCTCAGCGTACACATCTGCTACGCGCAGCGTAACCCGGAGAGTTGACTTTTGGTTGACTTTTAGGGTATGGTCTATTGTGGGGCCTTTGAGTTATGAGAGGGGTAAAATGGTCTTTTACCCTTCTGAGAGTGTCATAAGAGAGCAAAGCCTAGACTTTGAGAGTTATATTAAATAGAGTGTTTATTTCATATGATTAGGCGGAGGCTAGGCCAGCGTTTACCGGGTCATAGATTTACCGAGATACTGAGGTGAGTCTTCTCACTATACTTTACCTAGTGTGGTAATAGAGTTATGTGACAGAGTACTATAGAGTTATATGCCAGTGTGATTGCATGTTAATTATGTGTTGTGATTTATGGTGATATGTGATACGCATGATTCAGAGTTACAGAGTTGGGACTTTCGGGTCCCTAGAGTTAGGGCTAGAGGGCCCACAGAGAGTTGGGGCTGGAGGGCCCCACTGAGACGCATTGACCAGAGGGTCAACAGAGTTACAGCCTCGAGTGGCTATTATGTGTTAGTGTGGTATTTTGGGGAACTTACTAAGGTTTTGCTTACAGTGTTCAGTGTTATGTGTTTCAGGTACCAGTGATGACCGCGGGAAGGCGCCGACTTGATTCGTACACACACACATACGGGATTTGATGTATTTTGATCTTGGGAGATATTTTGTGAACAAAAACATGATGCTATGACATTTTATGAATGAATGGTTTTGTTAAAAATGTGTTTACAATTGCGAAAAATTGTTTAAATTTTTACGGTGTTACAATATAGTTTTTACATTATCGTTTATGTGAGGCGATCACAAAGTGAATGCATAGGGGAAATAACAATTGTACTGTAGTGTTGTATTATAGTAACTACTGCTGTACTAACTACCTTAAAACGGTTGTTAATTAAGATATAATGTAATATGATTGTACCATACTATCGACTAAAAACACGACGATGAAAGACGTCGGAAGAAATGACATTTGACACTAGTAGACTTGCAAGTCCCACTGTAGCGAACAACAAGGTGTAGGATATTCAATCCAATATAGATCTATACGCAAATTCATGCTCTCTCTCCAGGAGACTCTGGATACAAAACGAGCCATGGCAGTGATGCCATGCCCCGAAATAATGGTTCACATTTATGTTATAGTATTCTTGTATCTGTATTTTATGTACTAGTGTAATGTATGTTCTCTCTGTCTAGTATGTAGTGTCTTTTGTTTGTTTCTCATCATAGTATGTTCTCTTGTATAGTGTAGTGTATTGTTTCTCATTATAGTATGTTCTGTTAGTTTCTCATAATAGTATGTTCTCTTAGTTTCTCATAATAGTGTTCTCTTAGTTTCTCATAATAGTATGTTTTGACTCATGTATGAACTGACTCTTTGTATGTTTCATTGTACTAGAAGTAATGAGTAGTGTCTTCCTATACTATACCTATTATAGTTTACTAGTAGGGTTGTTTGTATAACTGAGTGTATGGAACTGAGATAAAAGCTTTTATGTCTATACATATAAACATAATATATAACTAATGATCAAACAACACTCGGACAAACAACATGGTACTCTAAGTCCACAACCAAACAAGGAACAGGAAATACAGTGAATTATCAGTCCTAAGTCCTTCAAACCTTACTTATATAACTATATATGCATCAGAGATGGTTTTTGACAAGTTATAAGTTTAAAAGAGATAAAGGAAAGGGTTTTCATGTAAGAACAAGTTTGATAAAGAGTTTAATATGTAAAAGAGTTTGATAAACATTTTAGAGTAGTTTGTTTGATAAAACGGCTAAAAGTATAGCAAATCCATTGTTTGATAGTTATTAATCACATGTGATTGATATAATAACTATAATGTTTCAAATTGTATTCCCCCCATAAAAGCATTTAAAATCACTTAAAAGATAGATTAAGGGGTATGAACTCACCTGTAGTGAGTGATATTGGAGTATAGTTGAAGGATGATTGCAGAGTGTCAGGTGTAACATTGAGCAGACAAAGATCCTAATAACCATATAATGATACGTATAGGCATCTAATTAGTGTTTAAACAACTAATTATAAGGGGTAACACCCTAATAGACTAGGAGACTCTAAGATTTATGGGATACAATCACATATGATTGCATAACTAGGGTATATCATCACCCTATTGATTTTATGGTCCAAATGGCATGACCTAGGGAGTTCACGGTCCAAGTGGTTTACGGTCCAAGTGGTTCACGGTTTTAGGGTTTATGGTCTAAGGAGATACACTAGACCTTAAACTCCTTTTATTCAAGGAAAAGTGACGATTTCAAGGCCTAAATCAAGTATCCTAACTAGATAACGAGTATAGGAGGAAGATGCTTACAATTTTGAAGAAAATGTAGGTGTTTTCGGCCCAAAACACTTAAGTGTGCTTGGTGTTCTTAAAGAAATGAAGAACACTTGAAGATCTATCCTAATGAAGAGATTTCATGGATGAAATCGTGTACAATCACCTGATGTAGAAGGATATCAACAAATCAAAGGAAGAAACACTTACTATTTTGAAGATCCAAGAGAAAAGTCGGATGGTACTTAAGAGACAATGAGTTCTTTGGCTTGAAATGGTAAAAGTGATTGAAAAATGACTAAGTGTCATATATATATATATATATATATATATATATATATATATATATATATATATATATATCATGGAGTTTACGGTCACCTTGACCGTAAACTTAAGTTCTTTGACCGTAAACTCCTTTTTGAAGAGGTTTATGGTTGCTAGGTAGTTTAGAACTTATACTGACATTTCTAATCTCTTATTCCTTTGATGTACTAGGGTTAGAATACTCAAAACAGTTTCCAAACAGTGATAACTAGAAGCAAAATGAGTTTAACACTTATAGGTTTAATTGATTAAACAAGCTTGGAAATTTCAGATTGTCACATTCCAGCCCCCTGATCTGACATCAACAGTCTTAAACCGCTTTGGCGTAGGCTACGACTATTCCGGGTCCGACCTCTTCTCCCTTGTTTGGAAATCAATCTCAATCTCACACCACCTAGCGGCCTCCTGCATCTCCAACAAAGTACCATAGCACTGGGTGGAAACAAACTGTCTGATTTCTGTCTTGAGCATGCTTAAGTAACGAGTTATCTAAGCCTGCTCAAATGCAATGAACTCAGGAAAAAACATAGCCCTCTCCATGAAAATCTTGGTGATCTTCGTCACATTCTCAGAACCCTGTCTCAAATCCAAATACTCCTAGGCTAAACTTTCACGCTCCACCAGCAACACATATCGGGAGCGGAACATCTCAAAGAGCTGATCCCAAGACACATCAACTCTGTGCTCAGTAGAATATGAACTAGTAGCAAGCCTCCACCAATCCCTCTCTCCGATCCTTAGAAGGATCACAGTATACCTGAACTTTTGGTCAGATGGACTAGAACAACTGAAGAAACACCCACAACATCAGATAGCCACTTCATGGCGATGATTGGGTCCTACACCCCATCAGAAGTCGGGGGCTTCATATTGTTGAAGTCCCGATACTGAAAAACCCGATTTGATCCAACCCCTGTAGCATTGGCAACCTCAGACAGAGCAACATAACGCTCATCAAAGTACTCAATCATGGCGGTCTTGATAGACGTAAACATATCTGGCAACTGAGCTCGAAAACGATCATCAACCTCCTCCTGCAGGATCTCCCTGATCCTGTCATCCAACGCAGATGGCTCACCCTGGCGGCTAGCTCCTAATCCTAAATCGGACCCAGCCTCAACTTGATACGTAGTCACCATACTGAAAATAAAACAGGAGGATATCAGATAACACACATATCATAACGGGGAACCAACTCCCAACAAAGCCTTAGGGGTTGTGACTTCCTTGTTACGCATACGGGTCCTGTGCTTTCAGTAGTACGGGCCCATACTACCTTCCACATCTACCTGTGTTTTTCTTAGAGGATCATCACAACACCCTAAAAATACTCGTTGGCATAAGCAACTAATCAATCCACACTCCCTAGAGGAAAGGCTAAATATCTCAAAACTGTCCGGCTGACCCCACACAACGCATCCATGAAACTTCCACCAACACTGCAGCACTCGTGTATGCTAGCCATACATAACACTAGACGCTATAGACATTTGAATATCTGATCATACCTTAAGCCCTTCATTAAACAAGAACAGGAAATAAGGCCAAACCAAACCTTCTCAGGCAATAAAATCTTAGTTATGTGTAATACCCTAACGGCAATAGTTGTTATTATGGGAGTGAGTTTGGATGGCGTTGGGTATATAACCCCCGAAACCCTAACCCTAACGGCAATTATCAGCTGCCACCCTCTCCATCTTCGACCTCCGGTCATCGCCACCACCATAGGAACCCTTCTCAGTCGTCCTTTGAATCACCGAGTCTGACAACCACTGTTCCGCCTGCTGCCTCGCCGATGAAACGCCACAACTGCTTTGCTGCCGGAGACGTCGTGTACACTGGAGATCCACCGAGACCGTTGAAGCGAATTATGTTCGTCACTGTGCGAGTCGTGAGCAGAAAGGGAGCTCACGGTAAGGACCACCTCCACCACCTACGTCTTCTTCTTCTTTCTTCCGGTGGTCTGAAGTTGTGTACATCGATTGGAATAGAAGGTGGGCTTTGGTCGCTGTTTTTGGGTTTCCGTTCGTCACTTGCCAACCATAGTGGCTGAGTTGGGAATGTTTTGCTCTTTAGATCATGATTACGAAGTGTGTGCATGTGTTTTCTCGGGTGGGAATCAAAAGAACTGCCGCCACTACCATGAGGTGGTGACTGTCATCACCGCCTTCTCGTTTCTACCGCCGCTGTCGCCTTCGTGAGCCACCAGGTGGGTGGTTGGAGTGTAGTCTGCAATTTGGAGTGTGTGTGTGTGTGTGTGTGTTTTGTGTGGCTGGGAAACCAAGGAAGTCACCACCATCACCATGAGGTGCTGGCTGCTGCCACGCGCCACTGCTGGTCACCACAAGGTGGTTGTGTGTTTGTATGTTTATCTTTTAGTGTGTTTTTATTTTGGGATTAAAGCGTTGTAAAATGTAATTAGAAAGTGGAATAATGAAAAGACAACTCAAAACCACTATCGTAGGGTGGTGGCTGTCGCCTCCTGCCGCCACCGGCCGCCATGTGCCTCGTTTGCATTGTGACTCGTTTGGGATGCTTGGACAAAATGAGCCTATTGAAACCCTAGTGGTCCCAATGAAACCCTAATGGGCCCAATGAAGCCCTAATTGACCTAAAAGCCTAAACATGTGACTAATGGGCCTAATGAAACCCTAATGGGCCAAATGAACCCTAATGGATCTAAGGACTTAACTTTTGGGCCTATTGGGTTATGATTGGGTTGGAGACCCTAATTAGGGTTTAGAAAACCTTAATTTAGGATATATGGGCCTTGGACTTATCGGGACCCACATTTGGGCCACTGGAATGGAATTGTGAACTACACCCAATCACACCATATGTTTTATTTAGAAGAGTGATGGACTTAATGGATTAAGTCTTTAATGGGTTAAGTGAGAAACACTTAACCCTAATCGTCATTTTATGTGGAAACACTAATTTCACTTGGGCTTTGACTTGGGCCTCTTCATTGGGCTATGGTGATTAGGCTATTAATAAGCCATCCAAAAAGAAGCATATGGACTAGAATAATTTAATGGACTCTAGGGTAAGGCCCATGTAAGAGGTTTGGGCCCAATTTGGAAAATTAGGCCATAGATGGCCATAATTGGGCATTTATGATTATGAGATATTAGGCCATTAGAAATGACAAATGTTTGGACTGGACTAAATGGTTGGGCCTAAGAATAAGACCATGTAAAGGTTTGGGCCTAATTTGGAAAATTGGTCCATAGTTGGGCCTTAGTTCATTATTATACTTTTGGGCCATTGGATTGGGCCTTGGGATTTAGTCAATCTAAGTTAGGGGTAAAGTAGTATTTTACCCTAAGCATGGATTTATGGATATGTGTTGGAGACCCAATTATTAATTGGGTGTTATTTTGATGTTGATAGATTCGGGAATCTGTCATCTAGTAGCTAGGGTTTTGTCAGCGGGACTTCAACAGTGTGAGGGGAGTTTTCCTCTAGTAGGAACGGGTCGAAAGCACTAATTCTGACCCATTTATGTATGTTAGTATATGTCGGGCTTAGGCCTGATGTCGGGGATAGCCCGATGTAGCTTGTATGTTTTGGACTTCGGTCTGATGTCGGGGCAAGCCCGAGGAATGTATTTATTCTTGATGTCTTTGTGATTCTTGCATGTACTAGTTTATGTGTTCTGGATTTCGGTCCGATGTCGGGGCAAGCCCGATGAAGGTTTAACTTATATGTTATGTGTTATGTGTTCCGGACTTCGATACGATGTCGGGGCAAGCTCGAGGAAGCTTTATATATTTATCTCTATGTTTATGTGTTATATGCTTGTTGCTATGTTATATGTATTCCGGACCATGGTCCGATGACGTGTGGGGCCCGATAGCGGACTTCGGTCCGATGTTGGATTTTTCCGATGCCGGGCGAGGCTCGGTGCAATGGGCTAGGCCCAAGTCATGTTTATGTTATTTGCATTATTGATGTGTTTATATGTATACTAGATTTTGGTCCGATGTCGGGCGGGGCCCAATGTAGCGGGTAAGGCCCAGTGTATGGTATGTGGTAGTATAGGGAGAGTCACTAAGCTTCGTGCTTATAGTTTTCAGTTTTGGTTTCAGGTACTTCGGTTTTCAAAAGAGTAGCTCGGGATGATTGTAGTGCACACACCATTTGTTTAGCCTGGGATGTTTATACTCTGATATATTTTAACAGTTGCGATGATATTTTGAGATACACTATTTATGCTTTTTATATGCTGATGATATTCATGGTTTTATTAATGATTTAAAAATGAAAAATTTGGCCTGTATTTTTGGGATGTTTCACTATGCATAACCATGATGCATACACTAAGCAACTAAGTAATGATGTCAATTCCATTATAGAAGAACCCTAGGCTATCCTGCGTCATATAATCAGGTAAATCTATCATGCAAAATCCTGAAGATCCCTGGCCTATCGCTAGCTTGTTGTTTTAACATATCGCAATATCAAATACCAGTATGGTATTTTGGGGTCTACTTACCGGCTCCGGATGATCGTACACATCGCATCCTCCTTGATATTTTGAAAACTATTTGAAATATCATTTTAAAAAAATCCTTTTCCTTACTTTGAGACTGGATTCACACGAGTGTTCCTCTAATTCACTCAAACCAAGGCTCTAATACCAACTTGTAACATCCATAAAAATTCATAAAATTTTAACTTTTTCAAACCAACCAAAAATTATAATTGTTTACGTTGTAGTTTTCAAAACATGTTTAACATCAGAGTGATCTCAAAATCACAAAATGCAACTTGAGGAGGTGTACGATCAATCCTTTGCCTTCTCACGATCATCTGAGGTACCTGAAACATTACCCAAAACTGTAAGGCCAAAGCTCAGTGAGTTCCCCCAAAAGAGCAATACACAAACAAATAACACGAACATAATAACAACATGCAGTGGGTCCACAACTAACAGACTGGATTACTCAAGAGCCTACAACATAAGTTTGGCTTGCCATTGGCCCACATCTTGTGCCTGGCTTGCTCCCTGGCCTGATCATTCCTCATACTGAATACTACTAAGCACTCAGGATGAGTCTGGCATGCCCTTCCCGACCCTCAACTCGTATCTGGAATGCTCTTGAGCCCTCAATATGAGTGTGGCATGCCCTCCACAACCCTCAACTCATATCTCGTGTGCTCCGGGAATTATTGGCTACAACACAGAGCAGTATAACCTCAACCCAATCCAATCAATATGTCAACATATAACAGATTATATCATATACAGATAAACAGACAGTAGTCCTATTCCAGAATACCATATCAAGATTAGCATGCATATTTATTCCATACTTAGCATATCAACGATATCCAGTTATCAAACCAAATGGCCGACATTGGTGGCTTCGACCCAGAAGTATAGTAAGGAAAACTCACCTCACAAGCTGAGTAGAACTGATAAGGTCCGACTCTGAATCTCAACTCTCAACTCAAAGCCTACATCCACCAAGTGACCAATTCCATCAACATCCCAATAATACTCAAAATACCTTCAAAAGTCAAACTTGGTCAAAACAGGTCAAACTTGGTCAAACATAGTCAAACTAAAAGTCAACTAGTCAAATTCCATAAACCCACTGATTCAACCCAGCCGAGTCAACCTAACCGAGTTAACTCAACATGGGATTACCCATGCGAGTACGTGGGGTGTACTCTGGAGGTACGCTGAGCGTACAAAAAACCTCACATTGACTAGCTTACGGGGTGGTTTACCGAGTACGCGGGATGTACTCCCACCTACGTTGGGCGTAACTTCGCAGTCCTCAAATCTTCATTAAGTGCTTAATGGCTTAAGCACTTAAACCCATATTTTTGATCCATGGTCCAAATGTACTCTAAAGTTAACAAGTATCCAAATTTATGACTTTACATGTCCATAAAGTCCTTAATGCAAGGTCTTAATCCATTAAGACCTTCTACTAGAAACATGGAGCCAAACTAGCTAAAGGAACCTCATTTTTATGGCTTGTGACCCATCTTAGGGTCTTATAGGACAACCCAAATCATTCAAAACCAAGCATGCATAGAAATGGGACTTTTAGGACAAGAAGAAGCACAAAAAGCTACAAAAATGAGATCCAAGCAAATAAAGCATGAAGGTGAAGACTTTTAGCTCAAAATACCTTATGGAGTTTCCCAAGAAGGTGATGATCGAAGATCGACAAGCTTGCTTCAACTTATAAGCTCCTTGATTCAACTCCTTCTTCGTTAAGCACACAAAGGACACACTTTTAGCTCAAAATACACTCTTATGGGTTTAGGGTTTGCCAAAAATGATTCAAGGGAATTGAGGCTTAAAAGATGAGGGTTAATGGTCCTTATAGATGCTTAAATACTCCAAAAACCCTAAAATTAGGGTTTTCCTTCGGACATGAGTACGCCAAGCATACATATGTTTACGTCTAGGGTACTAGGGTGCGCCCTAGTACGCTTAGCGTACCCACATGAACGCTTAGCGTACACCTCCTGCCCCAAAATTACAATCTTGCCCCTAAGGTTTCCCTGGGCTACTTCCTTTCAATCCAAGGACCAAAATGACATTAATTAAAACCAAAGGAAGGATTTGAAATTAAATACCTGAAAATCGGGGTGTTACATCCTATGTCCATCATGAACCCTTGTGGTGCTACCATTGCACCTTCACCAACTCAACCACCTTGTTCCTCAAGGTCTTCGTCTTCCTATCGAGGATCACCATCGGTCTCTCAATGTAGTTCAACCGATTCGTCCACCTGAATATCCTCCAAAGGAACCACTACGGAATCGCCATCCAAACATGTTCGTAGTTGAGAGACGTGAAATGTACCGTGAATCTGACCGAGTTCCTCTGGAAGATCTAATCGATACGCTACCCTGCCCACCAAAGCTATTACCCTGAAAGGACTGATATACATGGGGCCTAGCATGCCCCGCTTCCTGAATCGAATGACACCTTTGTAAGGTGACACCTTTAGGAAAACCATATTCCTAACCTGAAACTCTAGGTCTGATCGACGCTTTTTGGCATAGTTTTTCTGCCGACTTTGAGCTGTCTAAAGTCTGCTACGAACCTACTGAATCAACTCAGTAGTCTTGAGTACCACCTAAGTACTCCCCATGACTCATTGAACGACCTCACCCCAACATATCGGGGTCCTGCACTTTCTCCCGTAGAGCATCTCAAAAGGAGGTCAATCGATGTTGGCATGATAGCTATCGTTGTACGAAAATTCCGCTAATAGAAGATTTGTATCCCTACTACCACCAAAATGCAGAACACATGCCCACGGCATGTCCTCCAATGTAAGGATGGTCCGCTCTCTCTAACCATCCGTCTGCAGGTGAAAGGTTGTGCTGAGATGCAGATAAGTACCCAGATCCTCGTGAAACCTTTTCCAAAACCTAGAAGTAAACCTGACATCCTTGTCTAATACCACCAAAACTGACACCCCATGACGTTCCACAACCTCCCTGATATAGATATCCGCTAACTTCTCCATAGAGATACTCTCCTAAATCATAATAAAATGTGTGCTCTTGGTCAATCGATCCACGATGACCCAAAACTAATCCAACCTGCGTGCTGTCCGAGGCAACTTCATAATAAAGTCCATGGTAAGATCCTCCCATTTTCAAATGAGAATATCTAACGGTTGTATCTTGCCATGGGTCCGCTGATGTTTGGCCTTGACTTTCCTACTAGTCAAACACCTCTCTACATACCAAGCAACGTCCCACTTCATATAGGGTCACCAATAATCACAACGAAGATCTCTACATTTTCGTCGCATCAGGATGAATGGAAAATCTCAATTTATGCGCCTCCTTGATCAGAACCTAACGTGCACCACCCCAATAAGGAACCCATGCTCTTTGATGGAGAGTCAATAAACCCCAACCATCATAATCAAAGGAAGCCACTTAACCCATATTGCGCTCACTCTTTCGGTTCTTTTCCTTCATAGCCTCTACCCGAGCATCTCAAATAAGCTCCAAGAGTGGGGTAATCACTTTCATCCTCATACACATATCCCTGATCGGATTCACGGCCGCCTTTCGGCTGGGAGCATCGGTCACCACATTGGCCTTTGTCGGATGGTAAAGGATCTCACAATCATAATCCTTCACCAAATCTAACCACCAACGTTGCCTCATATTCAGATTCATCTGATCCATCAAGTACCTCAGGCTCTTGCAATCTGGGTAAATAGTATCGTGGACCCCATAGAGGTAGTGTCGCCAAACGTTGAGAGCGAAAACTACATCCCCCAGCTCCAAATCATGGGTCGGATAGTTCGAATCATGCGACTTCAGTTGCCTCGAAGCATGAGCAATAACACGACCCCTCTGCATCAAAACCATGCCCAATCCCATGATAGAAGCATCACAATAAACCACAAAATCCTTAGCACTATCAAAATCGGTGCCTCACACAATCTCTGTCTCAGGGTCTCAAATGCTGCCTGTTGCTTAATCCCCCAACAAAAAGTGGTTGTCGTCTTCGTTAGTCGTGTCAGGGGAACTAGTATTTTGGAGAAATCTTGAATGAATCTCCGGTAGTAACCTTCCAAACCAAGGAAACCCCGAATCTCATATGGAGACCTTAGAACCTCCCACCTCATCATGGCTTCAAGCTTGGCCGGATCGATTAGAATACCATTTTGCTTGACAAGGTACCCCAGAAAAAAGAACTCGCACTTGGAGAACTTCACATACAATCTCTCCCTCCTCAGGGTCACTAGTACCCCCTCAAGTGCTCCTCATGCAACTCCTGGGTCTTGGAATAGATGAGTATGTATTCGATGAATATAATCACAAACCGATCCAACATCAGTTGGCACATGCGGTTAATGAGGTAAATGAATACGGCTGGAGCATTGGTGAGCCCAAAGGGCATCACCACGAACTAGTAATGATCATAATGAGTCTGAAAGGCCATCTTCTACATATCGTCCTCTCTGACCCTCATCTGATGATAAATCAAACAAACATCAATCTTGGAGAACCAAGATGCACCCTAAAGCTGGTCAAACAAATCATCGATCATTGGGAAGGGATAATGGTTCTTCACCGTTAGCTTATTTACCTCTAAGTAGTCAATAAACATCCGATGCGACCCATCCTTATTCTTCACAAATAGGATTGGCGCATCCCAAGTCAAACTACTAGTTCGAATGGACCCCTTGTCTAACAGTTCTTACAGTTGTGTAGACAACTTCTGCATCTCTGGTGGATCTAACTGATATGGTTCTTTGGCTATTGGAGCCGCACCAGGAACCAAGTCAATCCGGAACTCCACCTGCCTCTCCGGAGACACTCCAAGTAAATCCTATGGAAACACATCCGGATACTCCCGTATAAATGACACATAATCAATCGATGCCTTACCCTTCTCCTAGGTATCCATAACATAGGAAACAAAACCGGAACAACCCTAATGAAGATAGCATTTGGCCCTAGTGGCATAGCATAGGACTGGCCCACACTGATCGCCTTACCCATGGACCACTAACTCTCCCCCACTTATGGTCCAAACACACACCATCCCGATGAACCCTTGAAACCCAGACAGATTGATCATCTACAATCTCAACCTCTAATGGACGATCCAGCTCTCCCAGAGCTCCAACAAACTTCTTGCTGAGCGAAAGAGACACGAAAGATTGGGTAGCCCCCGAATCTAATAATATCAAGATAAAGATATAATTCACAAGGAACGATCCTAAAATGTTACATACAAATATAAGCAGAGAAATCAACATAAATAAGGAGTTAAAGAGAAGAGACATACCTGTCACCACATCTGGTGCAGCACGTGCCTCCTCGGTAGTCAGCTGAAAAGCTCTGCTCCTTATAACTGGCACATCCGACTTGCCCTAGCGGGCATCATTAACCTGTAGGGTAACTGGAGCAGGTGCTACCACTGGTCCTCCCGATGCTAAAATCGAGCAGTTGGCCTTCTTGTGGCCCCTTTATTTGCAATGAAAGCAAATTAGATATGATGTATGGGTGGTGGTGATAGTAGCAGTACAATCCTAGCTAAAGTGCCCTGTCTTGCCGCACTTGTAGTAGTCCGAACTACCCGCTCTGCGAACCCCATCATGCGACCTGCCGCATTTGCCAGAGCGGTTTTGGCCCTGCTGGATCTTTGACATAGAGTCGAACCCATTGGGTTTCTTCGCCAATGTAATGCCCCTTTTCTGGCATGTAATTTAAATATAATATTTTTCCTTTCTTAAGAGGTACTCGACGAGACAGAAGCCCGACTCGTCGAGTAGAGTCAGGATTTGCACGCGTTTTTAGTCGCCGACTCGACCAATCCATATTCCGGACTCGGCGAGTCTGCTTGTCTGGATGAAACCCTAAATCCCAGGGTTTGAACCCTATTTAAACGTCATTATAGCCTCCCACCCAAACCTCCAGCACCTTTAGAGCATTCCTCTGTAAAACCCTAGTTCCCCTTTGTTGAGCTTGAGTGTTTTGTGACAGCTTGGGAGTTATAGAAGAGAAGGAAGGGAAAGAAGATCCATAGAAGAGAAAGGAGATCCAAGAGCTAGCTTCCATTTGCTTCATATTCAGGTAATAAAGTTTTTAGCTTGTTTATTCCTCCATTAAACCCTCTTTTATGCTTGTTATGTCTCTTTTGGAGCTTTATATGATTCAAACTCGAGATATGAGCCCTCCTTAGGATGGAGACCATAGATCTGGATGTTGTTGAGCTCTAGGAACTCAATGTAGCTACCTTTATGCGCATATTGCCTTGTTCCAAACCCTAAGTTCTTAGTGTTGGATGATTTTGGTATTTTAGCCCCATTCTCGTGTGCATGCACGTAAAGTTGGAAACTTTATGTGCAAAACCAGCCCTAGAAGCCCAGATCTATGAATTGGATGCACTGAAATCAACTAGAATCGACTGTATAGTAATGGCATGCAGGAGACTCGGCGTGTCCACGCTGTCACTCAGCGAGTCCAAGGCAATCTTCTTGCCTCAAGAACAGACCCGACGAGTTTTTCATACAACTCGGCGAGTCACAAACTGAACATGTTCATATGATGAAGGAGAACTCGACGAGTTGTTCATACAACTTGGCGAGTTGGATGAAGTTAGATTCGACGTTAGTACGAAAGAAGAAATCGTCGACTTGTTGCCAAACTCAACGAGTTGAAGCGAGTAGAGGATTAGAAAAGGTGTTAGGGACTCGACGAGTTGGCAGCTCAACTCGGGGAGCCCGGTCAACTAAAAGTTGACTTTGACCATGGGTAAATTAGTCATTTTACCCTGAGAACAGTTATCTATATCTGATTTAGTGTTTATGGAATTTGTAGCCGGGGAGTTCTGGAGCAGCAGTCAACAAGTTTCAGATTTAGCATCTCAGCAGCCAGCGAGACGAGGTGAGTTTTCCATCCAGTAGGAACGGGTCTACGGCCACAATGCCGACCCATTTAGTTATCAGTAGTTCCAGAATTTGGTCCGATGTAGTAGTTTAGTGTGCTTGATGTATTTGTGATTCAAGCATGTCTTTGTGTGATGTGTTCTGGACCTCGGTCCGATGCAATATGCAGTATATGCGTTATGTTAGTAGTTTGATTATGCTATGCCATGTCCAATCAGTTTCCGAGCTTCGGTCTGATGTAGAGGGCAAGGCCCTAGTCAGTTTCCGGACTTTGGTCCGATACAGTTTCTTGACTTCGGTCCGATGCAGAGGGAAAGGCACTGGTCAGTTTCCTAACTTTGGTCCGATGTAGAGGGCAAGGTCCTGGTTAGTTTCCGGACTTCGGTCCGATGCAGTTTCCGGACATCGGTCCGATTTAGTTTCAGGATTTCTGTCTGATGCTGTGGGCAAGGCCCAGTATGTGCTTTATATGTTATTGTATGGTATGTGGTAGTTTGGGGGAGCTCACCAAGCTTCGTTCTTACAGTTTTTAGTTTTGGTTTCAGGTACTTCCGTTAGCAAGGGGAAGAGCTCGGGATGATGACATTGCACCCACCACAGTTACAGTTTATTCCTGGGAGTTTTATACGAATATTTTGATAGGATATTGACTTCTGTTTGATTTGATACATTCACTATGGGATTTTGAGACATGTGATGCATGGTTTTATTATATAACATTTGATGTTGTTGGTTTTTTTTTGAAATGTTAAAACAAAAAATTTTGGGTTGTATTTTTGGGATGTTTCAAGTTGGTATCAGAGCCTTGGTTTGAGGGATTCAAGAACACTTTCGAGTATGATTGTTGGACTCAAACTAAGGAAATGGTAAAAGGTTTTCAAAAGAAAAATGTTTTCGAAAGTATTTTGAAAAAGAAACTTAAAAAGAAAAGAGTTTTTGAAAGGAAAAAGGGTGTGGTGCATGCGATCAGCCGAGCTCAAGTAAGTACTCCCAAATTATACACACAAGTTTATGTTATGATTATCAATTTTAGTTTCAGTAGAACAACATGCTAGAATAGGACTAAGGATCTAGGAGGATGCCTTATGTGCTTGCTATATGTGTTTCAACTTTATATGAATTGCATGCTAGTATTGAGCTGACAGTATTAGGATAGCCTGTTTAGGTTATGCCTTATAGCATGAGCGTAGCATTGTATGCTAGTACAGTTTCTCGTTATGAGGATAGCTTTGCTTGAGTAGTTTCCTATGTCCGAATGCTGCTTGCTTTGTGCTTTGTGGGACTCTAAGTGAATGGACGAGTCTTTTACTTGAATAATCTCAAAGTGATGGATTTGGCCCTATTGCGCAACTCTTGTCTGAGTCAAACCGTTTTAGGGACGAGTCTTTTACTTGAAAGATTGTATGAGATTTCCCTAGGGTAATACTAGGATGAGAGTAGCAGTAGAAGTGACTTGGTGGAGTCGGGGCAATTCTTGAGGAAAGTACAGATATATGTGGAAGGTAGTATGGTCCCGTACTACTGAAAGCAGTGCATCTGTAATTGAATCAAGGAAGGCTGAGATGTGACCAGGAAACTTGTAGTAGTAGTGATCCCTCGAGATATATCAGTTTTTCTAACATTATTGTGTTGTGTTTTCAGAATGGCGGTTTTACGCCCTAGGCCAGCAGTCGGTAGTTCGGGAGCTGGCAAGGGATCAGGATCAAGCTCGGGGGCAAAGCATCTAGATGAGTAGACCAGAGAATTCCTCACCTCAGAGGTTACTCACAACATACTTGAGCAAGCTCATGTGATCTTCGGTTCGATCAAGGAGGGTATTCTAGAGCTGATGGATGAGAGATTGAGCATATTCTGTGTTGAGGTGGCGGCCTTGATGGGGTCGCGCGCACTCACCTTTAGGGAGTTCCGGGCTTGTGGAGCTCCATATTATCATGGGGCGCGGTACCCCATAGCGAGTACTAGGTGTTTGGCAAATGTTGCCAATACGTTTCGCACCAGCAGATGTCCCGAGGGGGACAAGGTCAGACTAGCATCCTGTCTTCTGAAGGACAGGGCACGCGATTGGTGGGAGGATATCGAGCATGTTATCGGGGATGACGCAGCTCTTGATGCGATGACCTGGGCTGATTTTACTACCAGGTTCAGAGCCGAGTTTGCACCGGTCATTGAGGTGCAGCCGTTAGCCAGGGAGTTTCAAGATCTCACCCAGACTACAGAGATAGTGGCGGAGATTACCGTGAAGTTTAGGGAGAGGGCTCTTCTCGTTCCTCAGTACGCAGCTGATGAGGAAATGAAGAAGGCCCGTTATCATGAGATGTTGCAGAGTGATATCCGCCGGTTTTTGAGCTGATCCAGCTGTAAAACGAAGGATGATATGATTGCGAGGGATCATGAGAGAGAGAGAGAGAGATAGATTTGGAGATGGAGAAGAAGAGGAAACCAGAGGCAACATCTGGCACAAGGAGTTCGGGCAAGAAGCCCAAGGTATTGGATAACAGATCTAGAGGGCAACAGAGCCACATTCAGTGTGGCAAGTATGGGAGATTGCATGATGGGGCGTGCAAGGCAGGGACTCCCGGTTGCTAAAAATGCGGCCGGACCGGGCATATGAGCAGAGATTGCACATCTACCACCACCACCACCACCACAAGAACTAATCTGATTTCCTTCTATTGCAATCAGAGGGGACATAAAAAAGTCCCAGTGCCCGAGTTTAGTAGTAGCAGGGAAGGTGGTAGCACCTGCCCCTGCTACATTGAGGATTACAAACAGTCGTCAGGGTCGGGGTGAGGCGGCAGTAGCGAAGAGTAGATCTTTCCAGATGACAACAGAAGAGGCGCGAGCGACTTCTGATGTGGTGACGGGTATGTATCTGTCACACCCCGAAACCCAGGGCGGAAACGTTCTGGGGCGGAGGTGACTTCATGTTAATTATCACAACCAATGTACATAGTAAGCGAAGTAAACAACCATTACATTACATATTTAGAATCTACATTTATTTGAAAGTAAAGTGTTACAAGTGTTATACATACGCATATATGAACAAAAGTAAAGATGTGTCTTCTAAGAACTCCGTCTTCGCCAAAAGGATTGCTGGGTACCTGACTAATGCGGACTTCAGAATACAAGCAGTTTGAAAATCAACATAAAGCTGGTGAGTTCATAAGTGTTTTGTTTTTTGAAAATGAACATGTTTCCTTTAGTTTTCTGAAAAAGTTGTTATCCAAGAAAATTCCATATTTTCTTATAAAGACAGTTTAGTTAAAACATCTAAATTTCCATTCGGTATAACAGTAGATAGTTTAACACGTAAAACTATAGATGGAAAACCATGGGAATACCCTCCCGTATCACAGTAGGTAGTTTTAATACACAAAACTATAAATTGAAAACCATGGGAATACCATCCCGTATCACAGTAGGTGGAAAACTATAGATCAAAGATAGATATAAAATCCGTGAATAAACTATGTTTTAATACGTATTGTGAGTCATATAACCATGCTAATGTGACCCGTGACCTCCTTGACGTTCTTCAGGCGTCGGGCGATATCCAAAATTTGTCACCCCAGGCGTGCCCGCCTAACTGTAGCTAACAGTTAAGGTGTGGGATTGTCATTCCCGAATAGATCTATTCACAAATTCCACACTCTCCCTCCAGGAGAGACTCTGGTTATACTTCCGGGGAGGATTTACTGATAACCCGAAGGGTTAATGAAGACGAACCTCACAAGCTAGTATTAAATTATTCACGGTATACTCGGTCGTTATCGAATATCATAATCGTTTTGAAACATAATAAAGTATAAACGATTGAATACAAAGAAACTATCTGGCATAATATTCTACTTTAAACAGAGATAAACTGAATCATACATAGTTTATCTATTAACATTGCATGAAATCCGAAATCATAAAACGAGAACTGAATATCCCAAATTATTCCCATAATAATCTGATTAGTTTGATTTTTTTCCTTTACTGTAATTGAAATCCATGTAGTTATATCCGATAAAACATCCCTTATGCTCCGTATAATACATAAGGGGTAAAGATGTCTAAAAGTTTTCCAGATATTTATAGAATTAAATCAGTTTTAAGTTTTGAAAACATTTATAATTTGCTTGTATTCCCCCCTGAAAACATTGAAAAACACGGAAAAAGGCGTAGGGGTATGAACTCAGCAGTCGAGAAACGAGTCGGTTTCGATGCTAGGTGTCAGTTCGGGGCTTGATAACGCGCGAGGTTCCTATGTAATATGAAATGATACACAATTATATCTAATTAGACTTTGAATCACTAATTAGAAGAGATTAAACACTCCAAGACGCGAAAACACTTCAAATCAAGTGTTTGGAGTGACCCGGGTGGCATCTACGGATGTATAGGGCATAGATATGAAGTTTGCACTTCAAGAGTAAACTCATTGGAGAGATTACGGCCCTAAGACCATATCCCCATGAGTTTACGGCCGTAAACTCATGGGTAATGGATGTTAGGTTGCTAAATGGCCTTATATCACTTGGCAAAATTAGCTAGGATCAAATCTAGGGCATATAAATGGATTTAACCACCAAAGAGACTACCAAATGGAGTTTACGGCCGTGAACTAGGAAAAATTATATCACTTGGCAAAATTACCAAATGGCCTTATATCACTTGGCAAAATTACCAAATGGAGTTTACGGCTGTAAGCTCCTATATAATCTTTCCTTTCATGATTTGATGGCCCTAGATTAATCATATGTGATTCTAAGTCATTTTACAAGCCTTGGGATGGATTTAGGGCATCATTTGACTATGTTTTAGGAGTTTACGGCCCATGAACCTATCCATGGGGGGTTTATGGCCGTTAGCTCCTATAGGGGTGGTTTTTAACAAGTTTAAGGCCCCTAACTAATTTGTGGTTGCTTCTAGACTTTATTCCAAGGCTTATGAGGTGTTTAAGTGGCATCTTAACACCTTAAAATGAGTTTACTGCCCATGAATTGGTGTTTACGGTCCAAGCACGTTCTTGGGCCGTAAACTCATGTTTACTCCCTAAATGTTGAGTTCAAGGTGTTCCAAGTCCATTCCAATGTGTCCTTAAGTCGATTCCAAGCTCCAAGAGTGATTTGGGAGGGTTTTTGGGCTCCAAAACCCATTTTATGTGAGTTTACGGACTTGGACTATTCTAGGGCCATAAACTCATGTTGATGGTGCTAATTCATATATTAAACATGAATTTGAAGGTTGAAGAGGTTATACAATGAGTTAGGATGGTTACCTTGATGATTTCGAGCTTGAATTGGATGATTTTAGACCAAGGATTGAATTGTAGAGAGAGAGAGAGAGAGTAGTGAGAGAGGGTGCAAAAGCTTCAAAATGAAGTCATTTGAGCTTTATATATGGTTCGAGTTTGGGACACGGTGGAATTCTACCCGATACTGACGATAGACGAGGCTTTTGGTTGCACCTGATTAAGTTGTCGTAACCCGATATGGTCGAAACTAAAATTTTTCTAATTGTTAATTTGGAATATTTCCTTGTGTTATTAACATGTTTGAACACCCATTAAGTCATAATAAACGACTCAAATTTAATGACTTAATTTAATAATGAAACGGAAACAATTCTAAAACGACAAATTTATTGACGTAACGGGTTAAAATGACGGAACAAACTTCGGGTTGTCACATTATTCCCCCGTTAGAGGGAATTTTGTCCCGAAATTCAAGATTAAGATACAAATCATGGATTTGAAAAGAGATGCGGATACTTCTGTTTCATCGAGTCTTCGCGCTCCCAAGTGAATTTCGGTCCCCGCTTGGCATTCCAGCGAACCTTCACTATCGGGATGCGGCTTTGTTTCATACGTTTGATCTCTCGATACATGATTTCGATTGGTTCCTCCACGAAGTTTAGGTTTTCGTTTATCTCAATCTCATCCAAAGGGATTATGAGGGTTTCATCGGATAAACACTTTTTAAGGTTCGAGACGTGAAAGACGGGGTGGGTGTTACTAAGATCTTGAGGTATTTGGAGTTTATAGGCTACAGGACTGATCCTGGCGAGGATCTCGAAATGTCCAATGTACCTCGGGTTAAGTTTTCCGCGCTTTCCAAAGCGTACCATGCCTTTCTAGGGCGAGACTTTCAACAAGACACGGTCTCTAACCTGGAACTCCAGAGGTTTCCGTCGTACATCGGCGTAACTTTTCTGTCGATGTCGTGAAGCTTTCAGTCGTTCTCGGATCTGGATGATCTTCTCTATGGTGTCGAGGATTATTTCAGGACCAATGAGAGCACTGTCGGGGACTTGACTCTTGATTAGCTGCATGTCCCCTACCTCGGCACAACACAGAGGGGATCTGCACTTGCGACCGTAGAGGGCCTCGAACGGAGCAGCCTTGATACTAGTGTGGTAACTGTTGTTATACGAGAACTCTATCAAAGGCAAATGTATGTCCCACGAATTTCCAAAATCAATGACACATGCTCTCAGCTTGTCTTCCAGGGTTTGGATAGTTCTCTCACTCTGTCCGTCGGTCTGAGGATGATAAGCCGTGCTCATGTCCAACCTAGTTCCAAGAGCCTTCTGAAGGGACTGCCAAAACCTTGAGGTAAACCTGGTATCTCTATCGGAGATAATCGACGCAGGTACACCATGCAGTCGGACAACCTCTTGGATGTAGACTCGCGTGAGTCTTTCCATCTTGAATGATTCTTTGACCGGAATGAAGTAAGCGGATTTTGTCAAACGATCGACAATTACCCAAATGGTATCGTACGCACTCGAAGATTTGGGTAACTTGGTGATGAAATCCATGGTAATCATCTCCCATTTCTATTCTGGTATTTCGGGCTGCTGGAGCAGAACCGCGGGCTTCTGATACTTAACTTTTACCTTGGCGCAAGTCAGACACTTGCCCACAAAAGTAGCGATCTCGACCTTCATGTTTGGCCACCAATATTGTCTCTTGAGATCCAGGTACATCTTATCCGAACCCGGGTGAATAGAGTATCTGGTTTTGTGTGCTTCTTCCATGACAACTTCCCTGAATCCTCCAAACTTTGGGGTCCAGATTCGGTCCATGAAATAGTAGACTCCATCACCTCTGATCTCAAGTTTCTTATCCATTCCTCTCAACGCTTCGATTGACACGTTCTCTGGTTTGAGGGCTTCTAATTGGGCTTCCCGGATTTGCATGGATAAGTGAGAATGGATAGTCATCATTAGCGTCTTCACTTTGCGGCTTGAACTTTCTTTTCGGCTAAGGGCATCTGCCACCACATTAGCCTTGTCGGGATGGTAGCGGATTTCACACTCGTAATCGCTAAGCAGCTCTACCCATCGCCATTGCCTCTTGTTTAAGTCCTTCTGATTAAATATGTGTTGCAGGCTCTTATGGTCAGTGAAGATCGTACACTTGGTTCCATAAAGATAATGTCTCCAAATTTTTAGTGCAAAAACTACGGCTCCAAGCTCCAAGTCATGAGTGGTATAACTGACCTCGTGTGCCTTCAGCTGTCTCGAGGCATAAGCAATTGCTTTTCCCCTTTGCATAAGCACACAACCTAAGCCCTGATTAGACGCATCACAATAAACAACAAAGTCCTCCGTCCCTTCGAGCAGGGACAGGACAGGTGCGCTGCACAAGGCTCGCTTTAACGTTTGGAACGCGATTTCTTGCTTTTCACTCCAACAAAAGGGTACACCTTTCTATGTTAGAGTGGTTAAGGGTTTGGCGATTTTGGAAAAATTCTGGATGAATCCCCGATAATAGCTGGCGAGACCCAAGAATTGATGGATTTTTGTGGGTGTCTTCGGTGCCGACCAATTCTCTGTTGCTTTGATCTTGGAAGGGTCCATGTGTATACCCTCCTCGCTAACCACGTGACCAAGGAAAGTTACCTTCCGAATCCAAAATTCGCACTTGGAGAATTTTGCGTACAACTTTTCGGATCTAAGGGTTTCCAACACTGACCTTAAGTGTTGTTTGTGATCTTCTTCACTTTTGGAGTAGAAAAGTATGTCATCAATGAACATAATGACGAACTTGTCCAGAAAAGGGCGACACACCCGGTTCATCAGGTCCATGAACACATCCGGTGCATTGGTTAGACCGAAGGGCATCACTACGAACTCGTAGTGTCCATACCGAGTCCTGAAAGCTGTTTTGGAAACATCACTCTCATGAACTCGTAGCTGATGGTACCCTGACCTAAGGTCTATCTTTGAGAAGTAGATGGCTCCCTGAAGTTGATCGAAGAGGTCATCAATTCGAGGAAGAGGATATCGGTTCTTGATGGTCAACTTATTTAGCTCACGATAGTCGATGCACATTCGGAAGGATCCATCTTTCTTCTTTACAAACAATACCGGAGCTCCCCAGGGTGACGAACTCGGTCTGATGAACCCTTTGCTGAGTAGCTCGTTGAGTTGGCTGGATAACTCCTGTATTTCTACTGGAGCTAAGCGATATGGAGACTTGGCTACAGGGGTAGCTCCGGGGATTAGGTCGATACGAAATTCAACTTGACGTTCAGGAGGAATTCCCGGGAGCTCTTCCGGAAAGACATCAGGAAAGTTGCAGACTTCGGGGATGCTCTCGAGGTCTTTAACTTCTTGTTTCTCGTTGATGACATGGGCTAGGAATTCTTGGCACTCTTTCCGCAGAAGCTTTTGAGCTTTGATGCAGGAAATGATACGAAGACTGGAGCTAAGCTTATCGCCATAGATCATGAAAGTCTAACTAGAGGGGAGGTTGAGACGGATGGCTTTTTCGTAACAAAGGATATCAGCATGATTGGAACTCAACCAATCCATGCCAATGATAACATCAAAGCTCTTTATGGAGACTCGCATAAGATCGATGGGAAAAGAATGGTCATTCAGGGTAAGGGTACAACCTATGAAGATATCGCTAGCGCTTTCTTTCTCACCGTTAGCCATCTCGATGGTAAATATTTCGGTTAATGGTTGGGGGTTATGTTTAATAAGGTGTTTGAATGAATGGCTAACAAAACTAAGTTCAGCACCAGAATCGAAAAGGATACTAGCATAAGAGTTGTCGAGAAGGAACGTACCCGAGACAATAGTGGAGTCGGTGACAACCTCCTCTCGTCCCATAGCTAGGACTCTCCCCGTGTTGCCGGTTGATGCTGCCTTGGGGAAATTTCTCTTGAAATGACCTACTTCGCCACAACCGTAGCAGGCCTGGCTGACACCTGCTCCGGAAGATTGATTGGTTGATTGGGCTGGTTTTCTGCAGTTTCGAGCAAGGTGGCCCTTCTTGCAACAGTTGTTGCAGAGTCGTTCACGACATGGCCTGAGGGTACGATGATGGTAGCTGCACTTGCTGCACCAAGGAAGGGTACCAGTATATCCACTAGCAGGAGTCTGAGCTGTGGATCCGACGGCAGAAACAGCAGCAGGGGCAGTAGCAGCGTGGACTGCTACCGTTTGTTGTTTCTTAGTGGATCCTTGTGAACTTTGGGCCTTCCGCTTGTTATAGAATTTCTTTTTACTTCCACCACTACTTTTAACCGGCTCAGGAGTGGTGGTCTCCTCATCGGGGTTGTCTCCGTGATCAATCAGGGTTTGCGCCAGACATTTAGCGTTGTCGAAAGTGTCTGGCTTTACGGCCAACACATTCCCTTTTGTTGGCTGGGTCAGCCCCCAAATAAATCTTTCAATCTTCTTACTCTCCAGGGTAACCATTCCCGGACAGAGAAGCGCCAAGTCTTCGAATCTAGAGGTGTAAGCGACTATGTCGGAACCCTTCATCTTTAGATTCCATAATTCATGCTCCAATTTCTACATCTCTCCCCGTGGGCAGTACTCAGCAAGAAGAAGATCCATCATGGCCTCCCAACCCATAGCATTAGCTACAGGTAGAGTTAAGGATTTGACTCGGCCGTTCCACCAAGTCAAAGCTTTATCGGTGAAGGTACAGGCGGCGAACTTCACCTTATCAGATTCCGAACAGGCACAGATTTCAAAGATAGATTCGATTTTCTTGAACCATCGGGTTAGGGAAATGACACCTCCAGTGCCATCGAAGGATGTGGGTTTCGCGTTCATAAAATCTTTATAGGAACACTCCTTCCGGTGTCCCTGGCAACCTTCCTGGTTTTGGGGCTGGGGACCACCTCCTGAACCACCGGGGTTCATTTGTGACATGGCGGCTGCCACTGCGGCAGTAACAGCTACCTGGAACATTATAGGATCAAACTGAGGAGGAGGTGGTGGCGAAGGGTTGTTGTTCTTTGAGCTGGGTCTATTTCTTGGAGACATCTTGATCTATAAAGATTAGGAAAGAGAGGATGGTAAGTCCTCTGAATTGAATCAAGAGATATGACAGAGATGGAATTCTATTAAGCGATAAAGCAGGAATGAATTATCAAAGCAGATAAACTATCGCTAAAAGAATGATCGAGGAGCAACGTTGGAATGAGGATTTCTATAACGAAGTTGGCTCTAGAAATACTCCCATAGTATTTCATGATTCGCTGCGACGACGGCTCGTTGTTTGGTTATTGGGTAAGTTTTAAGCATGCTGAACACTACAATCACTCCCAAGCATATGTTGGCCGTGTCTCGAATGAATATAGTTGATCAGGCTATATTGAACCTAGACACGACTACATAACTGCCCCGGTTTAACCGCAGCATACAACACCCATTTACTTATGTTTTGTTCTACTCGTAGTTACGAATTTCGACGGTTAGGTATACTTGCCTATTTTTTGAAAATACTTATATTTTAAAGTATACTTTTAGTTCAGAGCACTTAGGCCCCTTAGTGTTTATAGTCATATACCATGTAAGGTTTGGTATACGTAGTTCACTATAAACAAGGGCTCTGATACCAACCTGTCACAACCCGAAACCTAGGGCGGAAACGTTCTGGGGCAGAGGTGACTTCATGTTAAGTATCACAACCAATGTACATAGTAAGCGAAGTAAACAACCATTACATTACATATTAGAATCTACATTTTTTTGAAAGTAAAGTTTTACAAGTGTTATACATATGCATATATGAACAAAAGTAAAGACGTGTCTTCGAAGAACTCCGTCTTCGCCAAAAGGATTGCTGGGTACCTGTCTAATGCGGACCTGAGAATACAAGCAGTTTGAAAATCAGCATAAAGCTAGTGAGTTCATAAGTGTTTTGTTTTCTGAAAATGAACATGTTTCCTTTATTTTTCTGAAAAAGTTCTTACCCAAGAAAATTCCATATTTTCTTATAAAGACAGTTTAGTTAGAACATCTGAATTTCGATTCGGTACAACAGTAGATAGTTTAACACGTAAAACTATAGATGGAAAACCATGGGAATACCCTCCCGTATCATAGTAGGTAGTTTTAATACATAAAACTATAGATTGAAAACCATGGGAATACCATCCCGTATCACAGTAGGTGGAAAAGTATAGATCAAAGATAGATATAAAATCCGTGAATAAACTATGTTTTAATACGTATTGTGAGTCATATAACCATGCTAAAGTGACCCGTGACCTCCTTGAAGTTCTTCAGGCGTCAGATGATATCCAGAATATGCCACCCCAGGCGTGCCCGCCTAACTGTAGCTAACAGTTAAGGTGTGGGATTGTTAGTCCCGAATAGATCTATTCACAAATTCCACGCTCTCCCTCCAGGAGACTCTGGTTATACTTCCGGGGAGGATTTACTGTTAACCCGAAGGGTTAATGAAGACGAACCTCAGAAGCTAGTATTAAATTATTCACGGTATACTCGGTCGTTAATGAAAATCATAATCGTTTTGAAACATAATAAAGTATAAACGATTGAATACAAAGAAACTATCTGGCATAATATTCTACTTTAAACAGAGATAAACTGAATCATACGTAGTTTATCTATTAACATAAATCCGAAATCATAAAACGAGAACTGAATATCCCAAATTATTCCCATAATAATTTGATTAGTTTGATTTGTTTCCTTTACTGTAATTGAAATCCATGTAGTTATATCCGATAAAACATCCCTAATGCTCCGCATAATACATAAGGGGTAAAGATATCTAAAAGTTTGCCAGATATTTATAGAATCACATCAGTTTGAAGTTTCGAAAACATTTATAATTTGCTTGTACTCCCCCCTGAAAACATTGAAAAACACAGAAAAAGGCGTAAGGGTATGAACTCACCAGTCAAGAAACTAGTCGGTTTGGATGCTAGGTGCCAGTTCGGGGCTTGATAACGCGCGAGGTTCCTATGTAATATGAAATGATACACAATTATATCTAATTAGACTTTGAATCACTAGTTAGAAGAGATTAGACACTCCAAGACGCGAAAACAATTCAAATCAAGTGTTTGGAGTGACCCGGGTGGCATCTACAGACGTATAGGGCATAGATATGAAGTTTGCTCTTCAAGAGTAAACTCATTGAAGAGATTACGGCCCTAAGACCATGTCCCCATGAGTTTACGGCTGTAACCTCATGGGTAATGGATGTTAGCTTGCTAAATGGCCTTATATCACTTGGGAAAATTAGCTAGGATCAAATCTAGGGCATATAAATGGATTAAACCACCAAAGAGACTACCAAATGGAGTTTACGGTCGTGAACTAGGAGTTTACGACCATAAGCTCCTATATACTCTTTCCTTTCATGATTTGGTGGCCCTAGATTAATCATATGTGATTCTAAGTCATTTTACAAGCCTTGGGATGGATTTAGGGCATTATTTGACTATGTTTTAGGAGTTTACGGACCAGGAACCTATCCACGGGGGGTTTATGGCCGTAAGCTCCTATGGGGGTGGTTTTTATCAAGTTTAAGGCCCCTAACTCGTTTGTGGTTGCTTCTAGACTTTATTCCAAGGCTTATGAGGTGTTTAAGTGGCATGTTAACACCTTAAAATGAGTTTACTGCCCATGAATTGGTGTTTATGGTCCAAGAATATTCTTGGGCCGTAAACTCATGTTTACTCCCTAAATGTTGAGTTCAAGGTGTTCCAAGTCCATTCCGATATGTCCTTAAGTCGATTCCAAGCTCCAAGAGTGATTTGAGAGGGTTTTTGGGCTCCAAAAACCATTTTATGTGAGTTTACGGACTAGGACTGTTCTATGGCCGTAAACTCATGTTGATGGTCCTAATTCATAGATTAAACATGAATTTGAAGGTTGAAGAGGTTATACAATGAGTTAGGATGGTTACCTTGATGATTTGGAGCTTGAATTGGATGATTTTGGACCAAGGATTGAATTGTAGAGAGAGAGAGTAGTGAGAGAGGGTGCAAAAGCTTCAAAATGAAGTCATTTGAGCTTTATATATGGTTCGAGTTTGGGACACCGTGGAATTCTACCCGATATTGACGATAGACGAGGCTTTTGGTTGCACCCGATTAAGTTGTCGTAACCCGATATGGTCGAAACTAAAATTTTTCTAATTGTTAATTTGGAATATTTTCTTGTGTTATTAACATGTTTGAACACCCATTAAGTCATAACAAATGACTCAAATTTAATGACTTAATTTAATAACGAAACAGAAACAATTCGAAAACGACAAATTTATTGACGTAGCGGGTTACAATGACGGAACAAACTTCGGGTTGTCACAGTATCTTCCTCTTATCTCTCTTTATTGATATTGATTGTTTATCATGATTACATGTTTTTGTATAGGGTCGTTCTTAGTGAAGGGCATTTCAGCTACAATACTTTTTGATTCGGGGGCCACCCGATCATTTGTTTCACTTACGCTGAGCAAGAGATTTAGTAGAGCTCTGGGGGAGCTGGATTTTCCACTTGAGGTAGAGATAGCGGATGATAGGATTGTCAGGGTCGCGAGAGTACATAGGAGATGTTCGTTGCAGTTATTTGATGAGCAGTTTTCAGTTGACTTGGTTCCTATTCCCCTGCGTGGAAATAAGATTATAGTGGGTATGGATTGGCTGAGCCCCAATGGGGAAGTGATTGATTGTGAACTACAATTAGTGAGGGTTTGTGTGACATCCCCAAAATCACGGCCAGAAAAGACCGATTTCATTTATGCTTTTTAAAATAATTTCAGAGTAAATCCTTTTGATTTAAAAGTGTTGCGGAATTTGTTCCCAAAACAAAACATGATAAAATAATATTTATCAAAGCATTTCATCAAGAGATGCATTTTCATTATATAGTCAAAACTCGGGATGTCATGTTCTGATACAGACCATAAAGCATAAACGATAACATTACAAGTCATTCAACAAATATATACATATACATACTTGTAAACAAAACAACTCGATGATTCATCCATCTTACGCCCTTGCGCCACTTCCTGTAATACAAATAAAACTGAGTGGGTCAGGCTTGGGAGCCTGGTGAGCATATAGGGTTTTCAACCCACAATAAATAAATTATATTTAATTTCACCAACCAATCACTATCCCGATTACCCATTCCCGTTATCCTCACTTTACGTCCCTAAAATAACATCTATCTCAAGGGACCTAATCTAGGATTTTCATCGGGACCGACATTACTGCTAAGGGATTTCCTCAACAATAGATATCCTAAAGGCAACCATGAGGGGGATAGAGTACACCGGTGAACACATCGTTCACAACACCTACAGGTTATGAACCTGCTAGCGTTCCACTGGACTGTCTAGAAAGAGTCCGTGGTCGTTATTCATACTCCGCTGAATAACTAGATCAACAACAACAACAACAACAACATCGAGGCCTCTCATCTGTTTATTACACACCAACTATCTACCCATGTTCTACCCAACATATTAGTAGATAAAAATATATATTTTCATACATAGTTTAAAACCTGTATATCATTTTCATTCAATACATATTCCACATAACAGATGAGGCACACCCACATAACACGTATTTCATAGAAAGTAAATCAGATCTATGAGATAGAAGAGAATGAATATACATTCACACTTATAACAACAAAAGTATACACATAAACAACAATATACTTAATACACTCAAACCATACTTGTATTATTATCGTGTTTATGAAAGGTAGTATACACTCACTTGATCAGAAGACGATCAGACAACACTACGGCTTGTAGAAGTAGTATTCTTCGGTATATCTGGAAGATCTCTACAAAAATCGAACTTCTCGCGGGCAGAGCTTCGGCTCGGGAATCTTACTTCTCGGGATCTTCGGGATCTCGGGACTTGCTTCGGGGCTCGATAATGATACCGGGGCTTCGGGGTACTTCTGGCACGCAAATCGATGCAAAACGGGAGAGAGAAGAGAGAAAAAGAGCAATTGAGTCGGCTGCCCTCGCATCCTATTTATAGGAGGCTGGAGCCTCGGAGTACGCGGGCCGTACTGCGTTACGCGGGGCGTACTGCCTCAGAATCGTCATTGCTTACGTATCCGAATAACTCGAGTGCGAGGCGTGTCATGCTTCGCTGTACGCGGGGCGTACACGAGTACGCTGGGCGTACTTCGGATGAGTCCGATGACTCCTCTTCGGATAATGCCGGATTTAATAATTAAATTTAATTATTAATTATTTAATAAACTTCGAAAATTCATATCTTCTTCATACGAACTCCGTTTTCGACGTTCTTTGTATCCACGCGTAGGTGAGACTACGCTCTACAGCTTTCGTTTAGACTCCATCGGCTAATTTTAACTTTATTTTTATTATTAATTTTTAATAGGCCGGGACAGAAAAACTTCGTTATAAATTCATAACTTCTTCGTTTGACGTCCGTTCTCGCCTAACTTTTCATCGCTTCGATACCAACAACGAGATCTTCGATTCTTATTTAGATTGTTTCGGCTAAAAACCGCTCGATCTCAAATCGAGTATTTCAGGCCGCATACCGCTTAGTCGAAACTTCAGAAAATCATAACTTACTCATATGAAGTCAGATTTGGGCGTTCTTTATATAATCGGAAACCTCGTTTCAACTACTACAACATTATCCAAAGATATTAAGTTTATTTTACACTTAAATTTTGACGCTTATTTTTAATCTTAATTAATCCAACCACATAATTAAGCAATTAAGCACAAAACACATAATACTCAAATAATACACTTCTATTATTTCAAAACGGGTTACAAAGGTTAACCTAGACTATTATATCAACATTAATGACAGGCCCAGAAACACAGGCGTTACAGTTTGTACTCCCTGTGGGGGAGAGTTAGTGATTCAGGGCGAGAGGCCACAGTGCGGAAAAGTCCTTTGTTCAGTAGCAAGAGCGAGACGCTATGTTCAGCAGGGTTGCGCAGGGTACATCACCTATGTGATAAATGCCCGAGAGAAGGCTAAAACGACAGTTGAAGATGTACCAGTAGTGCGAGAGTATCCAGACGTATTCCCGAAGGACTTTCCTGGGATACCTCTGGAAAGACAGGTCGAGTTTCGGATTGACCTGGTTCCAGGTGCGGCTCCGATAGCCAAGACACCGTATCGGTTGGCTCCTACAAAGATGCAAGAGTTGTCTACGCAGCTGCAGGAGCTGCTAGACAAGGGTTTTATCAGGCCGAGTAGTTCACCATGGGGTGCCCCGATCCTGTTCGTGAGGAAGAAGGATGAATCGCACCGTATGTGCATAGATTACCGGGAGCTGAACAAGGTAACGGTGAAGCACCGCTACCTACTCCTGAGAATAGACGATTTGTTTGACCAGCTTCAGGGAGCATCTTGGTTCTCCAAGATTGATCTACGGTTAGGATATCACTAGATGCGGGGCAGGGATGAGGATGTGTAGAAGACCGCTTTTAGGACCCGCTATGGTCGTTATGAGTTTGTGGTGATGCCATTTGGGCTCACCAACGCCCCAACCGTGTTCATGGATCTCATGAACCGCGTATGCAGACCGATGTTGGATCGGTCTGTGATAGTGTTCATTGATGACATCTTGGTTTATTCCAAGACTCAGGAGTGACACGAGGAGCACCTAAAAGAGGTGCTAGAGGCGTTGAAGAGGGAGAGACTTTTCGCGAAGTTCTCCAAGTGCAAGTTCTGGTTGGACGAGGTGCAGTTCCTTGGAAACATTGTCAACCAGAAGGGTATACTAGTAGATCCGGCCAAGATAGAGGTTGTGATGTAGTGGGAGGTCCCGAGGTCTCCATCTGAGATTCGAAGCTTTCTAGGACTGGCAGGGTACTACAGAAGATGCATCCAGGATTTTTCCAAGATAGCAGTTCCACGCACCCGACTGACCAAGAAGTCGGTGGTGTTTCGTTGGGGGCCTGAGCAGCAGGCCACATTTGAGACCCTCAGACAGAGATTGTGCGAGACGCCGATTCTTACCCTTCCAAAGGGAGTAGAGGATTTTGTAGTTTACTGTGATGCTTCGATCACAGGTATGGGAGCAGTGTTGATGCAGCGGGGCCATGTGATAGCATATGCCTCTAAACAGTTGAAGCCTCACGAGGCTAACTATCCGACACACGATTTAGAGTTGGGGGCAGTAGTGTTCGCACTCAATATTTGGAGGCATTACCTCTATGGGGCCCGTTGTACCATTTACACAGATCACAAGAGTTTGAGGTCCCTCATGCATCAGCTGAATCTGAACATGAGGCAACGTCGATGGTTAGATGTGGTAAAGGATTATGATTGTGATATCCTTTATCATCTGGGCAAGGCCAACGTAGTGGCTGATGCCCTGAGCTGCAAGGTGGTAGCAGCCCCGATCAGGGATTTTTGTCTGAGGATGACAGTGATTACTCCCTTGTTGGAGCATATTAGAAAGGCACGGGTCGAGGGCCTGAAGGAGGAGAGGCAGAAGTGTGAGAGGATTATGGGCCGAGTAGCTTCCTTTGACTATGACATTCGAGGATTGTTGACCCTTCATGGGAGAGTTTGGGTACCGTATTGGGGAGGAGTACGGCAGGTGCTGATGGATGAGGCCCACAAGTCTCGGTTCTCCATCCACCCAAGGGCAAAGAAGATGTATAGAGATCTTCGACCCAACTATTGGTGGCCCTGCATGAAGCGGGACGTGGCTTGGTATGTGGAGAGATGCCTGACCTACAGGAAGGTCAAGGCGGAACATCAGAGACCCCACGACAAGATGCAGCCGTTATACATTCATGTGTGGAAAATGGATTTCATCACTAAGCTTCCCAGGACTGCACGTGGAGTTGATTCGATTTGGGTTATAGTAGATCGGCTGACCAAGAGCGCCCATTTCATACTGATTCAGGAGAGTATATCGGCCGAGAAGCTAGCCGATATTTATATGCGCGAGGTAGTGGCATGGCATGGAGTGCCTGTATCCGTAGTATCAGATCGAGACGTTCAGTTCACTTCCACGTTTTGGAAGTGGTTTCATGACGAGATGGGGATTCGTCTTCACTTCAGCACCGCTTTCCACCCTCATACGGATGGGCAGAGCGAGAGGACGATTCAGACTCTCAAGGACATGCTTCGGGAATGTGTCCTAGATTTTGGTGCCAGTTGGGATACGTATCTTCCATTAGCGGAATTTTCGTATAACAACAGTTACCACGCCAACATTGATCGCCCTCCTTTCGAAATGCTTTACGAAAGGAAGTGTAGGACCCCGATTTGTTGGGGTGAGGTCGGTTAGAGAGTCATCGGGAGTATAGAGGTGGTACTTAAGACCACGAAGTTGATACAGCAGGTTCGTAGCAGACTATAGACTGCTCAGAGTCGGTAGAAGAGTTACACCGACAGTTGGCATGTAGACTTGGAGTTTCAGGTGGGCGATATCGTCCTCCTGAAAGTATCACCCTGGAAGGGTGTTATCAGGTTTTGGAAGAGGGGCAAGCTGGGCCCCAGGTTTATTGGTCCTTTTAGGGTTTCGGTCTGGGTGGGTCGGGTTGCTTATCAGTTGGATCATCCAGCAGAGCTTAGTCAGATCCACAACACTTTTCCTGTTTCTCAGTTAAGAAAGTGTTTGGTGGACGAGTCAACAGTTTAACCTTGGAGGATATTTAGGTTGATAGCAACTTGAATTATATTGAGAGACCCGTGCCTATTTTGGATAGGAAGACGAAGACCTTGAGGAACAAGGTGGTTCAGTTAGTGAAGGTGCAGTGGCAGCATCGGAAGGGTTCAGAATGGACGTGGGAGACCGAGGAGGAGATTAGGGAGCATTATCCGGAGTTATTTTTGGATTCAGCAGCAGTAGACTTCGAGGACAAAGTATAAGATAATTGGGGGAGAATTGTAATGCCCCATTTATGGTATGTAATTTAAATATAATATTTTTCCTTTCTTAAGAGATACTCGATGAGACAGAAGCCCGACTCATCGAGTAGAGTCAGGATGTGCACGCGTTTTTAGTCGGCGACTCGACGAGTCCATATTCCAGACTCGGCGAGTCCGCTTGTCTGGATGAAACCCTAAATCCCAGGGTTTGTACCCTATTTAAACTTCATTATAGCCTCCCACCCCAGCCTCCAGGACCTTTAGAGCATTCCTCTGTAAAACCCTAGTTCCCCTTTGTTGAGCTTGAGTGTTTTGTGATAGCTTGGGAGTTGTAGAAGAGAAGAAAGGGAAAGAAGATCCATAGAAGAGAAAGGAGATCCAAGAGCTAGCTTCCATCTGCTTCATATTCAGGTAATAAAGTTATTACCTTGTTTATTCCTCCATTAAACCCTCTTTTATGCTTGTTGTGTCTCTTTTGGAGCTTTATATGATTCAAACTCGAGATATGAGCTCTCCCTAGGATGGAGACCATAGATCTGGATGTTATTGAGCTTTAGGATCTCAATGTAGCTACCTTTATGCGAATATAGCCTTGTTCCAAACCCTAAGTGCTTAGTGTTGGATGGTTTTGGTATTTTAGCCCCATTCTCGTGTGCATGCATGTAAAGTTGGAAACTTTACATGTAAAACCATCCCTAGAAGCCCAAATCTATGAATTGGATGCTCTGAAATCAACTAGAATCGACTGTATTGTAATGGCATGCAGGAGACACGGTGAGTCCAAGGCAATCTTCTTGCCTCAAGAACAGAATCGACGAGTTGTTCATACAACATGGTGAGTCACAGACTGGACGTGTTCATATGATGAAGGAGAAATCAACGAGTTGTTCATACAACTCGGCGAGTCGGATGAAGTTAGATTCGACGTTAGTACGGAAGAAGAACTCGTCGAGTTGTTGCCAAACTCGACGAGTTGAAGCGAGTAGAGGATTAGAAAAGGTGTTAGGGACTCGGCAAGTTGGCGGCCCAACTTGGCAAGCCTGGTCAACTGAAAGTTGTCTTTAACGAAGAATCTGACTTTGACCAGGAGGTTGACTTTGACCAGGGGTAAATTAGTCATTTTACCCTAAGAACGGTTATCAGTATCTGATTTAGTGTTTATGGAATTTGTAGCCGGGGAGTTCCGGAGCAGCAGTCAGCCAGTTTCAGATTTAGCCTCTCAGCAGCCAGCGATACGAGGTGAGTTTTCCTTCCAGTAGGAACGGGTCTAGGACCATAATGCTAACCCATTTAGTTATCAGTAGTTCCGGACTTCGGTCCGATGCAATAGTTCGGTGTGCTTGATGTCTTTGTGATTCCAGCATGTCTTTGTGCTATGTGTTCCGAACTTCGGTCCGATGTAGTATGCAATATATGTGTTATCTTACTAGTTATGATTATGCTATGCCATGTACAATCAATTTTCGGACTTCGGTCCAATGCAGAGGGCAAGGCCCTAATCTGTTTCCGGACTTCGGTCTGATGCAGTTTCCAAAATTCGATCCGATGCAGAGGGCAAGGCCTTGGTTAGTTTCTGGACTTTGGTCTGATGTAGTTTCCGGACTTCGATCCGATGCAGTTTCCGGATTTCGGTTTGATGCAGTGGGCAAGGCCCGATATGTGCTTTATATGTTATTGTATGGTATGTGGTAGTTTGAGGGAGCTCATGTCACACCCCAAAACCAAGAACGGTGGAAACGTTCTGGGGCGGACGACGTCATGTAGAGTATCACAACACAGTAAAACTAAACAAGCAAACAACATCATCCATTGCATTAAATATATAATTTTAATACATGCGTGTTCTGTACAGTTATAGACACCAAAAATATAATGTAAATCAAAATAATAAGATGAGTCTTGGATGCGCTCCATCTTCTCAAAAGCTGGCCTCAGTACCTGTCTATTGATGACCTGAGAATACAAGTTATTTTGAAAGAGTTTATCAGCATTAAGCTGGTGAGTTCATAAGTATTTTAGTGTCAATGTTTGTTATCAAAACGTTTGAACATGTCGCAAGTGTAAGTTTGTAAAATGTATGTAAATGTTTGTAAGTGTTTGTAAAAGTTTGAATCTCTCAGAAAAACCTATATTTTCTATTAAAGTAGCCTTCTACCAAGGCTTAACTGTTTTGTATGTTCGTTTGTTGTAAAAGTGTGTAATTTCCCAAGTGTAACTATCATTAACAAAATATAGTTTGTACATTAATGTTTAAGTGACATAATCACTAAATATATGTAATGGGTAAATTATTGTAGTATTGTAGTGTTGTATAATAGGAACTACTGCTGTACTAACTACCTTAAATCGGATTTATATTAAGGTATCATGTGACTAATTGTACCATACTATTGACTGGTAACAACGACATACGAATGGTCGTAAAACGGAACGACGTTTGGCACCCGCAGACCTGCAGGTCCGGTTGTAGCTAGCAGGAAGGTGTAGGATGGTCAATCCAGTATAGATCTATACGCAAACTCACGCTCTCCCTTCAAGAGACTCTAGCTACAACTCGGGCCATGACATTTAAGTCATGGTCCGATTCATATCACAATAATTAACGTATTCTTGTATATGTAATGTAATGAACTGTTCTAGTATAGTTGTATATGTTCTTTCTCTAGTATAGTTGTATATGTTCTCTGTCTACTATAGTTGTATATGTTCTCTATCTAGTATAGTTGTATATGTTCTCTGTCTAGTATAGTTGTATATGTTCTTTCTCTAGTATAGTTGTATATGCTCTCTATCTAGTATAGTAGTATATGTTCTCATTGTAATGTAATGTATATGTTCTCATAGTAATAAGTATTGACTTATGAGTGAACTGACTCATTGATCTTGCAATAGTATAAGTATGATTTTGTGCTACCCCGATGGTAGCCTATTAATGATGTAACTAGTACGCATGAATATGGAAGCAATTTTATGTCTATATATGTACACATGATATATAATCAATATTTAAACGACCTTCGGACGAGTACCCGATATCCGATCAGACCACATCCAAATCGAGGAAAAGGAAACAAGGTGGATAGCCTTCCTAAGTCTTTTAAACATTACTTATATAACTATACATATATGGGCATGCAATTTATAATAAGTGTAACAAAGTTTAAGTAAAAGTATTGGATACGTAAAAGAGTTTGTAAAACAGTTTGAAGTAAAATAGTTTGATAAACAGTGTGAACAGTATTAAAATCATTGGTTTTATAGTTATTAATCACATGTGATTGATGTAATAACTATAAATATTCAACTTGTATTCCCCCCCCCCCCCACCCCATGAAAGCATTTAAAACATTTAAAAGTATTTCAAAGGTTAGTTAAAGGGGTATGAACTCACTTGTGGTGAGTGGATTGGATGGAGTGTCGGATACTGTGCTAGGTGGCAAACGGAGACTTGTACACACGCACGAGCCTAGTTATCATATAATGAGCATATATATAACTAATTAGCCAAATAATAACTAATAAATTTAGTCGGGACACTCTAGAACATGTAAACACACGTTGTATAAGTGTTATAAGTCCTAATGGTTGCATCTAAGTTGTTGTGGGACAAGGCTAAAGGGGTTTAAAGTTCCAAAGGGCCTTATATATATATATGTGTTTACCACTCAATAAACTCCACACAAGGAGTTTACGGTCGTAAACCCTTGAGTTTACGGCCGTGAACTCCCAACTTGGTGGTACTTGGTGTTTTGAAGTGTTATTTGATTTCTAGAATAAGTCTTACTTGGTGGTTTAATCCTTTGGGTAGTTTAGGGCATTAATACACTGCTTTTAGGAGTTTTCGGCCCAAAGACCATTTCTTTTGGAGTTTACAACCGTAAACTCTCATGAGATGGGTATTTTGTGCATTCAAGTCTCATACTCACATAGGATATGTTCTAGGTAATTGTTTTAAGCTAATGAAGGTCCTAGGCATGCTTTTGTTCCCTTGATTTATGTTCACGGCCCAAGCACAATAATAGGGCCGTAAACTCCCTTTTGAAGGTGTCTTTGATGTTTTAAATTCCACAAATTAGCTAGGGTTAAATGGGGGTTAATGTCCAAGGTTTTAGGAGTAATTAGGGCACCCTTTTGGCCCTTGAATTTGGAGTTCACGGTCCAAGAAGTTCTTGGGCCGTGAACACCCAAAGCTTGGTGTTTTTGATTGTTTTCTAGTCTCAAATATACATACATACAAGCCTAAGCTAGTTACTTAACAAGGAAATGGGACTAGGTAACATTTAAGCCTCATTTTGGAGTTTACTCTCCAAGAACGTTCTTGGGCGGTAAACTCCCGAATCTCACAGATTTGTTATGTAATCTATGTTATTGAGCATATAATAAGCATTATAAAACAACTAGAGAAGTGTACTCACGATTTGGGACGAAAACCCGAAGATCCGTGAGAGAGAAAATGGCTTTTCTCTAGTTGGAAATGCGAATAATGAATGAATTTGGTTCAGAATTCTATTTATAGTCCTGAGATATTTTTGGCAGAAAATATTTTTATTCTCGAAATGATTTCTAATGTAACAGATCATTGGAATAACAGTGTTGCTCAAAACCCTAGTGCATCCACTCTCCTGATATCTCCTTAATGTAAACCCTAAAATACTCAAACTTACTCGGAAAAGTTAGAAATTCACTGTAACTGGTCTAGCTTCTATTGGATTGATAATGTTCGTACAAAATGGAAATTTTGGGTTGTCACATCATCCCCCCGTTAGAAGGAATTTCGTCCCTAAATTAGAATTTAAGAAATTAAGAAGTTACAAATAACTAAGCGAAAAGATGAGGGTATTTCAGTTTCATCTGATCCTCGCGTTCCCAAGTGAATTCCGGTCCTCGCTTGGCGTTCCAGCGAACCTTCACGATCGGGATACGACTTTGCTTCGTCTGCTTGACCTCACGGTCCATGATCTCTACCGGTTCTTCCACGAAGTTGAGGCTCTCGTTGATCTCGATCTCGTCGAGTGGGATTACAAGAGTCTCGTCGGACAGACACTTTTTCAAGTTAGATATGTGGAATGTAGAATGTACATTACGAAGTGCATCGGACAGGTTGAGTTTGTAAGCTACGGTGCCGATTCTTGCGAGAATCTCGAAAGGCCCTATGTACCTCGGATTAAGCTTCCCATGCTTACCGAAGCGTATCAAGCCTTTCCAGGGTGAGACTTTGAGAAGGACTCGGTCTCCCACCTAAAATTCCAAAGGTTTTCTTCGCCTATCAGCGTAGCTCTTCTGTCGGTCTCTAGAGGCTTTCAATCGTTCACGGATCTGAACGATTTTCTCTGTCGTTTCCCGAATGATCTCCGAACCGGTGAGAGTACTGTCAGAAGCTTGCCCCCTAGCTAATTGGGTATCACCCACCTCAGCCCAACACAGAGGGGATTTGCACTTTCGGCCGTAGAGGGCTTCAAATGGATCAGCCTTGATGCTCGTGTGATAACTGTTATTATAAGAAAACTCGACAAGGGGTAAGTGAGTATCCCATGACTTTCCACAGTCGAGCACACAGGCTCTCAGCATATCTTCCAGTGTTTGGATGGTCCTCTCACTTTTTCCGTCGGTCTGTGAATGGTAGGCTGTGCTCATATCCAGCCTTGTTCCCAAGGAATGTTGTAGCGATTTTCAGAATCTCGAGGTGAACCTACTATCTCTATCGGAGATAATGGACATAGGTACACCATGTAGTCGTACAATCTCCCTAATGTATGTTCTCGTAAGCTTCTCCATCTTGTCAGTTTCTTTGATAGGCAGGAAGTGTGCAGACTTGGTCAATCTATCGACAATGACCCATATGGTATCAAGTCCACCCGTTGTCTTGGGAAACTTGGTTATGAAATCCGTAGTGATCAGCTCCCACTTCCATTCTGGAATCTCTGGTTGTTGCAGTAAACCGGAGGGCTTCTGGTACTCGACCTTAACCTTTGCGCAAGTAAGGCATTTACTTACGAAGGTAGCAATCTCTGCTTTCATATTAGGCCACCAGTATAGCTTTTTAAGATCCAGATACATCTTATATGAACCTGGGTGGACGGAATACCGAGTGTTGTGCGCCTCGGTCATGACCAAGTCTCGGAAACCACCGCGTTTCGGTGTCCAGATCCGGTTCATGAAATATAAGGCTCCGCCACCCTTGGCTTCTAGGTTTTTATCCATTCCTCTAAGGGATTCACTCGTCACATTTTCAGGTTTCATGGCTTCAACTTGGGCCGCCTGAATTTGCTTAGACAAGTGTGAATGGATGGTTATTGACAATGACTTAACCCTACGACCAGAATATTCCTTCCGACTTAGGGCGTCTGCTACTACGTTGGCTTTACCCGGATGGTAACGAATTTCGCATTTGTAGTCACTGAGTAGCTCGACCCACCGTCGTTGCCTCATGTTCAGCTCTTTCTGGTCGAATATGTGTTGTAAACTCTTGTGGTCGGTAAAGATAGTGCTTTTCGTTCCGTATAAGTAATGTCTCCAGATCTTTAGGGCAAACACAACTACTCCTAGTTCAAGATCGTGGGTCGTGTAGTTAACTTTGTGTGTCTTCAACTGTCTCGAGGCGTAGGCGATGACCTTACCTCACTGCATCAGAACACACCCGAGGCCTTGATTCGATGCATCGCAATAGACTATGAAGTCTTCTATCCCTTCGGGGAGGGATAGTATTGGTGCGGTACATAAGGCTCGCTTGAGTGTTTGGAACGCTCTCTCCTATTTCTCTTCACAGTCGAAGGCCACTCCTTTCTGGGTCAGTGTTGTAAGAGGTTTCGCAATTCGGGAGAAGTTCTGTATGAACCTGCGGTAGTAGCCAGCAAGACCTAGAAATTGACGAATTTCTGTGGGCGTCTTCGGTGCTGACCAAGTCTCAATGGCTTTAATTTTGGATGGGTCCACGTGGATTCCCTCTTCGCTTACCACGTGTCCTAAGAATTCGACTCTTCGGATCCAAAATTCACATTTCGAGAACTTCACATAGAGTTTTTCCGTTCGTAAAGTTCCTAGAACTTGTCGCAGGTGATCGCCATGCTCTTCCTTACTTCGGGAGTAGATCAGGATGTCATCAATGAATATAATGACGAACTGATCCAAGTAAGGTAGGCATACTCTATTCATCAGATCCATGAAGACTGCGGGCGCATTGGTCAATCCGAATGGCATCACTACGAACTCGTAGTGTCCGTAACGAGTTCGGAAGGCTGTCTTCGCAACATCCTCCTCTAGCACTCGTAACTGGTGATATCCGGACCTCAGATCAATTTTGGAAAAGTAGTTCGCCCCTTGAAGTTGGTCAAATAGATCGTCTATGCGAGGCAGAGGGTAACGATTCTTGACCGTTAGTTTGTTGAGTTCTCTGTAGTCGATACACATACGGAATGATCCGTCTTTCTTCTTAACGAACAAGATCGGTGCTCCCCAAGGTGAGAAACTTGGTCTTATAAGGCCCTTGCTGAGCAGTTTGTTAAGTTGACCAGATAGTTCCTGCATCTCTGCTGGTGCTAATCGGTAGGGCGACTTAGCTACTGGGCTAGCTCCTGGGACTAAGTCGATTCTGAACTCGACCTGTCGTTGCGGAGGTAATCCTGGTAGCTCTTCTGGGAAAATGTCGGGAAAGTCGCTCACTACTGGAATGCTCTTTAGTTCCTTCGTTTCGAGGCTCGTATTGACGACGTAAACAAGGAATGCATGGTATTCTTTACGCAGATACTTTTGTGCTTGAATACTTGATATAATATGAAAACTCGCACCGGGTTTGTCGCCGTAGACGATAAGAGTTTCGTTAGACGGAAGGTTTAGGCGGACTGCTTTCTCGTAGCACATGATGTCGGCGCGATGAAGACTTAACCAATCCATGCCAATGATAATGTCGAAGCTTTTAATTGAGACCGGCATAAGGTCGATTGGGAATGAATGGTTATCTAGAGTTAGGATACAACCTAAGTATATGTTATTCGTACTTTCAGTTTTTGCATTTGCCATTTCTACTGTGAATTGTTCCTTAAGTGTGTGTGGTTGTTGTTTAAGCATGCGAGCAAATTTATGGTTCACGAAGCTTCGCTCCGCTCCACTATCGAATAGAATGCATGTATAGGAGTTATCTAGGAGGAACATACCAGTCACCACTGTCGGGTCAGCAACTGCTTCCCCATGGCCTATTGCTAGTACCCTCCCTGCTCCTCCAACATTCTTCGCTTTGGGGCAGTACCTCTTATAGTGGCCTGCTTCGCCACATCCATAGCAGGTCGGGCTCGCACCAGAGCGCGGGACTTGGGTGATCGGCCTCGCCGGGGATTTACAGAAACGGATGGTGTGTCCTTTTCTGTTGCAGTTAGAGCATTGCATTTCACGGCAGGGGCCGTTGTGGTGGAAGTTGCATTTGTTGCACTTAGGCAAACTTCCAGCATACTGCCTCACCAGAGCAGTAGCAGCAGCAGGGGTTATTGCGGCATGCATAACCACAACTTGCTGCTTTTTGACAGCTCGCTGTCTCTTCTTCTCTTCCCAGAATTTATGCTTAGTGTCAGCGGGTTTGGAGGGTTCCGGGATGGCTAGGGTGGTTGTTGTTGCAGGGGTTTTGACTCCATGGTCAATGAGTCACTGTCCCAGTCGCTTGGCACTGTCGAAGGTAGCGGGGTTTGATGATAAGACATTCCCCTGGTACGGAGGCACTAGCCCCCATACGTACCTTTCGATCTTTTTCCCTTCAGTGGTAACCATATTGGGGTAGAGGGGCACCAGTTCGCTAAATCTGGCGGTATAAGCAACCACGTTGGTGCCCTTCATGGTCAGGCTCCAAAGCTCCTGCTCCAATTTCTGGATTTCGCCCCTTGGGCAGTATTCCTCAATCATGAGGTCTTTCATCGTTTCCCAACCCATGTCGTTGGCTACGACGAGGGTTAGAGCTTTAACGTGGCCGTTCCACCATGTCAGGGCCTTTCCTTCAAAGGTGCATGCGACATATTTGACTTTGCTCGCAGCAGGGCATGAACAGATTTCGAAGACTGATTCAGTCTTCTCAAACCATTGCGAGAGGGCAATGACTCCGCCGGTGCCATGGAAGGACATCGGCTTACAGTTGGTGAAATCCTTATAGGAGCACTCTCTCGAGCGCACAGGGGTTTCAACCGGAATTGATTCCACAGGGGTTCCACCTCTGCTGGCATCAGAAGAGTGATACTGAGCCATGGCAGTTGCCACTGCTGCAGCTACGGCATCATTCAGGGCTGCATTATCGATGACCGGAGGCGGTGGAGGTGCAGGGTTATTCCGGGGAGATTTGTGAGGAGGCATCTTTCAGCTATAAGTTTATAAAGATAAACAAAGTGGTAAGAATCAATTTGTAAGTAAGGTGAGAGTGACACATGGACTAACTAACCATAGTCCAACAGTTGAATGAGTGTTTGAGATCGCAACAAAGAATATTAGTAGGAAAACACAAGTGTGCAGATTTTTCCCACCGATTAGATAGACGTCAATAATATTGGTATTACCGATGTAACAAGTTCAGGGAAAATCGACCTAACAGTAGGTCTTACATCATACCATACGGAAAAGTTTGACAGTCCTTAGATTCCTAATTAGAGTACTGAAGGTTAGGAATATTTTACAGACAAGTGCTACTTAGAGCACAGATATTAAAGGCTATTCCTTAACCAAAAGACAAGGATGTACTAGACATCTTCTAACGGCGATGGGAAATCCTCGGGCGAACCCTGAGCTCTGCAACTTGATGAAACACCTCCTGAAGGTGTCGCTCCTAAGCCCTCTGACGGGCTCGAAGTTCCAAGACTTCAGCTCGGGAGGCAGCTAGCTGTTGCTACAGGGTTTCATTGGTTCTCCGGGTCTGTTCCATGTCTTCTTCAAGACGGCGGATGCGGACTGTGTTGACACCAGAGTTGGCATCAATCTCCATGACCTGGTCGATGGCTGCTCGACCTTGCTCAACATTACGAGCTATTCTGCGGATAATGACGGGTAGAGCTCGGTCAGCAGAACCACCTTCACTGACGTTGTAAAAGCTTCGGTCCCCAAAGTAAGGTAAGGATTGACCCTGTTCGTCACTCCAGCGATTCAAGTTGGTTGCCCACAAGGGTGTAGGACCTGGAAAAGCTGGTCGAGGGTTGTTGTTCGGGGCTTGACCTACTAGCGGTAGGTTGTTGACTTCAGGCTCGGAGTCGGATCCATCAGAAAAGCCTTCTGCGAGGTGATCATCCAAAGGGATTGGATGCTCATCTTCGGGCTCTTCTTCGATCCACCCGGCATTGCCTTCATTTGGAAAATACGGGTCGCCGTGATGGAATCCAGCCATTTAAATCTACGCGAGAAGAGAGGTATAAAAATATAGTATATATGTAGCTAGTAGTAGTACAAAATACACCTATAGTATTTTAAGTTTAGGTTCTACTGATCTTCTTGTGGTATTGTTGGTAAGTTTTTAAACTTGTTAACATATCACAACCATTCTAGGGCATATGCTAATCACTCCTCGGACCAACATAGTTGATCAGGCTATGCCATTCCCAGGACTGACCATACATCCCGGAGCTCACTTGTGATATTTAACAATCACAATACTTTTGTTCTTGTCATTGTGACACTGATTTTAGTATGAATGCAGACTAGTATACTTAATTAAATATTTTAATATTTAAAGTATAGACTCTTGGTCAGAGTGCTTTAATCCAAAATGGGTTTATATTTTAGTATATCTTTTATGGGTTGATACACTCAATTCACTATAAACAATGCTCTGATACCAATCTGTCACACCCCAAAACCAAGAACGGCGGAAACTTTTTGGGGCGGAGGACGTCATGTAGAGTATCACAACACAGTAAAAGTAAACAAGCAAACAACATCATCCATTGCATTAAATATATAATTTTAATACAAGCGTGTTCTGTACAGTTATAGACACCAAAAATATAATGTAAATCAAAATAATAAGATGAGTCTTGGATGCGCTCCATCTTCTCAAAAGCTGGCCTCGGTACCTGTCTACTGATGACCTGAGAATACAAGTTATTTTGAAAGAGTTTATTAGCATTAAGCTGGTGAGTTCATAAGTATTTTAGCGTCAATGTTTGTTATCAAAACGTTTGAACATGTCGCAAGTGTAAGTTTGTAAAATGTATGTAAATGTTTGTAAGTGTTTGTAAAAGTTTGAATCTCTCAGAAAAACCTATATTTTCTATTAAAGTAGCCTTCTAACAAGGCTTAACTGTTTTGTATGTTCGTTTGTTGTAAAAGTGTGTAATTTCCCAAGTGTAACTATCATTAAAAAAAATATAGTTTGTACATTAATGTTTAAGTGACATAATCACTAAATATATGTAATGGGTAAATTATTGTAGTACTATAGTGTTGTATTATAGGAACTACTGTTGTACTAACTACCTTAAACCGGATTTATATTAAGGTATCATGTGACTAATTGTACCATACTATTGACTGGTAACAACGACATACGAATGGTCGTAAAACGGAATGACGTTTGGCACCCGCAGACCTGCAGGTCCGGCTGTAGCCAGCAGCAAGGAGTAGGATGGTCAATCCAGTATAGATCTATACGCAAACTCATGCTTTCCCTTCAAGAGACTCTGGCTACAACTCGGGCCATGACATTTAAGTCATGCTCCGATTCATATCACAATAATTAACGTATTCTTGTATATGTAATGTAATGAACTATTCTAGTATAGTTGTATATGTTCTTTGTCTAGTATAGTTATATATGTTCTCTGTCTACTATAGTTGTATATGTTCTCTGTCTAGTATAGTTGTATATGTTCTCTGTCTAGTATAGTTGTATATGTTCTTTCTCTAGTATAGTTGTATATGTTCTCTATCTAGTATAGTAGTATATGTTCTCATAGTAATGTAATGTATATGTTCTCATAGTAATAAGTAATGACTCATGAATGAACTGACTCATTGATCTAGCAATAGTATAAATATGATTCTGTGCTACCCCGATGGTAGCCTATTAATGATGTAACTAGTACGCATGAATATGGAAGCAGTTTTATGTCTATATATGTACACATGATATATAATCAATATTTAAACGACCTTCGGACGAGTACCCGATATCCTATCAGACCACATCCAAATCGAGGAAAAGGAAACAAGGTGGATAGCCTTCCTAAGTCTTTTAAACATTACTTATATAACTATACATATATGGGCATGCAATTTATAATAAGTGTAACAAAGTTTAAGTAAAAGTATTGGATATGTAAAAGAGTTTGTAAAACAGTTTGAAGTAAAATAGTTTGATAAACAGTGTGAACAGTATTAAAATCATTGGTTTTATAGTTATTAATCACATGTGATTGATGTAATAACTATAAATATTCAACTTGTATTCCCCCCCATGAAAGCATTTAAAACATTTAAAAGTATTTCAAAGGTTAGTTAAAGGGGTATGAACTCACTTGTGGTGAGTGGATTAGATGGAGTGTCGGATACTGTGCTAGGTGGCAAACGGAGACTTGTACACACGCACGAGCCTAGTTATCATATAATGAGCATATATATATATAACTAATTAGCCAAATAATAACTAATAAATTTAGTCGGGACACTCTAGAACATGTAAACACTTTGTATAAGTGTTATAAGTCCTAATGGTTGCATCTAAGTTGTTGTGGGACAAGGCTAAAGGGGTTTAAAGTTCCAAAGGGCCTTATATATGTGTTTACCACTCAATAAACTCCACACAAGGAGTTTACAGTCGTAAACCCTTGAGTTTACGGCCGTGAACTCCCAACTTGGTGGTACTTGGTGTTTTGAAGTGTTATTTGATTTCTAGAATAAGTCTTACTTGGTGGTTTAATCCTTTGGGTAGTTTAGGGCATTAATACACTGCTTTTAGGAGTTTTCGGCCCAAAGACCATTTCTTTTGGAGTTTACAACCGTAAACTCTCATGAGATGGGTATTTTGTGCATTCAAGTCTCACACTCACATAGGATATGTTCTAGGTAATTGTTTTAAGCTAATGAAGGTCCTAGGCATGCTTTTGTTCCCTTGATTTATGTTCACGGCCCAAGCACAATAATAGGGCCGTAAACTCCCTTTTGAAGGTGTCTTTGATGTTTTAAAGTCCACAAATTAGCTAGGGTTAAATAGGGGTTAATGTCCAAGGTTTTAGGAGTTCACGGTCCAAGAAGTTCTTGGGCCGTGAACACCCAAAGCTTGGTGTTTTTGATTGTTTTCTAGTCTCAAATATACATACATACAAGCCTAAGCTAGTTGCTTAACAAGGAAATGGGACTAGGTAACATTTAAGCCTCATTTTGGAGTTTACTCTCCAAGAATGTTCTTGGGCGGTAAACTTCCGAATCTCACAGATTTGTTATGTAATCTATGTTATTGAGCATATAATAAGCATTATAAAACAACTAAAGAAGTGTACTCACGATTTGGGACGAAAACCCGAAGATCCGTGAGAGAGAAAATGGCTTTTCTCTAGTTGGAAATGCGAATAATGAATGAATTTGGTTCAGAATTCTATTTATAGTCCTGAGGTATTTTTGGCAGAAAATATTTTTATTCTCGAAATGATTTCTAATGTAACAGAGCATTGGAATAACAGTGTTGCTCAAAACCCTAGTGCATCCACTCTCCTGATATCTCCTTAAATGTAAACCCTGAAATACTCAAACTGACTCAGAAAAGTCAGAAATTCACTGTAACTAGTCTAGCTTCTATTGAATTGATAATGTTCGTACAAAATGGAAATTTCGGGTTGTCACGACTCACCTAGCTTCGTGTTTATACTTTTCAGTTTTGGATTCAGGTACTTCCGCTAGCAAGGGGAAGAGTTTGGGATGATGGCATTGCACGCACCACAGTTACAGTTTATTCCTGGGAGTTTTATAAGAATATTTTGATATGATATTGACTTTGGTTTGATTTGATTCATTCGCTATGGCATTTTGAGACATGCGATGCATGGTTTTATTATATAACATTTAATGCTGTTTTTTTTTCGAAATGTTAAAACAAAAAATTTTGGGTTGTATTTTTGGGATATTTCAGCCAAAACCCCAATCGTCTGCCTATGTTCTGCTTTCCTCTTCCCTAAGTGCTCTAAATCAATCTCTCACTCCCGCGCCCTGGATATCATTGATAGGTTTTGGTCATAAGAACATCCTATGTGCTCATACAAACTCTAATGCTTGGATCTAGGTTACTCTATTGTACATGCAAGTTATCCAAGACTATAAACACTAGATGTAGAATATGATAACCAATATAAGATATAATTAGCGTTTAGATCATACTTGATTGTTATGTAGAAATAACAATCCCAATTCCTCCTTGTATTGACTTTAGAAAGCTTAGAGTCACAAATGTCACTCCTCTAATGGTTCACAAACACCAAGAGCAAGAGGATGAAGAGGAGAGAGGATGGAGGCTGCCCTAAAACGTGTGAAACCCTTGAAGGATGCTTAGCCACGTTTTTGGGTCATAAGGGATCTATATATATAGGAGGCTATTAGGGTTATTTTAACAAGGAAACCCTAATTTGGATGCTTAAGCCCTAAGAAACCCATAGATTCCTTTCCTTAAGGGCTTGGACGATTTCCTCATGGATTTCCCCATAGAATTCGTCCACTCCTTAATACAAGGCAATCCATGGCCCAAATTGTAATTATCTTATAGTTACAATTCTAGTCCCTTAAGTTTAATTAATCTCTTTTAGTCACAAAACTAATTACCAATTAATTATTGACTAATATTAATTAAATAATATGATTTCTTGTTTAATATATTATTCTCATAATATATTAATAAATCATATTTAATCCTTTCTCTCCATAATTCATCCTATCAAGTTGCTTTGGTGAAGGCAACCCAAAAGGACCATGCACCATCGGGTCAAGTACATACCAAAATAGTTATGGACTTAGACACTAATCCAACAATCATGTCATCCAAGTTCGGGAAGGTAGAAATACTAACAAACTCCCTGATGTCAGATCTCAACATATCACGGTATCAGGTCTTCCTCATCTCCTCATTAGTCGCATATCAAGGCACCAATAAAGCCCTTTCCCTAAACCTGGTGGTGATCTCAGCCATAGTCTCAGTCGTCTGCGTCATGTCAAGAAACTCTATAGCTATTTGCTCCACATCAATAGCTGGTGCAAACTCTGCTTGAAACATGGTCATAAAATTTAGTCAGGTCATGGCATCAATGGCTAGGGATCCCAATACATAGCTGACCTCCTCTCACCAATCTTGGGCTTGCGCTCTCAGACAACCCGCACAAAATCCCCCCTTCAACCCCTTGGGATAGAAGCTTGTCATATGGGCACACTCAATGTTATCTATCCAACGCCTGGATGCAATGGGTTCCTTCACCCCAAAGAAATCTGGTGCCCTACATCCCTTGAAATCCTTGAAGGACAGTGTGTGGGTCCTAGACTAGCTAGCAGCTAGATTGGCCCTAAATAGCTGAAGTCTATCCTCCATCAGCTCCATGATACCTTCCTTGATCGACCTGAATATCACCGGGGTCACATCAAGGATGCCTATAGTAATATCGGACGTGTTGAACTCTCATAAGCCCTCATCAATTGGTTTAGAGCCCGTCCTTGAACCAGATCCAGATCCTGAACCCACTGCTTCATGACGTGTCACCACCATACCTAAACATAACCACATAAACAATTAGCATACACACGAGAAGATTCACACTCTCGAGCTCCCTAGATTCACCATGGTCTTCCTAGTCTTGGGTATAAATCATGTTCTTTCAGTAGTACGAGCCCAATACTACCTTCCACACCTACTTATACCTTCCTCAAAGACCCTGACTCCTCCAAGTCACTCTTCCCAATAGATACACTCCTCAAACTAAAAGGCGTCCTATACACCAAAGCATCTCTCATGGATTCCTAAGACTCCCTTCCTCACCCCTTTCTGCTATCAGCTGTAGAAGGAACATCCACAAATACTACCTAACTACTGCTTGAACACAATTACACACTACTAGTACTACATAATTCTTCGAATGACAGGTCCCACCCTACAACAGTTGGACTCAAACAAGAGCTACACAATAGAGTTAAACCTATCCTTCTAGAATTATCCAATCACGATAATATGTAATCCAACACATTCATCCACTAATTAGCTAGTATCAACAAAATTTCCTTAAGCAAAGAGCATGCAACATTCGTGCATCAAGCAATTCAACTCAAAACATACCCTATACATGTCATCGTAGCACGTAACTAATCTGATACTAGCACGTAAATCTAAAAGATCATACAGATAGGCACATAAAGGCATCTCACCTAGCAACCTATCATGCAACTCTGAGAAAATCCTTAGCCCCAAATCTAACATGAATTCTCATATCATAGCATAAAACATATGACTTGTATGGGTATTTTAGGAAGACTTACTTAAGCTCGACTGATTGCACGCATCACGCCCTTTGTTTTATTAAAATCCTTAGATTAAAATTTTTCTTTTTATGGAAAAATCTACCAAATCCTCGATTTGAGTCCAGGTACACCCGAGGGAATGCCCGAATCCCTCAAACCAAGGCTATGATACCAACTTGTAACAACCCAAAATACAGATAAAATTTTGTTTTTAAATTCATTCAAATCACACGATACTAATAAAAAAATAGTCAAAAGAGTATCATAATAAAACGTTATCAGAGTACAAATTCCCAAATTCTCTAAATACGAAAACCACAAGGTGATATGGTGCGATCGGTTCGGGCCCTTCCTATTCGAACTGGAAGTACCTGAAACATAAACTGAAAACTGTAAGGAAAAAGCTTAGTGAGTTGTCCCAAAATACCACATAATAAACAAACATACTGCAAAGCATATTCGGGTGCTTACCTACCCCTTTGGTCTATTTCAACCGAACACTATCAAGTATATTTGGGTACTTGTAATCCCCTTTGGTCTAATTCAAGCGGATACTGTCAAGCATATCTTGGTGCTTGCAATCCCCTTCGGTCGAATTTAACTGGATTTCGAGTCTATTTCACCCCTACTACTAGTGGGCCGACATTGGTACCTTCAACCCATAGATATAGCAAAGGAAGACTCACCTTAGACTGAAGATATCAGTTACACTCGGGCTGCTGACTTGAAAAATCCTCTCACTAGATCACAAGTGTAAAACCCTAATTAGGAATTAGGTTAATAGTCTAACCCGAGAGTCCAAACCCTAACCTTGACTTAAAGACAAGGGTTGCTTAATCCTTTCCTTAATGGGCTTTCCTTACCAAATCCTAAATTCACATAAGTCCAAAAAGGCATTCCAAGCCCAACTAAAAGACCCTAAGGCCCAATATGGCCCAAGAGCACCTAAAATGGCGTAAAGCCCAAAAATTCCTTGTTACAACATAAAGGTCCAAGGCGCAAGTCTAGAAAGGCAAAGAACCCAACAAAACTCAATCCCAAAATCACCTAATCCCATTAGCTGCATACGTGCAGCGTACTTGGGTTGTACACCCAGTATACACTGGTGATGATCCGGATTCAGGACACTGGCCTAATACATGCAAGGTACATTAGAGTACACATGGCATACTGGTCATCCAACCCAAAAATGCTTCCATGACTTAATCCATTAAGCCTTAATGTCCAAAACTCAGATCCAAGTTTATAATAATGCCTTAAACCATAAAGTTGCAAACTTTATGCTTTTGCATGCCTTGTTGGGGATTAAACTATGAATTAAGCCCTCTACCTCACTTAGGAGGTCACAAACACATGCATGGTAGAGTGTCAACCTCCAAGATATGATTTTTATGACTCTAAACATTTCCATGAGTCCAAAAAGGATAGCTCAAATGACATGGAGTAGCTCATACTCCAAGAAACCAAGTTATGGGACCAAAAGATGCTAAAATATATCCTAAACTTAGATATAAGCTAAGAATGACTAAGGTTCAGACTTTGTACCTTCAATAGGCTAGAAATGGTGCACAAACTCTGGACCTACAAGCTCCGTCTTCTCCTTTGCTTCTTCATAAACTTCCTTCTTCTTCAAAACCTCCAAAGAACACCCAAACACTCAAGGTAAGGTCAAAAATGCACTCAAGAAGACTAGGCTTCGATATTGGCATAAAAGGGATGTAGAGGCTGAAAGGTAATGGACTTTAGGGACTTAAGATCTTTAAGTAAGGTGCAAACCCAAAAATTTAGGATCTGCCTCTGGCTTGAGTACACCCAACATACGCATGGGTATGGCCAACATACGTCGAGATCACCCCAATGAGGCGCATGCAAGGATTACGCCAGGCATACCAAATCTATGCCCGACGTACTCACGAATCCTTCACCACCCTTTTAGTTGAACTAAATAGATTAAATTCATACCTAGCAACTCGGGTGCTACATACGTGTTTCTATAACCTAGAAGTTTATGACATTATCTCGAGTTATACGAACATACAATATGAAACAACCATCTAACTTATGTAGATTGAAAATTACAAGTTAGAATACATACCTTAATGCTAAATCGAAATAAGCAAACAATCCTCTTGAAATCTCCGTTGGAAAGCTAGAACCAATAATGTAGATGCCTCTAATGATTCACACCCAAACCATAGGATCGAAAATCAGGAGATAGAGGAAGAAGAAGAAACGATTTTTGTTTGGCTTGTGTAGGGATCAATTTCTTCTAGGGTTATCAAACCTATACATAGCTGGTGGAAACCCTAATTTGAATATTAAAATAATAGTATTTTAAAGAAACTCAAATTACTTTCTTTATCAGCTTCAAGAGGCTTCCAAAATCTTTTCTGGTCCTCCTCAAAATCATCCAGGGTAAGGAAGGTTCTAGAATTAACTTCCTTGCTCAACTATTGAATAGTTGCAATTTAACCCTTACACCCTTAATTAATTCTAATTAAATTCATAACTAATTTACAATTAATTCTGATTAATTTTTAATTAATTATTAACTATTTATAATTATTATATTAATCACATAATATTTTAGCAAATCATTTTCTCTCTCTTCTAATATATTCCACTTGCGAAATGACCTTAACCTTGCCATCGAACCACAATAACAATTGAGTCTTGATCATTCCCTCGCTGCAAAATAGAGATGATTTATTGTGAATCATACTTCACCTACCTACAAAAGAACCGATGAGGAGAACACCATCTACTTTCTTAGTTATTGAATGTCATGCATCATATCTCTCCTCCCTCGAGCATGTGAGATAGGAAAAACACAACCCTGATGTAGAAAATTACATTTCAAGCTATGGGTTGACCACTTAGCCTCAGGCTGCAATCCTTAACTCGATCCTCACAGTGGCTTCGTTCTTGAATCCTGCCACTCAAACTAGCACTACTTCGAGCAAGGCCCTTGAGACCTTTGAATATTCTAACTCGAATAGGCCTACATCATTCAAACCCACACTGCCATGGACACTAAGGCCCAATCAGTTACTAGTATCATCCTGAACAATCATAGCCTATAGGCCGACAACGACGGAGATGACTGCAATTAACTCTAGTGTTATATGACAATATCTACCTTTCACTATCTCCTTGTAAACCTTTTCGACCCTTTCTTGATACCTATATGGATCATGTGCTTTTATTAGTATGGGCCCATACTACCTTCCACACCTATCCGTATGAGTCCCAAGAATTGTCTCAAAGTTCTTATGTCACTACATATGACCATTATCACCCGCAGATACTCGTGCTCCCACATGCACACACTAATGCTCTTTGTAGACTCTCCCTTTAGGATTCTTCCCACACATAGGTATTCATGTGTCTGTCACTCTCATTACACAAGAGGAATATGCTCAGTGCGAAAGATATCCAAAAAACTGCTGCAAATCCACTGTGGCTCACTCTACTTACGAAAAACCTGAGTCACAAACTCCCACTAATCCTTCGTACCTCAGTAATGAAGATTAAGTGTAACGTCACCTTCTGGTTCTTGGGACAAAAACATGTGAACAAACATCCCACTACATCATAAATCCACCTCAAAGCGACGATCGGGTCTCTATAAAGAAGACCACTCCTATATGTGTTAACACCTACTTCTCCTACGAGCTACAACTAACTTCCTAGGTACACCTCTTAGGATTATCCTTGCTCCCGCACTACTATTTGCTATTGTACATGCTTGTTGTACACAATACAAAATCAGATAGACTGTTGAATAATCGACTCTGTCTTAAGTCCACAACCAAATAAGGAACAGGAAATAAAGCGAAGTCAATCATTCTAAGGCTATTTAATCCCGACCATATACAACTAATCAACATACACGTAGCAATCACACAATCAAGTAACATATAACAAGTAATTCCCTATGTCATAAGGCATCACCAAAATTAGGCACTTTTGTCCAACAACCCCTATGAGAACCTTAAATTATCCACAAACATGGTTTTCTAACAATCCATATTTCAACAAGTTGAAATTCAGTACAAATAACAAGTATGGGTATTTTGGGAACCACTCTCCTGTTCGGGCTCTAACTGATTGTACACACCTCATCTTCCTGTAAAACCAAGATTAAGTCAAGGTTCACATTCCCAATCCTAAGCCAACAATCAAATAAGAACATGAAAAGAGATCGAGCCCATGTCCCTAACCCAACCCGTTTATTAAAATTTCTTTTTCAAAAGCCTTTTGTGAAAATTCTTGGATCTTACTTTGAGTTTGGATTCACATAAGTGTTCCTCCAATTTGCTCAAACCAAGGCTCTGATACCCACTTGTAACATCCCATTTTCACAACCAAAAACTTGCATTCTTACTAAGGTAAAACTTCCCAATTATAAATCCATTTTAATAAAAACCATTTATTTCGAATTACAGTTATTAAAATCAGAGAAATATAAATAACGCAGAATCCTTAATGTTGTTGATGCATGTGTAAAGTCTTGCCTTCACCTTCCCACGATCATCGATAGAACCTGAAAACATAAACAATTAGGTAAGCACAAAACTTAGTGAGTTTCCCCCAAAATACCCCATACAACAAACATACTCTGGAATGCCAATATGCAACGAGTCCATTATGTCATTTGACTGGAATACCAAGGGTTTGTTTGCCGACCGCCTCAACCCAACCACTATTCTCAAGTCTCATTGCCTACGACTTGTAGCCAACCGCACCAGCTATCATTTCCTATAGTACACAGCAGGACCGCCTCAAGCTCAACCATCACCATATGTCGACACATAAGCAAAGAAGGATCATGTAGGCACGTAATACATGCAATATCAATCATACTGTTTGCTACCGCCCACTATATCTCTCACAACACACTACTCTGCTACCATCTAACCTTCATGGAATGTGTAACGATAAGTAACCAAAGTAAATGATCCTGCTCTAGAGCCACAACCAAACAAGGAACATGAAAGAAAGCCTAGATCAGGAGTTCTCAGGCTATCCTACATGACTACGTACAATCCTTAGGACACTCCACTAGGCGATAACCTGCTTACTGGTATTCTAACCAGTATAACACTACCATTATATCCTATCACACCAGGACAAATATATATATATATATATATATATATATATATATATATATATATATAAAGGTACAAACTTTATACCTTTTGGAGACGAATGAGAGAGGAGAAATTCATGATCCAAAGTTGCTTCAAGCTTCCAATCACAATCGCCACCTTCTTCTTCTTTCAAAGGTACCAAAAAGCACGCTCTTTAGCTCATAAGGCTCAAACTAGGTTTAGGGTTTCAAGGGAGGACGTCAGAGAGATGGAGGCTGAGAATGGAAGAGGTTTAGATGAGTTAAGAAGCTTAAATATAGCTCAAAACCCCAATTTAGGGTTTGGGTTATGATCACATACGCCTTGAGTAGAAAATGATATGCCTAGCGTACACTTTTAAAGGCGCTAATTCGAGATGCTGGTATGCCCGGAGTACCTAAGGTACGCTTAGAGTACCAACCTAATCCCAAATTCAACATACTTTCAAACTCCCACAACATCTTCATTTCAACTCTAATTTTGGCATTCTTTATATGCATGGAAAGGTATTGAAGAGCCCTAGAATATTATCTAGATATCTTGGACTAAAAACTTCTCGAACTAAAACATGTAATTCATGCAAGAACCCAGTCTATGCATTTTACCCTTTCTACCATTTGTCCCACAACACAATTCTAGGGTTTAGATCTCACAACCATCATTGTCACCTTACAAATGGCCCAAATATACCACTTTAAGGCCCAACGCCTTCACACAATCAACTTTCAGCACACGATCTTGAATTAAGAAATGACCAAAAAAAAGGATGTTACAACAATATTTGTGGCATCCTTATTCTAGTGGAATCATGAGATGTAAACACGACCTTGTGTAGTTTGGGGGATATCATACATTTCAGATTAACTATATATCTAGAACCTAATAAAAGTCTTCAAACTAAGATTTATTTATTGGTTCCTGATTTATAATAGGGTGAGTCAAATTCCAAATATTATCTATTTAAATTTATGCATTTTGAGGTTATATATATATATATATATATATATATATATATATATATATATATATATAACTCCAGGACTATTACTTATATATATATATATATATATATATATATATATATATATAAAATAAGTTATAGTCCAGGAGTGAGACCAATCTGTAGCCTTTGAGATTCCATTATTATTCTCCTAGGGGATATTTATGTCTATCCACATATCTAGAAAAGCTTGGATGGTTGGAAATGAAGTCGTTAGATAGATTTCATCGAAAGTCATGGTTTCCATTAGTGGCATAAGAGATTTAGAGTACACCCATTGAATTTTTTTTCTTATATTTGTGAAAGTAGTAGTTTTGAAGAAAAAGAAAAGATAAATGTAGAAAACTTGTGAAATATTAAAAAAAAAGTGAAAAGGAGAAAATGTTCCAAATAAGAGAGTTATGTAATAAACTGTAGTTATATTTCTGTAGGAAAATTATATTATATAGTATTTTCTTTTTAGATGTGTCGCATGGTGCCTCACAATAACTTTTGAAACAAAGGAGGGTAAAAAAGGTATAGATTGAAAGAATGCAAAAATTAATGTTGTTCAAAATGAGTGAGAAACGTTTATGAGGAAAGTAATTATTTAGGATTGGGGAAGTAATTATGACTTCTTAGATACAAATACATGCATTGAGGCAAAGCTTAATTGGTGAGTTCAAATTGGATTGTTTTGTGTGATGTTGGTAAGTGATGTTTTGATGTGATGTATTGCTTGGGGACAATCAAAAGATAAGTATGGGGTATTTTGATATTATCACACACACATGCACATATATATATATATATATATGTGTGTGTGTGTGTGTGTGTATTATTTCAATACAGTTGAGTTAAGATTTGGTTAAATACAAAGATATCGGGTATTTATAAGTATAAATTCTATTTTGTAGTCAAAGAAGGAAATTCTCAGAGAAAAAGACTAAAACTGGACAAATATGTAAACTTGGAGATTGGAGCTTGCTTAGAGAAGAAAGCATCCATTTAATGGATGCCACGTCAGGGTGCTACATTGCCACGACATGGCAAGCATCGTGCCATGAAATGAAAATGTTTCGAACAATGTGGCAAGCATTGTGCCACATTATGGTAGCTGTATTATGGCAACTATAAATATCAATTTTAGGTCAAATTTTGAAAGGAGAGAACAGGATTGCGGCCAAAAGCGAAAGAATACTTATGACAAACCCTTAGGAGGCTAGAACTCAATTGGAGAACAAGACTTAAGGAGATTTAGAGTGAAGAACATCAACAATCATTTGATTTGCTAGTTTTGACCGTGTTTAATCTAGTTTGCTTTATGGTTATGTGTGCTTTTACTTTTATCATGGGTTAATAACCGTTTACTTTCATTTAGATTATATGAACTCCTAATACACTGTGTTGATTTCGTATTAGTTGGATTTATGAAGTTAGTTTTTACTATAAATATTGTTTGATAAATCTTAACCTAGTTTGTTAAAGTTTCTATCTTTATTGCATTGCCTTCAAGTTTTGTATAGTTAAACGACCGTTGATTGCAGGAGCGTCTTGTTTACCTAGTTTTTTATGATCATTTCTAGAGCTAGAGCTTGATCATATCCTAGTATAGGTGGTAATGTAAGTTCTTTAACTATGTTAGAGAGCATTATTTGATTATAATATATGATTGATTACTTGTCTTGATCATAGATAGGTAGTTCCTAGATCTAATCATTCAGAGTCCAAATAATCTTTAAAAACAATTTAGTGTTCTTAACTTGCTTGATCATTAGGGTTAATGTTCAGAAATTGATTTTTGCTAGTTAGTTAATCATGATGACTAGTAACTTCTTATTTGGTAACTAACAAAGTTAGGGGTGAGCAAAAACCGAACCGACTAAAGAAAAACCGACAAAACCGCAATAAACCGCAACCGAAAAACCGAAAATGATGCAAAAACCAATGGTGCGGATTTAATTTTTGCAAAAACCGAAGGTCAACGGTGCGATGCAGTTTCTATCCTAAAAACCAGTCCACCAAAACCGAACCGCACCGCAAGCGTGTATAGTAATAAATCAATCAATGTATATTATATACATGCTATTTAAAATAGTTATAAACGATAATATATTTATTATATATTTATTTTTTGTTTGTATAAGACTATATGGGGTGCAAAAGAAATGTTCTGTTGTTAGCCAAACGTACTAATCGATTACATGTAATAAGCTTGTAACAAATTAAGTCAAAATCAACCAACTTTCAATCATTAGTTAGTTTGTGAGAGTGGTCACAAGTCGTATTTTAAGCGAATTACAATTTTTGATTATGTAATTTTTTTTTGAGCTGAAAATGAATGTAATAAAAAAACCGCACCAAATTCTTAACACAGTTTAAAAACCGAAACCGCACCGATACAAACCGAAACCGCATTTAAAAACCGAAAAACCGAACCATTGCAAAACCGCACCCAACGTTTTTAAGAATGCAAAAACCGCACCATGCGGTTTGCGGTTCGGTTTGGTCTGAAAACCGCACCATGCTCACCCCTAAACAAAGTTAATCCATTGTCTTGAAATCAACCATAGGAAAAAGGGGGAATTTGAAGCTAAACGAAAGTATCTTTTATTATTGGTTAAAAATTATTTTCCTACTTGTTTGCTTTTGTTTTTAGTAATTAATTAAGTGTTTTAGTTTAAATTTTCCTGAACTTGCAAAATCAGATAAAAAAACCTCCAAATTAAAGTTTCTCTTTAGTTTAACAATTGGCGTTTAGGTTTTAGTTGAATTTCATTTCTTATGTTCGATCCTTTGCTTGCTCTACTATACTACTATGCGACTACTGTGTTTTAGCTGGTAAAATTTGTTAGGGTTATAAATTTAAAGTTTAGTGAGTTTAAAACACATCATCATTCTCGTATCGTTGGCGTTAGATCAAAATTGGCCTCTTCGCCAATATGACGTAGAGAACGCCTTCCTAAACAAATCTTTAGAGGAAGAAGTGTTTATGGAACCCCCTCCTAGAATAAACTGTTTTGGTAGGGTATGCAAGTTAAAGAAGGAATTGTACGGTGTGAAATAGTCTCCATAAGCTTGGTTTGGAAGGTTCTCAAGTTTCATGAAGAAAATTGGGTACAACTAAAGTGATGTTGACCACACCCTCTTTACTAAGATGAAGGATAAGAAGCTAATTGCACTAATCATGTATGTCGATGATATGGTGGTTACTGATAATGATCTAGAAGAAATTCCAAGCCTTTAGAAGTTTCTTATGACATACTTCGAACTGAAAGATCTCGGACACCTAAAGTATGTTTTCAGGCATCGAAGTAGCAAGATCAGCTTAAGGTATATCGATGTGTTAGCGAAAGTATGTATTGGACCTGTTAGCCGAAACAGCCAAAACAGGGATGGCTAGATTGTTGCCCGGCTAACACACCAATTGAATTTAACCATGGATTAGAGACTCTCGTAGATAAAGTTCCCACAAAAAAGAACGGGATCAACGGTTAGTTAGAAGATGTATATTTATCTCATATTAGACCTGACATTTCGTATGACGTAAGTGTTGTAAGTTGGTTCATACACGCTACAAGTGAAGACCAATTATAGGTTGTATATCGCATACTGCGTTATTTCAAATAATGTCTAAGGAAAGGATTATTGTTCAAGCGGAACCATAGTTAAGAAATTAGTGACTAGACCGATGCGGATTGGGCTTTAAATAAAACTGATGGAAAACCAGAATACATGGCCATGGTGTATATGAGTTGCTTTGGATAAAGATAATTCTTCGTGCTCGTGGAATTAATCAGTTGGACCCTAAGGTTTTACATCGTGACAATCAAGCTGCGTTGAACATAGCGAATAATCGCATACAACATGATAGAACGAAACATGTAGAAGTGGATCGACATTTCATTAAATATCATGTGGCGAAGAGTGAGGTTTCCACTTGTGAAGTCATCAAATCAACCGGCAGACATGGTAACAAAAGCAGTCTGCGGAAGAGTTTTTCAGAGCCCAGTCGTAAGCTGGGAATGATAGACATCCACTCTCCATCTTGAGGGGGAGTGTTGACTTGAGCTCCAACTTATGGCATGGACCGGGATTGATCATTTCCTATTCGTCCTTTTTATTGTATTTATCTTTTCTGTAAATATAGGATTGTTTCCTTAGTTCCCATTGTAGTTTGTGTCTATATAAATGTATCCATAGAAGAATGAAGTTATGTTGTTCCCAATCTCTCTTCTAATTCTACATTCACAATATAAACAACTTTCATGAAGCAAAGAAAATGATTAAATGAACAAATAGAACATAAATTAAAGAAAATGTGAACTCCAGATGAACAAACAAAAGCAGTGTGCGGAAGAGTTTTTCAGAGACTAGTCGCAAGCTTGGAATGATAGACATCCACCCTCCATCTTGAGGGGGAGTGTTGATCAGAGTTCCTACTTATGGCATGGATTGGGATTGATCATTTCCTATCCATCCTTTTTATTGTATTTATCTTTTCTTTAAATAAAGGATTGTTTCCTTAGTTCCCATTGTAGTTTGTGTCTATATACATGGATCCATAGAAGAATGAAGTTATGTTGTTCCCAATCTCTCTTCTAATTCGACATTCACTATATAAACAACTTTCATGAAGCAAACAAAATGTTTAAATGAACAAATAGAACATAAATTAAAGAAAATGTGAATTCTAGATGAACAAGTAGAGTCAAGCACATTTAGAGATAACATTAAGTCAATAATTAGAAAAATAAAAAATAAAAAATAAAAAAATGCTCTTATTTTACACAAGAATAAGGTAAATATTATAATAATAAGACCTCTGACTCTGACTCTGAATGGGTGTTATATGTACGCGGGTGTTGCTAATGGCACCCAAAATTTGGATCAAAACCATTACTACCTTAAAGTCAATACCATTGACATATTAATTTTTTATTGTTTTCTTTTTCACCTTTACCTTCTTCTTTTTTAAATATTTTTTTTACAATATTAAATGATAGTTGCCATTGTCAGTTTCTGTATACCTCAAAGCTGCCGCATATATATATATATATATATATATATATATATATATATATATATTATTTTTAGTATATTTATTCAAAACCCATCAATTTTGCATGTAATTGCATTAATATTATTTTTTGTATTATTATTTATAATTATATAATTTAATTTTTTAATCATTCCTAAACACATTTTATTTTTCAGTTATTTATATTATAATACTTAAATTAAATTTTCTTAAAATAAAAAAGGTTTGCTATAAACTATTATACCTTTATTCGAATATACGATTTCATATTTTTTTGAATGTTTTGTTCGTTCATATTATATTATGTTTTTTTTTGCTCGAATAAACAAATTAAAATAGTACCCTAGATAAATATCAAACATCAAATATAATTATTTAATGTTTTTTTTGTGTTTTCCGTTACATCATTCCTTTATGTGTTTTTTTATTCAGCTTTAAAATGTTTTATAACGAATAATCTTAAATATTAGGATAAACAACTATCATACTGTCACAACAACTATCAAAATAATAATTGTATTTTAAAAACTATTTGTTAAAAGAATAGTTTTAAATAAAATTCACCGTTTGTTAATATCCATTAAGTATATATTGTCTGAAATAAAAAAAAAAGTCTCCTTGTATTTATTTTAACAAAAGAAATATGGTTCAAATTAAAATACGAGGGGAAGTCTTTTAGTATTTCGGACAATATATACTTAATAAATATTAACAAGTGGTAGAATTTATTTAAAATTATTCTTTTAACAAATAGTTGTTAAAAGTAGTTGTTATGACGGCATAAAAGTTTTTTTTCTTATATTTAAGATCATTCGTTTAAAAAAAAAATCTCTTAAAGTTGAATAAAAAAAAGTAAATGATATAAACGAATGATGTAAACGAAAAACACATAAATTAACATTAAATAATCATATTTGATGTTTAATAGTTATCCGGGGTTCTATTTTAATTTGTTTAATCGAGCAAAAGATAAATAAAAAATATATATAAAAAACATTGTATGTTGTGTCCGAATAAGACGTAAAAATAATAATAGTAAATCATATATTCGATTAAGACGTCAAAAATATTAAAAGATTTTTAAACTACAAAAATAAATATGAATAAATAAAGGTAAGAATAAATAACAATATGATATATGCAATTTATAATAAAAATAATTTTACAAGAAATCTATATAAATTCCATTAAAATAAAAGACAAATAAATTTTTATATAATAATAATAATAATAATAATAATAATAATAATAATAATAATAATAATAAATTGTTAAAAGAAAAAGAAAAGAAAAAAATAGTAAGTTATTCTTTTATATGAAACAAGTACTATAATTGTAATATTTATAAGCTATAGGGATATAACCTATTAATTTGTAAATTTAGGAACCAAAACTATAAATTAAATCAAAACACAAGGACCATTTCTGTAATTTACTCTAACGAAAATGGTTTTTAAAAGTAAACACCGTGTCATTCAGTATATAAGTATATACGATCATTAGTTTTAATATTATTTTAATTGCATTTACTATCAATGGTTTTGTGTGGTGGTTTGACTTTTTTATTGGGTGTGTTTAAAATCCCCCTATGTACGCAAAGACACTAAGCACGGTTGCCACGTTTCCATGGCTTGAGCACACCAACAACTACTGCTGCAACAATAATGAGTAAAATCAAAATAGCAAGGATTTGAACCGATAAAAAAATTCCATCGATTCTTTTTTTATTAACAAAATACCAAAAATACCCATTAGATCTTTTGGCATAATAAAGATAGTGAATCCCCTCAATCCAATTTCAATTGATTCGATAATCACAATAGGCATTGAAACTCCAATTGCTATCACAAAAAAAAGGCACATTCTTGTAACAATCCAGAAAAGGACCAAAGTACCCTTGGAACTTCTTAGTGCACTAGACCCAAAAGACTTCAAACCAAATTCTCGAGAACATCACAGAGTAAAAAAGACGAAACAAATTGAACCCATTTTGAATTCGAACGAGTCATGATGAAACTGACTACATTTGTGATTTCAGGCACCTAAATGGTGAAGATGGTGATTTTTCTATGTTGGGTTTAGCCAGAGAGTTAAAGTGTGGATTTGAAGTAGCCGTACTTGATTTAAAATAGTTGTATTCGAATCTAACAGTGAGCCGTATTAGAATGAATGGACAACTTAATTCAAATGTGGAATATTTGATTAAGATTTAAGCCATATTAGATTTGAATTTCACTTTTTCTGGTTATATGCCTGAATTAAATTAGTCTTTTTCTTGTAGTCGGTGTTCAGACAACATTATTGACAGTACATGGCATTCTCTTGGACTTCCATTTTTTTGGGAAGTATGTAGGTCTGAGAAGTGGATGTGGATTTCATTTTTTTTGTCATAATTTGATGAAATTAGACATTGCCAATCCCCCCCACCGTATCACAAATGAAAGGATTGAATATCACTTTGGAATTGATTTTAATGTGTGGACGAAAATGTAAGATTTTAGAAAAAAAAACATTCAATTGTAGTCTGAGAGGATAATTCAACCCAAAGAATATAAGAGTATATATCTACAATATTTAATTACACTATTACTCTTCGAAGGAGAATACCATATAGACATAATAAATACCAACTTGAAATGGAAAAGACGCAACAGATTTACATAAATCAAACGGTAATCTAACATATTTATTTAACAGACACGCAAGCTAGACATATTACGAATTATTTTTTTATCAGAACATTGAATAAAAATGACTTGCATGGTATTCCATAGTTCCGATGTGTACTTGCATTGCTGCTACTGTATTTCCTTGGGTTTAAGGGGAATGAAAAGCTTTATGATTTTCTTGTTGGTCTGGACTTAACTCTTTAATTATTATATTAAACATATAGTCTTTCCTAAAATCATGACAAAAGAAAAGTTAGCAAATTGTTAGTCCGACAATTAAATTAGAGTTTACAAAAAGATGATGTGCAATCTATTGAACTCTATCAAGTACACATGCACTACAAGAAAACAAAGCATTAGCAGCGACAACAAGCAATAGCGGCGACATGTAATTGAGGTGTTACATGTTGCCGCTATTGCTTGATATCGCCGTTGAAGGCGTCGCCGCTAATGCTTGTATTTGGCGATCCGCGTCATTCTAACCCCATCCGTCCGATTAGTTTTCAATCCGACGACTGCAGAGGAAAGCGAAAAGGCGCGCTGACTTTTCCCTCCACGCGTCGCCGCTATTGCCCTAGCGGCGCCGCTAATGCCCGTCGCCGCTAATGCTAAACGCCTTCCAGATTACTTTTCTGCCATTTTTTTCTCACCACCATTTCTTCTTCCTCTCGTTTTTCTATCTTTCTTTCTTCAATCTCGCGAATATTTTCCAATTGGTGGACTAGGAATTGCTTGTTGGACCGGTGCTAGCCCCTCCTTCCCCCAAGACCGTCACAGCCCCAAACACCGGCGACATTTAGCTACATTCCGAAATTGCCCCCAATCAAGGTCGAATTTCTCATATTTTTTATGATTTTTCAGTTTTGGTGTTAATTTAGATGATAAATTGTGAGTATTTTTCAATTTTGTTGAGTGATTATGTTTGTATTTTGAGATATAAAGTGGTTATGCATTTTGTTGGATTGTATGCATTTTGTTGGATTATGTGTTTTTTCAGATTTATGAGAATTTTATTATGCATTTTGTATATATTTTTTAATTTATGTTTAGATTACATTTTCTTAAAAATTAAATTAGACATGAATATATACATTTGTTGGATTGTAATTTATGTTTATACCACATTGCTTTAAAATGAAATTTAGATGTATATGTTTGTATGAAATTGGATGAAATTGGAATATGCAAATTGGATGTATACATTTTGGCGAAATTGGAATATGCAAATTGGATAAAATTGGAATATGCAAATTGTATGAAATTGGATGTATACATTTGGCTTAATTGTATGAAATTGGATGAAATTGGAATATGCAAATTGGTTGTATACATTTGGCTTAATTAGATTATTAATAGCAACTTACTTCTAGTAATGTATTGTATATGGTTTCAAAGTGCTTAATTTTGTTAGTGAATTAATGTTTGGCCAACTTAATAGTAACATACTTCTAGTGACATAATGTTGGTCATTACAACTTAGCTTTAATTAGGTTATTAATAGCAACGTACTTCTACTAATTTTAATTTAATTATAGAATAAAATTAAATTAATTTTTAAAAAAACATTAAAAAAATACTAAATTAATTGTAAAATCAACTCAAAGTAGTTTTAAAATCAAGTTAATGTTAATATTAAAATAAAATAAAATTAGTTTAATAAATTAAACTAATAACAAAAAAGAAAATACTAAATTAATTATAAAATCTAATTAATTTACCTTTAGAATCAAATTAAGTTACCTTTATAAAATCAAATTAAATCAATTATAAAACCAACTTAATAGCAACATACTTTTAGTGACTTAATGTTGGTCATTACAATTTTAGCTTTAATTAGGTTATTAATCGCAACGTACTTCTAGTAATTTTAATTTAATTATAGAATAAAATTAAATTAATTTTAAAAAAAACATTAAAAAAATAATAAATTAGTTGTAAAATCAAGTTAAAGTAGTTTTAAAATCAAGTTAATGTTAATATTAAAATAAAATAAAATTAGTTTAATAAATTAAACTAATAACAAAAAAGAAAATATTAAATTAATTATAAAATCTAATTAATTTACCTTTAGAATCAAATTAAGTTACCTTTATAAAATCAAATTAAATATTATAAAACCAACTTAATAGCAACATACTGTTAGTGACTTAATGTTGGTCAGTACAATTTTAGCTTTAATTAGGTTATTAATAGCAACGTACTTCTAGTAATTTTAATTTAATTATAGAATAAAATTAAATTAATTTAAAAAAAACATTAAAAAAATAATAAATTAGTTGTAAAATCAACTTAAAGTAGTTTTAAAATCAAGGTAATGTTAATATTAAAATAAAATAAAATTAGTTTACTAAATTAAACTAATAACAAAAAAGAAAATATTAAATTAATTATAAAATCTAATTAATTTACCTTTAGAATCAAATTAAGTTACCTTTATAAAATCAAATTAAATCAATTATAAAACCAACTTAATAGCAACATACTTTTAGTGACTTAATGTTGGTCATTACAATTTTAGCTTTAATTAGGTTATTAATAGCAACGTACTTCTAGTAATTTTAATTTAATTATAGAATAAAATTAAATTAATTTTTAAAAAAACATTAAAAAAATACTAAATTAATTGTAAAATCAACTCAAAGTAGTTTTAAAATCAAGTTAATGTTAATATTAAAATAAAATAAAATTAGTTTAATAAATTAAACTAATAACAAAAAAGAAAATACTAAATTAATTATAAAATCTAATTAATTTACCTTTAGAATCAAATTAAGTTACCTTTATAAAATCAAATTAAATCAATTATAAAACCAACTTAATAGCAACATACTTTTAGTGACTTAATGTTGGTCATTACAATTTTAGCTTTAATTAGGTTATCCCGTGTTGGAATACTTTTTGAATCATCAACTTTATGAATACTCTACTTGATTTTTGTTTCCCGTAAAGTAAACCTTAACCACTAAATTATGTTTCAGTTGCATCATGTCTATTGATAAAAGCCGGACTACTAATCCACATCGTCAATCTCCTGAGTTCCAGCTAGGACTCGACACTTTTGTCGAGAGATCCATGTTACACCTAGATTGTAAAGGTGAAAACAGATGTCCGTGTGAGAAATGTGATAATCGTTACTTCATGAATCCGAAAGCAATGAGACGTCATGTTCGTATATATGGTTTCATTCAATCATACAAAACATGGATATATCACGGTGAACCTTTAATCCCTTCAGTTGTAGATGTCGTATCGCCAAGCAACGAGATGACTGATGTTATTGACAATGTTATGTGGGAGTCGAGAGAAAATGATATAAACCTCGATGAAGGAACCTCGAATACAGGGGGTAGTGGTGTCGATGATGATTTTGAAGAATTGTTAGAGGCAGTCGAAACCAAGTTATATCCTGGTTGTACGTTTTCATTCCTTGATTTTTTAGCAAAGCTGATGCATATGAAGGTCAACAACAAATGGACTGATAGTTCATTTGATCAACTCCTTGAGTTGTTGCATTCGGCATTTCCACCAGGCAACAAGGTTCCGTGGGGTTTATTATTTAACAAAAAAGAAACTGAAGAAGTTAGGTTTGGGGTACGAGTCAATTCATGTGTGCAAAAACTATTGTTTTCTCTTCTGGAAGGAACACAAGTCATTGCAAGTTTGTCCCGTTTGTAAAGAGAGTCGGTGGATTGATAAAAACACCAAGGGTAAGAAAGTGGCTCATAAGGTGTTACGGTACTTTCCAGTGGCCCCTAGACTACGCCGTTTGTATTGTTCACGGTACACTTCCAAAAATATGATATGACATAGTACTGGGAGATCAGAAGATGGTGTGATGCGTCATCCCGTTGATGGAGGGTCTTGGCAAAAATTTGATGTAGATTACCCTGACTTCTCGAGTGAACCTCGCAACGCACGACTAGGGCTGGTAGTTGATGGCTTTAATCCATTTGGTAATTACATGTGTAATCCGCATAGTACGTGGCCGGTTGTACTCACCACTTACAATCTGCCACCATGGCTTTGTATGAAAGAGTCATCATTCATGTTGGCCTTGTTGATTCCCGGCCATAAAGCGCCTAGAAAGGACATAGATGTTTTCCTTAGGCCGTTAGTGGAAGAGCTTAAGTTTTTATGGAAATCAGGCGTAGGCATTAAAGACGCAGCGACAAACACATTCTTCACGATGAAAGCTATGTTGTTATGGACAATAAATGACTTTCCAGCTCGTAGTAGTTTATCGGGTTGGAGCGGACAAGGGTATAGAGCATGCCCGACTTGCAATGAAGACACTCCTTCGTACCGTGCAGTAAATAAATTCGTTTATATCGGTCATCGTCGGTTCTTAGATGTTGATGATCCATTAAGGATGAGTTTGAAATTTAATGGGCAACTAGAGACAAGACCCGCTCCGAGACACTTTACTAATGAAGACATACAAGAGCAACTAGGTCGTCTAATACTTCGTAAACCGGGTAAACATCCTAACACTCTCAAAGAAAACATGGATCGGCAAGGATTCGAGTTGAACTGGTCGAAACGTAGCATATTTGTCGAGCTCGAGTATTGGTCTTCTCTGCAGCTGAAACACAACATAGATTTGATGCATGTCGAGAAAAATGTGGGTGAGAGTCTTTTAGGTACTTCTATGATGAATGATACGAGTAAAGACACATCAAATGCATGTGAGGACTTGAAAAATCTGAATATCCGGCGTAATCAATGGTTGCAAAAAAAGGGTAACAAGTTCACTAAACCATATGCAAGCTACTCATTCAAGAAATATGACCGCAAAATCTTTTGTCAATTTATAAGAGATGTTAAAATTCCTGATGGGTTTGGATGTAACATCAGTAAGAAAGTGGTAGATAATGATACTAACATTATTGGGTTGAAATCTCATGACTATCACATTATTATGCAGCGTTTGATACCGATTGGAGTTAGAGCGTTATTGGACTAAGAAACTTCTACACCAATTGTAGATCTTTATATGTTCTTCAAACAAATTTGCTCCAGAACACTAAAGGTGGAGGATACGAGGAGAGCAAAAGAAGACATTATTAGAATCTTGTGCAAGTTAGAGTTGATTTATCCGCCAGCGTTTTTCGACATTATGATTCATTTAGTTTTGCATTTACCTAATGAAGCGATTGTCGGAGGCCCGGTATGTATGAGATGGATGTATCGATTTGAAAGGTATATGAAAAAACTAAAAAACTATATCAGAAATAAGGCGAGGCCGGAAGGTTGAATAGCTGAAGGTTATATTGCTGAAGAAGCTTTGACATTTTGTTCGATGTACCTTCGAGATGTCAATCGCCTTGAAAGAAACGAAGACGTTCTCATTAAAAAAACAAAGTTTTGGATGTTTGAGTCCAAGTGTCGACCGATGAGCGCAACGCAAATCAAACATCTTGATATAACGGAGAAATGTAATATAGAATGGTTTATATTGAATAGTTGTCAAGAAGTCAGACAATACATCGAGTAAGTGTTCTTAATTTAAATTATCTTTCATTATTTATTGTTAATTTTTTCCATTCATCAATTAAATATATATATATATATATATATATATATATATATATATATATATATGTGTGTGTGTGTGTGTCGACCGATGAGCGCAACGCAAATCAAACATCTTGATATAACGGAGAAATGTAATATAGAATGGTTTATATTGAATAGTTGTCAAGAAGTCAGACAATACATCGAGTAAGTGTTCTTACTTTAAATTATCTTTCATTATTTATTGTTAATTTTTTCCATTCATCAATTAAATATATATATATATATATATATATATATATATATATATATATATATATTTCATCAATATAGAAAATTCAAATCTGAACATCCTGAAAGTGACGAAAAGACCGAATTTCCCAACTGGTTTCTTGAAAAGGTAATAATAATTAACAAACAAATATCTTTCATAAATTTAACGAATGAAGAATACATAACACATCAACATATGTTTAATAGGTTTATCAGATGGAAAAAGAAAATTCTCCAAAATTCCACAAAGAGTTGCCAGCCCTTTCAATGGGTTCACAAATAGATGTTTATACTTACACTGCATGCATAGTCAACGGTATTAGGTTTATGGTACTTAGTCGTGATGCACAACGCAAAACGCAAAATTCTGGGGTTCTAGCGGTTGGTGAGAATGGAGAGAAATATTATGGTCAGTTAGAAGAGATTATGTTGGTGCAATATCCATATGATTATTCAACTGTAATATTTCGGTGCAAGTGGTTCGATACGGGAGATATTCCTGATGATAATTTCATAAGTATCGACACAGAAAAAGAAGCGTACCAAGACGATCAACTCATATATGCTTCGCAAGCCAAACACGTGTTCTACATCCGTGAGCCTGTTAATCATCGAAGAAACCAAAACAACAACCCTCGTTGTGTCGTCGAGCATGTTAATCATCGAAATATTTAGGATCTACCATCCGACAATGCTCGTGTCCAAAATGCTTACAGTGACTCTGTCCAAGATGTCGACAATGTGGAGGCTGAAAATGTTCACATAGTTCAAAACAACTCTTCATCTGGAGCTAGACTTTTTATCGACTTCTCACAATACTTTCAAAACAATGTTGACGTACCTCAAAACAATTCTGATTATGACGATGAAGACGAGACTGAAGTACCTCCGCCAACGGGTAGAATCGATAATGTTTCCGGTGAAGAGACTGATTATCATGATGGCGATTCTGACTATGATACCGATGAAGAAGACATTGAAGTATATGATGAAGATTCTGATTAAAAAAATCAAAAAAAAATTTGGTAATAGAAACTTTATTTGAAATGTACCTTTAATTCATATTATTTGTCTAACTTTTATTTATGTTGTTTGTCTATATTGTATATCTTACAATTTCGCAAGGCAACTAACTTTTATTCATATTGTATTTCTATATTGTACATCTTGTAATTTACAGGCTGCAGATGAGGTTTACTTGGGCAATACTCTTGGTCATGATGGCCGATGTTATGGGGTTTGGACATGGAGGTGATAAAGTCGGGGATCCACCACCTCCAGGAGGCTTTGGTCGTGGTCAACATGAACAGGATGGTGAGTTTTATTATGATATATTTATTAACTATTTTTATTATTTTATAATAAGTTATCGTGACTAATATTTTTAATTGTATTTTTTCAGCCGAGCTTCCAAAAAAAAAAGAGGCATGTCAAAAAATATCGAGTTGGGAAAGATGATAAGGGTAAATAAGGGAAAGCCCGTAGATTTGGATTTCGACAGAGAGATGACATATTCCCCTGTCGGGAAGCCTGGTAATTGGTTCACACATGAAATTGGGAAGTATTTATGGAACAATGTCCCTTTCAACGTATCTGGTTGGGACAATGTTTCCCCCGCCTTAAGGAACGCAGCAGTTGTACATCTAAAGGTAACTTGGATACAATTTTAAGTTTAGTTGTGATTGTTATTTAATTAACTAATTTTTTTTTGTGTTTTGCAGAATAAATTTGATTTGGATAAGGTTAACATGGATCCAGAGCGTGCTCAATTGTTGCGGAGCATTGATTCAAGTCTTGCAAAAGTTAGAGGCCGAAAAAGTAAAACCCATGCTTATTTTAAGGAAATCAGGGGGCCTGCAGATTTCCCGGCCGCATTAAACAACCCCCCTAAGGGTATGTCACATGAAAATTAGGCGAAGGCAGTCAAACATTTTCAAACGCCAGAATTTTTAAGGCGTTCGGTGTCAAACAAAGAATGTCGTGCAAAACAAGTAGTTGTAAACAGAGAGGGTTCGAGCACATACAGCAGTGCATGTTTCAAAGAAGTAAGTTATGATATATTTAAATATTTATTTAAAGTATAAGTAATCTAAATTTTAATGTTAAATAGGATATCAGTTGAATCGAAGCTTTTCGTAAGGCTAATTCCAATCGCCAAGGGGTATTTTATAGTCCTGCAGTCGAGCAACAATACGTAAGTGGTTAATTTGTATTTTTCATATAAGTGTTTATACCGTCAAAGGTATTTAATAATCTAATTTTTATGATTTTTATTTTTTTTAAAAAATACAGAATGCTTTACTCGAGGAGATAAACCAACGAACCCAAGGTATTTCTGAGTCAAGCGGTCTAGCACCAACTGATATAAAAGATTGTTTTGAAAAAATATTGGGTGTTCAACGCGGACATATCAGAGGCATTGGGCGTAAACCCCCTACCGTTGTGTCCATGTATGATCAGGAACCACCAATGACACAAGAACAACCACAATCACAGGTAATTGTTAGTAAATGCTATAATGGAAAGTAGATGTATGTTTAAGTGTATTTGAAATGTTGATATATTGATATTTTTTAGAATAGTATAATTAATTATAATGTTATTTTGATATGTTATTAATATATTTTGTTTTCTTTATAGTTGCAAATGCTGCAAACAATACTATAAAACCCGGCCTGTTCTGCAACATTGGAAGAGTGGTTTCGCTCATTGCCGCCACCAAATAATGAAGGAAATGATGACGAGGACGGGTAGTTACTTTAGGATTTTATGAAAAGTTTTGTAATTTGGAAGAATACTTAATGTGGTATGGATTAATATTTTGGATTTATTGTATAATATGTATTAATATTTCTATAAAAACTTATCAGATTTTTCAAATGCTACATGGATTAATATTTGGATTGATTATAAATTTAATGCTAAATAAACAAACTAAGAAAAAAATAAAAAAATCAAAAGAGTATTAACGGCGACATCTTTTGTGGCGACGTGAAAGTATTAGCGGCGACAACTTATTAGCGGCAACGTGTGGCATTAGCGACGACTGGTAGTATTAGCGGCGACTGTGAGTATTAGCGGCAACAACAAGCGTATTAGCGACGAGGCAATACTGGCGACGCATTTGCAACGACATGTCGCCGCTAAAGGTATTAGCGGCGACCCGCCTAACCTTTAGCGGCGACATGTGTCACCACTAAAGGTATTAGCGGCGACCCGCCTAACCTTTAGCGGCGACATGTGTCACCGCTAATGCTTTGTTTTCTTGTAGTGCTGCCAGAGCTATGGTTTCCATTTGGAATTCCATTTGGAATAAGGTTCAGTTGAGTAACTAAAAAAACAATTGGGTGACAACATTCTCGCAGCCTTTCTTCCGCTACAACAAGCATGGTGTGACAGAATTATACTTAGTAAACATTTAGTGCACAGTTCCTTGGATAAATCAGCAGTACACTGCATAGTCCCATACACAGGTGTGTTTTCAAGCTTATAAACTATCCACCCAAATGCAGCTTTTTTATCAGTACCTCCGGCTGCTTCCCCCTATAATCTCTTCATCAAATCATTCAAAACATTGTTAAACTGATCAGGCTTATTTACAAGACTTCCTTGTTTATCTGGTAAAAATATCCAAACCCAATCATCAAGAACTCCAATTATTTTACGATCTGAGTAACGTATCATACAATTTGAACCCCACATCACACCTTCCTTTTGATTTGGGCATTTTACTACAAGTGAAATGGTCAACTGGTGTATACAGTCTTGACAGTTTCCATCCCATTTGCTAGAAACACCGGAGCAAAGGCCGATGGCATAGCCTGTTTCTTTCTGGCCTTGGGATGAACTGAAAGTTCCCCCACTGTACTTACTGATATTGCCAACGGCATTCAATGCGCTTTTGAAGTTTCTATAATAATCAGAACTTGTTGTGTAGTTGCCTGTGTCTCTGCATCTGAAGATAGGCTCTGCAGGGAATTGAGTTGTGACCAGATTAACAGCGTTCATGATTGCTTGAAGAAGAAACACTATTGAAATTATGGCTTTCATTTTTTGTTTGTTGATGAAGATAGTAATTAATGTGTGGAGGTTGTTGTTCTTATACACCAAATTACCAAAATCAATCGTTGTGAAACGCTAGGTATCTTCAAGCGGAGTACGTAAAATTAGTATATTTATTTGATTGTTGTAAATAGTTAGGTACCTCAAAATACCACAAAACATAGTTTAACTTGTATACGGATATAATTCTATAACCAAAGGTGATTGGAGTAGGAGGTTTTCTTATTTATTACTGTATTATTTTTTTATTATAAATCTAAAAATAGGTTGATATTATTATTATTATAGCATATGGAAATTTTCAGCTGTCCTACATATCTCAAAACTATTGACAAACACTACTACAAAAAAGCACATAGGAAACACTATATAAGACCCGGTTTTTGAAAACAAAACGGATTATATTATAAAGAGACCGGGTTTTATGATAGAAAATGTTAAACTGAGTTTTTTTAACCACAGTTTGCGACATATACCAACGTGTGGTTAAAAAGACCCGGTTATAACAAAAGGAATATTTAGTGCCAGCATATACCAAGGTTCTCTTAACCTAAATACACTAGAAGAATGTCATCCTTTGCAGACGACACATGTCGTCGGCAAAGTTACAAAACATTGACCGTCTGACTTTGACAGGAAGGGCTGTGCCGACGACAAGTTGTTGGTATAGACTCGGCGGGAAACGTTAAAATGTTGGCGGTATATCGAAAAGCTTTACAGACGACTTGTTGTCTGGAAAATGCTCTAAAAGAATATTTTCGATTTATTTTAATTCCTTATAGCGGAAAGTCAAGACGCCGTCGTTTTTGTCATCCTATGCAGACGACATGTCGTCGGTATAGGTTGATTAAAATTTAATTCCGTCTTATTTTTTATCCGTGCCGCAGAATTTGTAAACGATGTCGTTTCGTTAGGCTATACCGACGACATGTCGTCGGTAAAAGGGGGCCCCGATCCGCGTGAAATCCCTTTTTTTATTTTATTTTATTTTTTTAATGACGTGAAGTAATATGACAACGTTTTGTTTTACCTATACCGACGACATGTCGTTGGTATAGGGTTTCCCTTGTAACAAAACAACCTTTCAGCTTTCTTTTTGCAGTCGGGCACACCATTTCTCTCACAGGTTCGTCGGTGATCGCAAGGGCGTTCCAGCTGCTATCAAGTTCATCGGCCACTAAGGTAAGGGTTTTGGTGCTTGATTGCTTCATAATTTTTAATAGTTTGGTCCTTGATTTGTAATAATTTGGAGCCCTAAATCACAGCCCCATTTCTCTATTGGTTGGGAAGAAGGTTCACCACCCCCCATAGAAAAGGAATTCCGGTGATTGACCACATTTTGAGGTTAGTTTATTGAGTTTTTTTTCCTGCTTAAACCACCACAGTGATGACGATGCAGTGCATGATTTTTTTTGTTCCTTTCAATACACCATGATATGTATATGCACCATAATGCTGGATAAATCTTAAATGTCTAAATGTTAAATATGTGAAAACAGGGTATAAGGCCACATTTTGCTTTCTATGTGCATACATTGTGATATATTCTACTTATCTACAAGTAAAAGTGATGATAGAAGGCTTTAAGATCTAGATAATCATATAAGAACCCAATCACACTAATTAATTTAGTTTCCCAACTCCTAGTAGAGATAGTGCCAAAAAAATCTTAAACTATATAGACATACAGTTTTGCCCTCATGAAGGTTGAAGAGGCAGGTTATGATTTGTGAAAGCACTAACAAAGAGCATGCAGCAATGTCAACCATATATAAATAAAAAAAAATGAATAAGAAAAATAAAGGAAAAAACTACAATGATATAACTGATACAACTAGAAACTCTTAATACATAAAAAACAATACCTAACTACAAAAATTCAAGGACTCATCTTCACAATTTGAGTTTATGTGCAACCTTATAGAACTAGCAAACAAACTTCATGTATACATTATGTTAAGTTAGAAACATTACCTTAAAAAATATTATCTTGAGTTACTTGATGTATTTTGTTATTGTTTGTATTGTAATGTGTTTAATATGGTTTCAAAGTGTTTAATTATGTTAGTGACTTAATGTTGGTCATTACGACTTTAGCTTAATTAGGTTATTAATAGCAACGTACTTTTACTAATTTTAAAATAATTATAAAGTAATGGTGAATTAATCCCGAAAATCCTTTGCCAACGACTTGTCGTCTGGATTAGTTACTCTATACCGACGACTCTTGTCCCGACGACATTTTCGACTTTTACCGACGACTTTTTATAGACGACATGTCGTCGGTATAAGCTTTACTGAAGACATGTCGTCGGTACAGGGTCCCTAATTGTCGTCTGCATAGGGCTCGATCCTTGTAGTGATAACAAGATTGTTGAAGTTCTGATGTTAAATGGGTTTAGATTCATCACCAACATTACCAGGATCAACAACGGTTGTGCCTCTAACATCGTCCTCTTCATCTAATGGTAGTGATGCCTCTGATTTTATATTTCTTTGATATCTAACACACATAGATCCTAATGGCATCGACAGATGAAGATTACAAAAAAAAGGAATTAAAAACAGGAGTCGATTTGCGTCAGGTAGCAATTTATTACTTTTCAATACTCAACTTTTTTTTCTTGCTATATTTTTTTTTGTTAGTGATGGAAAAGTAATCTGATAGTTAAATATATCTAATTTTTCTATTATTTCACGTTTTCACTTACATAATCTGTGTGTGGGTGTTCCAACTTTATGTGCTTGTGTTTGATATGTGAAGAGTATGAAAAAGAGGTTGTGACTTTTCAAGGCGGGAGTTATGCTAATTTCATAGGTTCTCACTTTTGGAACTTCCAGGCAAATCTATAGTTCTACACCCTTACTGGTTGTGGATCTAATGATATATTCATTACACATTACCATCGATCTATTCAACTACATAGCTTCTTTCAGCAATGAATTTTCTGAAGCTTCTCATTTTCGTTTTGTTGTTTCCCTTTTTAAGGATGAATTGTTCGGATTAACTGAAGACCCCCAAGCTAACTTGGTCATTAAGAATCAAACCTTGATATGGATGTTCTTTATTGAACCCAGGAGACTCAATAGGTAAAACCAAAGGTAAAATAGTCATACTTCAGTTCATGTGTCATACTATATGCTGATCGTGTTATATCATTGATGACTTATCGATGTACAGAGAGATGAAATATTGTATTTGAAGGTCTACAAAGAGTTGAAATTAATGAAAGATTTTGTTTCTTCATAGAAGAATGTGATCATGTTCAAGTACTTTATTTCCATAACTATTTACTCATAAAATGTCATTTCTCACTTAGAAATAATAAATATTTTAGCTTTAAAATAGGGAATTCAATATACCATTAATGATTCAGGAGTATTTTATGGTGTTGGAGCATCGATTTTAGAGAATATTTCAAATGATCACACTAATGTTCCTGTTTTACTCTATTCTGTCCGAGTCCCTGGTTCTTTTATAAACCTTAAAACCCGAAAATAGACCATTCCCCGTAATCTTCATGATGTTGTGTCTTTTTTTAACTCTTTCCTCTTTATGCAACTTAATAATTCCTGTAGGCTCTAACTAAAAGTAAGAAACATAATTCTATTGATTTGTTTATTATAGCATTCTACTTTGAAAACTTACCTACTTATACAATATGTGGTTTTTTTAAAGGCATGTTTTCTCAATTTCATAATCTATAAGACAAGAAGTTTTTTCATTCAAGTGTGGTTTGTGAATCTATGATTCATTATGTTTCTCTTCCTTTTCAATTGAAAATAATCGGTCCTAGTGGTGAATTGTTGAATGAATGTGGGGCCATCTATTTATATGAAGGGATACAAATGTTAGCAGGGAAAGGGAGGTATAATTTTGTTACTGTCCTCAATGGTGCCGTGACAGCACCATCATTAATTGGTATACTTTTGTCCAAAATCAGTGAATTTTTTTTATCACAGTTGTATTGTTTATAATATGGCAATTTATGAATCCAGGTAGACAATTATGCAATCTTTTCTTGAAAACTTGCAATTTCTAACCGTTGAAGCGGCACATGATGTGGAAGACTTGCTAGTCACTAAATCAGTTATAGTGCAAGGTTCTCTTAGATATGGTATGCATACATGTTTTTTTTGTGTTGTTTTAAGCACCTTGACATATACTTTTTGTATTGATCTATTTTCTTGTGCCTGAAATAGGTATTGTAGATACTATAGTGTTACTCGAACTATTCTCAATGTACGAAGAATAGCAAGAAAAGTAGGCTGAAATAGAATCCTAAGAAATTTCCATTGTAGAATTTAGGGATATAGAAAGTGTAAGAAATTTGTTTTTCTTTCTCTTTGTAAATATAAGTCATATGTTTGCATACATACATGTATATATGTGATTATGTGTCTAAAATTCTCTAATTTTACGTTGATTATATAGGATCATGTTATGCACTGAATTAAGCTTTATATTGTTGGTGTATATGTGTATTTGGTTGTATTTCAAGCTTTTACTTTTTGTTAGACTGATACTTAATGAATGTGAAAGAAGTGTTCCCTTTTCTAGCAGTGAATCGTAACCATAATGTATTGGCAATAAAAAAATGTCAAAAAAGTTAAAAGCAGTAAAAGGACCCGATTATATGTTAGAAAACTAGGCTACATTATCACATAAAAGTGCTTTTGCTTAGCATGAAAGGACCCGGTTTTGATCATAGGAATCGGGTTATATTACAATAATAGGCCCCGATTGTGAAACCGGGTTTTTGAACTTTTTCACATATGACTCGACCATAAGAAACCCGGTTGAAAACTGGGTTCTTTTAAGCTTTTAACCGGGTTCTTTTACCCATTTTGTAGTAAGCAAATTCCATCACTATTTGATATTTTTGTCCGTGTTTGTTTGTTTGTTTGTTTCTCCTGTTTATCCATTTTACATCTCTTTTATGATATCCTCATAATTTTCTAAAACAAAATATTTCTTCACTTTACTTTCTCCCTCAGCGATCTCTTATGTTTCCTCCCAACTCAAACGAACCACCGAAGTTATAGTGTAACACCTTGTTCCGTATCGTTTCCTAAATCGGGGTTGTGGCCTGAATATCGGTTATCACCAGACTTAGGACCTTTGGGGAAATAGATATTTAGACCCATTTGGGTGTGGGTAATGTAACTTAGATGATTCGGGTGTTCGTTTTGTGTTTTGGAGCCAAAGGGGTATATCGGTAAAGTGTTAGTTATGGAAATTGGATTTTAGTTCGGAAAATTTTAAGGGAAGTTTGGAAATTGGATTTTAGGGTTTAACCGGGTACGCGGGGCGTACACAAGTGTACGCATGGTCAGGCAGTGAGAAAGCCAGTATGAGGGTCGTACATTGGCGTACGTTTGGCGTTATATGTATACAAGAATAAGGTAAATATTATAATATAGTAAGACCTCACACTTAAACTCAAACTCTGAATGGGTGTTATATGTCTGCAAAGAAACTAAGCACCATTGCCACTTTTCCATGGCTTGCGCACACCAACAACTACTAACGCAATAATAATGAGTAAAATCAAAAATAGCAAGGATTTGAACTGGAAAAAATAATAATTCGTGTCAATTCTTTTTTTATTAACAAAATACCCATTAGATCTTTTGGTATAATAAAGGTAGCAAATCCCCTCAATCGAATTGCAATTGATTCTATTACCACAATAGGAATTGAACCTCTAAATGCTATCACATAAAAAAATGCACGTTCTTGTTACAATCCGTAAAAGGACTAAAGTACCCTTGGAACTTATTATAGCACCAGACCCAAAAGACTTCAAACCAAATTTGTGATGGGTTTTAGTCATAAGAACATCCTATGTGCTCATACAAACCCTAATGCTTGGATCTAGGTTTCTCTATTGTACATGCAATTCATCCAAGACTATAAACCCTAGATCTAATATATGATAATCAATATAACATATGAATTAGGGTTTAGATCATACCTTGATTGTTATGAAGCAATAAAAATCTCAAATCCTTCTTTTATTGACTTTAGAAAGCTTAGAGTCACAAATGTCACTCCTCTAATGGTTCACAAACACCAAGAGAAAGAGGATGAAGAAGAGAAGAGAAGGAGGCTGCCCAAAACATGTGGAAACCCTAGAGAACAAGTTCACCACGTTTTTGGGGCATAAGGTTTCTTTAAATAGTGAGGCTATTAAGTTATCTAACAAGGAAACCCTAATTTGGATGCTTAAGCCCTAAGGAACCCATGGACTCCTTCCTTAAAGGCCTAGGACGATTTCTAATGGGTTTCCCCATAGAATTCGTCCACCCCTTTAATATGGAGTCCATTAGCTCAATATTCAACTATCATACAATTGACAGTTCTAGTCCCTTAAGTTTAATTAATGTCTTTTAGCCACAAACTTAATTCTTATTAATTCTTGACTAATATTGCTTAAACAATATGATTTCTCCTTTAATATATTATTCTAATAATATATTAATAAATCATATTTAATCCTTTCTCTCCATAATTCATCCTATCAAGTTGTTTTGGTGAAGGCAACCCAAAAGTACCATGCACCATCGAGTCAAGTACATACCAAAATAGTTATGGACTTAGACACTAATCCAACAGTCTCCCACTTGGATAAGTCTAATAACTATTCTGCATATGACTTCAGATCTTGATCTGCAATCGTAGCTTTCTAAAGCCGCTGTCAACTCTGATCTTATCAGATACGCGTGTCCTTTAGATAAGAGATCATATATTCCTCCATTCTAGATATCGTATAGACTGAGACATGGATCTAAATCATTCTCTCTGTCTATGTGCTGTTTCCCGAATTCAGATTTATGACGACTGACAACAGACCACAATTGAACACATCAATTTAGTCCCGGCTTGGCCAAGCGCTTAGGTGCCATCACTAAATCATCGAGGGGCCCACAGATATCACTTTTATCCTACTTTGGATAAAAGGAACGGAAAAACTTTGACTCAATGCTCGCTTGCACTCACTCACCAAATCACACACAACAATATGTTTTATAACACCAAGTTACTGGTGCGTTTACATATTATCAATGTGCAACCGACTTGCAAGATACAACTCACACATCTCGGTTTCAAGAATATAAGATATTATCGTCTCACCAATCACTCGTGACAAAATCCTTGAAATGATCCAAGTGAGCGTGGATTTAATCCAATGCTCAAATCATATTCATAAGCACTCATGAACGTTGTAGCAAACATTTGCTTATGTCTAATGCTCTTTAGACAATCCACACACCAATTCACGAAAGTCTTCATTCATACCTACTTCCAACATATGAACGACTGTGGCGCGTACGAATAATTTGACTGTTCTTAACCAATTAAATTATTCAGGAAGTCAAAACATGCAAAGTGAAACACAAGAATAATACTAATCCCATATGGCCTCAACCTTTGAGTATAAATAAAACACCTTTTATTTATCACCATATCAATTACTCATTATTTGTTGTTTCGGGTAATCAACTTCTTACTTGAATTATAACTACACTTGTCCCATGCTCTTAGCATGCACACAATGCTAACCTATGGTCCTTAATTTGTGAAATAGATCAAATGAACACATTTCCAATCATACTCATTTCACAACTCCCAATCCTTATCATAAGTATAAGAATATCAAATTCTTGCCACTTATAGAATATGCTAGATTCTAACATTTTATGCAATGATCATTTCATAATGTCATAGCACAAAAATCACAATGAGTATTGCCAACGAAATTACAAAGTCCTCTATCGGGGATTGTTACAAGACAATTCCATAGATGTGATGTCTTTCACTCAAAGTACATTCCTTTGAACATCCTTTTGCATAAAAGTTTCTAATCTAGACATTGATTCTCAATATCCAACTCCCAATATGGAAACATTTCCATATTTTCCATATGACAACTCATTCTTAATAGAATCTTATCTATTCATAATAAAGTCGATATGGTCCATCCAATATCATACTTCCAACTACTCATAAGCGACCAATCCTCGGCAAACCCTGGATTGTCTTTTGATAGTTGTTTAATTATCTTAGTCAAAACCGATTCTTGTCCTTTTCCCTCTAAATGTGCTGAACATTTGGAAAAAATTTAGAATGGTCAAATATTATAGCACTTGCAATCGTTCCTATACCCGAAGTGTATGGGACACAAGGCATAATGTCTTACATGAATATTTAATACTTTATCAATCTTCTGCCATAATATTTTATGTGCTACGTTCTTATAATTCGAATGAAGAGGAATGCCGTAATCATAATCGAAATTTAAGAACGTGCTATGTATCCTTGACTAAATTTATTAACATTCCACAACCTAAGCTTTTAGATTTGGAATGAAGCATAATATTCTCTCCCTTAATTATAGCAAAACAACTTTACATCCTTACAACTTTGCAAAGTATGAATCTTGTTTTCTATAATTAATATTGCTAACTTGCAATACTTGCCTTAATAATCATAAAATCATAACATTTATGCTCCCACTATCATGATGATTATTATAAACATAACACTTATGCTCCAACTAGCTTTGACATGTATTCAGAAACCATCTTAACTTCTAGAAAAACAATACTTATTGAATTTCTTAAGTTCATGTTTCTAATACCTAATGCTTTGATAATCCTTTATCTAAGCTTATACACATTTCCTTTAGATAGCTCATATGTGTGTCTAAACAATTAAGACTAATTGCCAAATCTCAAAATTCGAATCATGGAAAGGGATACCGTAACAATAATCGAATTCTAGAATACAAATTCACAATCACTATCTTTTAAAATCTCTATTAGTGAAAGCATTTCCTCACAGTCATTTTCATGAAGGAGGGAATCTTATGACACTTAGATTTTAATGTTGCATGTGTTCCTATTCATGCGAATTTGTCAAAACCAAAGTTTACGACAAATTCGAACTCATATGGACCGAACTTTCTCAATCTTGATTTCTTGCCTTATGGTAACACGGCTGCCCACCATGTCTTCCAAGTAGTTAAGCAGCTCACCCTTTCCTATCAATGTACTTTTCATTTATCAAGGTCCTTGCCTTTTATGCATTCAATGAGAACTCATAGGACTCATATGCATAATTAACTCGATTGGAACGACACAGAAAGAAGATAATGTCGACACGATAGGTTGTAAACCTCTACTCGTGTGCTAGTGATGATCGATAAGGTTATTCTTGATTAGTTCTTGAATCTTTTCAAGACCATTAAGACTCCCACTGACTCCTTGACATATAATATTCTCTTGTCAATAAGCATTTCTTGACAAACAAATATTCAAGAGTTAGTGTAGCTTTTATCAAGACAAAACACTTCATAAATTGGTCCTAGTTGGTTTTTGTCTTATCCAAGACATCACAACTTTCCAATTTCAAATGTTCAAGAATAAGAAAAGCTTTTCCAAATTCTACATTTGATGAATGTTATAAACCTTCTTAAGACTTGTCATTCAATGTCACAATCTTAACTTTAAGACTTGTTTTTGGAACGAAGTATGACTGACTTCTTGATTTAACCATTTCTTCAATTCTTGATTTCTCTTCTCAGACATACAATTGTATCAAGATTCACTTAGAGGATCAATTGAGATATGGTTCTTAATCATTAAGACCTATCATAATAAAAGGTACTCTTGCTTCTTAGAATAGAGAAACTTTTATCTTTCTGCCTACTTGATTCTTCTTATTCGTTTTGCTATTGATTTAAACTCTTTCAATCAATTCAGAATTACACTTAATCTTATAAGTATAATCATATTTACTAAACTTTGGTAAATCATGACGAATATCTTTGTTACTCTTGTGGTGGACTTGATCAACACACAACTTTGTGTACTCGATCTCCTAGTCCTTCACTTGACACTTTGTCAACGAATTAGTCTAATTTCCAAATATGAAATTTCTCCTTCATCATGCAATCAAGTTGCGTGATTCCAAATTTATGTCCAATTGAAATTTGGGCGATGAGAAACTCTCCCTATTTGGCAAATTCTCGACATTTCACAATTATCATAATAAGAATCACATCCATTTGTTGTAGAAATATGCAAACATCAATTTTTCATAACGATTTTATTGCAAGGAAATAAATAAATAAATAAATAAATGAGTCAAACCAAAATTTATTTTTTATTCATAAAAGCAGCGAAAAACATTTGTCCTTACAATGCAAAATCAATTGAAAAACTATGTAATCAAATATTCCTAACAATTCTATCATAACTTTCTAAGCTCAAAATCTAATCTTCAAGTCCATGCGATCGAGATCCATTTCTTTGTGATTAGAATCATTTTGCTTTTCCATCAAGCTTTCTCTTTTTCCACTGATCCTGCAAAACATTCAAATGTAATCTCATCACATTATGTATTAAGAATCAACGAATAGGAACTTAATGGAGTTAGATAGTGGATTTTACCTGAAGCACAACCATACTCTTTGACTCTCCCATCTTCTGGACTCTTCAGGTTCTTAGGGTAGACTTGTATCCAACGCCCTTTCTCTTGGCAGCAAATGCAGGTCGGTTCTCCTAGAACGTCCTTAGAAGCATGGTTGGTTGACTTTCCCAACAAATACGCTCCATTGCTTTGCCAAATCATTTCTGATTCAGCAGCAATGAGCATGTAAGTTAGGTCAATGAGGTTTTCTTCATGATCCATCATATAATACTTTCTTTTGAACTCATTATATGATTCGGGAAGTGACTGCAAAACCCAGTTCACAGCCAACTTATTCGGGAATGACGCACCCAACATTATCAATCTATCGATGTGTGATTTTATTCCTAGAACGTGGGCACACATGGGTTTACCATCTTCATGTTTTATTTCCAATAAGGCTTTAGTGACATTGAAACTTTCAATTCTTCAATCTTATGGATTAGGGAGAATAACGGGAGGAGCTGGAGGAAGTGAAGCATGATTTCTTGTTCCTCAATCGAATCGTGGAATACCATCTTCATGTGGAATGCTTGTTCCATGGGATTTGGGAAGACCGTAGTTGTCGTACTTTGACATCTACAAAATGGGAGAAAACAAATTCAAGTTAGTTGATCGATTGAGTCCTTAATAAATCACCCAAATGAGATATTAAGGCTAGGACCCAACACAATATTCCACAACTCGGGAGAGGGATGTCGTAACCCAAATTGCAGAATATTTGAAGGTAAGTGAATGACGATTCACTAATTTTCCACCATGAAAAACGAAAAACAGATTAAGTCTTAAATGTATTGAAAACTCCTAGATCCTTTGAGATTCATTTAACCTTTTCAATGGCATGTTTAAATCTCGATGGGATGCCGAGGATCACAAAGCGGGTGTGAATAACCATGCAAATCTACATGGTGCCCCCACATGTTACAATCACATATTCGATATGCCGGTTAACCACACACGCTCCACCGAACTATGACAAACATTGAGTCACCCTTTGCTACCTTTGCTTAGAACCATTTAGTGTGCCGGTTAACCACACACACTCCACTAACATCTCCGCAAGGGCACAAAGTATAATTTCATGGAATTGCATCAATTCACTTTTGCCTAAAGTAACTAAGATTGGGAATTTTATGATAGCATTTAGTTACTTTTATACTTCATTATACTTATAATGAAAGGTTTCTGTCCTATCCTACCCGTTCGGCTAACGACCCTCCACTAGTCAAGAGTGCAGTGGGTAAGAGTGGATACCCATTCAATCGGCATTTTATAGGCAATTTCCTTAAACACCCCTTATAGACCAGCTTCGTGAATGAGGCCTACTAACGGTAAGACTGACTTTTACTTATACATATATATAATGTTAGACTTTTAATGTTATATAGTATAAGGTGTATTTTACACTTTTAAAATACTAGGTGGTCTAATTTAATAATTATACTTTTAATTTAATTAAATTGTAAACCAAAACTTTATATGGATTTATTAAATCTCTTTTAATTATACACCTTAATTAATTAATAAAACCATAAGGGTGTGATTTGAACTTTTCAAAACAATACTAGGGTTTTAGAATTTAACATTCCTAAATTAAACTTTTAATCAACCATTAAATTCCAAAACTTGAGGGCAAGTTTTGAAACATTTCAAAACATTAGGGTTTAGAATTTAAATATTTCAAAATCAAACCTTTTAATCAAAATTTAAATTCCAAAACTTGAGGGCAAGTTTTGAAACCTTTTCAAAACATTAGGGTTTCAACTATTTAAATTTCAAAACAAAACTTTTGAGTTCAAATTTAAACTATAAAACCTAAAGGGGAAAAATTGAAACTTTTCATAACACAAGGATCAAATAACAAATAATATAAATTAAACAATTTATTTTATCATTATCTATATTTGACCTAATTCAATTTCTTGCAAAGTAAGTTACCCAATTAATACAAATAATCAAACTTTATCATATAAGGAAGTTATTATCCAATCAATTGGTAATTATCTTTTGTTTAATCAAGGATATACTCATAAATATGTATAAAATCGGATTTAATTGATCTAAAACAGATAAGGCAAGTATCCATGAGTAAAACAGCAAGAAATCCCGAAATTAGCTCCATCTGACACTCAAACTCGCCGAGTACCACACTGGACTCGCCGAGTTGAGGCCTACTCGCCGAGTACACTGTGGTACTCGCCGAGTTCATCAGGCAGGGAGCTCAAAAAACGTTTTTGCAACTTGAACAAACATACAAGGCATCAATACAATAGAAACCAATCAAGGCTCTGATACCACTGATGGGTTTTAGCCATAAGAACATCCTATGTGCTCATACAAACCCTAATGCTTGGATCTAGGTTTCTCTATTGTACATGCAATTCATCCAAGACTATAAACCCTAGATCTAATATATGATAATCAATATAACATATGAATTAGGGTTTAGATCATACCTTGATTGTTATGTAGCAATAACAATCTCAAATCCTTCTTGTATTGACTTTAGAAAGCTTAGAGTCACAAATGTCACTCCTCTAATGGTTCACAAACACCAAGAGCAAGAGGATGAAGAAGAGAAGAGAAGGAGGCTGCCCAAAACGTGTGGAAACCCTAGAGAACAAGTTCATCACGTTTTTGGGCATAAGTGTTCTTTAAATAGTGAGGCTATTAGGGTTATCTAACAAGGAAACCCTAATTTGGATGCTTAAGCCCTAAGGAACCCATGGACTCCTTCCTTAAAGGCCTAGGACGATTTCTAATGGGTTTCCCCATAGAATTCGTCCACCCCTTTAATATGGAGTCCATTAGCTCAATATTCAACTATCATACAATTGACAGTTCTAGTCCCTTAAGTTTAATTAATGTCTTTTAGCCACAAACTTAATTCTTATTAATTCTTGACTAATATTAATTAAACAATATGATTTCTCCTTTAATATATTATTCTCATAATATATTAATAAATCATATTTAATCCTTTCTCTCCATAATTCATCCTATTAAGTTGCTTTGGTGAAGGCAACCCAAAAGGACCATGCACTATCGGGTCAAGTATATACCAAAATAGTTATGTACTTAGACACTAATCCAACAATTTGAACCCCCACTTGTCTAGAATAAACTCGAATATCGATTTGTCGCATATTAAAAATATCAAAAAAAAAAGACTGAAATACCCTTTCTCCAAATTATTACAGCAAGACTTCAAATTCCTTTCTAAACATCTCTTGTCTTTCATTTTCTAGTGAAAAAAACCCAGAATCATAAAATCAACTTTAATACCATCAAGAGTTATATCCACTAAAAAAGACCAAATTGCCTTTTATTTGAAAATTTTAAATTGATGATCTTCCTTCTGAATTTAGTAACACCTTTATGCCAGTCCTTCCAAAGAATAAGAGAAACGTAATCCATAGGATTCTTCAACATACTATATCTCATCAGATTATTGAACCAATAGCACCAGAGCATCAAAAAACCACTTTTCCTCCTGATAACCTTAGAAGCACATAAACATCTCTTTAAATAAAATTCGAATTTTGCATCTGATGAGAACAACCCGATTAATCTCAAAGGGACAAATGAAAGTTAGTGGCGCGTAAAAAAGTCCTTAAAATGAGTTGTACCATCTTTCACCCAAAATATACATAACACATGGAAAACTTAAACTTATAATAATGCAATACAATAATAATACATGCATATCCATAGGTCCCCAAAATAAAATATAATTGATATACATGTAATCACTTCCTTAATAAAACATAAGGTTATTCATTTCTTTCTTGTCAAATTGATTTACAAAAAAAATCTATATAAATGGCATGTGACCACTTCCTGATTTCATTAAATGTAATAAAAGTATTTAAGGGTTGAAATGTTAATCCACTGTAGTCATATATTATGACTAATCAAATACCCTTAGATACTTTTTGCTTAAAAAAACTAAATAGATTATGCAACTGAAGGACAAAGAGTATACTTATCAAGAGAAGAACAAGAAACATAATATTTTATATGTTCTCTCTCATCGTCCATCAAGAAAATTACCATTATGAAACCAAAATAAATAAATAACAACAAGAAACAAATCTGACTTTTCTTTCGCTCAACCTCGATTAACAAAAGCAAAAGCAAGTATGATTATGTTGGAATATTACTTTTAGATATCTTGAACCCAAAAAAATTCTAATAATAGATTCGAGTAGGCTCTGATACCAATTGTTGGTTATTTTCATAACCAAAACATAAAACGCGGAAGCATAATTTTGGATCGATCTTTAATCTCGAATCTGATTAAAAGAAAACTTAAACATGAAAGAATGATTAGATACCTTGTTCCATTGAGATTTCCGGATCTAGAGACTAGGAAGAGCTTTCCAATTGATCTCAAGAGCTCTCTCTAAAATCCCCCAGCAATGAACCATACGAATATCTTAGTGTATTTTCGTGTGTCTTGATTTGCTCCTTATCACGTGTATTTATAGATGGATATAAACCCTAATGTGAGAGATGGAAGGGATTTTGAGGATCTTGAGTCAAACCGGGAACTCAACCCACATGGTAAGTAAATATTCTATAAATCGGTCCATCAACAATTTATATCCTTACCATAATAATTGGATTTAATGATATATCGTACATATTTATGAAGTGGTCCCATAATTATCCAACAATCTCGCACTGGACCACGAATATATAAATGTATGTATAACCGTATAAGCGCTTTAATTAATGTTATTATAACATTGGTACCCTTAAACAATTTCGTCCGGTAATCATAATAGTATAGGATCAAAGCGGCCTTCGTTACAATTTTCGTAACTAAACCTATCAATGGTCACATATACATATATAACTAACGACATAGATTAAACATGATGTATGGTTTTAAAATCTAAATAGATTTCTAATGAGTTCCTCTTTAGATTGAAGTGAGATCAAACTTCAAAAAAGTGCAACTAATAATGGAGTTAACCGAATTCTTAATTCTGTACAGAAAAACATAATTGATCTTAAACAAAACATATAGCACCATAAAACTCACACTAAAACCAAATATCACACCAATGTGTGTAGTATGCTCATGAAAGACCTAGGGAGGTAATCCCTTTATGAGCGGATCCGCTTTCATGGACTTTGTTCATATGTGCTATATATATATTTCCATTTTGCACTATTGTGTTAACAGAAGGAAACTTGATGTCAATATGTTTTGACTTAATAGAACTTCTGTTGTTAGAATATAATATTGCTGACTTATTATCACAACTTTAGTGGTCTTTCAATACCAATAATGTGTAGCCTCATGAAAAATTTTCGCAACCATATTCCATGCTACAAATTATGCTGCCATTATGGAAGAAGCTACCGAAGTCTATTCCATGAAATGGTTTATCATGCTAAAATGTAAAAGTATCCTGATATGGATCAGTAACCATTTTCGCATCTAATAAAATCAAATTCTTAATAAAAATGATATCCAAAACATCTAAATTTCCTTTAGTTGAGCATATAGACTTTTGTTATATATACATATCTCAAATCCATTTGGTTGCTTTCTTATGATCCAAACTTGAGTTGCATATATATCCACCTAACACCAAAAAGATAAATTTACTCCCACTTAATCTGTGATACACAAAATCATCTACTGTATTTACCTCAAAACCAAAAGAGATAATAAATTGAAGAAAAATGTGGTACCTATCATAGGATATCCAAAGTTGAGGTTGTTGAGTTTGTGTATTCAGAATAGGAGATTGAATTTCATAATATGCATACTATCAAAAGTAATAATAGGAATCAAGATTGATTCCTTCTTAAGGACAACGTTTTAACCTTGTTTCTCCCCCAAACTCAACATCCTCAAAGAATGTTGCTTTATCCAAAATTAAAGGTCAATATCTATGCAATTGAGAACTAACATAATGCTCTCACTGCATTCCTTAAAGTTAATCTCATTGAGCAAATGAATCATAAATGTGATCAATATTAACAGATATAATACCATAATTCAAATTTGTGTTTTGAGAATATAGGCAAATCTATTTTTATGCTCATTAATCCATAAACCATATCAATAAATTCAATTTATGACATCTTTACAAGGTATCAACACGACATTAATATCAAGTCTTTTGACTGTAATACTAACTTGCAAGAAATATCCTTGTTTTAGAGATAAACATTGACAATAAATCATGTCATTTAACAAGCCCCTCTTTAGATTGACTTATTAATCACATGGAACCCAAAAAAAATCACCACATGTTTATCACCTCATATATGTTTATTCGGCAAAATATCAGTCTGCCTTTGGGTCGACTAATACACGCATTAATAATCACATAAACTATAAATTTTGATAATAAGAATTGACAATATATCATGTCAATTAATAAGCCCCTCTTTGGATTGACTTATTAATGACATGTAACCTAAAAATTGTCGCATATTTATCATCAAACATGTGTTTATCCGACCAAATATTAACCTACATTTGGGTCGATTAATATCCGCATTAATAAACACAAACCATAAATTTTAAGTTCTCTGTAAATTAATTTTCACAAAAGAGATCATTTTGGCGATATATTGTGTCAATTAATTTACTCTGAAAATAAATAAACATGTCATAATTGTAGTGTGATCACATGCCATTTATATAGATTTTTTTTTGTAAATCAATTTGACAAGAAAGAAATGAATAACCTTATGTTTTGTTAAGGAACTGATTACATGTATATCAATTATATTTTATTTTGGGGACCTATGGATATGCATGTATTATTATTGTATTGCATTATTATAAGTTTAAGTTTTCCATGTGTTATGTATATTTTGGGTGAAAGATGGCACAACTCATTTTAAAGGACTTTTTTAAGCGCCAGTAACTTTCTTTAGTCCCTATGAGATTAATGTTTGAATGTCGACATTTTTTTTGGGACTATACAACCACTCACGTGAATATGTTATATCACATATGAATTCAATTTAAAACAAGAGATTATATTTGTAGTTTATTGATAATAAACCTGAAATATTTTGAATGTGTCTACTTTAGGCCGAACACAGTTCACATAAACAATATCATATAGAACTTTAAGTATTTACAACCAAATTGATTAAAAATAATAGATGTCATTTTCATTATGTTATTTGATTAATTTTATAGAACCCAAAGTTTGATATAATCTCTTGTTTTAAATTGAAGTCATATGTGATATAACATATTCACGTTAGTGGTTATATAGTCCCAAAAGAAATGCCGACATTCAAACATTAATCTCATAGGGACTAAAGAAAGTTATTGGCGCTTAAAAAAGTCCTTAAAAATGAGTTGTACCATCTTTCACCCAAAATATACATAACACATGGAAAACTTAAATTTATAATAATGCAATACAATAATAATACATGCATATCCATAGGTCCCCAAAATAAAATATAATTGATATACATGTAATCACTTCCTTAATAAAACATAAGGTTATTCATTTCTTTCTTGTCAAATTGATTTACAAAAAAAATCTATATAAATGGCATGTGATCACTTCCTGATTTCATTAATGTAATAAAAGTATTTAAGGGTTGAAATGTTAATCCACTGTAGTCATATATTATGACTAATCAAATACCCTTAGATACTTTTTGCTTAAAAAAAACTAAATAGATTATGCAACTGAAGGACAAAGAGTAAACTTATCAAGAGCAGAACAAGAAACATAATATTTTATATGTTCTCTCTCATCGTCCATCAAGAAAATTACCATTATGAAACCAAAATAAATAAATAACAACAAGAAACAGATCTGACTTTTCTTTCGCTCAACCTCAATTAACAAAAGCAAAATCATGTATGATTATGTTGGAATATTACTTTTAGATATCTTGAACCCAAAAAAAATTCTAATAATAGATTCGAGTAGGCTCTGATACCAATTATTGGTTATTTTCATAACCAAAACATAAAACGCAGAAGCATAATTTTGATCGATCTTTAATTTCGAATCTGATTAAAAGAAAACTTAAACATGAAAGAATGATTAGATACCTTGTTCCATTGAGATTTCCGGATCTAGAGACTAGGAAGAGCTTTCCAGTTGATCTCAAGAGCTCTCTCTAAAATCCCCCAGCAATGAACCATACGAATTTCTTAGTGTATTTTCGTGTGTCTTGATTTGCTCCTTATCACGTGTATTTATAGATGGATATAAACCCTAATGTGAGAGATGGAAGGGATTTTGAGGATCTTGAGTCAAACCGGGAACTCAGCCTACATGGTAAGTAAATATTCAATAAATCGGTCCATCAACAATTTATATCCTTACCAGAATAATTGGATTTAATGATACATCGTACATATTTATAAAGTGGTCCCATAATTATCCAACAGCATCTGCCGAGAACAACCAGATTAAATTTAGCAGGCCTCAAAGAATGACCATATCCAATCTCTATCATACTTAAGTTGCAATTTTTAGTATTAACCAAAAAAAGACAAATACATGTAAAAACAAATTCTCGAGAACGTCACAGTGTAAAAAAGAGGAAACAAATTGAACCTGTTTTGAATTCAAACGAGTCATGATGAAACTGACCATATTTGTTATTTCAGGCACCTGAATTATGAAGCTTATGAAATATGTAGAAGATGGTGGTTTTTCTTTGTTGGGTTTAGCGGGAGAGGGTGTCAAATTGAAGTAGCCGTACTTGATTTAAAATAATTGTATTTGAATCTAATTGTGAGCCGTATTAGAATGGATGGACAATTACCTCGCCACTCATTCAAATAAGCAAATTTTTTATTAAGATTTAAGCCCTATTAGATTTCAATTTCACTTTTTCTAGTATGGGATACCTATATTAGCTGTATTATGTTAGTCTTTTTCTAGTACAACATTATTGATAGTACATGGCGTTCTCTTGGACTTCCAACTTTTGGGGAAGTATGTAGGCCTGAGAAGTGGATGTGGATTCCATTTTTATCATAAAAAACAAGGCATTGCTAATCCATATCACATCCAAAGGATTGAATATCACTTTGGAATTGATTTTTAATGTTTGAACGAAAATGTAAGACTTTAGAAAAAAAAACATTCTATGACAATTAAACCCAAAGGAAATAAAAGTATATCAAGAAAGGTAACACAATATTTAATTACACTATTACTCTTCGAAGTAGAGGCCCATATATACATCATAATAAATTACTTGAAACGGAAAAAACAACAGATTACATAAATGAAACTGTAACCTAACAAATCTATTTAACGGAAAAGCTTAATATAATAAGAATTACTTTAATAGAACATTGAATTAAATGACTTGCATGGTGTTCCATAGTTCCGACGTGTACTTGCCTTGCTGCTACGCGTATTTCCTTTTGGTTTAAGGCGAATGAAAAGGTTTATGATTTTATTGATGGTTTGAATTTAACTCTTTATTATATTAAACATATAGTCTTTGCTAAAATGGTGACCGAAGAAAGTCACTAAATTCAATGATTGTCGAGCAATTATATTAAGGTTGACTCAAAGACAATCCATTAAACCGAAGTTTTGATTTAGTGGATTTTGGATGCCCTAATCATGAGTACACCTGCAAGAGTTATGTTTTCCATTTGGAAAAATCTTGAAACGAGTAAGTAAAAAAACAATTGGGTGTGAATATTCTCGCAGCCTTTCTTCCGCTACAACAAGAACGGTGCGCATCTGCTAACCCTTGTAAACATTTTTCGCACAGCTCCCTGGATAAGTCAGCAGTACACTGCATAGCCCCATGCATAAGTTGATTTCCAAAAGTCATCTTATATTCAGACTTTTTTTTCTTTAGTACCTCGGGATGCGTCCATCTTTAATCTATGCATAAAAAAATGCATAACGTGGTCTAAGTCAGCTGGCTTGTTCGCAAGACTTCCTTTTTGATTATCTGGTAAAGTGAACCGAGACCAATCATCAAGAGCTCCTAATATTTTACGATCAGAGAAATGTATCATACAATTTGAACCCCACATCACAGCCTCTTTTTGATCCATGCACTTGATTGAAAGTTGAACAGTCAACTTGTGTATACAGTCCTTACAGTTTCCACCCCAATGGGTAGAAATACCGGAGCAAAGGACCATGACATGTGCTGCTTCGTTCACGCCTATGGATGATCAAATTGAATGATCCGCCATTATACGTGTCCATATTGCCGACCGTATTCAATGCGACTTTGAGGTTTCTGCTGTAATCAGTCCTTGTTGTGTAGTTGCCTGTGTCTCTGCATTTGAAGACAGGCTCTGCGGGGAATTGAGCTGTGACCAGATTAACAGCGTTGATGATTGCTTGAAGAAGAAACGGTATTATTGAAATTATGGATTTCATTTTTCGTTGGTTGATCAAGATAGTAATTAATGAGTGGGTGGGGCTTATTGTTCTTATACACCAAATTACCAAAATCAATGGTTACGTTGTCAAACGTTAGGCATCGTATGTGTAATTGATATATTTCTTTGGTTCTTGTAAATGGTTAGGTACCTCAAAATAAAGTTTAACTTGTATACGGATTTAATTCTTTAATCAAAGGTGGAGTAGGAGTTTGTTTTTTTTTTTTTTTTTTTTTTTTTTTTTTTTTTTTTTTATTAATTTAAAAATTAGTTTATTTTATTTGATGGTGTTAAACATTTAAATATGGTATTTGTTTGGCCTAAATTTTAAATATCGTATTTGTCCTTTTGTTTTTTAATATCATATGGTTAATGGACCATAATGTCCTTAATCCTAAATGCCTTTTCAGTTTTCACTACCTGGATACATCAATCGTATTTCTCCCCACCCACAAAATCCCTACTTCTACCTTGAACAGAAGTAATACTGTCGATCGTTCCCCTGTCTTCACAAACGTTCATTATGAAGGGCTTCACAAACATTCATGTTGTATTGATGAATTCTCCATCTTGGTTTTCTCCAATTGCAGGTAGCGACCACAGACTCTGAATTCTCCACTCCCGCGCAGGGACTAGCTCTGAATTCAATGACTAGCAAGGCAGCGATGACTCAGTATTCGGGTAAGATTGAGCCTCAAGTTTCATTAGCTTGTTGATTTGAGCAACTGTTCTTCTGTTCGCATATCTACTCTTGCTGTTGAAAAGAATAGTTCGGATCTACCCTTGTTTATTTGAGGTGTTCTTCAGCTGATTAGTTTGTTATACGCTTCTGATTTAAGACCATGTATCTGATATTCTGATTTAAAACCATGCAAAACGATTTAATTCAACTGTACTCTTTGATACTACCACAAGTTAAAAAATTCCATTATTTGTAGAATTAAATTTCATTTATAAGTTTATATTAAATCTCATGAGCTCAAATAATCAGTTTATTAAGTGATGAATAATCATGGAATGTAAAGAATTACTACTACGAAAGCTTATGGAGGGATGAATAATCAGTTTAATGGCATCTACAAAGTATAACTTTTCCTTAAATCATTCACAATCATTAGTGCACAAGTGATAACTGAAAAAACATTTTCTTCATCAATATTTAATTGACAAAGAAAGCCAAAAAAAATTACTAATTGTGTCTGATTACACATGTGTTGATCATGCATTCTCAAATTTTAAGCTATTCATCAGTTGTAATCGTGAATTCAACGTTCAATTCACAAAGAAAGCCATAAATTAACCTGATAACCGTAGCCCATTTCAACAGGGAAGAGGCGAGAAGGCAACAATGAAGTTCGACGTTGTGTGATTGTTGATCCACAGGCTCTGCTGCTGTGATCGCACCCTACAGCATAAAGGGTTTATGCGATTTAGAGAATAAGGGTATTCTTGTCCATTTAGTTATTTTTTCCTATTTTAATGATTTTAAATTGTAAAAAATGATTATCAAATAATAAAAACTATTTAAAAATTACATTTTGGAATATATAATATTAAAAATCATTAACAAGGGCAAATCCGATATTTAGATTTTTGGCCGGACAAATACGTTATATTTAGATTTTTAGCAAGGACACATATGAAATTCTACCTTATTTTATTATTACTATAGAGAAACACATTATGTTTAGGCATTGTCTTCGGTTGTGGCTTTAATTTGGATTTACCCTTTCACCCTACACATAACACTTACCTTTAGGTTTCTAATTTTGATTTTGGATCTTGTTTTTAAACAGCAATGACATGTTGACTTGTGGAGAACAAATTCTAGTGGGTCTTTTACCGCCAATTGTACCTTTCATTTTGTAGGGTTAAGGTTAATTTTGGTTAAATTTATGCGGAGTATTTGTTAAGATATTTGCATGCACTACTAGAAAAACAGCCTTTTACGATGCGCAAACCATGACACGCAGTGATTTACGATACGCAAAAATGTGTGTCCTAAAAATAATGTCATCTCCTCTAGAATTTGAAGAATTTAGGTCACGCATTTTTGCGTGCCCTAAAATTAGTGTCAAAACGAAAAAAAACACGAAGGGCAGCTTTTAAAAACAGTATGTCGTGTGAGCATGTCGCTTTAAAATTTTTAAAATGAATGCGCATGTCCAAACTATTTCTCTTATCACAAAATTGTAGGGACTATTATCTAGGGCTTTTTCAAGGAGTGCTCTCTGTAACATTCGCTACCTCACCTCACCTGTTGTTGGCGACCTCAACTCATCTCTTTCCACCGGCGACCTCGACTCATCTCTTTCCACTAGCGACCTCGTCTCATCTCTTTTTACCGACGACCTCGGGCTCACCTCACCTGACCGAAGACTGCAACGAATGCTCAACGTTACAAGCCCTAGCTACGATTAAGTTATGTTTTGGTTTACAAGCCCTACTTAATCTTTATCTCGACACTTCTCAACAACAGTCGTCTACTTACTCGTAGATTGCCTTGAATTCGATGTTTCTCTTAACCTAGGAAGTGTGAATATGATGGTTTCGAGGTTAAAGATGCGTCGGTTCCTGAAAGTGCCAACGGCGCTGAGGCAGCGACTGTGAGGAAGTCGAACTTGGCTGAAACAATTGTGCTAGGTTTTAGCAACAAATTTGTGGACATCCATATACATATTGCGATTTCAAAGTCATCTTATGAAATCAACATTCCCTCAATTTCAATTTGATGCAGGTAATACATGACCATTATGTTTGTGACAAGGAGCTCATAGAGTCGGACAATTGGAGGTTGTTAATATCTATAGGTTTGTGACAAGCAACAGTGTTGAGGAAGACATCTTGGAACGTGCAAAAAAGAAGATGGTAAGTTGCAATTTTCATAATATGTTATTGATACATTATTTTCACTCGTATTGATAATGTAAACTACTGTAAATATATATTGTTATATTTATATTTCGTTTGAAGGGTTTAATGCAAGTATGAATATGCACTTTTGCTTTGTAGCTCTATGTGTGCTCTACAAATATGCTTCTTTTTCTTATGTATGGATTTGTTCTTTTCAGTTACTTGACCATTTGGTTATTCAGAAACTAAATGCAGATGGAAGACCGGAGAAGAAAGAATCAAAAAAGGGAGTGCATTTGACAAGGTATTGATCACAAGTGTGTGTGTGTGTGTGTGTGTGTATATATATATATATATATATATATAGAGAGAGAGAGAGAGGTAGGTTCCGGTGACATTAAAAATAAAATAGAGATCTTGAGATTTAACCTCAGCCACGTATTTCACATATGCCGCTATAACCCTCCGGCGTACCGACACGACAGACCTGGTATAATCATAAATGATTATACAACGCCGCCCGTTCCTTTCCTCTCCGCCACCATCCCCACCACCATAACCGCCACCGCCACCACCACTACAACCACCTCTGACAGCAGCCGACCCGACAACTATCATATCTGTCACTTATACCACCACCACCTCTATCACCACCACCTATTATGCCCCTAACTGTCATAATCATATATGATTACTCAATCTATAAACAGACATATATGTATAATCATTTATGATTAGGCATATGTGTATAAACATATATGATAATACCTATCTGCCATATAATCATTTATGATTAGGCATACCGCGTTGCTGCCGGTACACTTGAGCGTTAGAGCGGCAAATGAGAATATATGGCTGAGGTTGAATCTCAATATCTCTACTTTTTTTTTAATCTCAAGTGAACCGTCCCATAAATATATATATATATATATATATATATATATATATATGTGTGTGTGTGTGTGTGTGTGTGTGTGAATGAATTTTAAGGAGTCACCTAATTCATTTTGTTATGGTTCCATAATGAGTTATCAACTATTTCGAGATTTGGGGCTGAGGAACTGTTTAAAGAAGATAAAAATGAGGAAGAAAGCAAAAAGTGGCTTCTAAGCATGGATATTGATGAGATTCTTGAAAGAGCAGAGAAAGTTGAACAGAAAGATGTTGAAGACGAGGCATGACATGAATTACTGAGTGCATTTAAGGCAAGAATATCATAAAATTAATCTTCTTTCTAGGGTTATATCATGTGATAACAATAATAATATTCCTCATTTGATTTGGCAGATTGCTGCTGCTGATTATTCTACTTATCAACCACCACCACCACCACTTGAAGGAGCTTCTGCTCAAGTCAGAGGCTAGTCATATGGGACCTTACCAAAGAGAGATGCTATAATTTTTTTTCGTGCAGTTTCTCTCTCTCTCTCTAATTTACATATTTAATTTAATTTAATTCCTTTGAAGTGAATAAAGATGAGTAATTAATATATCATAGGTGAAAAGGTTTGGAAAGGATAGCCAAATGAGGTTGATAGCTGCAGAGGTTGGTGGGTCTGTTGAAGAGAAGCAGTTAAAGGAGGAACTATGTGTAAACATAGGTGCACATGTTGAGCTTTTTGATGTTTTATTAGATGGTTGCAGAGAATCAGTTAATGAGGAACTATATATATATATATATATATATATATATATATATATATATGGAAAATATTTTGTTGCACATAATTTCATTTGATTGATTAGGCCTCGTCATTAATCATTTTAGGCCCTGTAATTAAGGCATAAGTTTAGTCATGTAATTGTATTTCCTTTTTTACCCTTGTATCTGTTTCTTATATATTCTGTCGATAAACATAGAGCAAGGCACACTGGGATTTTCAATCTCTATTCTTATCCTTTCTGCATCACACTTATCTTCATCCTTCTTCTTGCATAGTCCTTTATGGTATCATAGCACAACCATGGACTCTGAATCTTCTATGACTACCGATTCTAGTTCATCCTCAATGACCAAATCACATACTCTCCCAATCTTCTTTAACCCTAACGCTATCATGGCTTATACTCATCTTACCAAAGACAACTATGTAAACTGGAGTACTATGTTCAAAACTCTTCTTCGTGCTCACCAACTGTTGTTTGTAATTGATTCTACCCCACCTTCTAAAACCCTTGTTGATGGAAAAAAATAATCTCGATCATGAAACGCGGCAGAAAGCTACAAATTTGATTTGTTTTTGGATAAAAGGAACCGTTACACCAACAATTCAACCTTACTTGAACTTTTGTGACACAACCCTGGTGGCTTGGAATGTCTTGGATAAACGATTTGGCTCCACATCCACAATACAAATTGAAAACCTACAAGATCGTCTTCACAACCTCAAGAAACCAACAACCATCTCTGTATCAGGCTATCTTCTCCAAGCCAAAACCATATCCGACTCTCTCACTACAGCAGGAACACCAATTGAAGACTCAGAACTTATTCACCGTATTCTTGGTGGACTTGGTGCCAAATTCAAAGAATTTATCACCTCGCCGGCTTCATCTCATGTCAGACAATCCCTTAATCTTGATGAATTGACAGAGTTGCTTCTTAAAGAAGAGATGTTACAACAAAAGTTTGATGTTCCAATTGAGCAATCTACAGCCCTAGCTGCCACCAAAACCCCCCCTTCTTAACCTAACCCATCTCCTCGCTCCAACAACAACAACAATGGAAATAGGGATGGATGAGGTCGTGGTTATAATAACACAGGTAGAGGTGGAAATCAAGGCAGAAACAATCGGAGCAATCAACAGTGGAGTAATAATTACAGTCGGAATAACAGAGGTGGTCATGGCAACAGTCGTCTAAGAGGTTTATTTAGAGGAGGAAATTCCTTTGGCAGGGGAATTCTACCTACACCCTCCCATATTGTAACGCCCCATTTTTTGGTATGTAATTCAAATAAGTATTTTCAATTCTTTTTTTGGAAAGGGAACTTCCCTAACGAGGGTTTCCGGGCCAGCTTTCGCGCACCGACTAATCCCCCGCTACAAACATGAGGCTTTGCCTCATGCCCTGGAGTCACTGCAAGCGAACCTCCATGGCCACAAGGGTTGATTAGTGCCATGATTTGAACATGGGTCAACAGGTTATCCACCATATCTTCCACATGCCTTACCAAGTCACCACACAATTCTTAAGGGGCATTCGACGAGTCTGTATCCCGACTCGTCGAGTAGAGACGGGATGATCACGCAATTTGAGTTGGCTACTCGACGAGTCCATATGCTGGGACTCGATGATTCCGCCTGTCTGGATGAAGCCCTAATTTTAAGGGTCTGTACCCTATTTAAACACATTTATGTGCCCCAACCTCGCCTCCATCACACTCAGAACATTTCTTATCAAACCCTAGCCTCCTTAAAGAGTGTATGAGTGATTGTTGCCTTGCGAAGGAACTTTTGGTGCATTTTGGAGCAAGTAGAAGAAGGATAAGGTTGAAGATTTCAAGGAAGAAGAAGTAGATCCGGAACACTCTCCTTTGTGGTCATCTTTTCTGGTAATAAAGTCTCCATCTTGCTTATTGATCTAATAGATCTAGTTTGTCCCGAAATTGTTGATATTAAGCTCATAAACCCCAAATCCTTTGTAATAAAGCCTTATGATCGAGTTATACTTCAGATCTAGCCTCTCTTGGGCTCCAGGAGCTCAAGGAGATTGCCCTTTTGGCAGCCATGGTTTTGTTTTTGGCTTATTGACCCCATAATAGTAGAGTTTGAGTGAAATAACTTCATTTCTTCTTAGTTACATGTAAAGTTAGCAACTTTACGTGTTCAGATAGTCCCAGGAGCTTAGATCTACGAGTTAGATGCACAAGCATTGATGAGGTATGATACTACACCACTCCCAAATCCGGTTCCAAAATGCAACAGCGAAGGGCAATTTACTAACATGTGGTCTGCTAATTCCATTGTAGATACACAAGCACTGAACTCTGTATATTGGATTTGGACTCCCCTTTGAGAAAGGGCAACTATTGTTGGAATGCGGCCCATTCTTGCTCTCCATACAAAACAGCTTACTTTGGTGGGTATCAATTTGCTCCATTGAAAGGCTCCATCAAGGATCAAATGGGCTGCCCGATCGATCCTTACCCTTAAGGCTGCAACATGAAACTGGCCATCGATTTCAAAGTCCGATTACCATCATGTTCCTACTTGATATCTCCATATAACATCAGATGTACCTGCAATATTCAAATTTTCAAGGGTAATTTTACATTTATCAATGCTTTTACATACACCACATAGATATCTAGATGACATCCGAGTTGGAAGATGTGTGCCAAGGTTATGGATTTAGTTTATGATCACCACCCAGAGCGAGTTTCTCTCATGGAAGAATTTCCATCTCCATTTTGATAATAATGCTAGATTTAATGCTTTGAAGGACCCGAGGCCTAGTCCACCCACAACTTTTGGAGCAAGGGTTTTTTCCCATGCCACCCACCGGATTTTTGATGCATTATTTGGACCACCCCATATGAAATTTCTCCTTATTCTCTCCAAGGTCTCGATAACACCCAAGGGGGCTGCAAAGATTGATAAGTAAAAAGTGGGGAGGCTCCCCAGAACCTACTTTGCTAGTGTCATCCTCCCCCCGCAATTAAAGGTCTTTGATTTCCAGCCGGAGAGTTTGTTGTTAAGTTTTTCAATCACTAGATTCCAAGAGTTTTTACGGTTCATGTTTGCTCCCACAGGGACCCCAAGATACGTGAACGGCAATGAGCTCGGCTCGCATCCTAATGGTGATGACCATCTTTCAACCTCATGGAGATCAACACCAATGTCCTAGACTTTCGACTTGTTGAAATTTACACTTAAACCGGAGGATACTTGAAAGCACTTAAGTATCCTTGCCATGTTTTTTATGTTATGTTTTGACCATTCTCCAATGAAAAGGGCATCACCGGCATAGAAGAGATGAGAAATCTGTATATTGGAGTTGGGAATAGATATTCCTTGGCTGAAGTCATGGGCAATTACGGAGAGCAAATCAGTGAACAATGAATCTAATGTCGATAAATATCAGGGGTTTGGGGGAAACAAACAAAATTGATTGGGTTAGGAGATTAGGAGATTAAGACAAAAGAACAAAGTGGCGCTAATATGTAGGGATGAGCAATGGGCCAAACCCGGACCAGACCAGCCCGAAGACTGAAAACCCGAAGACCGAAAATCGTGAATTTTCTTACCCGAAAACTGGACCGTTTTTGGATGTATCGGGTTCGAGTTTGGTCCGGTCCGGTCTCGGGTACTAAACCGGGTTTCGGGTTTTGGACCGAACTAGGCTTTGAAATTGGTACAATGCGAGACTTTACTTAGATCACGTGCAAATGAGGTTGAAAGATGGTCATCACCATTAGGAACAAATAAAAATTACACTATTTAGCATAAAAACTACACTTTTTATTAAAAAAAATGCATGTTTTAACAAAAAAGAAACAACATTGCTAATAAAAAACTACATTTTAACAGCTTTTTTGTGTAAAAAACAACATTATTTATAAAAAACTGCATGTTTTTATAAAAAAAATTTGCATGTTTTTTTAAAAAAAAATTGCATGTTTGAACAAAAAATAGCGTGCTAGATACATTCTTTCTTGTAAAGTGATAGGAACAAATGTTGATCAAGATTTATAAACAATGTTAAAATAAAAACATCAAGTTTTATATATAATGTTATATATAACATTAACTAATAATTTAATATCCTTATCTATATATTCTAAGGAGAAAAAAATTTCCGGTCCGGTCCGGGTTAAATCTCGTATTCCGGGTACGGTCCGGTCCAAACCCGAAACCCGATTAGTGGTAAATACAAAAACCGAAAACCGACCCATTAATATGTATATCCGGTCTGGTCCGGGTCCGGTCCCGGTTTTTTTCCAGTCCGGTCTGGTCCAACGAGTCATATGCTCATCCCTACTAATATGTATCCAAAAAACTTGATTAATTATTTAAGCGCTATCAACTCCACCTAATAAGACAGCTTAAGAACTTGACTGGATACATTATTATTGTTATATCCTCTATATAATAAAACTCAATTAATTACTATTTAAAAGCTATTAACACCACTAAGACAACTTGACAGATTACTCATTATGAATATTGCACTTAAAATTTAATTTATTATTGAAGAGAATTGTTATCGAGAATTAATATGCGAAACAATAGAATTGAATCATGAATGATAAAGAACACATGAAGTAAATATTAATCAGATCTCATTTTATTAAGACTGATTACAGAATAAGCTGAAGAGAGTATTTGTGTTTCGATATCAATCCCTTTCAACTTCAAGCCTAAGTCCCTATTTATAGGGAACTTACAAAAAGTATACTAAGTCTAATACACTGAAACTTCGCATGCTACACTTCGCATTTAAAATTGACTTAGTAAAATACATACAAAATGCGAATCATTACAAGACACTATTCGACTTTTACAACTTAACACCTACATTCTCCCCCTTTGTAAACAGTCGATACAATTCAACTTAAAAGTTTTTGAATTGCAGAGTGAATCGTTTTTCGCACTTCTCCATACCAGGAGATCACCTTCTTCAAATCCTTCTTGTCGCCTTCGTTGTTTTTCTTGCAATTATTCATACGTACAATGAAGTGCGTATATTGCGAAGAATTGTATCTTTCAATTTCCGAAGCTTTGAACAAGAACTTCTTTGGTTTGCCCTTAGTGTCTCTTCCCGAAAACACCATGCCGAATGGTTTAAGGCAAATCTCACTGACTATATACTTCGACAATGCTGATTGTGTCAAAGTATCTTCCCATGGAACCTTCACTTCTCTTCCAAGCAGATTCGCTAACTCCTCATCAGTCAGTGCAAGAGAATCGAAGTAGTTGTCGATGTAAGTCTTCACATGTGCGAACCTGACTTTGAAAACATCAGTCTCTGAGCCTTTAAGTTTGTTCTCTTCCATGTGCTTCATAATCAAAGCTACTTGAATAAGATCATTGCAGTTCATCAGTGGGAAGTCAGCAATAGTGAAGTCATATTGTTTGTTGTCTGCCCTAATGACAAAATATCGAAAGTTCTGAAGCATGTCTTCAAACAGAACATCTTTCTTTATTGTGAGCACCTTCTTGATCTTCATCAAGGACCAGACTTTGTCAGGATTCTTCGCAAGAACTGCATGAAATCTGATTTTCATGTGAGTGTAGTCATCCGGGTTATCGAATTTCTCACTGATCTTGTACTGTGCTGTGATGAACAGCATTTCGTTGATAGGGAAGTCCAGCTGACAGTGATCTGAGTTCGCAATGTCGTAACTTCGTTTCGGCTTCTTCTCGAACTCGTACATCTCCCTTCCTACTACTTTAGACTCTATCGTTTCGTAAGAGTAAAGCTTCGCAAGATCGCCTTTGTTCATTGAGGGAGGATCACTTGCACGTTGTCGCATTATGCTCTGGACCTGTCTCATCCTTTCCAGTTCAGCTTCAGCATCAGCTTTTATCTCCTCTTTCGATTTTTCATAAAGGATGCCCTTTCCCTTCCCTGATACATCCTTCTGAGGTTGAGAACTCGAACCTCCTTCGTTTCCTCCAATAACAATTCCCTTAGAAAATTGTTTTTGTAGTTATTGTTGTTAAAGAAATCGGTTTGGTAGGGATTGGAAGAGTTGCAACCAGTTGAGTCGAGATGACCTTCCCCACTGTTTTCGCATCAGCTTCTTTACTTCGACTCTTCTCTCCCCCTTGCGCCCTTGTGAAAACAGGTGGAGCACCCTTCGGAAGTAAAGAACTGAAGTTCGATATCGGAGCTAGAGCCTTCTGAATGGCTTGTTCTAAAGTGTTAATCTTTAGAGACAAGAATTCTGGAGTAAGGATTTGCGAAGTAGAAGACTGCGAAACTGCTGATTTGAGCTCTGTGACCAATTTGATCAGGAGATCAAACTTCTCCATTGTAGCAGCCTTTTGATCATCAGCAACAGGAATCTTGTTGAGTTTGTGTAGTTGAGACGAGGTTTCCACAACCTGCTTGTGAAGATCTTCCTGCCTTGTATTTACTGCTTGCAGATCCTTCGCAATGTCAGACTTCAACTCCTGAATTTTGAAGTTGACGTCTTCACGAACTTTCTTTACATCTTGAATAAAGAGAAGATGTCTTTCTTTTGTTGCAGCTTTAAGATATTTAAGGGTAGTCGTGAAATTATTCCCTTGTGCTTGCATTCGGAGTTCGTTATTTTTGTCGGACTGATCGACTTTCTCCATAATTCGTTTCTCAGCCCCTTTTATCATTATATCCACCTCCATTGCTGAAATCGAAGACATTCTCCCTGAATCGGCTTGGGATTGAATGATAGCCTTCAATTTTTGATTGAGAATCTTGAATTGCTTTCCTGTCATCAGCATATGATCAGGAATTTCTTCTTCATCAGAATCAAAGGAGATGTCATCGAGAACACCACCAAAAGCTCCTCCTTCAATTTCTGGATCAGAGGTTTGTTGCGAAGGTATAGGATTTTCAGGTGATTGGGATGGGAAAAGGGTGGTGAATGGGTTCTGAAGGGCATGGTCGAATATGGATGAAATAGTGGTGATGGGTAGTGTGGATGCAACACTCGGGATAGGTGCCCCCGTATCAGATACGTTGACAACCGTATCCGAAATAGGTACCTCCTCAGTAATTGATTTGGTAAGAGCTATTTCGAGTGGTTGGGTTTGAGATATAGTGGTGGAAATATGCGAAGGTTGAGAGATGGGTAATGAAATTGTTACCATTGTGCTGACAGGTGGAGTTTCCGGGACAACTTCTTCGTCTGATGATTCATTGCGAATCACCATCTTCCTCCTCTTTCCCAGTGTTTGTTGCATATTCTTCGCAATGTCTTCCGCCCTTTGTCTTTTCTTCCCAGGAGAAACGGGTGCAGGAATGCTGCGAATAGTAACTCCCTTACTACTCAGCTCCGCCTTGCGAATTTGTTTTAACACCCCAGACTTAGAGGGTAAAACATCTTTCTTCACCTCTTCTTCTTGAACGATTGGAGAAGATGAACCCTTCGCAGGTTTCTTACTCCCCTTCTTTTTCTTTGATGGAGAAGCAACATCAGGTAAGACACCCGACTGATCAGCTGTGTCTATGTTTCGCAAATACCTCACCAACACTTTGTGAGTGGGAGACACTTTGCGAAGCATCCCATCCGGAATGCGAGCTACTCTTGTGAATATGGCTTCATCATCTTCTACCACTTTTGGAAATTGGTAAAGTGAAAACTCAGCCACTTCGACATCTGCTACGACCGGAATTGCTTCTTTTTCGTAGACTTTCTCCAAGATCAGACTCCAGTACCTGGCACAGGATATCCCCTTCTCTGAATTCGTGTTTTCAAGACTTTTTACGAATTCCTTCCACAGTTGAGTCGCGTAGTCAACGTTGATGTCATAGTATATACCCATTACCATGGCATACACTTCGACTCTTCCTCTGTCTAGACCAACGGATATTCCTGTAAGACACCTTAGGAAAATTCCAAACAGAAAATTCCAAATACAAGGCAACCCCGACTTCCGGAAATAACTGATCTTCTCCAACTTCGGTTGATGGCCCATCTCGTTAAACATGTGGATAATCTGGGAGTTGACCGGTTTCACAAAAGGTGGGTTGTTGGGAATTTCCAAGAACTCCACGAACAAGTTCTTGGACAGTTTCACCCTCTTTTTGTTGACAAGGTTGAAAGTAATCACATCCGCCGTGTGATTATAGGAAGCCGTCGATGCAGCACGGGATAAGCAGATCATCGGAACTGGGAAGGATCGGAACATGGCTGTTGACAACGGTGATCGTTTCAAAGCCACAATGAGCATCTTCAATTCTTCTGGATAAGCGGATACATTGGGATCAACCTGATAGTTTGTGCTTTGAATCTTCATGAGGGATTGAGAAAGGACCTCATCAGTGTTTGAGTTTGTGACTGCCATTGTAGGGTTTGAAAGAAGTTTGAAGTATAGGATCAAGATGAAAGCTTTGAAGGTTTGTGAGAATTCTTGTTTGCGTAACCGTACACAGTGTTCTTCATGCCCCTTTTATAGGTTACTCAAACTTTGAATTGAAATTAAAGCAGGATGCATTTAATGTTATCCGATGTGGCACCTTGAATCTCGGATCATCGCTGTAAAAGATCACTATGCAGTAAAAAGTAACTGTCACATCTCCTCGAAAACCGGATAGAATACCAACCATTTTTAGTAGACAGCCTGTCAAGTAACCGTTATAGAATGCGAACCGGTAAAACCCTTCGCATGGAAGTAATGCTCTTTCACTTTTGGGATTTAAAGCGAAGTCATATGCCAGACTTGCGAAATCATCAGTCTGAGTTGGTTTTACTCAGAACCTCAAGGATTTCGTGTGTGCATTGTGCTAATGAAATAAGATAAGAATCAAGAAATTTTTGGAATGTAGTGATGTCAAAAAGTTAATTTGACATGAATGCAGTAAAACCCCAGGCAAAGGTTGCTTCGTTAATTATCAAGAGAGATAATCAACAGCTTGTGTAGTTTCCCGTGAAGTACAATCGAATACTTGTAAAGAAGTTTCGAGGGGCTTCTTTTAAAGATCATTTTGGGTTGGTTTGAAATTTCATTACATATCAACCTTAATATAAGGTGAGAAACTGTAAATGAAATTACTTGTTTGACCAGTGTAGTCAGTGACAAGTTGGCTTGTGAAAATATTTATCATGACAAGAATTTGCGAATGAAACTTACACTGAAATCATATTCAAGAGAATTTATTTTGGATCTTGTTGGGTAACAAATATTCTTGGTTGTAAATATTTGATCAAGACCACGCATGCGAATTGAATATGATTTGAAGTTTCGAAATTTTTGATACTGAAACAAAGGTTTCGTAAAAATCTGGAACAAAGTTCCCCGTCAATTCCTTAAAGGTGTATGATTTATGGGTTTCACTTCCATCACGGACTCATGATGTTAGATCTTAAACACAGAGGTGTGATTTGTCTAGGTTTTGGTTGGTTTTACCAAAGACCTCAAGGACAAATCTTTTTCAAAAAAAAATTTAGATTTGAAGAACATTTTGGTTTAAAAAGATTGTTTAAGAATCGAATTGTACCTCTATTATGATGTGGACAAAACAGAAAACTCTTAACTCATATGAGAAGAGTAAGGTAGCTCTTGTTGATTTATGCGAATACAAGCCTTGTTGGGTAGAAATGTTCATGAGATAATTTCATCAAGGCTTTCATGTTTCACACATAGAATCATTCGAGGCTTGAGGTCTACATACAGCAGCATGCTTCTAGGGACATCCTAACTAGTTTGTAAAAGAAATTGAATACCTTCCCGTAGAAACATAAATGTATGACCTCTTCGCATTGTAGCCCTGTATTAAATTCTCAACACACAGTTGAAAGAACAAAAAAAATATTTTTGTGATTTTCAAATTTTTCAAAAAACGAAAGAACAAAACAAATAAACTCTTTTTGTATTTTTGATTTTTCAAATTTAAAGAACAAAAAAAATCTTTTTGTATTTTTAAGTTTTCAAATTTAAAGAAAAAAAATAAAATCTTTTTGGGTTTTTAAATTTTAAAAAAATCTTTTTGGATTTTCGATTTTTCATAACTAAAACAGTAAACGTAAACCTTACCATAGTAATTTGGAACCAGATGCGAAAAACTGTGGTTGCGAAGCCATGCGAAGCGTTCTGAATGAACAGTAACCTCTGAATGATTTCGACTCTTAGCTGCTGAACAAAACTTTTACTCTTGTGTCGACAAAATTGAATTCGCATTAATCATCCCCAAACCTGCTAAAATTCGAACAAATGATTTTTCATCAAGAGGTTTTGTAAAAATATCAGCAAGTTATTCAGTTGTTTTGACAAAATGAATTTCAATATTCCCATCTTCCACATGATCTTTAATAAAATGATATCGAAGAGCAATGTGTTTTGTCTTTGAATGTTGTACTGGATTGTGACAAATGCGAATTGCACTTTGCGAATCACAATACAAAGGAATCTTTTTCATGTTTATTGCATAATCACGAAGTTGACTCTGAATCCAGATAATTTGCGAAGTACAAGCAGCTGCAGATATGTATTCTGCCTCAGCGGTTGATATAGCCACACAAGTTTGTTTCTTTGATTGCCAGCTCACTAACTTTCCATCGAAAAGTTGACATCCACCAGTTGTTCTTTTTCTGTCCAAAGTACATCCTCCTAGATCTGAGTCTGAAAAAGCTTGAATGAAGAATCCTGTTTTCGCAGGATACCATAGTCCTAAAGAAACAGTTCCCTTGAGATATCGAAAAATATTTTTCACTGCAGTCAAATGAGGCTCTCTTGGATTAGCTTGAAATCTAGCACAACAACAAACCGAAAACATAATATCAGGTCTACTTGCAGTTAAGTACAATAAAGACCCTATCATGCTACGATACAGTGTTAGATCAACAGCAAGAGCATCTAACAAAGGAGTTAGTCTTGTTCCTACTGCCATAGGTACTCTGAGCTTTGTGCTATTGAGCATTCCAAACTTTTCAAGCAAGTTCTTCGTATATTTTTCTTGATTGATTAAGATACCTTCTCTGTTTTGCCTTATATTTAGACCAAGAAAATTATTAATTTTTCCCATCATGCTCATTTCAAACTGACTTTTCATTAAATTTTCAAATTCAATTGACAATGCTGGATCAGTTGAACCAAAGATAATATCATCAACATAAATTTGAACAAGCATTAGATGACACCCGACTTTCTTGCGAAATAATGTGGGGTCAACTGATCCTTGTTTAAATTTAGATTGTTTAAAGAAATTTTTAAGTGTTGCGTACCAGGCCCTTGGTGCTTATTTTAACCCATATACAGCTTTGTCAAGTACATACACATGATCAGGATACTCACTGTTTACAAACCCTGGTGGTTGTTCAACATATACTGTTTCTTCGAGTTTTCCATTTAAGAATGCACATTTAACATCCATTTGATAAACATCAAAGTCTTTGTGAGCTGCATAGGCTAAAAATATGCGAACTGCTTCAAGTCTTGCAACAGGTGCAAATGTTTCTTCATAGTCAATGCCTTCTTGTTGCGAATAACCTTTTACCACTAGTCTTGCTTTATTTCGAATAATATTGCCATCTTTGTCGGTTTTGTTTTTAAAAATCCATTTTAAACCAACAATTGAAACATCAGATGGTTTAGAAACTAATCTCCAAACCTTGTTTCGTTCAAATTCTGCCAATTCAGATTGCATAGCAACAACCCAATCTGAGTGTTCCATAGCATTCTTGACAGTTTTTGGCTCTATTTTCGAAATAAAAACATTAAACATGCAAAGTTCTTGGTTCGCATTCAGTACCTCATTTTTTGCACGAAGTTGAGCTCTAGTCAACACACCTTCTTGTAGATTTCCAATTACATGTTCTTTTGGATGATTTCTTGTCCATTTCTCGAGTGGTGGAAAATTTGGATCAAATTCTAATGGTGCATCTTCAAACATATCTTCATTTTCAGATCCTGCAACAGAAAAATTATCATTAACATCATGAAATTCGTCATTATTATCAAGATTAATTGTCTCTGTTTCATCATGCTCCCCCTCAACATGATCTATATCTTGATATTCTTGTCGATTTTGTAAATGCTCCCCCTCAACTTGATCTTCTTGTTCCTTGTGAATATCTGATGTGCTTTCACAAGTTCTCGTTGATTCATCAGTATGTTTTGAAGATTCTGATGTTTGATTATCAGGAGCATTACTTTCTGCATCAATGGCCCTGCCAGGAATTCCAAAAATCAAGTCATAATCAAAATCATTGATTTCAGAATTATCAATTGGATTATGTGAATCTACAAGTATTGGTTTGTTCTCAAATTTACTATCAATCTGTTTAAGATAGTAATCATCAAATGTTAAATTGAACGTTTCTTCAATTTTTCTTGTTCGTTTGTTTAGCACTCTGTATGCAACTGAATTCTGTGAATATCCTAAAAAGATGCCTTCATCAGCTTTAGCTTGAAACTTGGACAAATTATCTTTTAGATTCATGATAAAGCACCTGCAACCAAAAACATGAAAGAATTTTACATTTAGGTTTCCGATTATTGATTATTTCATATGGAGTAACATTAAATCTTCGATGAATGAATGATCGATTTTGAGTAAAACATGTTGTGGACACAGCTTCTGCCCAAAGATATTGAGGTAGATTCGCATATGTCAACATTGTTCTGGCAGCTTCGCATAGAGATCGATTTCTTCTTTCAACTACACCATTCTGTTGTGGTGTATACGGTGATGAAAAATTATGCGAAATGCCTTTGCTTGTGAGAAAACTTTCAAGAGTTTGATTTTTAAACTCAGAACCATTATCACTTTTAATTTTTCGCACATTCTTCTTCAGACTAACTTCAATCTTTTTGATAAAATCAATCATCGTCTAAGCAACTTCAGATTTCAACCTGAGAAAAAACACCCACGTAAATCTAGAGAAATCATCTACAACAACTAAAATATACTGCTTTTTGTTTATTGTTGCAACAGTTGATGGTCCACATAGATCAATGTGAAGAAGTTCCAATGGCTCTACTATTTTTGAATCTATCACCATTGGATGACCCTTTCGATGTTGTTTTCCTTGTTCGCAAGCTGCACACAAAGTATCATTATCAAATTTCAGTACTAGCAATCCTCGAACTAAATCTTCAGTTACTAGTTTATTTATGTTTCGAAAGTTCAAGTGTGATAATCTTCTATGCCAAAGCCAACTAAGATCGTTTGATGCTTTTGATAGTAAACACACAGCTGGTTTTCCCACAATCGGTTTGATGTCCAGTGTAAACATATCACCATATCTTTTGGATTTGAGGAGTATTTCATTCGTCTTGACATTTGAAATGATACTACCTTCTTCATTGAATACAACTTGATTTCCTGTACCCACAACAAGTTGTGATACACTTATCAAATTATGTTGAAGTCCTTCAACATATGCCACTCTGTTTACTGTGAAGTTTCCATTTGTGACTTTCCCATATCCTTTCACTTGACTCTTGTGATTATTTCCAAATTTGACAACTCCAGCATTTTCCAAGCTTCTGTAATCTCGCAAATTTTCTTTCCTTCTAGTCATGTGACGAGAGCAACCACTATCAATGTACCATTTCATATCATATTGCTCGTCACATATCACCTGCATTTATTGAAAAAATTTAGGAACCCAAGACTTTTTGGGTCCATCATTAGTAGAATGAAACAAATTTTTGGAATTTAAGAACCAGGTTTTCACTTTGTTTGTGACCAAATCAATTATATCAATATCATCAGTTCTAGATTTTGAAATATAATCATTCAATAATTTTGGATTTCCATTAATTGTAATCTTATCCTTCACAACATTCGCATTTTTGATAACTGGTTTCCATTTTTGAACTGGAATTTGCGAATTATTAGATGATGTACTCTCAGTTGCAGAATTATTTGTGTATGTATCAAATGCACTTTTGATCTGTTCTTCTGAAAATTTTCCATTTTGATATTTCTTTCCTTTTCCTTCAAACCAATGATTGAAAGTTCTAACATCAGATTTTCCTTTTGTATATGAAACTTTGTTTGGTTTTGATATTGAAGGATTTGGAAAATTTGATTGTTTTGGTGAAAATTTCTTTTTGACTTGAGTTGAGTCCTTCAAACTTGATGATGTATTCGTGAATTTGCCAACATTTTGAAACTTTTGATTATTTGCAAATTTTTGCGAATTCTCAAATTTTCGATTGTTGTCATATTTGCGAACATATGGAAACTTGTCAACAGAATTGATTTGTTTATGAAAACTTGATGATGTTTTTGAAATTTGTTCTTTTTCATCTCTTGATTTTTCCTTAGACACTACTTGCCAGAATATTGTTTTTCTTGCTTTTCTTTTTGAAACATTATTTTCTGTTGAAAAATTTCCATCCATCAATTTGAATTCATGAGAATTTCGTTTCACGTCAATCTTTGATTTTTCATCTTTTTTAAAAACTTTGTTTGATTTTTCACCTTTAACCACCCATTTTTGTGTTGATTTTGGTTTTTGAAACACATAAGTATTTTTCGTTAAATTGTTTTCTTCTGTGTTTTGATTTGCGAAAAAACCTTCACTTGTGGACTTTTGATTATCTTTTTCAATCATTTTATTGAAATCAGGATGAACTTTCTCAGCATTTCCAGTAGTGACAAAACTTGATTTGGAAAAATTGTTTTATCAGTACATACAAAATTTGGATATACCACAGTGTTGGTTTCCAAATAATGTGCGCCTTTATCATTTAAAATTTTATCAAATTCTTTTGTATCTTCAAACACTTGATCAACTACAATCCTTTGAGGTGTTTCAGTTGAAACTTCCTTTTCTTCTTTATTTACATCTGTGTCATCAGATTTCCAGCTTTCAACTTCCACATTATCAAACATACAATGTTGCGAAGTTGAAGGTTTATCAATTTCATCATCTACTATTGAATCAATTATTATTTCTTTACCTTTGATCTTAGATGTGATATTAATGATTGACAATTGAGAACAATCAACCTCTTCTTCCTCTTCTATCTCACTGATTGCACTCACATTATCAGAATTTTCATCAATATCAGCATAATTCAATTGTGAGGCAAGCTTTGAATTTTCAGTTTTCTTTATGATTTTCACTTGTTCACTCTTTGTCAAACTTTCATTGACAATGTTAACCAATTCATCAGCATTCAGAAATTCATCAATTTTGACAATACCATATGCATATCTATCATCAGGTATTTTGTCAAATTGAGCAATTGTGCTTTCGCAATCATAAGAAACAACATCAACTTTTTCACGTTCATACTCAATAAAAGGTAAAAGTTTTCTATGTTGTTCTTTGCTAATATCAGAAGAGTGATGTAAAGCTGTTAATTTTGCATACAAGCGTTTTGTAGAATTACAATAGATGTTTCTCTGTGCTAGTAATAACCTAACATCATTAGTAAGATTATTCCTATCACAGTCTATATTTTTGACTTGCAATTCTAATTTTTCAACTCTGCTCTTCTTTATTTCTAACTCTCTTCGTGTCTCACTAAGTTGCACATTTAATTTCTTAGCTTCATTACTAGCAGACACAATAACAGAATCAAAATAAGCCACAGTATCATCAAATGAAACAATTTCAACATCATAAGCAGATAAAGGAATATTAAAAGATTCAAGAATTGTACGTACCTTTGTTGTCATGGGTGATTTGTCAGTGGATTTTGACACAAAGCAACTCCCTGAAATGTTCTCTTCACAATCCTCAAAGCTTGCGAACATTGCTCCATGTGTGGGATGCCTCATTTCTTCATCATCAGATCCTGAAGACCAGATCTGATAAGTTCCACTCTCTTCTTCAGCAATTTCTCCCTTCGCAACTAATGACACTCCTTTGGTCTTAGCACGTAACTCTTCAATCTTCTTAGAATAGTATGCTTCATCTTTGACTTTTTCTTTCTTCTCTTCTCTCTTCCGCAACATGCAGTCAGCTGCGAAGTGATTCGCACCATTGCAATAATGACAATAGATTCCTGAATCACCTTTCACCTTTTTCTCTTCATTCGCATTTTTCGGTTTTTCCTCAATTTTCTCCATCTTCTTCCTCTCATCCCCTCCAGTCCTTGTGGTAACATTCTTCGCATCATTCATCTTCCCTTTTGGATTAAAAGGCTTTTTGAAAAACTTTTTAACTCTGTTGTTTGAATAGAATGCCACAGCTTCATCATCGGAATTCATCAAAAATCCTTCATCATCTGATCCATCTTTTTCATCATTTTCTGATACCTTTGAAACTAGAGCCAAAGGACCACCAATAACTAGTTTTGATTCTTCATACATTTCTGAGACCTCAGATTCATGTGTTTTGAGTTGATTGTAGAGATCATTCAATTTGGTTGTATCAAAACTTTGTTGATTCTTAATCATCATGCTCACACTTCGCCACTCCTTGCGAAGTCCCATAATGAAAGTCAAAATTGAATTCCATGATAGATCTAGTGATACCGTACCTATTGCAGCGAAACACAAGCTCATTCAGACGATCATAGTAACTTTCGAGAGTTTCTGCATCCTTCTGTCTGAATTCCTTCAGTTCAATCAGACATTGCTTCACAGAATTGATCTTCGTCTTTTCACTACCTTGATATTTCTCTTTTAGAGTATTCCAGATGTCTTTTGCTGTTTTACAACTACGAATGTAATTGTAAACCACAGGAGGAAGAGCACCTCTTAGTTCCCTCATGCACCTCTTTTCATTATCCTTCAGTCGTTTTCGTTGATCTTCAACATCAGGAGATCCAGTGGATGAACCAATTTGTTGAACATTTGCAGGAGCTTGAACTGTTCCATCGATACAATTCCAAAGTTCTTCATCAATTCCATTTAAGCAATCTTCCATTCTATCAGCCCACTGATCATAGTATTCTGGAATTAACATCGGAATTTTGGTTGAAGAACCAAACAAATGAGAGAAAGAAGTCATCGTGTTCATGTTGAAGTTCGCCATTGATGAACAAACAAAAATTTCTGAAAACTTGAGAACTTGATGAATTTCAGAAATCGATCAAACGAATTGATCAAAAATCGCTAATCGAATACTCGATTTAACAATTCAAATGCAGAATCAATTCAAATCTGAAGATCAAAAGTGATTTTCAAAACCAAACTTGCACGGAAAATTTTGAGTAAAATTTGTAACTCAAAAAGCAAATGATTCTTATACGAAAATCAGATCTAAGCAGTTTGAATCCTGCTCTGATACCAATTGAAGAGAATTGTTATCGAGAATTAATATGCGAAACAATAGAATTGAATCATGAATGATAAAGAACACATGAAGTAAATATTAATCAGATCTCATTTTATTAATACTAATTACAGAATAAGCTGAAGAGAGTATTTGTGTTTCGATATCAATCCCTTTCAACTTCAAGCCTAAGTCCCTATTTATAGGGAACTTACAAAAAGTATACTAAGTCTAATACACTGAAACTTCGCATGCTACACTTCGCATTTAAAATTGACTTAGTAAAATACATACAAAATGCGAATAATTACAAGACACTATTCGACTTTTACAACTTAACACCTACAATTATATTTTTATAGATGTTTATGTGAGAAACTTATTATCAAAATCCAATTTTAGTAAATTATGTTATAAGATTAAAATTTTTATTTTGCATTCAAACAAATAATCAAATATTTTATTTATTTAAATTTTATACGATAAATATTGTTCTGTTGAGTGTAATTCGCCGGAATGAAAAATGCAATGCGTACCTATAATTGTCGGCGATTCTAACGAAGATGGAGGCGGAGATGGCAGCTTGATTGCCAGAGGATCATTAAAAAAAAGCTACACATCCGAGTACCTAACGCAACAACTCGAATATAATACACCGACATCCATTTCGCCATCGCATCAGCCTTGAGATTCCGTACAAGCACGAATTGCAGTTAAAAGAAGACAAATCCGGCGAACATTGCATTAGAGCGTAAATCTTCGACGAATCTAGTCCAAAACCGACATCCATGGTTGCAAACTTCAGTAGGGAATTTCCTCTGGCAGCTTCCACCTGTAATCTTCCCACTAAATCCTATAAGGACTATACACAACTGACAAAGCACGAATTGCAGTTAAAAGAAGATAAATTCGGCGAACATTGCATCAGAGCGTAAATCTTCGACGAATCTAGTCCAAAACCGACATCCATGGTTGCAAACTTCAGTAGGGAATTTCCTCCGGCAGCTTCCACAAGTAATCTTCCTTCTAAATTTCTCAACGCCTTATCGAAAACGTCGATGTCCGATGCGTTTATGAAGTTCGACACTCTAGCATTAGTTCGAACTTCGACAACCGAAGCATAGGTACGATTTGAATAGCATACGGAACAATTCGAACTCCAATTAAGGCTTCTAACTAGTTAGTACAGTTCTATCTTAATAGGATGATTGAGTTTTTGATACAATCCCTACAGGTTTCCGATCCAATGTCGCCACGGCAGAGAGCGATGGCGGTGACTGTTGGGGTTGAAACACACTTTTATTCAGACGGGAACAAAAGAAATGAAGATACACACTCCATTACAAAAGAAATAAACAACCCTCTAGCTAATACTCACTCTAAGATTTACTATCTATCACTCTCTGTTTTGTGGTACATTACAACTGCGATTACAACATTTATTTATATTAAAACTAGCCACTATAACTACTATGAAAATTTATTATGTTCATCATGTGAAATAAAGAAGCTGTCATTTCTAGTTGTTATTGTCAACAACAGAGGCATTCACTTGTCAACAAAAGAGGCTTATCCGCCATGTTAGGTTTATACTCACATTCTCCCCCTTAAAACCAACTTGGATCAAGATTCGTTACACCAATCATGCTTTGCATTTCACTTCACTGTGCTTCAAATTTGTTAAAGCCTTTGTAAAGATGTCCGCCCCTTGCTGATTCGAGTTGACCTATTCCACTATAATTTGCCCAAGTTCAACACATTCTCGTATGAAGTGATAACGGATGTCAATATGTTTGCTTCAACCATGAAACGCGAGATTTTTTATCAATGCGATGTTGACTTGTTATCAACGTATAAGGTAATAGGCATGATATGATAACCTGAGAGCTCTTTCACGAGATGTGCAAGCCAAATGGCTTGACATGCTGCTGTTGTAGCTACCATGAATTCGACTTCACATGTGGACAAAGCAACAGTATTTTGCTTTTGGGATTTCCAAGTTACCGCATTCCTTCCTAGATAGAAAAACATTCCACTTGTGCTCTTGCTATCAACAGGGTCACCTTTAATATCACTATCGTTAAAGCCAACTAAATCTTCAATTTCACAACATCTTCCATAGTTTAGTCCATAATCAACGGTTCCTTTCACGTATCGTAAGATGTGTTTCACAACTTAGAAATGCAAAGTGGTTGGTTCCTCCAGGAAACGACTTGCAATTCCAACTAAAAAGGATGAATCCGGTCGAGTGTGAGTCAAGTACCGCAAGCAACCTACCACTCGCCTATATTTGGTTGGGTAAACATTTTCACCATTTTCATCTTCTTAACCTTCAACATAGGTTCCATTGGTGAGGTTGTCGTGTTGCAATCTAGCAACCCGAATTGCTCCAAAATCTTCTTTGCATAAGCCATTTGTCATAAAGATATTCCTCACTTATTTTTCGAAACTTCAATTCCAACGTAGTAAGAAAGTAATCCCAAGTCACTAATTTCGAATTTTTCTTCATTTGTTCCTTGAATTCGACAACGTCGTTGGTGTTCGACCCAGTAATGATCAGGTCATCAACATAGGCACTAACAATAAGAATTTTGACTTTCGACTCCCTTTTGTAAACAGCAGGGTCTTGTGAACTTTTCATAAAACCAAGTCTTTTTAAGCTTTTATCCAAAAGAATGTTCCAAGCTCGAGGAGCTTGTCGTAGACCATAAAGAACTTTGTAGAGCTTGAATACCTTCTGATTGTTTGCTTTATGAACATATCCTTTTGGTTTGGTGACATAGACCTCCTCTTTGAGATCTCCATTGAGAAAAGTCGACTTGACATCGAGATGGTGGACAACCCACCCATGTTGAGCTGCTAAGGCAAGGATGGGCCTTACGGTGTCAAGTCATGCTACCGGTGCAAAAACTTCATCAAATTCGAATCCTTCCTTTTGTACAAATCCTTTTGCTACAAGTCGAGCTTTATGCTTAACCACTTTTCCCAAGTTATCTTTCTTCACTTTAAACACCCATTTCAAACCTATTTCTTTGTGTACGGGTAGCAAATCGGTAAGCTTCCATGTCTTGTTCTTATCAGTTACATCCAACTTTGTTTGCATAGCCTCCTGCCATGCTTTAGAGGTTACCGTCTCTTTAAAATTCAAGGGTTGATCCACTGCAAACAATTTTCCAGGTCCAAGGAACACATTTTTGGTATCCAAATAGATATCGGTTAGAGAATGTAACCCCCTCGACCCAATATCACAAGAAGGGCTTTCCTTATGGGGCGAGGCTCAGACAGTAGTATGTGGGGTTGGTTCAGGCTTGTCAAATTCAACATATGCTTGTCCAACTTGGATAGCATCGATTATGGGGCTGTCTGGTTTTTCTGATTTTGTTTCGGGGCCATTTTGAGGTGTTTCGAGGTGTATTTGGGGTTGTGGTTCAATTATGGTAAAGCTCTTGGGATTCGCCATCCCTTCTTCTTTGTTTTTTGTACCAATTCCATTCTTCTTTTTCGTCAAAAAAAATATCACGACTAACTCGCAACTTCCGGTATTGTGGATCAAATAAATGGTTGCCTTTAGTTCCATCTTCCACACTTAAATACACAATCTTTTACTTCGATCATCAAGCTTCTTCAAGTGAACACCTACAAGTTTAGCAAAAGCAACACAACAAAAAACGTTTAGATGTTCAAGGTTAGGTTTTTGGCCAAACCAAACTTCATAAGGTGTTATATCAGGAAGTGCTTTTGTTGGTAGGTGGTTGAGAAGATAAACTGCATATCTAGCCTCTCTCCCAGGACATTTCTTCCTTTGAGTAGACTTCTTGCCATGTCCATAATGGTTTGATTTCACCTTTTAACAACTCCGTTTTGTTGAGGCGAATGTGGTGTCATTAGATGTATTTGAACACCATTTTCTTCACAAAATAATGAGAATTCTTTTGAAGTGAACTCTCCCCTCGATCCATTCGAAGTGTCTTCATTTGGTAACCTGAATTCTTTTCAAACATCAACTTGAACGGTTTGATAGCACTCAAGGCTTCAAATTGTCCCAATAGCATGTAAACCCACATCCGCTGGCTAAAATCGTCTACTAAAAGGAGAAAATATTCACTCCCTCCAATAGACATATGTGTGACCGGACCACATAAGTCTGCATCAACAAGTTGTAGAGATTTTTGAGCCTGAAAAACCATTTGATTTGGGAAAGGAATTCGAGTTTGTTTGGAATGAAAGCACCCTTCACATACTTCATTTGGGTGCTCAATCTTTGGGACTCTGATTGCCATATTCTTTGTGGAAAACTTCTCTAAGGAGAGAAAGTTAACATGACCGAGTCTAGAATGCCATATCCAATCTGGTTTGTCTTTTGTTGCTAAAAGACAAGTTGGTCTAAAGGTCATTAAAGGAGCTTTATACAACCGGTTTAGGGATCGTTTAACTCTCAAAAGTAGAGTTTTGTTTCCATCAAACAATGTCATATCTGACACTTCCATTATGACCCAACTCCCTTCTTCCGTCATTTGTCGAAGACTAATAATATTGTTTTTAGACTTGGAATAAAATATACCTCATAAGGAGTCTTTGATTGCCATTTTTGCTATCGAATAAAATCGATCCTTTTCCCTAAATAGCGACAGTCGGACCATTCCCAAATTTCATGTGACCCATAATGTGCTCATCTAGTGCGCAAAACTTTGAGCGGTCTTCAGTCACATGATACCTATCACTGTTGTCGAGATACCATACCTCGGACTCGACTCGACTTTCTCCCAATGCAAGAAGATTAACACAAATCTTCTCTCTTAGAGACACCTCTTTGTGTGAATATTCTTGTGAGACTGCCATCATCAAAATAGCCTCTTCTTTGTTGGCTTGAGTGAGGTTTGCCTCCTCTCCTCGATTCTTGTTTGGGCACTCTAAAGCATAATGACCAAATTGCTCATAAGTAACACAATTGATTTTACTTTTATCTTTTCGAGAATAAGGATTATGGTCATTCTAATTTGCATTAGACTCGCGACCACCTACTTGGCCATGTCCACGACCTCAACCTCGTCCCCGGCCTCGGTTACCATGTCCTCCTCGTCCTCTTAAAGTGTTTGATGAGTTTCTCTCTCTAGTTTTCTTCGAACGAGATGCCCACTCAGTATGTGTAAGCAATAGAAAAGGTCCTCCTTTTTCTCCATAGCTTCGAAGTCTCTCTTCATGGGTCTTAAGACGATCCAAAACTTCTTCCACCGTCATATTCTTTAAATCTCTGAGCTGCTCGACAGATGTTATGATTTGTATAAATTGTATCGATACGGCTCGCAAAAACTTCTTCACAACCATAATTTCTTTGATCTTTTATCCTAGAGATCGAATACCGGTCACAATAGTATTTAATCTCATGGAAAAATCATCTACCAATTCAATGTCTTTCATCTAAATCACCTCGAAGTCACTTCTCAAGGTTTGAGCTTTAGCCTCATTGACCCGATCGGCTCCCATGTGCATCATCTTAAGCATTTTCCATGCTTCTTTAGCTGTGTCCTCCTTAGCTAACATTAGAAGTATGTCCTATGGAATTTCTTGATAAATATTCGCAAGAGCCATCCGATCTTTATGTTCGTCTGAATATGCATTTTGAATTACATCCCACACTCCTTGTGTTTGTAAATTCGCATTTTTATGGCCCACGCCACATAGTTCATCTTCATGAGCATTGGATAGTGTAAGGTAACACTACCGTCTTTCGTGGTCCTTTGAACATTTTCAACTTCTAATTGAGAAGACGACGAGGTTGGTGTAGTCATTCTTGGCATATACTTGAGCATACACAACCACGTAACCTATTTTTTAAGGGTAGTGATCCGTACACAACAATTTTTGGTCATCCACAACAATTTGTGCTTTATGGAGTTATACAGTACAATCATATAAAACGTAAATTGTTGTGTATGGCTAAAAATTGTTGTGTACGGATCATCATCCATTTTTTAAAGTATGGGGACCAATATGAACTTTTCAGAAGTTTAGGATGGCAAACAAAACTTTTACAGAAGTAAAAGGGGCTAAACTAAAAATTTTCTAAAAAACTGCAATTTTTTTGATAAACAAGGTCTAAGTTGCACTTTCCGGAAGAACAGGAACTAAACTGCACTTGCGGGCTGATATAGTACTCCTATAGTGTTGATGACATCACTGCTACAGTGTCGTCTTGTCTTCGGCCAACTTTTTAGCGAGTTTGACCAACTTTGACCAGTGATTTGGAGGCCTTCTGGTGATCGAAAAATTCCAAAAAATATATTTTCGGAATGGTGGAGATGAAACCTTTCCAAAGGTGTACACAATAATCATTTTTGAGACAAAAAAAATCATACCAACAAATAGAGAATGCTTCCTCGGAGCTTAACCAAGTGATACCACTTGTTGGGGGTTGAAACACACTTTTATTCAAACTTGAACAAAAGAAATGAAGATACACACTTATTGCAAGAGAAATAAACAAACCTCTAGCTAATACTCATTCTAAGTATTACTATATATCACTCTTTGTGTTGTGGTACATTTTTTATGGTACATGTTTTGTGGTACATTACAACTGAGGTTACAACATCTATTTATACTAAAACTAGCCACTATAACTACTGTGACAATTTATTGTGTTCATCATGTGAAATAAAGAAGCTACCATTTGTAATTATTATTGTCAACAACAGAGGCATACAATTGTCAACAAAAGAGGCTTATCTGTCATGTTGGGTTTAAAATCACAGTGCCGGTGTTTGGTTGATTTTCAATGAATTGTTCTTCAATTTTGATTTTTATAGATACGATCATGAGAAGGACGAAAACAATTCATTCTTTTTTTAAAAGAAAGGTTGATAACGAAGAACCTCATGATGAAAATCAAGAGAGTAAATGTCACAAAGCTTCAACAAGTGAACCACAACCGCAAGAACATGAAAATCAATAAGAGAATGATATTTATGAAGCTATACAATCAAATCCTAATGAGGTGCATCTTAAGCAACTAGAAAGGGATCCTGCTAAACAAAAATAAATGTGGGATTTTCCTGTTAATTTAAGGGAAGAAGTAAGACGAGCTTATATGACCTTAGGACCTTTCCAAATACATCTTAAAGAGTATCATGCTAAAGGTTCAAAGAAGCATCCTCGTAGATTCCAATATTCTTGGTTCAACATTTTCCCTAATTGGTTAGAATATCCTCCAACAAAACATACATCTTATTGTTTTATCTTTTATATAATTAACGATAAACCAAGTGTGTGTCATGGTTATGATGCATTTACTGTTAAAGGATTTTACAATTGGAAAAAAGTTAATGACGGGAAAAACTATGCATTCTTGAAGCACATTGGTTGTTCACAACATAGAAATGTTGTTGCGTTTGTTGAAAACTTGATGAACCAAGAAGCACACATTGAAAATATCATAGTGAAGCAAAATAAAGTGTAAATATTGAGTAACCGTTTATGATTAAAAGCTTCGATTGATACAGTTTGTTGGTTGACATGCCAAGATTGTGCTTTACGAGGATATGATGAATCTCTTTAATTCCAAAAATCGTGGTAATTTTCTGAACTACAAAAACTTCTACCATCTTATAATGATGAAGTTACAAATGTTATATTAGAGAAAGCTCCTTATAATTCAAAGTATACTTCTAGATAAATTCAAAAAGAAATTCTTAGTATTATTGCAAATAAATTTCGAAAGCCTATTCGTAGTGAAGTGGGGGATTCATACTTTTATGTCATGGTTGATGAGTCATAGGATGAGTTTAAAAAAGAGCAAATGGCGATTGTTTTGAGATTTGTTGATGTAGAAGGGATCATACGGGAAAGGTTCTTGGATTTGGTTCATGTTAGGGATACCTTATCATTAACCCTGAAAACAAATATGTGGAGACAACTTTTGGACTATTAGTTTGATGTTAGTAAATTTCATGGCCAATGTTATGATGGTGCTAGTAATATGAGAGTGGAATGGAATGGATTTCAAGCACTTGTTGTTAAGGATTGTCCTTATGCATATTATGTTCACTGTTTTGCTTACAGATTACAACTAGCCTTCATGGCTGCTTAAAGGGAAATTATTCATGTACACCAATTTTTCACAAACTTAATTTTTATAATTAATGTAGTTTGTGCTTCCAGTAAGCATCATGATGAGTTACAAAAAGCAAAGGAAATTGAATCATGAATTGGTAACTACATTAAGTAGTGAATATCGCATGGATTTGTATCAAATTTCATGATTAGATGCTAGAGTAGATAGATTGTGTAACGCCTCAAATTTTAAACCAAAATTTTCTTTTTTTAGATTACCAAAACATTATTCATAAACCAAGTCAAAAAAACATAAGTGTCAAATAAAAATCATCATCACAAATTATAAGAGCATCCCAGACTGTCCTAGTAACAAATCTCCTAGCGACTATGTACAATCAGACCTTCGGCTTCCCACGATCCTCAGAAGTATCGGAAACCCATAAATCAATAAATGTAAGCACAAAGATTAGTGAGTTCCCAAAATACCACATACATCATAGCATAAATAAACAACTATGGGTTATCTGCAATCCTAGGGACTATCAGTAGTCCTAGTGGGCAACAGCACGCCCTATGGGTTATCAACAACCTTGGATACTATCCACAGTCTCAGTCACAAATAAATGAAATAATACAAGATAACAATTAGACTTAGATGGTCATCATAAATACACCTATTCTACCAAACAAGTAACAATAAGTGAGGAGACTCACCTGATACTGATAACAGATAAATCTCACACCCGAACTGCCGGAACTAGACTCTGCCTAGTACCATAATAATTAAACCTAAATAGAAATTAAGGTCCATGACTCAACTCCGAAGTCCAAATTCCACAACTAAGCCTCTTAAGGGCAAAAAGACCATTTTTCCCCTTCAATCGTCCAAAACCCTAAAATGTTGACCAAAAGTCAAAGTCAGCAAAAAGTCAACTGCCCAACGCGTAAGTTGGGTGTACTCCTTCATATGTGGGGCGTACATTTCAAATCAGCGATCAACAGGAACGAGACTGGCTACGCAGGGCGTAGTCCGAAGTACACCCAACGTACTCTACCTGACCCATAATCATCAAGTTTTATGGCTTAATTTGTTAAAACACCTATCCCAACTTCAGGTCTCACCATAATAAGATGTCTTAACCCATAAATTCATCAACTTTAAGCCTTTGCATGGCTAGGAAGGGCCCAATACACATAAATCTAACTTCCATCACACTCTACATCACTTAACTCATGAATGGGCCAAGGGAAATGATCAAGCAACCATTTTTATGAATCTACATGACCTAGAACACATGAAAGGACACCTAAATGTGCACACTTGATTAGGTCAAGGGATAAAAATGAAAATACCTGATAATCAGATGTTATAATTCTCCCCCACTAGAATTAGACTTCGCCCATGAAGTCATCCTCGAGGAACAAATTAGGATAGTGTTCGCGCATCTCAGACTCTGGCTCCAACGTCCACTCTGATCCTTTCCGATGTTGCCACTGAACTTTGACCAAGCTCAGTAACTTGTTCCTCAAGGTCTTCACTCTCCGGTCTAGAATTGCCACAGGCTTCTCGATGTAATTCAGGCGATCATCGACCTGAATATCCTCCAAAGGGACCATCAATGTCTCGTCCGCTATAAAATTCCTTAACTAGGGAACATGGAATGTATCATGAATCTGCCTCAACTCCTCTGGTAGCTCCAACCGGTAAGTCGCCTTTCCCACATTGGCCAACACTCTGAACGAACCAATAAACCTAGGCCCCAGCTTGCCCCACTTACTGAAGTGGATAACACCCTTCCAAGGTGATATGTTCAAAAGCACTAAATGCCCCACCTGAAACTCTAGCTCAGATCGTCGCTGATCCACATAGCTCTTCTGGCGGCTCTAGGTTGTCCGCAATCTCTGTCTAACTTGTTAGATGAGTTCGGTCATCTTGAGCACTATCTCCTTGCTCTGCATCACTCTCTATCTAACCTCACCCCAAAAAATAAGAGTCTGGCACCTCCTCCCATACAGTAGCTCAAAGGGAGGCATGCTAATATTGGCATGATGGTTATTGTTGTAAAAAAAACTCAGCCAATGGGAGATAGGAGTCTCAACTCCCACCAAAGTCAATGATACAAGCCCGCAACATATCCTCGAGCGTCTGAATAGTCCGTTTGCTCTGCCCGTCCATCTACAGATGATATGCAGTACTAAATGTAACAGGGTACCCAACTCATCGTGAAACTTCTTCCAAAACCTAGAAGTGAAACAAGCACCACAGTCTGACACAATGGAAGTCAGCACCCCATGTCGGGCCACTACCTCTCGGACATAAATCTCAACAAGATTCTCTGCAGAAGAACCCTCGGTTATGGCCACAAAATGAGAACTCTTTGTCAAACGGTCCACTATCACCCAGATAGCATCAAAACCCCTCGCAATCTTTGACAATTTTTTAATAAAATCCATGGTGATCTTCTCTCACTTCCATAGTGAAACCTCTAGGGGCTGCAACTTGCCATGAGGGGGCGGGTGCTTGGCCTTGACCTTTCGGCATGTGAAACGTCAATCTACAGACCAGGTTATATCCCTCTTCATACACGACGTAACTATGCTTCAGGTCGAGATACACCCTGGATGAATGCAAAATATCGACTTGCAGGCCTCCTCCATCAATACTTGACGAGCCCCACCATCATAAGGAACCCAAACCCGCCCATGAAGATTCAAAAGCCCTCGACTGGCGATATCAAAAGCTAAAACCTGACCGACCACCCACTCACTTTTCCGATTTTCTTCCTTTATGGCCTCTGGTTGCGCTTCCTCGATAATTTCCAAAATTGGGGTCATCACAGTCATCCTCTTAAACACGTCCCAAATCGGGGAACTAATCGTCCTCCGGCTCAAGATGTCGGCCACTAGATTGGCCTTGCCTGGATGATACAGAATCTCACAGTCGCAATCTTTCACTACATGTAACCACCTCCTCTGCCTCATGTTCAAGTTAGGTTGACCCATAATATATCTCTGGCTCTGATGATCTGTGTAGATGGTACAACGTACACCATAAAGATAGTGGCGCCAAATCTTGAGAGTGAAAACCACCCCCCCCCCCAACTCCAAATCATGAGTGGGATACCTCGCTTCGTGAGGCTTCAGCGCCAAATTTGTCACAAAGGTCATGATTGTGTCGTCAAACATTTTTTCTTTAAATATTGCAACTTTTTTTTCAAATTATTTATTATAGATAAAGTTGGAATAAATTTAAGTTAAAAAAAAATAATAAAAAAAATAATAAAAAAAAAACAAACAAACAAACAAAGGTGTATGTTTTTTTAACTAGAAGATGTCTGCAGAGGTTGGAAAACTCTAGTCCACATCTGCACCAAGAAGAGGACGAGGATGTGTAGACCTTTTTAGGTCTGCAATCTTCAATAAAACAAACAGACTGCGGAGCCTAATGTTTGCGTGTGGTCTGCGCGGCGCAAACAAAAGAGACCAATAAGATCTGCAGACAAAAAACAAACAACACCTTATACTTTTAACCCAAATCACTAACATTCTAGCAGACAAAAAACAAACAGCACCTTATACTTTTAACCCAAATCACTAACATTCTAGCAAATGAGACTTGAATATTTTCGTCTTCGACCCTCGTGTTTGATCGACATGTCGAATATAGTCCCTCATCATTAATTTTCTTTTTTAAGTCTAAATGGTGATTTTATTTTAATATATGTTCTAAGCCTTTTATCAACTCACATACTTATTCTTTATTCTTTATTTAATTATTTTATCACTTATTTGTTTTATTTTATTTTACTTTCCAAAATTTTCTTATTTTTCACTAGATCCAAAAACTTGCAGGCCTAAAAAATAGGATGTCATAAGATCTTTTTACATCTATTAATTAGACACCCAAAGGTAAAGGAAATAAAACATTTTACCTCCGTCAATTAGGCTGTCATTTCGACCTTATTGTCTAAACTTGTAGACAATTATCATAATCTATAAAGTGTGTTACGTGACAAAAACCAACAATTATATGTATATACAAAAGCCATTAACTTTGGTTAAGAATTTGCCGGGAAAAATATCTATCGGGAATGATCACAATATTTGGGGCAGCCAAAGGAGGTGGAGGGTTTGTTAGAGTAGAGTGACAACGATAGATGTGAAGGAGGATGCAGTGGAGGATGGGGTGGAGGCTGAGAAAGGTATGGTGGCATCAGTGGAATAAGGAGGCGTTGTCCCGGCAGAACCAGAAGAGGAAGTTTGGTGGTCTTGGGTATGATAGAGGAGAGGCAGAAGTGGGTCATCATCGGGTTGAGAAACTCATAGTGGTAGGTTTCATGGAGCACAGCGATAATAATTTTATAGGTGGTTAGATTTAGGCACGGGTTACACCGATGATGGGATAGATAATAGTCAAATATACACGATGTAGTTCCTAGGACAAGTTTGTACTTGCCTTGCTGCTTCTGTACATATTTCCTTGGGTTTAAGGTGAATGAAAAGGTTTATGATTTTCTTGTTTGTCTGGATTCAACTCTTTATTATATTAAACATATAGTCTTTGCTAAAATCATGACTGAAGAAAGTCACCAAATTGTTTGTCGTGCAATTAAATTAATGTTTATTCGAAGATAAGGTGACAATCCATCAAATTGAAGTTCGAGTACACCTGCTAGAGTTATGATTTCCATTTGGAATAATGTTCACCCGAGTAACTAAAAAAACAATTGGGTAACAACATTCTGGCAGCCATTCTTCCGCTACAACAAGTATGGTGGGCCTCAATTATATTTTGTAAACATTTAGTGCACAGATCCTTGGATAAGTCAGCTGTACACTGCATAGCCCCATACACAAGTTTTTTTTCATAAACTGCCGTCCCTAATGCAGACTTTTTATCGGTACCTTCGGCTGCTAGCCCCTGTAATTTCTTCGTCAAATCAGACAAAGCTTTGTCAAACTGATCTGGCTTATTCGCAAGACTTCCTTTTTTATCTGGTAACAAGATCCGAACCCAATCATCAAGAACTCCAGATATTTTACGATCTGAGTAATGTAACATACAGTTTGAACCCCACATCACAGCCTCTTTTTGAAGCTTGCACGTGACTGCAAGTGAAGTGGTCAACTGGTATATACAGTCCTTACAGTTTCCACCCCAATTCATAGAAACACCGGAGCAAAGAGCCATGACATATGCTGTTTCTTTCTTGCCTTGGGATGCACTGAATGATCCGCCATTATACTTGTTCATATTGCCAACGGCATCCAATGCGGCTTTCAGGTTTCTGCTATAATCAGAACTTGGTGTGTAGTTGCCTGTGTCTCTGCATCTGAAGGCAGGGTCTGTGGGGAATTGAGCTGTGACGAGATTAACAGCGTTGATGATTGCTTGAAGAAGAAACGCTATTGAAATTATGGATTTCATTTTTCGTTTGTTGATGAAGATAGTAATTAACGTGTGGGTGGGGCTTATTGTTCTTATACACCAAATTACCAAAATCAATCGTTGTCAAACGTTAGGCATCTTCAAGTAGAGTACGTGTAATTAATATATTTGATTGATTGTTGTAAATGGTGAGGTACCTCAAAATAAAGTTGAACTTGTATATGGATTTAATTTTTTAACCAAAGGTGATGGGAGTAGGAGTCGCTTTTTCTTTTTTTTCAAATAAAAAAATGAGTTGATTTTATTTTATTATTACTATAGAGAAACACATTATGTTTAGGATTATATCTAATGTTTAGGCATTGTCTTGGATTTTGGCTTTAATTTGGATTTAGCCTTTCACCCTGCATATAACACTTCTTTTTAGGGGTTTAATTTTGATTTTGGATTTTGTTTTTAAACAACAATGGCATGGTGACTTGTGGAGAGCAAATTCTAGTGGGTCATATTGATGGCACTTGTTACGGAAAGAACATGAAAAACTCAAACCTGAACAATAACAATAACAACTTTTTCCTGAACAAAGGAGATATCAAGTTCAATATGTTATATCCGTTGATGTTGGACAAGATTGGTCATATTGATGGCACTTGTTACGGTGTCAAACCCAACAAATAATAGGGGTATAATATACTCTAAAAGAACATTAATATATTGCACTAAAAGGTAGTACAGGATAAGCAGGGCCGATCGATAGAGACACAAGGCTAAAGTTTACCTTTTTGCATAAGGTAATTTGGTCACCAAAAGTAAAGGGGTTTTCTATGCAATATTTCAAGTAAATGAATGATTAAAGAAAAAAAGTAAACAATTAACTAATTAAAATATATTCAGAATTTATAAAAGGCATTAACTATGTATGACAATTTAGCAATGTGATTTAAAGATAACATGATATTTACTCAATTCTACTTAAGTTGATACTTGAGAATGTTAACAAGCTTTAACACTTTCCATTCACCACATTGATTAACCAAAATAACTCTTTGATTAACCCTAACCTCACTAACCTAACATAAACATGCTCTTAGAATTAGATTGAAAGATTGCATTAAATTTGGTGTGAATGTTCCTAACAACACCCAATACTTCTCACTTGCTCGGGAGCGTAAGAGTGTATGAATAAAATTTACACTAAACTCATTCAATGGAAATCAGATTAGTGTTTGTTACCTAGTCCAATTCACAAAACAATTATGGATTTTGCAATTAGATAACTTGAATTATCTAACACTAATTCAAATAGCCAATAAGAATTACAGTTAGAATCAACCATTCGATTAAAACAAAATCAAATTCATTAGATAGAAATTGAACGTAAACATCAAGTCATATGATTGAAATCACAAGTCTAAACAATTGAGACTATGATTACGGCATCCCTTTTCATAGTTTTGAAATTGTTTAGACACACATGTGTGCTATCTAAGGAAAGGTGTATGATTTTGATAAAGTTTTATCAAAGCGTCTCGTATCAGAAATATGAACTTTGGTAAGAGGGTCAATAAAGTATTGATTTCTAGAAGTCCAGCTGATTTCTGAGTATATGTCAAAGCTAGTGGGAGCATAAGTATTATGGTAATAATCATCATGCAAGTGGGAGCATGATAATTATAATAAGTGTTGCAAGTTAATGTTAATTATAGAAAACAAAAGGTTTCAATTCGGAAAAAGTTGTTTTGCTATAATTAAGGGAGAGGAAATTATACTTCATTTCAATTCTAAAAGCTTAGATTGAGGTATTAATCATCTTTAGTCAATGATATATATATATATATATATACATATATATATATATATATATACATATATATATATATATATATATATATATATATGAATTTTATGTTGGAATGGATCAACATAAGGAAATTCTATAAGGGTCCATTATTTGCGTTCTAAAATTCTATTATGATTGCGGCATCCCTCTTCATAATCTGAATTATGAGAACTTGGCAAATAGAAATAGAAATATTATAGCAAAAGACTGGTCTAGTATGATGTCTTTATGAATCGTGTCCTATATGTTGCGGATATAGGATCGCATGCATGTGCTATAATATTCATTTGTTCTAAATTTTTCCAAAATTCCTAGAGCATTAAGAGGGGAAAGTAGTAGAACTGGATATGACTAATTTGATTAAGTAATTATCGAGGACAATCTAAGATTTACCAAAGATTGGTTGCTCAGGGACAGTTGGAAGTATAGTGTTAATTTTGGAAGGACCATATTGACATATTCTGAAAAATGGCAACTCTTGTTTAGAAGTGATAATCAAAATGAGAATATGGAAATATTCCCATAGGTGGAATTTATTCATTAAATCTGTTTAAGATTAGGAAACATAATGCAAGAAGAATGTTCAAAGCAATGAACTTTGAATATGAGACTTCGTTTCCATAGAGTTGGTCTCTATTGGAGTACTATGTAATGTCTATTGACAAGTCTTTGTGACTTTGTGCATAATCATTACAAGAGGACCAATGCATATAAGTTTATAATCTAACAAATTTAAGTAAATGGCAGGAATCTGGGATTCGTGCATTTGCGGTAAGGATTTGGGATTGTGAAATGAGTATCATTGGAATTAATGTTCAGTCGATCTATTTCACAAAGTAAAGATCATAGACAAACTTAGTGTACATACTTGGTGTATAGCATGACTAATGTTTATACAAACATAGTGTGCATACTTGGTGTATGACATGATTAGTGTTTAGAAAACATAGTGTACGTGCTCAGAGCATGGGACAACTACTGTTTTTATTCAAGTATAAAGTTGATAGTTTGAAACTGTATACAATGAATAATGTGTAATCAATATTGTGATAAATAAAAGGTATTTTTATTTATATTCATAAGTTCTGAGACCATAGTTGATTCGATTATTCTTGTGTTTCACTTTGCATGTTTTGACTTCCAGAATAACTAAGTCGCTCTTCCAGAATGACTAAGTTATTCAAACCATCCACAGTCGGTCATATTTTGGAAGTAGATATGAATCAAGACTGTCATGGGTTGGCTTGTATAGGTCTAAGATGTTGGACAAAGTGGTCCCACAGCACTCATGAGTGCTCATAAGTTCTGCGTATTGGATTCAACCCACGCTTACTGGTATGACTTCATGGAATTTATCTCGAGTGATCGTGAGACGGTAATATCATATAAGTATTCAAACCTAGAGACATGACTTGTTGCCTATGAATTGCTTATACATTGATTGTACGTAAACGCATTGGTAACTCGATGTTATAAAGCGTGCCTTTGTGTATGATTCAACAAGTAGTAGAACAAGCATATGAGTCGAAGTTTATATGTTCCTTCTTGGATTAGAAACGATATATGAGCCCCTCGATGATTTTGTGTTGACCCATGTACCGGGCCCGGTCAGAACTAAGTTGATCTGTTCACTTAAGTTCTATGTAAAACAAATCGGAAATCGGGAAACAAACTACTGGACAATAAGTAAGACATTGTTCCATGTATTTGTCCGGCATGTATTTGTCCGGCTGATATCTAGAACAGAGGATTATATGATCACTTATCTAAAATGGAATATCATCATCATCTTAGTTCCGTGAGACCTTGAAAGAGCTATGATTGTTGATCGATTCATGAAGTTATTCTTGTAGATATAGTTATTAGACTTATCCAAGTGGGAGACTGTTGGATTAGGTGTCTAAGTTTATAACTATTTCTAGGATGTACTTGACCCTGTTGGCATGGTCCATTTGGGTTGCATGGCATCATGAATTTGGATAGACCAAAATGCGAGAAATAACACTTAAGGTTTATTAATATATTATAAGTTCTAATATATTAATAGTATTATTTAATTATTATTGATCAATAATTAATTTGGAATTAATTAAGTGATCAAAAGAAGACTAATTAAATAATGCATTGATTGTGTAAATCATCCATACTTGTATAGTGGGCTAATGCTCCATGGATTATCAAGTTGGGCTAAAACCCATAGGATGATCCATGGGTGCTCCATGGTGTCTTTCGACCCATGGATCATGGAAATGAAGAGCCATGTCAAGTTAGGGTTTACATGATGTAACCCTAATTATGACACACTATATAAGCATCATGTTGTAGACCAAAATCGGCACTAGTGTGAGAACAAGAGAGCATAGCCGGTTTTAGAAGTGTTGTATTTCTCTCAAGATTATTCCAAGTTTACTTGGTGTTGTGTGAGACATTTGAGGCATCACACTTGAGGTGCTAGGCTCACAAGGTTCTCAAGGAATCCAAGCAAATAAAGGTATGTATTTCTTACTATCTTTTATGTTTAAAAGTTCCCCATGTATGCTAGATAGGTTCAGGAACCTTGGAAAATCAATATTGCATGTATCATAGATAAAACATAGATCCAAGGTTTCTAGGGTTGCATGTACACCATAGGACTGTTAGAATGCTCAAAACCCAACATGTTAGACATAGCAAAAGTTGCTACAACATTCATGAGTGCTCATAAGTTCTGAGTATTGGATTAAACCCACGCTCACTTGTATCACTTCATGGAATTTATCTCGAGTGATCGTGAGACGGTAATATCATATAAGTCTTCAAACCTAAAGATATGAGTTGTTGACTATGAGTTGGTTGTTCATTTATTGCACGAAAACGCATCAGTAACTTGATGTTATAAAACGTGTCTTTGTGTATGATTCAACAAGTAGTTAGTACAAGCATATGATTCGAAGTTTATCTGTTCCTTTTAATCCTTGGAGGATTAAAAGTGATATATGGGCCCCTTGATGATTCTGTTTTGACCTATGTGTCGGGACCGGTCAGAACCATATCGATGTGTTCTGTTTAGTTCTATGTTAAACAAATCGAAAATCGGGAAACAAATTGTTGGACAATAAGTATGATATTGTTCCATGTATTTGTCCAGTTGATATCTAGAATATAGGATTATATGATCACTTATCTAAAATGGCACTTCATAGTTCAACAGAGTTTTAAGAGCTACGATTGTTGGTCGGTTCCTGAAGGCATACTTGCAACTATAGTTATCAGACTTATCCAAGTGGGAGACTGTTGGATAAGGTGTCTAAGTCCGTAACTATATTTGGTATATACTTGACCCAACCCGGCATGGCCCATTTGGGTTGCACTTCACCGAAACAATTTGTATGGATAATCTTTTGAGAATAAAATATTTATGATTTATTAATATATTATAAGTTATAATATATTAATATGAAATCATATTATTTAATTAGTATTGATCAAGAATTAATTTGGAATTAATTTAGTGATCAAAAGAGACTAATTAAATATGGACTCTTATATATATAGAATGGGTTCATTTAGGATGGGCTAAGCTTGCATGGATAGTCCATGGAGCTTTTAACCCATGGATCCTATGGAAATGAAAAGTCTTAGGGTTTACATGGATGTAACACTAATCCACCATACTATAAAAAGAGGTCTTTAGCACATGAAATGGCACTAGTGTGTGTAAGAACAAAGGTGGGCCGATTTCTACTAAGTGCATACTATTCTCTCAAGGTTTTCCAAGTTGGTTTGGTGATATGTGATTCCACTTGAGGCATCCAGATTATTGGTGCTAGCCTCTCAAGACTCTAAGAAATCAACCACAAGAAAAGGTGTTATTCTACTAAAGTTTTATGTTACAAGTACCCCATAACATGATAGTTAGTTTGAGAACCTTGGAAAAATCAAATTTGCATGTATAATAGAGAAAACATAGATCTAAGGATTCTAGGGTTGCATGTACACAATAGGAGTGTTAGAATTCTCAAAAACCAACATCTACCCCATGAATATAGCCACATGCAACATAGTGTTGGATTAGGTGTCTAAGCCCATAACTATTATTGGTATGTATTCAACCTGAGAGTAGCATGGTCCATTTGGGTTGCATATCATCAGGACAATTTGTTAGGATGGACTTTTGAGAGAAGGTTATTTATGGTTTATTAATATATTATAAGTTATAATATCTTAATATGAAATCATATGTTTTAATTAGTATCAATCAAGAATTAATTTGGAATTAATTTAGTGATCAAAAGAGACTAATTAAATCTATGGGGACTAATTATGATAATTAGTTATATTTATATGCATTGGGCTTATGATCCATGTTGGACCAAGTTTATGTATGGATACATAAAGAGTTGGGCCACATGAACCATGGATCATAAAACCCATGGGTATGGATTATGGGTTATACCCATGACCCTTGGAATCCTACATATAAATAGGTTACTCCATAGCCAAAATCACCACTTATTTTCTTAGAGAAATATGGAGGTGTTTTGGTACATGGAATTCTCTCTCAAGAGCCACCTTAGTCCTAGGTGTGTTGTGATTCCATTTGAGGCATTTCATACTATTGGTGCTAAGCTCTTAAGGCCAAATACATCAAGACTTCTAGCCACATAAAAGGTATGTTTCCTTAACTAGTATATTATATGGTTTATGTCAAATGCATGCTAGTTATAGGTTTAATGCCTTGGAAACCATTTGCATGTATAATTAGTGAAAACATAGATCCAAGGAATTTAGGGTTGTATGTGCACCATAGGATGTTGTATTATACCAAAAACCCAACAGTGGCATCAGAGCCATGGGTTGTTTTCTACTATATTTGATGCAAATGTATTTTTTTCAAGTTGATGGAAAAAAATGGAAAAAAAAAACATGAAGTTTGTCAAATTTTATGATAATTACTTGATTTTATGAAAAACTAATTATTTGTAAAATTTGAGTCACTTTACTACAAGAGTTGAATTAGGTCAATTTATTAAAAGATAGAATGATATGATTATTTTATTTGTTTTAAAAGTTTGATCTAAGTGGTTTTAAGGAGTTACAAATTTTGTCATAAAATTTTGGAACTCAAAAGTTTTTTTAAAGTTATGATCTTAAGAGTTTTGAAACTTCCATAAGTTATGGATGTGAAATGTCTCATTTATTAACTCTTTAGGTTATGAAGTCCAAGAGTCTTCAAAGGATAATTGTCAAAGTTTCAAGATTTGTATTAGTTTATATGATTATCTAATTTCTTGAAAATTGGTGATGTGAATTATCTTTACTTATGAGTTTAATCTAGATCATAGAAAAATTATTTGATTATTGTGTTAATTGGAATATTTGATCTTAATGGTTTTTATGAACTCCATAACTTGTCCTCAAGTTATGGAAAGTGAAGAGTTTTTCTTTTTAAAGTGTCATTAAGTCTCATAGGTTATGAAAATAGAAGAGTCTCTATTTTTAATGTCATCATTAAATGATTTAATGTCTTCCATAACTTGTCCTCAAGTTATGGAACTTGAAGTTTTTTTTTTCATTAAACCTTAATTAAACTCATAAGTTATGAAAAAGCCAAGAGTTTTGAAAGGTTTCAAAACTTGTCCTCAAGTTTTGGAATTTGTAAAGTTACCCCCCATGTATACTTTAATTCCAAACTAGACCTTAAAATTTTAAAAGTTAAAATTCAACCCTTATACTTTATAATATTATAAGTTAATAATATTTATATATATGTATAAGATTAAAGTCAGTCTTACCGTTAGTAGGCCTCATTCACGAAGCCGGTCTATAAGGGGGTATAAGGTTACTGCCTATAAAATGGCAGTTTAATGGGTGTCCACTCTCACCCACCGCTTCCTTGACCAGTGGAGGGTCGTTAGGCGAACGGGTAGGACAAGGACTATAATTCTCCCTTCATTAAAAGTATTAATGATAAACACTAAGTAAGTAAACCTTTTTATAAATACCCAATATTAGTTACTTAGGAAAATGTGAATAAGGTGCTAATCCATGAAATTACACTTTGCACTTTTTTTAAAGTCGATTAGTGGAGAGTGTGTGGTTAATCGGTACACTAACTCGTATTTAACAAGGTATGAAAAGGGTAACTTAATGTTTATCATAGTATCGATGGAGCGTGTGTGGTTAACCGGCACATCGATTGAGGGGTAAACACTTAAGGGTACCAAGTAATTTGCATGGTTACTTCACACCTTGTTTTGTGATCCTCGGCATCCCAGTCACAAAACCTGAAGGGCACACTCGAGATTAAAACATGCCATTGAATAGTTCAATGAATCTCAAAGATCTAGGAGTTTCAAAAACCAATTAAAACCTAATAATATATATTTCATTTTCATGGTGGAAATTGGTGAATTGTCATTCGCCTACCTTCAAATATTTTATAGCTTGGATTACGGCATCCCTCTTCCAAGTTATAAAAGTATTGTGTTGGGTCCTAGCGTTAATATTTCATATTGGATGTTATATTAAGGACTTTAAATCAACTATCTTGAATATCTCCCAAAAGATGTCTAGTTCAGTCATCTATGATCTTCCCAAATATCTTGGAACTTCACTTCCTCCACCTCCTCCAATTATTCTCCCTAACCCACAAGTTCAAGGTCACTCAAGCCCTATTGGCAAGGCAAGGTCTAGGTGTGATCACATCTTGGAGATGAAGTCACATACTGACAAGCCGGGAGAGTTGGGTGTCAAAGTCTTAAGAAAGTTAGTGGTTCAATCACTTTCTAAGTCACATAGTGAGTTCCTTGTGACTCCTATGAAACAGACTATGACAAGACCCTTAATGATCTTATTTATTTGCTTGGTGCTGCTAAATCAGAAATGATTTAGTGTACTAGTAAAGAAAATTTGATTAGGAGATCAACTTCCCAAAACTTTATGGACAAGGACAATAGTGACACAGGAAATCCAGAAAAGCATTCTCTTCCCAATGGAAAGGGATCGGCCATAGTCAACTCGGTTGACCAAATGGTAAAGAGAAAGGCTAAGTCTGAGATAGTCTCATGTACTATTACCTAAGGTTCCATATGGTCCTATTGCCAAAAGGAAAAGGCATTGGTTGCAAAGCTGTCAATTTTACCTGAAAAATCATAAGGCTAGTAAAGTCAATAAGTTTGACTCTATTTCAGGTAAGGTCCACTATCCAACTCGGTTAAGTTTCTATTCTGAGATTCTTATTACAAGATGTGACTGGGTCACATGTTGATGTTTAAGAATCAAAGGAAAAAGTGAAGGAAACTTAAATAAAGAGTATGTTGAATCTGATCGCGAAGATGGATTTCTATCGCTTGATTGAAGATTGGATTCTTGAGCTACTCTTAGGAGTTATGATAGATTGCTAAGAAACAAGTAATAACATAGTTTTCATTTCAAGTTACATTTTAAGGAAAAAGTTTTTTCCGCATTTTAAAATAAATAAAAGTTTGTTTTACTTTATTTTTATCTCCTTACAATGGCATTCATGAAAACTTGATGTGTGTATGTTTATAGCAATATTGGAAATATGAATTTGATTCATTCATTTGTGGTAGTGTCTAAATTTACCAAATAAGGAAAGATTCTCATCACCCAAGTTTCAATTGGACCGAAACTTGGAATCATGCAAGTTGTATAGCATGATGAATGAGAACTTTCGAGCAGTGGAAAAATTAAGACTAACTACTTGTTCACATGGATGTTTGAGTCAAGAGAATGACTAAGGGATCAAGTACACTTTCTTGTGCACTTGTGAAAGTCCACCACAAAAGATGGATAAGACTATTCGTCATGATTTACTAAGGTTTAGTTAATATGATTATACTTACAAGCTTAAGTATAATTCTGAAACATTGGAAAATTTTCAATGTATGACAGAACGAATAAGAAGACTCAAATTAGGCAGAAGGATAAAAGTTTCTCAAATCTTAAAAGATAGGAGAGTACTTTAGTATCATGTTTTAAGGTCATCTTAATGATTTTGAGACCTTATCACAATTCATCCTCTAAGTACATTTTGATAGTTAAGAAGAGGAGTTATGAATTGTTGAAGTGGTTAAATCAAGAAGATGATTCATACTTCATTCCAAAACAATTCATAGAGTTATACTCTAAGATTGTAACTTGAGTGACATGTCTTAAAGAAGGTTTAAAACACTTGTCAAATGTAAGAGTAAAAGTTTTCTACTCTTGTACATTTGAAATTGGTAAGTTGTGATGTTTTGGATAAAACAAAGACCAACTAAGCTAATTGTGTTAAGTGTCTGTCTTGATTAGATTCCACACTATCTCTTGAATATTTGGCAAGAAAATCATATAGGTCAAGGAGACAGTGGGAGTCTAAAAGATCCTGAAAAAGGTCTCAAGAACTAATCAAGAATAAAACCTGAAGTTCTTCACTAGCACACGACTTGAGGTTTATAACCTATCGTGTTGACATATTTTGTGCCCATTCTAGTTAAAGTTGTCTTTGCATATGAGTTCTTAGAGTTCTCAATTGGTTGCACAACAACTTGGAAGCAATGGCAGGCCCTTGAGCTGCCAGGTGGCAAGAAATTAAGATTGAGTTCAGTCCATATGAGTTTGGATTTGTCATTATCCTTGTCTTGTGACTATGGTTTTGAAAATTCACATGGATAAGAACACATACACCATTAAATCTAAGGGTCATAAGGTTTCTCTCCGATTCATGAAAATGATGGTGAGGAAACACTTCCACCAAGTAGATTTGAAGTAGATATCAATTGTGATATTTGCATTCTCAAAGTCGTTAGTGGAGTTGTGTGGTTAACCGGCACACTAACATGGACTTATGAGAAGTGGCAAAGGTCTAAAAAATTGAGACTATGATTATGGCATCCCTTTTCATAGTTCTGAAATTGTTTAGACACACATGTGAGCTATCTAAGATAAGGTGTATGATATTGATAATGTTTTATCAAAGCAATCTAGTATCAAAAGATTTCTAAGTACATGTCAAAGCTAGTGGGAGCATAAGTGTTATGCTAATAATCATCATGTTAGTGGGAGCATGATAATTATGATAAAGGTTGCAAGTTAGCAATGTTAATTATAGAAAACAAAAGGTTTCAATTAGGAAAAAGTTGTTTTGCTATAATGAAGGGAGAGGAAATTATACTTCATCTCAAATCTAACAGCTTAGATTAAGGTTTTAATCGTATTTAGTCAAGTGTATATATATATATATATATATATATATATGAATGTTATGTTGGAATGGCTCAACATAAGAAAATTCTAATATATGGGTCCATTATTTGCGTTCTAAAATTCGATTATGATTACGGCATCCCTTTTCATAATCTGAATTATGGGAACTTGGCAAATTGAAATGGAAATATTATAGCAAAAGACTGGTTTAGTCTTTATGTGAGACATCATGAATCGGGTCCTATATGCTTCGGATATAGGATCGATTGCATGTACTATATTCATCCTTTCTAAAATTTTCCAACTGCCTAAGGTCTAGAATTGGATATGACTAAAAGGATTAAACAATTGTCGAGGACAATCTAAGGTTTACCAAAGATTGGTTGCTCAAGGACATTTGGAAGTATAGTTATAATTCTGGAAGGACCATATTGACATAATTTTTAAGGAGGCAACTCTTGTTCAGAAGTGATAGTCAAAATGGAATATGGAAATGTTTTAAAGTTAGAAATTATTCAATATGTGTAAGATTAGGAAACTTAATGCAAGAAGGATGTTTCCAAGGAGTTGATCTCCTTTGGAATGCTCTGTAATGTTTATTGTCAAGTCTTTCTGACTTTGTGCATAATCATTACAAGAGGATCAATGCATATATGTTTAGAATCTAACAGATTTCAGTAAATGGCATGAATTTGGAATTCTTGCATTTGCAGTAAGGATTTGGGACTATGAAGAAAGGATCATTGGAGTTATGTTCAATTGATCTATTTCACAAAGTAAAGATCATAGACAAACATAGTATGCATACTTGGTGTATGGCATGACTAGTGTTTAGAAAACATAGTGTACATGCTTGGAGCATGGGACAATTATTGTTTTAAATTCAAGAATAAAGTTGATAGCTGAAACAATATACAATGAATAATGTGTAATCATATGGTGATAAATAAAAGGTGTTTTATTTATGTTCATAGGTTTTGATACCATATTCGATTCAATTATTCTTGTGTTTCATTTTGCATGTTTTGACTTCCAAAATAAACTAGGTCATTGTTCTAGATGACTAAGTTATTCAAACCGTCCACAGTCGGTCATATGTTGGAAGTAGATATGAATTAAGACTGTCATGGGTTGGCTTGTAGAGGTCTAAGATGTTGGACAAAGGGGTACAACACTCATGAGTGCTCATAAGTTCTGAGTATTGGATTCAACCCACGCTCATTGGAATCACTTCATGGATTTTATCATGAGTGATCATGAGACGATAATATCTTATATTCTTCAAACCTAGAGATATGAGTTACTATGAGTTGGTTATACATTGATAGCACGAAAACGCATTAGTAACTCGATGTTATGAAACGTGCCTTTGTGTATGATTCAACAAGTAGTAGAACAAACCATATGAGTCGAAGTTTATCCATTCCTTTTACCTTCGGGATAAAAGCGATATCTATGGGCCCCTCGATGATTTGGTGATGACAAACGTAAGTGCTTGGCCGGGCCTGGACTGATTGGATTTGTTCAATTAGTCAGTCGTCATAAATCGGAAATCGGGAAACAACAAATGGATAGAGAGAATGATTATAATCCATGCCTCAGTCCATATGATATCTAGAATGGAGGAATATATGATCCCTTATCTAATGGACATGTCATTTGATTTGTTCAGAGTTTGACAGTGGCTTTAAGAGCTACGATTGCTAGTCGGGATCTTGGAGTCATACTTGAATAATAGTTTTAGACTTATCCAAGTAGGAGACTGTTGGATTAGGTGTCTAAGCCCATAACTATTATTGGTAAGTATTCGACCCGAGAGTAGCATGGTCCATTTGGGTTGCATATCATCAGGACAATTTGTTAGGATGGACTTTTGAGAGAAGGTTATTTATGGTTTATTAATATATTATAAGTTATAATATCTTAATATGAAATCATATGTTTTAATTAGTATCGATCAAGAATTAATTTGGAATTAATTTAGTGATCAAAAGAGACTAATTAAATCTATGGGGACTAATTATGATAATTAGTTATATTTATATGTGTTGGGATTATGATCCATGTTGGACCAAGTTTATGTATGGATACATAAAGAGTTGGGCCACATGAACCATGGATCATAAAACCCATGGGTATGGATTATGGGTTATACCCATGACCCTTGGAATCCTACATATAAATAGGTTACTCCATAGCCAAAATCACCACTTCTTTTCTTAGAGAAATATGGAGGTGTTTTGGTGCATGGAATTCTCTCTCAAGAGCCACATTTATCCTAGGTGTGTTGTGATTCCATTTGAGGCATTTCATACTATTGATGCTAAGCTCTTAAGGCCAAATACATCAAGACTTCAAGCCACATAAAAGGTATGTTTCCTTAACTAGTATATTATATGGTTTATGTCAAATGCATGCTAGTTATAGGTTTAATGCCTTGGAAACCATTTGCATGTATAATTAGTGAAAACATAGATCCAAGGTATTTAGGGTTGTATGTGCACCATAGGATGTTGTATTATACCAAAAACCCAACACATAGATCAGATAATCCTTCGAATAAAAGACCCATCCCTAGAATGGTTGGACTCTGACAAGAGTTGTGCAATAGCATGTAGTCCATCACACTGAGATTATCTGGCCTATGTCCCATGTGACTTAGCATATTCACTTAGTAGCTAACTCACATCACTAAGAGTCCCACAAAGCACAAAGCAAACATCATTCAAACAATGGAAAATCTAACCATCATACTCCCATCAAACCATTCTATCCTCTAATCAGGAATCTGTACTAGCATGTAATTCAAAGGCGGATACAATCAGGCATAACCTAAATAGGCTATCATATCACTGGCTAATCAGTACTAACATGCAAATCTACAAGCACATACAGTAGGCATATAAGGCATCCTTCCTAGATCCATAGCCCTAATCTAGCATGCAGTTTTCATAATCATGTCATATCATAACATAACGTGTATGGGTATCTGGGGGAAAACTTACTTGAGCTCGGCTAATTGCACGCATCACACTCCTTGTTCATTTCAAAGTTATTTTCTCTTTTCAAATTCTTTTCAAACTCCTTTTTATAAAATGACTTTACTTTTGAAAATTTTCATACCAAGTCCATAGTTTGAGTTCAGACACACCCGAGAGTGTGCCCGAATCCCTCAAACTAAGGCTCTGATACCAACTTGTAACATCCCAAAATTCAAGGCCAAAAATTTCATTTTTAATTAAGTTATTATAAAACCAACAGTATAAGAAAATATCAATAATAACATCCCATTTCAAAACCAAAGTGACAATAATCAAAACATGTTATCCTAAATCAATATCACAGTGTAATCCCCAAAGATCTCATGTGCGGAAAACATAGTGTGATGCACTGCGATCGCCAGCTCCTTTCCTTTGAAAACGAAGTACCACTGCAAACCGTAAGCATGAAGCATAGTGAATTCCCCCATCATACCATATACCACATAACCAACATACTTCCAGGAAATTCTGGGGTGCCCGACCTACTCTGTCTAGCAATTTTGAGGTGCCGACCTACCCTGTCTAGCAATTCTGGGTACCGACCTACCCTGTCTGGCAATTCTAGGGTGTCGACCTACCCTCCGGTTTATCTCAACCGACTATGGGGACTATTTCACCCCTACAACTACCACATAATAACATAGCATAAACATACTGTCAGGCATATCTGGGGTGCCCGACCTACCCTTTGATCCTTACGACTGTAAGATAGGGACTATTCCCCCTACTACTTACTATCACATAACATCATATCATGCTAGAACATAATCATAACAACATACCAAATAATCATCACGAATACGATTATCTATACTATAACTCTTACTAGTGGGCCGGCCTTGGTGCCTTAGACCCACTTCTATTAGAAGATAACTCACCTCACACTGCTGAAGTCCCGTACACAAAACTCTAGTTGTTGGATGACAAGTTCTCGAACTGTCAATCATCAAAATAACACCCAATCAAAAATTGGGTCCCAACATATACCCATAACTCAATGCTTGGGGTAAAAGAATGCTTTACCCATATCATATCTTGATTCAAGCCCAAGGCCCAATTCAAAGGCCCAAAAGTTAACTATGAGTCAAAGCACAACATATGGCCCAAATTTTCCAAATTGGGCCCAAACCTTTACATGGTCTTATTCTAAGTCCCAACCATTTAGTCTAGTCCAAACATTTGGCATTTCTAATGGCCTAATATCTCCTAATCATAAAGGCCCAAATATGGCCCACTTATGGCCCAATTTTCCAAATTGGGCCCAACCCCTCATATAGGCCTTACCCTAAAGCCCATCTATATATTCTAGTCCATATGATTATTCTTAGATGGCCCATCATTAGCCTAATTTCCAAGGCCCAATTTAGGCCTAAGTGAAATTAGGGTTTTCAAATAAAATGACGATTAGGGTTAACTGATTCTTACTTAACCCATTAAGTACTTAATCCATTAATTCCATCACTCTACTAGATAAATCATATGGTGTGATTGGGTGTAATTCACAATTCCATTCCAATGGCCGAAAATGCGGGTCTGGATAAGTCCAAACCAATATATCCAAAATTAGGGTTTTCTAAACCCTAATTAGGGTTTCCAACCCAATCCCAACCTAATAGGCCCAAAATATAAGTCCTTAGATCGATTAGGGTTTCATTAGGCCCATTAGGGTCTCACTAGGCCCATTAGGGTTTCGCTAGTCTGGCACCACCCGCTACCACCTTGGATAGTGGTGGTCAACGGCGGCTTACGGCGGCGGCCACCACCTCACAGTGGTGGTTATGGTTTTTAGTCCATTTTTTTCCAAGCATCCAAAAAAGCAACTAAACGTAAGCAAAAGCACACCGCCACCCAACACGGCGGCTGGTGGTGGCAGGAGGCGGCAGCCACCACCTCACGGTGGTGGTTATGAGTTTCTTTTCATTATTCTAGCACCGAATAAAATATTAAAAAGCAAAACCCCAAAAATAAACACACACACTCATGGATAAATACACACACAACCACCCTTGTGGTGATCAGCGGTGGCACATGGTGGCAGCCACCACATCACGGTGGTGGTGGTGACTTCCTTGGTTTTCTAGCCACAAAAGACACACACACACAGAGATCCACACACTCAATATTGAAAAATACAGTTCGGCCACCCACCTGGTGGCTCACGGCGGAGACAGCGATGATTTAGTGATGGCAGTCACCACTTCACGGTGGTGGCGGTGGTTTCTTTTGTTTCCCGGTCAAGCAGCAACGCACACCAGTAAGCCCTTGCTTGGTAATCTGGACGCAACCACCACTTTGTTGTGCATGATGACGGCAGCAGCAGTCCTAGTGGTCACAGAGGTGGCTAACGGCGGCGGTTGGAGTCATCGGAACCACAACCGCGAAAGGAAGAGAAGGAGTCACCCTCTCTGATGGAACGAAAGTCACAGTAACCTCCTTATCGTCCAGCTCCAATTCCCGGCTTTTCTTCTCGTCGAAAATGATAGCATCGGCAGCAGCAAGGCGTCAAGGGTCCGGCAGCGGTAATTATTAATGGCGAGTGACGAAATAGCGGTGCCTGGAGGCTGCCCTCCACTCATCATTGGTCTTCGATAATGTCGGAGACAAGGACGGCTCGATGGCGCTTGGTGGCTTGAGAACGAACGAGGTGAATGGTGGCGGCGGCCGGAAGGGGTGGGACGTATAAGGAGGGTGATGACTAGACATGGTTTTTTCTAGGGTTAGGGTTTCAAGAATGGGAGTTATATACCGGCTCCTTCAAACTTTATTCCATAATGACAAGATCAGTCCCTCCTCCCCAAAGTATTTCCAATTTAGCTCCAATATTTACCACTTACACCCCAGCTTCCATAATTCCTCTCAAATTCGATCCATAATTTACCAAATGACCCCTTAGTCACCAAAATCTCTTCAAATGAAGTCCCAGAAGTTACCAAGTAGTTCCTACCTTCATAAATATTTACGAAACCAATTCGAAACTTACAATTTTAACCTCCGAATTCTAAAATTGTGACAATTAGCTCCTCGATACCAACACCTTGCTATATAATTATGGATTTTAGGGCTACTATTCATTCATTAATTTGTTTATTTATTTATTTAATAAACGTGGTGTTACAAGGATTGCTCGCCCATAAGTGTGAAAACGAAAGTGGTTGACCGCTAGAGAACTTGACTTTAGCAATTGGAAACTTATACTTTGTAATGTATAGGATAAGACTCGAAAATCATACTTGAGAAAGCACCACCTTGTGGTAAGAGGTATCACGTCGAGGTGAATGGGTGCAAAAAAAATTGTATTTTGTTCGCAACATCACGTGGTGGTAAGGGATACTACGTCATGGTGGGAATAAAAATGAAAAAAATCTGCAATCTATAGCATATTTCTTCAATCATTGGTCACCAACAAAGATATGCATTTCTAGATGTAACTCTTGGACTTAGTATTAGTTAAACTCCCTTATTTATTGTATTTTTTTGTGGGGACTCGACGAGTTGGAGGCTCCAACTCGTCATGTCAAGGGGCGTTTTGGCCGCGGACATTTTTGGTCCAACTCAGCGAGTTGGCGGCTGTGAAGAAAACCCTAATTTTAGGGTTTTCCATCCTATTTAAAGACCTTAACTCCCTTGGTTGGCCTCCTTACCAGCCTCGTTTGTCCAAAAACCCTAATTTCGTGTATTATCCATCAAGGTTGAGTATGTGAGCCTGTGGTGAGCTTAGACAGTTGGTTTTTGGTGTTCTTTGGAAGGAGTTTGAAGATTGAAGGTGCTTAGTTTGGAAGGAAGGCATTGGATCCGGAAACTCTCCATTTGTTGCAATTCTTTTGAGGTATAAAGTCGATATCTTGTGTTGTTATCTTCTAGATATCTTTGTTGGATGTTTTAGCTTGATTTTTGGTGTATGGTTAGGTTGTCCAAAAGGTTAAGGGTTCTATGGGTTATTATGTTAGATCTGACCCTTTTATGACCTCTCTTGGCATAAAGTTGCAAGATTTTCTAAGTCCTAAGTCCCATCCATGCATTAAGTCCTTTATTAAGGCATTTTGGGCCCTAGGATTCCTTTCTTGCATGCATGAACGTAAAATTGGAAACTTCATGTGATAATCCAGCCTTGGGAAGCCATATCTGTGTTTTGGGACTATGTTTTGAGAGTTTAAGGGCTTAATAGGTTAACTCTCACTATATTAAGTCAAGGATCCAGGTTTGGGTTCATTGTGGTGGTTTTCAAGGATAAAGTTGGAAACTTTACCCTTCTAGACATCATTTGGGAGGAGATCTGAGAATGGAAGCTTCTAGATTCGATGGAAACGGCTTAATGCATTAAGTTGTTTGATTACTGGCCAACTCGGTGAGTTCATTAGGAGAACTCTGCGATTTGATGCGAATTTTCTCGATCTCTGCAATTAATGGAGAAACTTGACGAGTTGAAGGACAACTCGGCAAGTTGGGTCAACTTGGACCATTAACTTTGACCTTTGACCTTAGTCCTTGATCAAGTTTGACTTTTAAGGGGTTTTAGGGCATTTGGAGTTGTATTTAAGGAGTTTTTCTATTTAGGGGTCGAGTGGAGCTGATATTCAAAGTCGAGACCTAGTCAGCTACCGTGTAGTATTGAGGTGAGCCTTCTCACCACATTCATGGGTCGAAGGCACCAAGGCCGGCCCATTACTGATTATGAAATGTTTCGTATGGGAATATGTAATCGTTTGTTAGTAGAATTATATGTGGAATTATGTGCAGACCATGGGGGAGGCCCATGGCACTTGGCAAGACCATGGGAGGAGCCCATGGCACGGGGATACAAGACCATGGGGTACCCTGGGGCATTCCATTGAAGACCATGGAGGGAGTCCATGGTAAACTTGTATGTATATGTGTGTGCATGGAATTATGTGATTATATGATTTGTGTGTTTGGGAAACTCACTACGCTTGTTCTTACAGTTTTATTTAATGTTTCATGTACTTCTATTGATAAGGGCAAGGGCTCGATTCATGGCGTCGCGTGCATTCTCCAATGTTTTCACATTTAGTTTTTTGTACTCTGAATTCTAAAATAATATGGATATGTAATGAGATTTTTGTACTTCTTATGATGATGTTTATGAAATTAAAAGTTTATAAATTTTCTGAAAATTGGGCTGTTACACTAGAAACGAGATTCTTCACTTGGTGGGTCAAAATAGTGCTTGATATGCTCAAATCTCGCATCTCTCTCCGCTTTTCTAATATTCCTCTAAAATGCATCAATCTCTCTCGAAAATAACTCCTCACTCGAACTTAGATTTCTTGGGAATCTAGAGACAAGAAAAATGATAAAACAAGGATACAAATAAAAGCAACCAAATCCAAAGTTACAATTATCCAAAACACACAAACCAAACAAACGAAACGAAAAGAAATTGTCTTAAATTCGCTTCCAAATAAAAGGATAAAAATCAATCACTCCTCATCATCATCATTGGCTCCACCTCCACTTCCGCTTGCTTTACCTTGTTGTCCACGCCACAACTCGTCCCAACTTCGTATGTACGGGAATGTGACTGTATAAGAACTGGGTCTCTGAAGGTTCATATGTTTCATAAGGAGATCCAAATGCATGTTAGTGTAATTAATACCCCATCCCAAGTTATCCTGATACCTCCTTTGAACAACATTATAACGGTCCATAGGAAGCTCGTCTTCGGGTGGAATTACGGGTGGTTCATCATTACCCGCATCGCCACCTCTTTGTCTCACCCGCCTCCTGCGTTTGTTTCTCAGTGTATCATCGGTAATGGAGAAATTACCATACCCATTGTCAATGACAATACGGGAATGGTTGTACAAAAGAGGAGAAAAATATTTGTCAAGCTCGATTGTCAAGAAAGTGGCTTCACATTTTTCGAGGATTCCAAAGGACTATGCCAAACAAGTGATCAACATCCCACCATAAAAAGGTGATCCACGTCGATCCTTGCCTGCCCGAGTTGCCAAAAATTATGCCACAAGATATGGAATGTTAATACAGATCTTCAATGTGATGAGGTCCCATAGAAAAAGGCATCCAATGTCGGGACTTTGTCCACCTCCTATCTTTGGTTTATGGTCTTGGTGATCAATCTGTGAAGGAAGCGATGTAATTGTCACCGGATCTCAATTTCTTGCACGGTCCCGTAATTGTAAGTACCATTTGCAATATTTGGCCAATAAGTGTCATCTTCGAAACCCTCAGTGGTTCGGATACAACTAGAGATAAACTTAATATATGACTCGGTATGAACTTTAGATGGTAATTAAAGTTCCGTCCTCATTGAGAACTCGGACAAGCTCAATTAGCACCTCGCTCCTACCAAACAAAATGTAATGTTCTTTAGGTCATGGATGCAATTTGTCTCTGGAATACAACTGTTGCCAAGAACTCAACCACCAACTCCTTGTAGACTGTTTCTTGAATCTGAAATAAACTCCTCCATGCCATACATAAGAACCTCCCTTGCATGCCATCAAAGGATAACCAAAAATGGTTCAATAGCTTCCGAAAAACCAACTTGCTCCATCCATGACCAGTTGACTTCAGTTGGGACATGAACCTTGTTTTCTTTCATCCATAAAAGCTTCCCATTCCATTATGCTAACAATTTTGGACCCGCTACTCTTGGAAAAGTGTACCATGGGAAGTCGGGACTAATGGGTTTTGAGCATAAAAACAATTCTTAAGTGTGCATGCAACCCTAATGCTTTGGATCTAGGTTTTCTCTAATTGAACATGCAAACTTGAACACAAAAGGAGAAACCCTAGGAAGTGTCTACAATTTCGAAATTCGTATAAAATTAGGGTTAGGTTACATACATTGATTGTTATATTGTAATAACAATGATTCCCTTGTAGATCTTGTAGCTTGAGAACTTAGTGTCATAAGTGTAACACCTCTAATGGTTCACAAACACACAATAAAAGAGAATTATCTGAGAGAGGAGAAGAGTAAATTTTCAGCTATTTCTTCTTCCAAAGATTGGCCGAAAATCATAGCCTTAAGGGTTCTATTTATAGTGCACCAAGGATGCTATGGATAACCCTAATCTCAAATATGGTAATTATCCACCTCCTTTGGTGATCCATATATGATAAGATATTCTAGAAACTATAAAATATTCTTACATATACACATTAAAAACCATCCACCCTTCCCCTAGGAAGGTTCTGGACCCTTTTGTTCAACTATTGAACAATTTCACTTTTAGTCCCTGCAGTTTGAATTAATTCCTTTAATCCTAAAATTAATTCCAAATTAATTTTTGATTAAATATTAGTTAACAATATGATTACCAATTAATATATTATTTCTATAATATATTAATAAATCATTTATTCCAATTTATTAATCAATTAATAAATTCTTCCTCTTTCTCAATTAATCATCTTGTCTAGTTGCACGTGTGAAGGCAACCCAAAACGACCATGCCACTATAAATTCGAGTACATATAAATTATAGTTATGGGATTAGACACCTAATCCAATAGTCTCCCACTTGGATAAGTCTAATAACTATAATTTCAAGTATGACTTCAAGCACTGATAAGCAATTGTAGCTCTCAAAGCTTTTGTCGAACTCTGACCTAGTCAGTGCGTGTCCTAAGATAAGAGATCATATTGTTGGATAAGGTGTATAAGTCCATAACTTTATTTGGTATATACTAGACCCGACCCGGCATGGTTCATTTGGGTTGCACTTCACACAAACTATTTATGGTTAAACCTTTGAGAATTGTATGTTTATGATTTGTTAATATATTATAAGTTATAATATATTAATATGAAATCATATTATTTAATTAGTATTGATCATAAATTAATTTAGAATTAATTTGGTGATCAAAAAGGTAACTAATTAACTATGGGCTCTTGTAATTATATAAGTGTGGGCTAATACTCATTTGGAATGGGCTTGGCATGCATGGGAGTCCATGGATAGTCCATGGAGCTTTTAACCCATGGATCTTGGAAAGGAAGAGTCATCGGTATTAGGGTTTACATGGATGTAACCCTAATCCTCCATGCTATATAAAGGAGCTTGTGATGATTGAAATTGCATTAGTTGTGTGTGTAAAAAGTGGTGGCCGATTTCTATAAGTTACATACACTCTTATAAGGTTATTCCAAGTTTGTGGTGATTTGTGATTTCCATTTGAGGCATCCACATTATTGGTTCTAGGCTCTCAAACTCCAAGCAATCAACTCACAAATTGAAAGGTATGTAATTCTTCTAGCCATTATGTTTAATGTTCCCCATGCCATGCTAGATAGGTTATGAACCTTGAAAAAACAAAGTTGCATGTATTCTTAGTAAAACATAGATCCAATGTTTTAGGGTTGCATGAACACCTTAGGAGTGGTAGATTGCTCAAATCCCAACAGTGGTATCAGAGACTAGGATTGTTTTCTTGAATACTTGATGTAAACTGTTGAAAAGTCGCAAATTTGAGTTGCCTGGGCAGTAGATTCACCCATGGGGGGACTCGACGAGTCCAAGCACAAATTCATCCTACTCATCAAATAGGTTCCTGCACTCGACGAGTAGGAGACACAAAATGCAGTTTTTTGACTTTTGCTACTGGAAATGGACTAGAAACATTACCCTAAACTATTTTGATGTTTTAAAACCTGTTTTAGATGGTGTAATGGTTGTTCTATTTCATTTACAATGGATAATACCAAAATTCCATGTTTATATGTGTGCATATGTTCTTGAAATTTTGATATGGATATTCATGTTCTTATGAGTTATTGTTAGATCATAGGATTTACTTGCTAAATTGTTTAATGATTAATCCATGATCAATTATGTGTTTTAATGGAATCCATAATTTGTCCTCAAGTTATGGATTTCCAAAGGTCACCTCTTTTAATGAACATTTAAACACATAAGTTACATAAAAATGAAGAGTCTTCACTTTTATGAACCCTTAACTCATAAGTTATGAAATGAAAAGTTTTGAAGAGTTTCAAAACTTGCCCTTAAGTTTTGGAATTTGTAAAGACACACACACTTTAAATTCCAACCCTTAGGATTTTAAAAGTTAAAATTCAACACTTATATAGATTAATGGTTAATATTTATATATATATATATATATATATATATATATATATATATATACGTATGTATAAGATCAAGTCGTTTTACCGTTAGTAGGACCCATTTACGAAGCCGGTCTATAAGGGGGTATAAGGTTGTTGCCTATAAAATGGCAGCTTAATGGGTGTCCACTCTCACCCACCGCTTCCTTGATCGGTGGACGGTCATTAGCCGAACGGGTTGGACAATGACTTTAATTCTCATTAAAAGTATAATGATTATTATAAAGTAACTAAATGTTTTATAAATTCCCAATCTTAGTTACTTTAGGAAAATGTGAAATGGTGCTAACCCATGAAATTCACACTTTGTACCTTACCAAGTCGTTGGTGGAGCGTGTGTGGTTAACTGTCACACTAACTTGGACTAGTAAGAATAACAAAGGGTGACTTAATGTTTATCATATATCGGTGGAGTGTGTGTGGTTAACCGGCACATCAATTAGGTGATAATATTAAGAGTACCAAGTGAATTTCCATGGTTATTCACACCTTGTTTTGTGATCCTCGGCATCCCAGTCACAAAACTGGAAGGGCACACTCGAGATTGAAACATGTCATTGAAAAGTTCAATGAATCTCAAAAGAATCTAGGAATTTCAAACCAATTAAACCTAATAATTCATTTCGTTTTCATGGTGGAAATTGGTGAATCGTCATTCACCTACCTTCAAATATGTTATAGCTTAGATTACGGCATCCTCTTCTAAGTTATAATATATTGTGCCGGGTCCTAGCCTTAATATTACATTTGGGTTTCTTATTAAGGACTCTATATATCTAATCTGAACTTGTCTTTCTTCTTTTCAGATGTCTTCCAACAATGCTTCGGGTTCTAACCCTACTGGCTCCTTCTCTCTCATGAACCTTTGTGGGAGTCATCTTCGATGGTTCCAACTTTATGGATTGGATCCAGAACATCATGATGGTCACTCGCTACGAGGACAAGGAATATGTCCTCAACAAGGAGCTTAAGGATCTTAGGCCGACTGCTACTCCTGAGAAGATCGATGCATATGAGGCACATGAAAGAGATGCTACCAAAGTGGCATGCATCATGTTGGCCGCTATGACAGTCGAGCTCCAAAAGTCCTATGAGGACTACTATCCTTTTGAGATGCACCAGGATTTGATGGACCGCTACCATTAGAGTGCTAATCAAGAGCAATATGAAATCATCTCCTTCATGATAAAAACCCAAATGAAGGATGGTGAACCCATCATGGGCCACATGCAGAAAATGCAAAGGTATGTGGACCGTTTTCAGAAATTGAATGTGAACTTCCCTGAGGAGTTGGCAATTGACATCATTTTGCACTCCTTACCTTCGTGTTATGATCAATTCCGCATGAAATACCACATGAACAAGGAATAAGTCACACTCAGCAAGCTTCAAGGACTTCTGAAGACCGCCGAAAGTGGTCTTAAAGGTAAGTCGGTTGTTACTACTCCTACTCCTACAGCTACCCCTGTTTTGGCTATCGGGCAAGGAAAATGGAAGAAGAAGAAGACCCATTCGAAGGTTACCAAGGGAAAGTCTCTTGATGGCTCCTCATCAAGTGAAACCAAAGGTGGTTCTGCTACTCCTTCTGCCATCCCTAAGGATGTTGAATGCTTTTATTTCCAGAATAAGGGGCACTGGAAGCGAAACTTCCCATAGTACTTGCAGGATATCAAGGATGGGAAAGTAAAACCATCCCATGCAGAGGTATTTACATTATATTCTCTAATAACTCACCATATTCTAACTCTTGGGTCCTTGATACAGGTTGTGGTATTCACATATGTTGTGATTTGTAGGGCCTAAGAAGAAGTGAGGATGTGGAGCACGGGAAGATAAACTAAATCATGGGGAATAGAAAGGCTTCACTTGTTACCAAGATTGGAGTTTATACTTTGTTGCTAAGTAGTAGGTTAAAGTTAGATTTGAATAAATGAGTTCACTCGTCTGAAATGGTGAGGAATATTATTTCCTTTCATAGTTTGTACAAACAAGGGATTACCTTTTCTTTTGATAATGAAGTTAGTAGTATTAATGTTTTCTTTAATAATATTCTTTATTTTAAAGCATTATCTTGTGATGGTGTGTATGAAACTGTGTCAGTTGTAGATAAACTAGGAAATAATGTTTTGTGTATTGATTCTTCTACTAGATTGGATAAAACATCATTGTGGCATTGTCGTCTTGGACATGTAAACAAGAAACGCATAGGCCAACTGCAAAAGGATGGAGACTTGGAGTCATTTGACCTAAATTCAGATGATAGTTGTGAATCTTGTTTGCTTGGGAAAATGACAAAATCACCCTTCACTTATTCTTCTGAAAGGGGTGAGGTTTTGTTGGACCTTATACATACTGATGTATGTGGACGCTTCAAGACCGCCACAAGGGATGCTAATCTCTATTACCTAACTTTTACTGATGATTTTAGTAGATATGGTTATATCTACTTAATCAAGAATAAGTCAGAAACTTTTGAAAGTTTTAAAGAGTTTAAACATGAAGTAGAAAATCAATTGGGCAGCAACGTTAAGATGCTTCGATCCGATCGAGGTGGTGAGTATCTTAGCACAGAGTTCATTGACTATCTCAAGGAGTGTGGGATTGTCTCACAATTGACACCTCCCAGGACACCACAGCTTAATGGTGTGGCTGAGAGGCGTAATCGGACCTTGTTGGACATGGTTCGCTCCATGATGAGTCGAGCTTCTCTACCAATCTCTTTTTGGGGGTATGCCTTAGAGACTACCGCCCATATCCTTAATTTAGTCCCTACAAAGAAGGTTGCCAAAACACTTCATAAGATGTGGACTGGGAAAGTTCCCAACTTGGACCACATCAAGATTTGGGGTTGCGAGGATTTTATGAGACGCGAGACTCACAATAAGCTCGAACCTTGAAGTGAGAGGTGTATTTTCATCGGCTACCCATAGAAATCTTTTGGTTACTTCTTCTACAAACCCAGTGAGAATGTGGTATTTGTGGAAAGGAGATGGGTCTTTCGTGAAAGAGAGTTCATGAGCCAAGAAAACAATGGGAGGAAAATTAACCTTGAAGAACTTCAAGAGTTAAGTGGTGAAGGAACCTCAAATCCTAGCGATCAACCTGAGGAGGAAACTCATGTTGATCCGACTGACGAGTCTGTACCTCTGAGGCATTCCACGAGAGTTAGGAATGCACCTGATCATTAATATGGTTTTTATATTACTGCGGAAGGTGATATACTTATCAGTGATAGTATACTGGTAAATATGGATGAACCTAACAGCTACACGGAAGCCATGGTAGGCCCTGAGGTTGTTAAATGGAAAGAGGCTATGGACAGCGAGATACAGTCCATGTATGACAATCAAGTTTGGAACTTCGTTGACAATGTACCAGGTCGTAAGACAGTTGGGTGCAAATGGATCTGCAAGAAGAAGAGCAACAAGGATGGTAATGTACACACTTATAAGGCCCGACTGGTTGCAAAGGGCTTTTCTCAAACTCTGGGAGTTGGATATGATGAGACCTTTTCACCAGTAGCAAAGATTAAGTCTATTAGGGTTATGTTAGCTATTGTTGCATTTCATGACTATGAAATATGGCAAATGGATGTCAAAACCGCTTTCCTTAATGGCAAGTTGGCTGAGGATGTTTACATGAGTCGTCCAGAGGGTTTTGTCAGTACAGAGCACCCAAATAGAGTGTGTAAGCTTGAGAAATTCATCTATGGATTGAAACAAGCACCTCGCAGATGGAATCTTTGTTTCGATGAGAAAGTCAAAGAGTTTAGCTTTTCGAGAAGTGAATATGAGTCCTGTGTATATGTCAGAGCTAGTGGGAGTTTATTTAGCTTCTTGGTGCTGTATGTGGATGACATACTACTCATAGCAAACGACATCTCAACTTTGTAGGAGGTGAAGTCCTGGCTTGGGAAGTGTTTTGCTATGAAGGACCTTGGAGAGGCTGCCTATATCCTAGGGATAAGGATACTAAGAGACAAGAGTAAAAGACTAATTGGACTTAGTCAGAGTACCTACTTGGATAAGGTGTTGAAAAGGTTCAACATGCAAAATTCCAAGAAATGAGAGTTACCGATCCAAAGCAATGCCAAACCGAGCAAGGCTCAGAGCCCGAGTACAGAGGCTGAGATACTTGTGATGAGTCGATTGCCATATGCTTCTGCTGTTGGCTCGATCATGTATGATATGACTTGTACCCGCCCTGATGTGGCCTTGCATTGAGCATGGTCAGCAGATATCAGGGGAACCCTCGCAAGGCTCATTGGACTACGGTAAAGAATATTCTCAAGTACCTACGAAGGACTAAGGATTGGATTCTTACCCTTGGTAGGAGTAATGACTTGAGAGTAGTAGGGTATAGTGATGCTAGTTTCCAGACTGATAGGGATAACTTCCGTTCTCAGTCTGGCTGGGTCTTTACCCTAAATGGAGGGGCAATCACTTGGAAGAGTTCCAAGCAGGAGACGGTAGCTGATTTGACTTGGGAATCAGAGTACATAGCAGCGAGTGAAGCGGCAGAGGAGGCGATATGGCTGAAGAACTTCATCGGAGACCTTAGAGTTGTACCAGCTATTAAGGAGCCTATGGAGATTTTCTGTGACAGCAATAGTGCGGTTGCCTTAGCCAAGGAACCGAGAGATCATGGCAGATCTAGACACATTGACAGAAAATATCACTTCATAAGACACAAGATAGAAGAAGGACTCCTTGTGGTAAAGAGCGTATCATCATAAGAGAATCATGCAGATTCCCTTACGAAGGGACTGACGAGGGTTAGGCACTTACAGCATGCGGGACGCATAGGGCTGAAGGATGATATTAGTTTTACAGATTAGATAGTTATTTCTGAAACTTGTAAAATGTAATCGACATTTGATGATGAATAAAAGGTGTATTTATTTATGAGTAAGGTGTTACTGTCTTTTGTCAATTATTTACAATTGTTTTAGCTTTGCAAGTTTTGACTTCCAGAATAAATTACTTATTCAAACTTCCACAGTCGGTCATACGTCGGAAGTAGGTATGAATTAAGATTGTCATGAATTGGGATTGTAGATGACTAAAGGTGTTTAGCCGTAGCAATGGTTGCTACAACATTCATCAGTGCTCATAAGTTCTGAGTATTGGAATAAACCCATGCTCACTGGCATCACTTCATGGAATTTATCTCGAGTGATCATGAGACGGTAATATCATATAAGTCTTCAAACCTAGAGATATGACTTATTGCCTATGAGTTGGTTATACATTAATTGTACATAAACGCATTTGTAACTCGATGTTATAAAACGTGCCTCTGTGTATAATTCAATAAGTAGTAGAACAAGCATATGAGTTGAATTTTATCTGTTTCTTCTTGGATTAGAAACGATATATGGGCCCCTCGATGATTTTGTGTTGACCCATGTACCGGGCCCGATCAGAACTAAGTTGATGTGTTCAATTAAGTTCTATGTCAAATAAATCGGGAAAATCGAGAAACAAACTACTAGACAATAAGTAAGACATTGTTCCATGTATTTGTCAAGCTGATATCTAGAACAGAGGACTATATGATCACTTATCTAAAATGGCGCTTCATAGTTCAACAGAGTTTTGAGAGCTACGATTGTCGATTGGTTCCTGAAGTAATATAGGCAAATATAGTTATTAGACTTATCCAAGTGGGAGACTGTTGGATAAGGTGTCTAAGTCCATAACTTTATTTGGTATATTCTTGACTCGACCCGGAATGGTCCATTTGGGTTGCACTTCACCCGAACTATTTGTGGTTAAACCTTTGAGAATTGTATGTTTATAATTTGTTAATATATTATAAGTTATAATATATTAATATGAAATCATATTATTTAATTAGTATTGATCATAAATTAATTTAAATTGATTTAGTGATCAAAAAAGTGACTAATAAAATATGGGCTCTTGTATTTATATAAGTGTGGGCTAATACTCATTTGGAATGGGCTTGGCATGCATGGGAGTCCATGGATAGTCTATGGAGCTTTTAACCCATGGATCCTTGGAAAGGAAGAGTCTTGGGTATTAGGGTTTACATGGATGTAACCCTAATCCTCCACACTATATAAAGGAGCTTGTGATGATTGAAGTGGCACTAGTTGTGTGTGTAAAAAGTGGTGGCCGATTTCTATAAGCTACATACACTCTCATAAGGTTTTTCCAAGTTTGTGGTGATTTGTGATTTCCATTTGAGGCATCCACATTATTGGTTCTAGGCTCTCAAACTCCAAGGAATCAACTCACAAATTGAAAGGTATGTAATTCTTCTAGCCGTTATGTTTAATGTCCCCCATGCCATGCTAGATAGGTTATGAACCTTGGAAAAACAAAGTTGCATGTATTCTTAGTAAAACATAGAGGTTTTAGGTTTGCATGAACACCTTAGGAGTGTTAGATTGCTCAAATCCCAACACATATAATCCTTCATTCTGCAAGATATCATGTGAACAAATGACATGGAATAATATCATTCTCAATGTGCAACAATTTTTTTCCCGATTTCTGATTTGTAATGACAAAGAACTCAATCAAACACATCAATTTAGTCCTGAACGGGTCTGGCACATAAGTCAACACCAAATCATCAAGGGGCCCAAGATATCGCTTTACCCCCTTAGGGAAAAAGGAACAGATAAACTTTGATTCATATGCTTGTACTATTACTCATCAAATCATGCACAACGATATGTTTTATAACATTAAGTTACTGATGCATTTACGCATTATCAATGCACAACCAACTCGTAAACAACAACTCATATATCTCGATTTAAGGATTATACGATATTATCGTCTCATAATTACTCTACATAAATTCCATGAAGTAATTCATTGAGTGTGGGTTAAACCAATACTTAAATCCCCATTTCAAAAGTCATTCATGAATGATGCAACAAACCATTGAATTATTCATGACAACCTTAATTCACTGCTTACTTCCAAAGTATGATCGACTGTAGATATTTGAATAATTCAATTATTCGGGAAGTAAAACATGCGAAAGAAACACAATGATAAATAATTGACAAAAGATAGTAAACAATACTCATAAATAAATCTTTATTATTTAATCATCAAATGTCAATTACATTTATTTGTTACAAGTTTCTAAATAACTATCTAATCACTAAAACTAATATCATCCTTCAGACCAATGCTCCTTGTGTGATGAATATGCTTAATCCTACTCAGACCCTTTGTGATGGGATCTGTAGGATTCTCTTATGATGATACCCTCTTAACAATGAGGCTTCCTTGTTCTACATGATGTCTGACAAAGTGATATTTTCTGTCGATATGCCTAGATCTACCATGATCTCTTAGTTCCTTGGTTAAGGCAACCGTCCTTCGTTATCGTAGAAAATTTCCATCGGCTCTTTAATGGATGGTACTACTCCAAGATCTCTAATGAAGTTCTTCAACCATATAGTCTCCTTCAATGCTTCGCTTGCGACAATATACTCTGATTTACAAGTAGAATCAGCTACAATCTCCTGCTTGGAACTTTTCCAAGATACTACTCCTCCATTAAGGGTAAACACCCAACCTGACTGAGAACGGAACTTGTCTCTATCTGTCTGAAAGCTGGCGTCACTATACCTAGTAACCCTTAAGTCATCACTGCCACCAAGCACAAGGACCTAGTCCTTAGTTCTTCGTAGATACTTAAGTATGTTTTTAACCGCTATCCAATGAGCTTTACCTGGATTTCCCTAATATCGACTAACCATGTTATCTCTACATCGGTAGTCGGACTCTGAGTCTTACTCAACTTGGTATTACTTTGGATAGGTAACTCCCCTTTGTTTGAATTCTCCATGCTAAAACGCTTTAGCATCTTATCCAAAAACGTACTTTGACTAAGTCCTATTAGTTATCTACTCCTATTTCTCAAAATCCTTATTCCTATAATATAAGCAGCCTCTCCCAGATCCTTCATAGCAAAACACTTTCCAAGCCAAGACTTAACTTCCTACAAGGTTGGAATGTCGTTTCCTATAAGTAGTATGTAATCAACATACAGTACCAAGAAGGTGACTATACTCCCACTAGCTTTGACATACACCTCAGACTCATCTTCACTTGTAGAGAAACCAAACTCTTTGAATTTCTCATCAAAGCAAAGATTCCATCTGCAAGAAGCTTGTTTCAATCCATATATTGTTTTCTCAAGCTTACACACTCTATTGGGGTATTTAGCATCTACAAACCCCTCTGGCTGATTCATGTAAACATCATCAACCAACTTTCCATTAAGGAAAGCGGTTTTGACATCCATCTGCCAAATTTCATAGTCACAAAATGCAACTATGGCTAACATAACCCTAATAGATTTAATCGTGGCTACCGGTGGGAAGGTCTCATCATACTCAACCCCTAGGGTTTGAGTAAAGACCTTCGCAACCAGTCGAGCCTTGAAGGTGTGCACCTTTCCATCCATGTCGGTCTTCTTCTTTAACATCCATTTGCACCCAACTGTCTTGCAACCTGGTACATTGTCAACAAAGTTCCAAACTTGATTTTCATGCATGGACTGGATCTTGTTGTCCATTGCCTCTTTCCATTTACCAGACTCAGGGCCCGCCATGGCTTCCTTGTAGTTAGAAGGTTCGTCCAAATTTACCAGTGTACTATCACTGATAAATGTATCACCATCTGTAGTTATATGGAAACCATAAAACTCTGGTGTCATTCTAACTCGAGTGGAACATCTCAGAGGTAATAATTCATCAATAGGTTCAACAGGAATTTCTTCCTCGAGTTGAGTGCTAGTGTTAGAGGTTCCTTCATCGCTTGGCTCTTGAATTTCTTCAATATCAATTACACTCCCACTGTCCTCTTTGCATATGAGCTCTCTTTCTCGAATACCACATTCTCACTAGGTCTGTAGAACAAGTATCCAAAGGACTTATGTGGATAGCCAATGAAAATACATCTCTCACTTCGAGGTTCAAGCTTGTCGTGAGTCTCTCGTCTAACCAAAGCTTCACAACCCCAAACCTTGATATGTACTAACGAGGGAACCTTCCATGTCCACATCTCGTGATGTGTTTTGGTAACCTTCTTTGTTGGAACAAGATTAAGAATATGGGCGGAAGTCTCTAAGGCATACCCCCAGAATGAGATTCGTAGTGAAGCTTGACTCATCATGGAACGAACCATGTCCAACAAGGTTCGATTACGCCTCTCAGCCACACCATTAAGTTGTGGTGTCCTAGGAGGTGTCAATTGTGTAACAATTCCACATTCCTTGAGGTAGTCGTGGAACTCGATACTAAGATACTCACCACCTCTATCAGATCTGAGCATCTTGATCTTCCTGCCCAATTGATTTTAAACTTCATGTTTGAATTCTTTGAACTTTTCAAAGGTTTCTAACTTATGCTTGATTAAGTAGATATATCCATATCTGTTATAATCATCGGTAAAAGTCACATAAAATCGATTTTCATCGCTTGTGGTGGATCTTAAGGGCCCACACACATCCGTGTGTATAAGATCCAAAAATCCTTCACATCTTTCACAAGAATTGTTTTCAAAATTCATAATATTACATTTTTATTCAAAACGTCAGAGTGTCCTATTAAAACAATTGTCGGAGAGTGCATTTCGCGTTATCAAGCCTTGCCCTTGCCCTTAGGCTCAGATGTACCTGAAACATATCAACAAACTATAAGCTAATGCTTAGTGAGTTCCCCAGAGCATACCCCACACACCATCCACATAACACATATCATATTAGCTATAAAATCTACATATATCACATAATCCATTCATACAAATATATAAGGATGTCATGGGCTCCTCCCAAAGTCTTACTCCAGGATGCCATGGGCTCCCCTACATGGTCTTACACCTAAGTGTCATGGGTTCCCCCATGGTCTTTAGCTGGAAAGCCATGGGCTCCCCCACACAGTCTTACATCCAAGTGCCAAAGGCACCTCCCATGGTATTTACTTGAAAGTCCATGGGCTCCCCCACATGGTCTCACATCTGAGTGCCATGGGCTCCTTCCATGGTCTTCCCTGCAAATATCACACATATAGCTAGCATAACACTAAGCATATCTATCTATCACATCACATATCTCTACAACAACAAGTGTACCACATATCACAAAATGGGTCGGCCTTGGTGCCTTAGACCCATTGGTATGGTGAGGAGACTCATCTCTTGAATGCTGAACTGACAAGCTAAGATCAGATATATCCCACACTCTGCTCTAACTCAACCACCTATAATCGACATGTGATTAACTTGTTACAATCCCGAAATACCAAAAATACCCTCTAAGGCAACCCTGGTCAAATTCAGGGTTAACAGTCAAGGTCAACAGTTCATGTTGACCTCAACTCGTTGAGTGCATCCAGCAACTCGTCAAGTTCCTCCCGAGTCCACTCCACTGAATCCTGAGTCAACTCGCCGAGTCACCTTAGTGACTCTTCGAGTTCATCAAATGTCCAAAAAGCCGAAAGTCCATTCAGACCAAAGCCCTAATCCTTCACTGCACTCAATCAGAAACTAAAAACGGGAAAACCCTACCCCGAGTCGTCGAGTCAACTAAGGGACTTGATGAGTTCCTTCAGTCATTTTTATGTGCAGCCCTTTTCCATGGGATCTAAGGCCCCAAACTCCAGATCCAAACTCTCCTAGTGCAAATACCACGTAAGTTGCAAACTTTACGTACATACAAGGCCCTCCAAGGCCATAACATCGAAACTAGGCTTCTTATAAGGTTTTTGTGCATGGAAAGGGGCTAAGCTATATAAAGTGAGAAACTTTATGTAATTGGGGACCTAGAGAGGTTCAGATATAGAACCATATCCCAATTATAAGTCCAGAACCAAGTTTGACTCCATTTTGCACCAAAATGGTCATTTACTTCCAAGAAAAGGGATCTAATCAACTAGAGATCAATGTGATGACTTTATACCTCAAGATGATGGCCAATACAGAGTAGATGTCGGATCTACTGCTTCTCTCCTTGTTCCTCCCTCTTCAAACTCCAGAATCCTTTACAAATACCCTAAAATTGCTAAAAAAAGCTCTTACTCGCACTCAAGAAGGTACAAGGTCGAATTAGGGTTTTCTCTGGATAATAGGGTGATAAGGGAGGCCACAAGAGGTGGATTATGTTCATTAAATAGGGTGAAAACCTTAAAAATTAGTGTTTCTCTTTACAGCTCCTACTCGTCGAATCGGGGCCTTCTGACTCGTCAAGTAGAACCCAAATCCTGCATCCTCATAATATTCTCTACTCGACGAGTTGGAGCACCCCAACTCGTGTAGTCCATGCCTAAAACCCTAAAAATCATATAACTTAATCAATACCTGGAACAGGTGTTACTATTAAACGTGCAAGGATTGAGCTGTAATTGTTCAATAGTTGAAAAAAGAGAGGATCTAGAACCTTCCATGAGGTGAACGCTTTTGGTTCCCTATTTTAAGGTTTCTGGAAGCCTCTATTTCATATTAGGAAACTAGATAATTACTAAATTTGAAATAATATTATTTTATGTTTAAATTTAAAGTTTCTAGGGTTTTCTAGCAGCTATGTAAAGGGTTGCAACCCTTTGATTTTTGACCACCTCCTTTGCCTAGAGAATTCTAATTTCTCTACCTCTCATTCTCTCTCCTCTATTGTCTTCTAGTTCTATGGTTTGTGTGTGAGCCATTAGAGGAATTATACTTTTGGTGCTTACTTTCCAACACCAACAAATGAAGGGATTCAAGGAATTGTTTACTATAACAATTTAAAGGTATGTAACCCTAGATCTACTAATTTGGAATACTATAGGGTTCTTGTAGGGTTTTTATATTCATTGTATGTTACCTTCAAAGTGTTGTGAAATATATCCTTATAGGTTGCATGTGTGCTTAAATGTTAAGTGTTTTTCCGCATGTAGATTTATTTTATAACCAATAAAACTCATCAGTGGTATCGGAGCATAGGTTTGTCTAACATTGGTTGCACATGAGTTGAATTGAACACAAAAAAAAATCTATTTTTATCTGTCATGACGTGGCATGCCTACTCCCACGACATGACACATGACAGACGCCTGAATTCGATTTTCGAGAATTTTTTGCCTAATCTAATTAGTAGGTTTATTTTTAGTGATTGGCTGGTTTTAATTCTGCTGAAATACAAATTTTGAATGTCTTATATGATTAAATATAAAACCCTAAATACTAGGAGATAATCATGGGATAGATAATTTTTTAATTATAAAAATTATCCTTGTGGATTTAATTATAAGATTAATTAAATTGAATTATCCTTATGGATTTTGCGATAAAACTTGCACTTAATCTTGTTTTCACGAGAAAACTTAAGACTTTGAAGTGGATGTTCATTTTGTGAGAGATAGAGTTTCGAAAGGAATTTTGAAGATTAGTAAAATTGCATCAAAAAAGAAAATCAAAGAGCATATATTTTTACAAAATCTTTATCAACAAAGCTACATGATTTCTTATGTTCTAAATTGAGTTTATATGATCCATTTAAAGTTGAATAAGTTTGTTTCCTCTCTAAATGTTCATCTTGAGAGGGGGTGTTAAAAATATATAAAATATTTATTGCAAGATTAACGTTGAGAGTAATTTCGAGTTTGGGGTATAATCTGTAAACACGGAAAAGTATTGTGGAGAGTATGGTGTGAGATTTTTGTTGTGTTCGATTTGTTTTTTATTATTGTTATTTTGAAGGGTTATTGTTATTTTGAAGGGATCGAGGCTCGCTTTCGTTAGACTAAGAAAACATGCGGACCTTTTAGACAGGTTTGAGTCGGGTAAAGTCTAAATTTGATCCATGGTTCTTAAACCGGAGTATACATTGTTTGGTTCAGTTGTGAGAGGGTGACTTCTCAGATCAATACACACACATACGCCCTCTCGTCTCACCTGTTCTCTTTCGTCTTCTCCGTTTTAGAGTTACAATCCGGATTAGGATTTCTTTGTTCTGTTCTGTAAATCTTGTTCATAGTTATGTACTTATTTTGTTTTAATTTTTCATTTGAGTGAGAGTGATTTCTTGTAGGCTTGGTTTCAGTTGTAAGTTTCTGAAAACCAACTGATCTTGTTGTTCCTAATAAAAGATCTGTTGATTTTGTCATTTGATATGTTCTTTACGTTTTTTATCAATTCCATTTCCGTTTGTGTTGATGATAGTGATTGATGTGTGGAGGTTATTGTTCTTATACACCAAATTACTAGAATCAATCGTTGTCAAACGTAACACATCTTTAAGTAGAATACGTATTATTAATATATTTATTTGATTTTTTATAAATGGTTAGGTACCTCAAAATAAATTATAACTTATATACGAATTTAATTCCTTAATAAAAGGTGATAGGAGTAGGAAGTTATTTTTATTTTTTATTTTTATTTTTTCAATCTAAAAATGCGTTGATTTTATTATTATTGCATAAGGAAATTTTCGGTTGTCCTACATATCTCAAAATTATTGACAGATATATCTTATAGCTAATGCCATCGCTAATCGATATTTTTGTCCTTGATTTTTTTCCCTCTTGTTTATCCATTGAAAATCAAATATGTTGTTAGTTTTGTTCCTATCCATCTTCCTACTCATTAGATTAAAACAAGTGTCAAAATTAAAAAAGAAGATTCATAGAGTGAATTAATGGATTTCACGTGTCATTGTTTTATATGAATAGAAGAATAAGTAGGATGATATCCCTGTAATTTCTGAAACGAATATTTCTTCACTTTTGGTTCTCCCTCAACAATCTCTTATGTTTCCTCCCAACTTAAAAACAAACCACTGAAGAAATAGAGGACAAAGAAGAAAACGAAGATTTCTACTTCAAACAAACAAGATGCAAATAGAATTCAAATATCAATGTCTTCCATTGATCACTTGAAAACATGAGAGAGATGTCTAACGGATGGTTCGACAATGTGACAATTCATTGGTTTGAATACTTGGAAAATATAGTAGAGGAAATAAAGCGAAACATAATGAAGCGCGCAAAACAGTTGTGTAATGAAAATGGTTGAAGTTAAATTGATTTTCATGGTATAAGAGATAATGAATTTCATTGTAAAATGAATCAGTAGTATAGTATGAATCCATTCATTTTAGTTGAAGTACTTCTCGCATTACTTTTCAGGACCATTATAATTAGCATGGCCAATCATGCATAGAATCAACTCACAGTAAAAAGAGAAGAAGCAAGGGGAAGAAGAAAAATGAACCATAAAAAACTGTTGCATGTGGGAGATGAAAGGATAGCTGTAAATCATTTCACGTATAAACGAATGATTAGTTTACCAATTAGCTATTTTGATGCTAATTTTTTCTTGAAATACAATGGGATGAAAAAAGGTTGCTAAAGTAGTGACTAAAATTTCATCGCTAAATCTGTTGCAACTTTGTCAAAGATTACTCGCTTTGAAATGAAATTGATTTAGCAACTTTGTCAAAGATTACTAGCTTTGAAATGAAATAATGACGGAAAATATTGATGCATTGTGTTTTTAACTTTTTATGGATAAAACATAAAGTGCATTGTATATATTGGGTTAAGAAATACAACAATATTATGCTATTATAGATAAAATAAGTATGCTACAATTATGGATATAACACTAAAGTATGTTTTTGTTATTGATGAAAAAAAAAGGGGTAAAATTTGTTGCTCTGTTTATGTTAGTTTCTCTAGCATTGATTTGTTTAGGTGTTGGTCTGTTTGGTGTTGCTTAGTTTTCTAGGCTCTCCCTAGTTTGTGGGAATTTAATATTCTTCTATTTGTTCAAAAAAAAACTCTTATTATTTTTTGGTAAATAATTATTTTCTCCCTAATAGATAGAATTAGATTTATTAAAATTAATGTAATCTGCAACACATCTAACCACCCGTATAAAACAAAAAGATGTTATGTGATTTGATGTAATAATTGAATACTGATTATGTAATTAAAATAAACATGAAAGTATAAAGAATGGCATGAATTGATAGTAAAAAACTTGCAAGTAATTGTTACCGTGCATATACATTAGTGATCAGTGATTCATCCGTTGACTTAGAAACAGACTTACTATTTGAAGAATATGAGTCATGTCTTTTAGGAAGATAATGTGGAGTTCTTGTGGGAGTTGGAAGATCGATGGAGTAATTGTTGAGAATGTTTAAAACATAAGCCATTGAAGGCCTTGCATCCACATCTTCTTGCACACATAGCAATGCAATGTTGATGCATCGCATAACTTCATCTTCAGAGCAAGTTTCGACAATTGTTGGATCCACAAGCTCCATTGCTCTTCCATCAATCCAGCTTTTCCAAGCCTTCAAGGGACATAATCAAACATAAAGATATGAATTTTTTTGTATAAAAAAGGTACTATGTAACGTTGTGTTTTCTTTGATTTTAAAGATAATCGGATGAAAAAAAAAGGGAAAGGAAAGTTATATATTTAATCATGTTCTAGATGAAAGATATATCCAGAAGAAATTAAAAACAAGGTTTCATGATTTCATGTTACTCCTTTTCCTTCCTAAACAAAGCATGAGAATATGACTTTTTAGTTTCATGGAGTGATTAATGGGAGGAAAATTAGGGCATGGAAGAATGGTAAAACTTACAAAATGTGAAAGATCTTGGTGATCATCTTCATTATAAAAGCGTGAACATTTCTTCCCAGTGATGATCTCAAGAACCACAATGCCAAAAGCAAATACATCCGACTTCACAGAAAAATGTCCATGCATTGCATACTCAGGGGACATGTAACCACTGCAAAAATATTTGTCATTACAAAAGAATCTAATATTATACGGAAAGAAGAATTTCAGGGTACTTTTGGTTGTAGAAAAATGTTTTCATTTTTCTAGAAAACGTTTTTGAAAATAAAGTGGAGTTTTCATTTTTAGTTTTCAGAAAACGCGTATAATAGAATCCGGTGGAGTTTCATTTCCATTTTAGAAATTAAGAAACTTTGGAAAACTATAAAAGTCATTTATCTAATTTAATTACATACAATTTGGAAAACATAAAATTTTTATTTTCTTGGAAATTTTTTAAAAACTGAATCAATCAAATACGTTTTTAAAATTTTCATTTTTATTTGAAAATTTTCATTAAAAGTTGAAAAAAGAAAATCACAACCAAATGCACCCTAAATGGGGAGACCCGTATCTAAAGTTTTTGCCACCTCAAAATATTAACCATGTACCTACAGCTACCATAAGCTGACCTAACCCGAACTCAAACCAAAATTTTTTAACCATGTAATTAAATAGGTTGGGTTAGAGTTGATTTTTTTTTTTTTTTGATAGAAATCAACTTTATAATCCCTTTAATGTTTGATAACACCAAAATTACCAACAAAAACAAGGGAGTTGAAAACTTACTATGTTCCAACAATTCGATTGGTGTTTACTTCAATTTGATCCACTCCAACAATCCTCGCTAGACCAAAATCAGAAATCTTAGGGTTCATATCAAAATCTAGCAAAATATTGCTAACCTTCAGATCACGATGAATGATTCTTAATCTTGAATCTTCATGTAAATAAAGCATTCCTCTAGTGATCCCTCCTATGATTTTATATCGTTTCGGCCAATCTAACTGCCCATGTCTGTTTGGATCTGTATTTAAAAAAAAAAACATTGGAGATTGTAACAAATTCATACAAAAAGTTTAAAAATAAATGGAATTTGGTGTTTTGGCTTACTGAAGAGAAAGTAGTCAAGGCTTTTGTTGGATACATATTCATAGATGAGTAATTTTTCATCCAATTCAAGGCAAAACCCTAAAAGCCTCACGAGATTTCGATGTTGAAGCTTTGCCATCAAAATGACTTCGTTTATGAATTCTTGAGAACCTTGTCCAGATGATTTTGCTAGTCTCTTTACTGCCACCTCCATCCCATTGTCTAGAACACCCTGCACTTATAATGTGATATTGTTAACTGTTTTTAGAAAATAGAAATAACCAAGCCAGAAGAAAACTACGTACAAGGGAGTTAGAGCACTACAGAGAGGAGCTTATTAACCAAGCAATCCACTCAATTTTATAATTACTACACCTGCTACTAAATGACTTAAAAGCTACCACATCCATAAGTGATCAAACACAACATCACAAATTCCCTTTTTGCCCTTAAAGAGAGCCTTGTTTCTCATGTTCCAAATATCCCATATGGCTGCCCCAACTACCCAATCAAACGCCATTCTAACCTCTTTCTTTGCCTTCATCTCCTTGATTACATCAAGCACATGGCCAAGCTTTCAATATCTAGATAAGCTCATCTCCCACCATGTTTCGATTTTGTTCCAAACGGTTATGGAAATTGGACAGCTCAAAAACACATGATTTGTACATTCCCGAACATCCGCACAAAACGAGCAAAGAGAATCATCAAAGTCTAGACCTCTTTGAACCAGGTTATTGTTATAAAAAAGGATCAATGTGGAGCAACCAAACAAACACCATGATTTAAAGTGGAAACCCAAAATCGGGAAAACCCACTATGAAATGTCACTCTTATTGAAAGGCTACATGGCTGATAAATCTCCAAGGAGAGAGGAGAGAAAGAAGATGTAATGGAATAAATGGTAATAAGCAATCTAAAGGGCTTTATATAATAGTCTCACAAGAATCATAATCATATTCCAAAACTCCTAAAAGAAAGGAAGCATTCTTTATACATTTGGAATCCTAGCCTAATAACCATCTAATAAACACATAATTAATTGTATTTTCGAATTCCACATAAACTAATAATCATGCAGCAGCAATGGGAAAAAGGTTTCATAAAAGAAAAGTACTACCATAATGCATCACATCCAAATGCAACATTAGAAAATGTTGCATTAACAACAACACATTGCTAGTGCAAGAAAAGGGTTTTGAAGCATTTTCCACAAACTCTACCTTGAGACGAAACCAAAAAAACTTTGGCAAAAATAAACCTTTAACTAGAATTGAATAATAAGTAGTGCCAAAAAGTCTCTAAGGACTAAACTAGGGGTAGAGTGGTAAAAAGATTTCTGCATGATTGAATCTAATAAGTAGTACGATAAGAAGTAATATGGTGTTTGAGATTGCTTATGTAAAATGTTGATTGACATATTGTGTGGCACGTAGTAAACTATTTTAAGTGTTTGAATAGGAGAATATTAAAAGCATTAATTAACTTATATAAGATGTTTATGATAATTAGTTACTTCCTTTCTACTTATTAACTTATATAAGTAGTTTTTGATAAGTTACTTCCTCATCACACGTATAAGCAGAATTCATCAAATACTAAAAAATAATTGATCAAACTTATTAAGTTCTGGTTTGGTACTGTAAAAAATAATCTAAACATTTTTCTTAATTTCGTTTCGACACCGGATAACCTAATACCAAAAAAAATGTTTTTTTAACTTTTAACTATCAAAACCTTTAAAAATATTTATTAACGATGACAAACCACAATAAGCTAATAAGAACTTTAAACAAGCAATCTGAGACACCCCTATATATATTTGTCACTAAGCAAGAGATAATATTTGTATAACTCCTACATAAAATTTGGGATAGATCTAGGTATGTTGTACATAATTGTCAATAAGCAGCGGGTAACATTATGCCAAACCACAATAAACTAATAAGCACTTTAAATAAGCAATCTCAGACACCCCCAATGCATATTTGTCACTAAGCACGAGATAATATTTGTAGAACTCTTACATAAAATCGGTGATGGATCTAGGTATGTTGTATATAGTTGTCATTAAGCAAGAGATAACATTATGATGGTATGTCAAAGGTATACTCGACCACAAACTCCAAATTACCCTCTTGACATCTCTTGCAACTCAATTTTGCAAGAATTACAAAGATTGGAGTAAGGTTCCTTATGACATTGAATGAAATAACGAGACCTAAGATGCGATAAAATAAAAAGTCTAGACTATGATGACCAAGAGTGATAGGTAATGCCCATATCCATGGAGGCATGTAACCATTGGTGGTTCGTCTGTGGACGAGGGATATAAATGGAATTATATCCGATTTTCATAACAAGGGATACATATACATGCTAATTGAATCTAATTATATTATATGAATAACATACAGAATATATCGACTACTACAAAATACGAAAGAATGATCAACTGCGTACCTTATAAACTGGACCAAAGCCGCCTTGACCTATTTTGTTTCCATCAAAGAAACTATTGGTGGCTGCTTCAATGGTGACCAAATCGAATTGTAAAGATCCTACTGCACCCATTTCCATTTCAGCTACATATATAACATGCAATTATTGGGCAACAACTTTATTATATTAATCATAAATGTAAATCTTTACCCCCTTAGCTTCCAATAAAATTATAATCACTTAATTTTATTACCTGACCCAGCTTGTGCTAAATTAGCACTGTTGTTTTGGTTTTCGCTCATAACTAGAGACGAAAACGCAGTCCCACTTTCTTTTTTGGTAGCAGAAGCATCTTTAATATTATTCTTCCGCCTTCTTTTTATAAATAAACATAACCCGATTATGAGTATCCCACCCAAAACACATGCAACAGGAACGATGATGACGTAAATACTCTTTGATGACTTTCGTGTTCCTCCTGCATCATAAATATTAACTAGTTTATAACTTACAGTTACAAAATTAATTAAATTTTCATAGTAACTCAAAATTATTTAATAAATTATTATAAATAAATTACTAATTAAGATATTTTTTTTGTTATATAAAATTATAATCGTTGATTTAAATAAATACATGATCTTATAATATGTACTAAATTTATTTTAATTTTGATTCTAATGTTATTAATTTAATATAATTAGAGTGACAAATTTTAGATTTAAAACTTAAAAATGGAGAATCAATAGATTGACAAGTGATATGACATTAATTAGGAGACCGGGTGACACATGGTAAAAAAAGAATAAACTTATTATTTTATTAGAATAGAAGAGATTATCAAAAAATAATGTTTCATACTATTATTAATACTTATTGGGGTTTTGGTTTTCACTCTTATATAGTTTGTTTGATATCAAGAAATTTTGTATAAAAATTCTTATTTACAAATATGTCAATTTTTTTAAAATACCATTATTTTTTGTTATATTTTGGTGACTTATTTGTTATCTTTTTAACACTTGAAATGATCTTATAGTTAGTACATTGCTTGAGTTGTTTATTTGTTATCTTTTTAACACTTGAAATGATCTTATAGTTAGTACATTGCTTGAGTTGTTTATTTATAGTCATTATAGAATATTAGTAAAGATTATTATGAATTTGTTTTTCTTATCACGTATATCGAATGAATATTATTAGTATTATATCATCTTTCATCTAAATAAAACTCCATTAATTATTTGAAAGCTATCAACTCCACCTAATAAGACAACTTAAGTACTTGACAGAATACATTATAATTGTGATATCCTCTTTATAATAATAATCAATTAATTATTTAAAAGCTATTATAACTCCACTAAGGCAACTTGACAGAATTCTCGTTATCCTAATAATTGTAATTATTGCATTCTCGATCAAATACAAATATAAACAGGGATTTTCTTTACTTTAAAATTGTTTGGTTTGGTTTACCCTATCGACATGATTTTTCGTATTTTAGTTGCTTTTTGTTTTCTTTTGTTTTTTCGTTTTCTGTTTTTTTTTTTAATAATTTTAATAAGTACATATTACTATTATTAACATTATAAATGTTTTTTTTGTTTGCTCGGACTATTTTGTGTTAATTTTTTCATTGAACTATCATTGTATTATTTTTTCACTTTAGACTGTTCATGTATTATTCTTCCGTTCGGATTATCTCCATGTTACTTTTTAGTTCCGACTATTACTATGTTATTTTTTATTCTGATTATCTTTGTATATTTTTTTACTATCTCGGACTATCTTTATGTTATTTTTTTTATTCAGACTATTCATGTGTTATTTTTTTCGTCCGAACTATCATTATGTTATTTTTTAATTCGGATAATCTAGTATTATTATTTTGTTGTGATTTTTAAAGCCGTTAAATAAAACTCACAAACTACCATACATATAATTGTTTGTAAAAAAAATTTGAACAAAAACAAAAAATAATACATCCGAACAAAAAAAATAGCAAAGAGATAGTCGAAACCAAAAAAAAAAATAACACATGGATAATCGAAATGAAAATAATAACATAAGAATATTCCAAACGAAAAAATAACGTAGGAATACTCCGATCAAAAAAAACATAGGGATCATACGGATAATCCGACAGAAGAAAATAACACAATTATAGTAGTTCGAACAAAAAAAATCAAATAATAGTATGAACGACAAAATAACACATGTATAGTCCAGACGAAAAAAAATAACAAATGGAAGTTTGAATGAAAAAAAATAATATATCCACAGTCCAAACGTAAAAAATAACACATGAAATCATGAGGGGTTTTAGAATAAGTTTGATTTATGTCAAATTAAAAGGGATGCAAAGCAACACCCGATAAATAATATTAGGAATGGAAATGGGGCGGGGTTGACCATCCATGTCCCCATCCCCATCCCTACAGAATACGAGGAATTGAATACCCTTCCCTTTAATTTTTAGGCTTTTTTGCGGCCCACCCCTGACCCGTTCTATCAAAATAATAAACTAAACTTACGAAAAAAAAATCAATTTTAATAAGTGATAAAAAAAACAGAGGTCATAATCAGATTATATTTACATCAATCATAAAGTCTAACAACATCAAAACAAGAAGTGACGATTTGATATAGGAATCATCAAACAAAATAAGGATTTAAGAACTCTTGGTCCAATATAAATCAATTCATTCTTAATGGACTTATTTCATAATCAATAAATTATATATATATATATATATATATATATATATATATATATATATATATATATATATATATAGAGAGAGAGAGAGAGAGAGAGAAAGAGAGAGAAAGCTAGGTTCAGGTATTTAAAGTAATTATCGTGTTATTGTATGAATAAATATAGGCCAATCATTTCAAAAGGGTAAATATGTAATCATACATGTAATTAATTATGGTAAATATATAAATCAATTAATATCCCTTTAATTTAGGAATATCAGTTTTAAACCCAATTTCTAGTATATATCCTCACGTCCGCCTCTTCCCTCTTCTTTTCTATTCATCGTCGCCCCCAACCTTTTCCCTTTCATCTCCCTCTCGTACACACTCCACTTCCGGCCGACCAAGCACACACACGACAACATATTCTGGAATACGCATCCAAACACGAGCAGAAACACTCGTACTCACGTGAAACACAACGCGACAGCCAATATCTTTCTTCTTCCGATCGCTCGCTGCCACAGTTACAATCGGCGGCCTTCGTCTTCGATGCTCGTTGAAGCGGCGACAGTGGTTGGGCACCGATAGTTCACAGCAGCCATATAAACATGTCAGTGACTGAGCGGTTCACAGCAGTTAGCCACCACGAAAGGGATGGTGGCGTGACAACCTAGACTTCTTGCATCTGACTGGCTCGCTCTCTTTCAGACGTGGGAGGGGGTGGCTCCGGCGATTTCCGGCTCCAATGGCGGATAAGAGGTGGCGGGTAAAGGATGGGGTATAAGCGGTGTCTGTAGCACCCTCCTAGGGTTAGGGTTCTTATTGCGGCGGCTGTAGCATCCTCTCATCCGAAATTGAAAGTTGTTTTGATGCACACCAAGCGCTCGTTAAAATGCTTCAACTGAATGGTATTTCTTCGTTTATAGTATTCTATCAGAAAATAATGTTTCTTATGATAATCATGAACATATTCTATTAAAATTTTCTGAATTAATATAATTATTGGTAAATGAATTCCAATTCTATCATAATGGAATCACGAATTTCAATTATGTTGGAATGGAATATGTATATTTTCTCATTAATCTATTATTGGATTTGTTTCTACAGAAGCTAATGCTTGAAGAACGGACCACGAAATTTGAACAACGCTTCTTAGCAACATTATTATTTTAGAATGTAGTGTCTTTGTTAGATTTTGACTTTTTTTCCAGATTTGAAAGTTTTTTTAGTTTTATTCTTTTACAATAAATGTAATTCTTAGCAATTGTTACATGTATTCTATAAGAATTAATGTAATTTTTGTTTTAATTCTTCACTTGATGGTTCGAGAATTTAGTTATTCTACAAGAAATTTTTAAAATCATGATCAAGAAATACATTCAAGAATATTTTTATTATTTTATAGTTTAAGAATTTTTTTATTTTTGAACATACTCAAACATATTCTATCAGAATGTCCGAATTAAAAACCTTGTAATTCGTAAAATCAGATTTTAAAATTAATAGAATATATGATCCTTTAAAATATGCAAATTTCATTTATTAAATCTATGTTAATTGACTAAAATACCTTTCTAGTTAAATTAGATGATATTTTTCAATTAGATTTAATTCAATAATATGTATTAATCATTTTTTTTAAATAAGTAAAATGATTGGCCAACATTTATGCATATAATAACAAAATAATTACTTTGAATATAATAACATAAGTATATATATATATATATATATATATATATATATATATATATATATATATATATATATATATATATATATATATATAATGTCATCAATGCGGTGGTGGATTGGGTTGTGGGTTGGTATATCCGGCCCCCACCCCATTCCCGGTATTAGCATAACGGGGATTCCTAGCCCATCCCTAGTATCCGTTTTTGAGGGAAATACCCATCCCGAATTTGGGAGGTTAACCAGTTCCCTGTCGAGGCGAGTGAAATTTTCATGCCTAAATAATATTAGGAATATTTTTATAGATGTTTATTTGAAAAACTAATTATCAAAATCCAATTTTATTATACTATGTTAAAAGCATATAAACAAGTAATCAAATATTTTATTTAATTAAAAGTTTATAACATAAATATTGTTCTATTGAGTGTAATTTGCCAGGATGAAAAATGCAATGCGTACCTGTAATTGTCGGCGATTCTGATGAAGATGGAGGCGGAGGCGGCAGCTTGATTGCCGGAGGATCATTAAAAAACGATACATTTGAATACCTAACGCAACAACTCGGATAAAATACACCGACATCAATTTCGCCATCGCAGCAGCCTTGAGATTCCCTATACACAACCGACAAGCACGAATTGCAGTCAAAAGAAGATAAATCCGGCGAACATTGCATCAGAGCGTAAATCTTCGACGAATCTGGCCCGAAACCAACATCTCCGGTTGCAAACTTCCGAAGGAAATTTCCTCCAGCAGCTTCCACCCGTAATCTTCCTTCTAAATTTCTCAACGCCTTATCGAAAACGTCAATGTCCGATGCATTAATGGAGCTCGAAACTCTGGCGTTAGGTCGAACATCGACAACTGAAGTATAAGTACGATTTGAATAGCGTACTGAACAATTTGAGCTCCAAATTAAGGCTTCTAACTGGTTAGCACAGTTCTGTCTTAGCAGGACGATCGAGTTTCTGATACAGTCCCTACAGGTTTCCGATCCAACGTCGCCGCGGCAGAGAGCGATGGCGGTGACTGCGTTTGGACTTACGCCGGCGGAGGTATTGTAGAAGCCGTAGCCTGTTGCTGCGGTGGCGGAGAGGGAAGCGAGGGCGGTTTTGAGATTTGTTTCGTATGTGGTGTTTCTCGTGAAATTGCCGTCGTCTCTGCATCGGAAAATAGGGAAATAGTTTACTTGGCCGGCGGCGAGACAAAGAAACTGCAAGAGAAGTAGAAGAAGACATGGAATTATGAAACTTGATTCCATTGTCGAATGGAATTCTGTCGGAACGGAAGGGTTGAAGCTGGCGCTTAGTTATTTATGGAGGGGATATTAACGAATTTGTTGTTTTTCTTTTTGCAAATTAAAATATGAGATTTGATTAGATATTTAATTTCATTAATATTGCTAACATATTATATTATAATATGGTATAAGAGGATAAATCCAACTTAAAACACAAATAGTTAGTTGTTATTTAAAAGACAAACAGAGAATATAATGAAATTTAAACAATAAAGTAAAAATTCTTTACACATCGAATTCTTTGTTATTGATCGAAGATATTGGTGAACATATCACATGATGAACATCATCATCATTTTCGAGACTTATAAAATGAAATGAAATGCTGAATTCAAGAAGGCTCCGTTTTTATACCATTTACAATGTCTTAACTAAATAAAAATAAAGCTCAAAAAAAAAGTTTTTTTTATTTTTTGTTAAAATAATCACATATATAATCTACTAATTCTTTTTCTTAATCCCCTTTTGATTTTGACACTTACATTGATCTAATGATATAACCATGAGTAAGTACAAAAAATAGGAGGATATTTGATTTATCAAAGAGAAAATTTATTTAAAAAAAATTGTAATATTATGAGAAGTATAGATTACTTTATCCTTTTATTTACACAATCATTAGTTCTTTTCATCATTTCGATTAATAAGTCTTTGTTTTTTCGTGATACGTAATGTTTTGTAATGTTTTCCCTCTTCATCAGCTTCTTAAAGACCCGAATTTTAGCCCAGTTATCCACCAAAAGTTAGCCCAAATCTTCATTCAATAGCCAAATTTTCCTTGTTTCAGTTTCTTAAAGAACCAAAATTTAGTCCCATTGTCCACCAAAAGTTAGCCCAAATATTCATTCTTCAAGCATCTACCTCTCCCTCACCACCCCAAATTAAGGTCTAAGGGGGTGTTTGGCTTAGCTTTTCACAGCCAAAATTCCTTTTTGTAAAAGAAAAAAAACAAAAAGATGTTTGGCAAACTAATAACTTTTGGAGTTTTAATACAAGAAAAAACAACTTTTTGGAAAAGTCAGGAAATCCTGACTTTTTGTAACTTTTTTGAAAAGTTCTTTTGAACTTTTAAAAGCTAAGTCAAACACCCTCTAAATCTTCAACTTCTCGAGCCCATAAAAGGTCCGTGAAACTCTCAACCAACGCTGAACAAATTTGTACTCCATCGAGTCTTTTAAAAATCTGAAATAAGCAGAAAACTCGAAAGTATTTGATATAGATATAGAATAAAGGGATAATGTCATAAAAAGCCTTAAGTTTGACAGAAAATGTCGGTTTTACCCTTCGGCAGATTTTTGGTTCGTTTATACCGCAAATTTGTCATTTTTTTGTTGGTTTTGCCCTTGTTACCTGCAATAGCAGGTTTCCAGGTTATTATGAATTATTTTTTTGCGAAAAAACCCTTAAGTTTATTAATATTTTGCAAAAAAAAACCCTTAAGATTATAAATATATAAAATATAAATATATATTCAAAATTTGATAAAACTAAATAGTTTTCTACTGAAACATATTTTTAGCTTTACATACGGTAACTTTTATATCTGTTTGCTATAAACTTTTTATATTTAAATTTTAAAAAAGTTACCTAGTTTTAACAAAATTTGAATATTTCTTAATTAATACTTCAACTTGTCAAAACAAAATTAAAAAACATTTGTTAGTTAATAATTAATTATGCTAAAATAGTTAATATGAATAATATGGTATCAAGTACATTCAATTAATTTTTTTAAAAGGTAAATAAAAATATTTTATATGTTTAAAATGTTTGTATTTCAGAAATACTAACATATCATATTTTTATATGTTTAAATACATAATAATATTATCATATTTTTTTTATAAAAATAACATAAACATTTTAAACATCAAAAATAAATATAAACATTTTAAACATATAAAATATAAATATATTTGTGTAATTTATTATATAAATATATTTACTTTTATAAAAAATATGATAGTTTATTATTTCTGAAATACAAACCTTTTAAACATATAAAATATTTTTATTTTTCTTTTAAAAAAATTAATTGAATGTAACTAATGTTATATTATTATTAGCTAACAGACGTTTTTTAATGTTGCTTTGAAAAGTTTAAATATTAATTAAGAAATATTTAAATTTTGATAAAACTAGGTAACTTTTTTAAAATTTAAATATAAAAACTTTATATCGAACAAATATAAAATTTACCGTACATAAAGCTAAAAATATGTTTCAGTAGAAAACTATTTAGTTTTATAAAATTTTGAATATATATTTATATTTTATATGTTTATAATCTTAAGGGCTTTTTTGTAAAATATTTGTAAACTTAAGGGTTTTTTCGCAAAAAATAATTCATAGTAACCTGGAAACCTGCTATTGCAGGTAACAAGGGCAAAACCGACAAAAAAATGACAAGTTTGCGGTATAAACGAACCAAAAATCTGCCGAAGGGTAAAACCGACATTTTCTGCCAAATTTAAGGTTTTTTATGACATTATCCCTAGAATAAATAAAATGAAAATACCCATGATTATTAATTAAAAAAATATAAAGTAAACTATAAAAATAAGTAAATAAAATGCACCTTAATGTTTTATGTGTGTGATGTTAATAGAGACTTGTAAAATAAAATGCACAAAACCCTGAACAACTATCGTGACCTTTTCAGTGGGCAAAGTACTTGTAAAATTGTTTTATGTGTGTGTGTGTGTGTTAATAGAAAGCATATTGAGTGCGTTTTGGACATTTGTTTGTTAAATAAGGGATGTCTTGTCAGTGCATCTGCATTTGTATATGTTTTATTCATGTGCTTGATCAAGTATGGCGAGAATATTAACATTAATGATTGCTTGAAGAAGACGCAAAAGTTCCTCATATTCTTGTCATTCGACAGACTAATTCTAGTCTCAGATTCCTTCATTCACTGCCTATCTGCCTATCAATTCGTCACATGGTAACACCTAGTCATCACATAACAAGTTCCTCAGAAACAGTCTCAACTCACTACTAGGTATACTCTATAGCCACTATACATAATGACAATCAAATCCCATAATATAAAAATTAATAGGCTTAACCTTTAAGTCATTAACTAAATCTCTCATAATAGGTAATTCTCAAATATTGGGGTGCATAACCTCGAAAGTCTTGACAAATCTAAAATCATAAGATTTAACCAACTCTTACCAAAGGGTTTGTAACAACATCGTATCATGAATACATGTAATATACTCAGGTCTATCAAATCTAAATAATAATCACATGCTGTAAATACAATTTAACTGGTAAAAGATACCTCAACGTATCCCGTAAATCGACCCTCGTATCACTCGTATAACAGTATAACTTCACCATAGTAATCTCCCGCAAACGACTCTCGAGTAGCATCTCCTACCCCGTGTCCCAAACTCTCCCAAATAACACGAAGAACCTTGTATTTATAGCTAAACACATGTCACGTCATGGCCCCATAAGTGTCACGTCGTGATGATCTAACACACTCCGATCTCGACACGTATTGTACTCTTGTGCTACGTATCTCGATGATCTGACTCATGCCATGTCGTGGCTATATATACACCACATCATGGTGACCAAGGGACCCTGGTTTTGATATGTATGAATCTCGAACATTCTGATGACTCGTCATTCTTCACGTCGTGACATGCTCACTATCATGTCATGACATACTTAATTCCACATCATTATGAACATTCATCCACGTCGTAGGATACAAAATTTGACCGCTGACTTTGACTTCCATTGACTTTCTCAAAATAGCAAGGTACTTTCGTCTCAACTTCAAACAGTCATGACTTTCTCATACGAACTCTGTTTTATCTGTATATCTACAGAAACCTCTCAACAAGATCTACAACATCAATTAACTATCCTTTGTTAAATATCATTTATCGAATTAAAAATACTTGAAACTTTATTTCATCTACTCTAAACTACACTTTGGAAAAAACCGCCTGTCAATCCGACTTTAAATGAATGAGATATGCATTTGTGAACATTTTCACAAAATACAAAGTACAAAAACATATAGCTAAAAAGTTGTTGAAAATTTTCAGTTTTGATATCCCAACTTCGGGGGACTGTAAATCATTGAATATTAAACCAAAAATGACAAAATTATAGTCTAAACTCATGTACAAACTCTAAACTACAAGTTAGAAAAAAACCACATGTCAATCCGGCTTCAAACAAATTAGATATACATGTTTTAAAACTTTCACAGAATACAAAAAAACTAAAAAACTAAAAACTTTCAGCTTTGATATCTCGAACTTGGGGGACTGTAAGTCAATGAATATAAAACTAAAAATGACAAATTTATAGTCTAAAATTATGTACAAACTCTAAAATACATGTTGGAAAAAACCGCATATCAATCGGAGTTAAAACAAATGAAATATGCATCTTTTAAACGTTTCACAAAAACTGGTTCTGGCTCTAAAAGTGGTTCTGGTTCCTAACACCGGTTCCGGTTTTTAGACCTAGTTTACCCGGACCCGATGGACCCAAACCCATATTACCCGGAACCCGAATAAAGCAAATTATTAAACCCGGAACCAGAACCCGTTCTGTATATTTCGGTTCTAAAGGTTATGGTTCCAGTTCGATTCCGATTTCGGTCCGGTTTTCCGGTTCTAAATCTCATCCCTAGTCTGGATTCACACGAATGTACATCCAATTCTATCAAACCAAGGCTCTGATACCAACTTGTAACACTCTAGAAATAAAAGAAATTTAAACTTTTCAAAATCAACCATTAACCAAAATTGTTATCAAAAGGAGTCATTGTTTCAAAAACATTATTTCAAAATCAGAGTTTTCCCAAGACCTAGTGACATAAAACTGGAAGATGTGCACGATCAAGCCTTTTCTTTCCCACGATCCTCAGAAGTACATGAAACAATAAACTAAAACTGTAAGCCAAAGCTTAGTGAGTTCCTCTAAAGTACCAGCATGCCACATAGAAAACAAGCATACAATATGAGCAGCCAGCCTGACTGGACCGCCTCGCAGGACCAACAGCCTATCTAGACCACTCTACGAGCCTTCAACATGACTGGACTACTTCGTAGGGTCTACAGACTATCTGGACCGCTCTATGGGCTGTCGGCCTGACTGGACTGCCTCGTAGGGCCTACAACCTATCTGGTCATCCCCGGGTGTCTTGGCCTACAACACAAAGCAGGAGCGGCTCAACTCAACCACAATATGTCGACATATATAACAAACTAACATAAACACATAACCAAAAAATATAGATAATCATACAGATCTACCAATCAGTCACATGCTAGCTTATCACTATCCTATAACTAGGATACATAATCCAGTGGACTGGTATTGGTGTCTTCGACCCACGGTATAGTGAGGAAAACTCACCTCTCAGTCCAAACAAATAGTTGACTAAATCTCTTCACCGAATACCGACTCTACCTATCACCTATTATTCAAATCATGGCCCAACTTAACTTAATATCAAAATACCAAAAATACCCTTTGGTCAAAATTGGTCAAATCCTGGTCAAAGTCCAAAAAGTCAAAAAGTCAATCGAGTCAACTCAGCTGAGTACGCCCAGTGTACTCATCTTGTACGCTTAGCGTACACAAGGTCCAAAATTAGGGCTCTCATTGTGTACGCGCGGCGTACGCTCATGTACACCCAGTGTACGCTGGATTAATGAAATCCTTCTGTTTAAGGGCTTATTCTACTAAGTATTTTCGTCCAAATGTTGATCTAGCCCCCAATATCATCTTAAGTCATAAAGTTTCCAACTTTATGATTTTTAATGGCTAAGAAGTGCTCAAAACTAAAAGCCCTAACTTCTTAACCCATTAAGACGTCACTAATCTTGCATGGAAGGGATAGAAGGGCCAAGATCACATTTTTATGGTTAATAATAGCTCCATAATGGATAAAGTTTCCAACTTTATCCATTAGAATGGCCCCAACAAACAAGATCTAGTTTTTAAGTCTTAAAGGGACACAAAAGTGCATCTTTTTCAACTTAATCCATTAAGTCCAAGCCTCCAACCTTCATATTTGAATCAAAATGATGTTTAGATGGATAAAGTTTCCAACTTTATCCATAACAAGGTGACAAACTTTCAAGATCAAAAATTTATGCACATAAAGTGACCAAAAGCTCATAACACCCAAAACTAGCTAGATCTACCAATTTTATCATAAAGATTCAAACTTTATACCTCTAGAAGAAAGATCAAGGTGAACAAAGTCTGGATTTACAAGCTCCAGTGCAACCAACACTTCTTCAATGGGTTCCTTCTTCTCCAAGGTGTACTAAGAACACTCCAAAGCACTTAAAAACGCCTTCTTTTTGCTCACAAGGCTCAATATAGGGATAGCATATCAAAAGAGGGTGTTGGAGAGGTGGAGGCTGAGAATAGAATGGGTTTAGGGAAGTTAAGGAGCTTAAATAGGGCTCAAACCATGAAAATAGGGTTTGGGCACTGATCACGTACACTTTGTGTACTCCTAGTACACCTAGCATACTAGGGATTCCCTAGTACGCCCAACGTACTCCCCGTACGCCCTGCCTACGCGGCTAACCCAAAAATCATCCTAACTTTACACAGTCGTAACTTCTTCGTTCCAACTCCATTTTCTACGTTCTTTATATCCACAGAAAGGTGTTGAAGGCCTCTACAATATTATGTAAATATCTTAGACTAAAAACTTCTTGAGCAAAAATACATATTTCATGCAAGAACCCGGCCTATGACTTTTCCCTTTCTACCCTTCGGCCCAAAACACAATTCAAGGGTAAAATCTTTTAATTATCATTACCTTCTTCAATAAGGACTAAACTTTGTCTCCTTAAGGCCCAAAACCTTACACAATTGACTTCTATTCCATAGCTAAGAAATGACAGGAAACAAGATATTACACCTTCACCTTGCCACGATCATCAGAAGTACCTAAAATATAACATTGAAACTGTAAGCCAAAACGTGGTGAGTTTCCCCTAAAATACCCCACATAACAGAACATATACAAACATGCATGTTAGGTCCACAATCATCGGACAGGATTACCCTCAGATCTACAACCATTAGGCTGGATTACCCCCGGCTCATAGTCATCAGACTGGATTGCCTCGGCCCAATCAATTATTGGATTGAAATGCCCCAATCTATTGGCGTATGCACATAGCAGTGAAGCCTCAACCCATATCATAGTATGTTGACATATGTAACAGATAAAATGTATACCAACACAAATAATAATATATATCTACAGGTCACTACAACACATAAACATCCCACATACTAGGATACATAACCTAGTGGGTTAGCATTGGTGCCTTCGACCCATGAGTACAGTGAGGAAGACTCACCTCCCAACCTGAAATGTAGTTGAACATATCAATGCTCCAACTGCCGACTCTACTAGTCACCTATACAGTAAATAGTCACCTAAACTCAAAATACCCAAAATGCCCCTAAGTCGAACTTGGTTAAAGCCAACAGTAAAAAGTCAAAGTTAAATTTAAAGTTAAAGTCAACCTCAGTCTACCTCCATGTTGTGGCCATCCTTCGGCCACACCAAGGTCGATGTGTTCAACCCGATCCGAACCCGTTTTCGGATAATTCTATATTTGTACCAAAATAAATATCCATTCCATGGGCCCAAAGCACTACGTCATGGCAGATACAGTCTCAAAACAGTCGTGGAAAACCCCATCGCCATGTCGTGGCACACTACTGCCACGTCATGGGAAAACGTCTGAAGGCAGAATTCTTTCCAAGTTTCTTAATCCGTAAAGTCTTTTGCCCAAACTTTCCAAAAATCATCTAAGAGTCCTATTGATCCCTAAAAATGTAAATTTTATGGACATGCATGCCCCCATGCATTTCCTTCATCAAATCTTGGTCGAAAAGAGTAGAAAATGGACCTAAACTCATGCAAGGATCCCAAACCACAACCATTTCTCAAATCTACAATGTATACAGTCCTTGGGACTCCTAAGAGTCATCAAGTTGCAAACTTTATCACTTTGTTTTACTCAAAATCCATTAAAGTGTTCAATCATGCAAGATAAGTCTAGATCCATAGAGAAAAGATGAAAAGCTAAATTAAATATCCTTACGAATGATCTAGCAAATTGATTCCATAGATTGGAGAGTGTTGTTTGCTTGCTTCTTGCACTCAATCTTCTTTTACTTCATTCAAAATCACCAAAAAGGCTTGAAAACGAGCTCAAAAGCTTCTAAGTGGGTTAGGGTTAGGTTTCTGGGGTTGGAGAATAATGGAGGCTGAATATGGGCAACCCTAGCCTCCCCACTATCCTTTAAATACTCAATAAATTAGGATTTTCATGACAGAGGGTCGCCACATCGTGGCTAATAGATGCCACGATGTGGGGATCATTAAATGATCCGTGAAACTTCCAGCATCACTACGTCCTGGGATGTCATGTTGTGGCCTCATAAGTGTCACGTCATGACGATCTAATACACTCCAATCTCGACATGTATTGTACTCTTCTGCCACATGTCTCGTTGATCTAACTCATGCCACGTCGTGGCCATATATGCACCATGTCGTGGTGACCAAGAGACCCTGGTTTTGACATGTCTGAATCTTGAAGGTTTTTATCACTCATCACTCTTCACATCGTGACATGCTCATTGTCACGTCATGACATGCTCAATGCCACGTTGTGAAGAACATTCATCCCCTTCATAGGATTCAAATTTTGAACGTTGACTTTGACTTCTGTTGACTTTCTCAAAATAGAAACATACTTTTGTCTCAACTTCAAATGATCATAAATTTCTCATACGAACTCCGTTTTAGATAATCTTTATATCCACTGAACCTCTCAACAAGATCTATAACATCCCTTAATTATCCTTTGCTAAATAAAATTATTCAAATCAAAGTGACTTATAACTTTATTTCATCTACTCATCTCACAATATTCATATCTTGTAAAATAACACTTGTTACGAGCACCTTAACATTCGAACAAAGGGAAACCGTCGTGACCTTTTCAGTGGGCAAAGCACTTGTAAAATTATTTTATGTGTGTGATGTTTATACAAAACAAATTGAGTGCGTTTAGGTCATTTGTTTGGTAATTAAGGTATATTTTGTCGGTGCATCTGCATCTGAATATGTTGTATTCTTGTGTTTGATCAATTAAGGCTAGAATATTAACATTAATGATTGCTTGAAGAGGACACAAAAGTCAAATTATGGATTTCATTTCGATTTAGTCATAGCAATTTGTGGAAATACTTGTTCTTATACACCAAATTCAGTTGTGTGAAAGATAAGGTGTCTTAATAGAGTATAATTTTAATTTGTTTATGTTCGTTCATTTGTTTGGCTAACTTATGTGAACAAACATGAACTAGCCTTCATTCATGTTCATTCAGTTCGTTTACAACCCTAGCCTTATGTAACCATTAAGAGGCATATTTAATTCAATAACTACATACTCTTTTGAGTTTTACAACACGTTTTGTTTGTTAACTACCATTCTACATGAACTTCATTAACATAGACCATTCGACGACTTACTATATATATTTCGGGCCCAATGCATGGATCTGATAAGAAAAGGTTGGATAAAGACTTGATTAAGCCTCAATTAGGTCCTTTGAGGGATTTCAAACTCCTTGAGTTTTCCACAAGAAATCATAATGAATGGTAGCTCATTGGGCCTGTCTTTTGTTCCCAAACGTGTTAGTTGGAATCCAATTTTTGAAAACCACAAAACCCTTGATCAAGTTTTTTTTTCTAGATTTTAACTACCTATAGGCGAAAGAGTTATACTTTTCTATTTTGAATCATAAGAAGATAATTAAGCTTTTAAGAACTAAGGAGTAATCTCAGTGATATATAAGAGGCTCGAACCAACATAACTTGGTGAAAGTCCACTCCTTTGCTAACATGATTAAAAAATCCATACCATAAAAAGAAAATAATTTGTGTGGGATGCTAGTAAGGATGAATCTGAGAAGTCTTATTTCATTTTTTTGTATTTATATTTAAACGTATTTATCTTAGGGGTCGTTTGTTTACCTCTTAATTGCAAAATTAAGAGGCAATGTCTTAAAATTTCAGATTCAGAGCGTTTGTTTGCGTATTATATTTTACCTCTTAAACTTAAAAATACCTCTTATTTTTTCATATGTTAAACCAAGTCTGAAAAAAAAAACGCGTGCTTTCTATTTGCCCTAATCGACCGATCGACCGCCTCCTTTCTTTCCTTCCCACATCATCTGCTCCCATCGCATCTTCTCCCACCGGCGACACCTGCGATGTCACACACCGACGACGCCAGCAACGCCGCCAGCCTCCGCCGCCGCCGACTACAGCAGGTTTGTTTCTTCCTTCTGTTTCTTCCTTTTTTGCCCTCGAATTCAATGGTCTTGTTTGTTCCTTCTTTCCCTTCAAAATTGAAAATCAAAAATCGAATTCAATGGTCTTGTTTGGTTTGAAATATGGTTTGATTTTGATGAAATGTTGCTGATTCTGGTTTGATTTTGATGAAATGTTGTTGATTTTAGTTTGGTTTTGTTTGATTTATCAGCTATGGCTTCTTTTCCATGTTTATTTCACTTGCATATGAACCATTTGATAAAATGCTTGAATGAAATTGTTTCAACTTATGATTTATTTAAATTTCTTTGTCTTGAATCTTTTTGCATAAAAGAAACCTTGGATGATAAAAATTGTTTGTATGTAGATCTGTTAATATTCTCTCTTAAATTGTTCAATGTGGATGGTAAAATCTGATGTATCCTTTGTTTGGTTGATATAGGTGATTGATAATGAACAAGATGCTATCAAGATGAGAGATGAGAATGGATGCAGTTTTCAATGTGATTGTTCTGATGTTTATTGCTGCAATTTTTAAGTTTATTTGGAATGTTGCATTTGTGTGTAGATCTGTTAACATCAATTTCTATATTGTGATCAATATTAGCATACAATTTAAAACAAAGCAATTTTGATTGTTATAATTGGATACATTAGCCAAATATTTATGTTTGATTGTTTAATTTTAACTTATGTCTAATTTGGATTTTGTATGGTGTTTTTATAATTTTGCAAAAAATAATACAGAAGGGTAAAATGATCATTTTTATAATTAAGCACAAAAATTCAGAGGTTCTAAACAAACAGCATGTTCACAATTCAGATCTTAAAAATTCAGACCCTCTTAGAAATTCAGATCTCTTAAAAATTCAGATCTTACCAAACAACCCATTAATATTGTGCAACTTTTATCTTGAACTAACATTTGGTGGGATATCAAAGGCTACTCCTAGAAGTAGGATTATGGTGGGAGATAGGAAAACTTGAAAAAAAAAAGCAATATTGACTATAACAAAACAAAAAAACTACAATCTCAAATGAGAAAAAAATATATATCGTCACTTATTCTACGTATACCATTTAGCAACACAACCTATTCGTCATGACATGTTGTTTGTATTGGTTAAGTTGGATGGACTTTTGATTTCAGAATCTATCCATAAACCAAGACCCTAATAACCTTTGTAACCAAAGTTGTAGCATATATGAGCAGAATGTATCATGCCTATGGATGTCAATGGGCACCAAATGGGATAGGGGTTTCTTCCCCCATCCCCACCCCCAAAATTCATTTGTTCCCCTGCCCCGCCCCCAAAATCTCCAGCCTCCCAACCCCCGTCCCCGCTCCCATTCCCCCCACCTCCGATTGATTTTGGGTTGTCTTTTTGTTGGGCTAAAAGAATTTTTCTTGGCTAAAAGAAGCTATTTGTAATGTCCTATTTTCACAAACAATTTGTTCATTTTTAAATAAGGTAAAATCACCATTTACATAAAACCCGAGTTATGAAAACCCATTTGTTCCAAAATATAGTTGTATGAAAACTAGAGTGATATAATAAATAGGGAATCTCTAATGTTGCTGATGAGTGTGTAAAATCATTCCTTCACCTTCCCACGTTCACCACTGATACTTGAAAACATTTAATTCATAATTGTAAGCCAAAGTTTTAGTGATTTTCCCCAAAATATCACATACATCACAACATAATAATCAAATATAGGCTATCAAACAACCCAGGACTATTAGTAGTCATGAGGACTATCAATAGTCCTATAGGCTCACAGCAACCATATGGGTTACAACAGTCCTGGTGTTATCAGCAACTCAGATACACATATAATAGCAATCAACAAAAAGGATCATAAACACAGGAAAACTATCTATACTAGTCTATCTGTCTAACAGATCACTACAATATATCGGGCTTCAAGTAGTACTCTACACCACCATTAGCATATTACTAATGAATACATAATTATATGAAGCCAGAGGTGAGATAGACAGTCGAACATGTGATCCCACTGTAAATCCACAGCCAAACAAGGAACAGGTAAGAAAGCATATATCAAGAGTTCTTAGGATATCCTACATGACTATATACAACCTTTAGGGCACTGCATTAGACACCTACATACCATCCTGCTACTCTAAACATCATATCACTACCCTTATGTCCTAACATACCTAAGGATTATCAAAAACCCTGCGGACTTTCATCACTCTTAGAGCTATCCACAACTCGGTAAATACAGATAACAGTAATCTGCAATAAGACTAAACTAGTCTAGCATGAACCATGCTACAACGTAGGTAATATAATGAGGAAACTCATCTGAAATGTAGACCCGAAAACGTAGAAACTTTGTCACTCCCTTCACTGATCACCTTTGTGAACTGAATGACACAAAATACAAATAAATTCCGAATCAATAACCCCAGTCCTTCAGTTTTGACCCAAATAAGTCAATGTTTAATGGTCAACCAAGTCAATGCTCACCACGATGTGGGAACCTCTTGGCCATGTAGTGGGAATACCATGACAAAATAGTTGTAAAGCAGAGATCCACCACATCGTGGGAACTGGAAGATTGTCATATTCTTCTTTAAGTTCTTAATCCTTACAAAACTAAAACCATAACTTCAGATCTACTTCTTTTCAATGATTTAATGGATAAAGTTTCCAACTTTATCCATTAGGACTCCATTCTAAAACAAGATCTAAAATCATATGTCCATTAAGTCCTTAATTGAAACATTCCAAAAATACGGTCCAAAAATTTTGTTTTAAAGTCATTGTTAAAACCATGAAACATCCATAATCATAAATAAAATCGTGAATCATGTTTCACAATGTATCATAATATTTGTCACATATCAAAATATCATAGTAGAACTCCCAGGCTAAAAATTTTGGTGTGTGCCATGCGATCATCCTGACCCCTTCCCTTTGCTAGTGGAAGTACCTGAAACCAAAACTGAAAACCGTAAGCACGAAGCTTAGTGAGCTCCCCTCCCCCCCAACTACCACGTACCATACAAATATCATGCAACTAGGAGATACGGGCCCCGCCCACTCTCATGGAGATTCGGGCCCCGCCCACACTCCGTTGTCTAGGAGATTCAGACCCCGCCCACACTCCATTGTCTAGGAGATTCGAACCCCACCCACACTCTATTGTGTAGGAGATTCGGACCCCGCCCACACTCCGCTATCTAGGAGATTCGGGCCCCGCCCACACTCCGCTACTAACAAGCATACAAGTATCACACAGACAACAAGTATATCTATCAAGCAATCACATAACTATACTCAAATAATACTATAAGGTTCAGGCCCCACCTACACTAAACTACTACAAGATTTAGGCCCCGTCCACACTCAACTACTAACATATCACATATACGGGTCGGCCTTGGTGCCTTGGACCCGTTCTTACCGAAAGGGAACTCACCTCGTACGACTGACTACTGAAAACTCAAGTAAGGAATCCCTCTCTGCTGCTCCAGCGACTATCCGACTCTCAATTCCATAACAACACTTAATCAAAATCTGATAATTCTTCTTAGGGTAAAATGACCATTTTACCCCTGGTCAAAGTCAACATCCTGGTAAAAGTCAACCTTCCAGGCTGACCTAACTCGCCGAGTCAACCTATTGACTCGCCGAGTTCTAGAACTCAGAAACCCTAAAATTGCGATTCAGCTCGCCGAGTCACCCTATGACTCGTTGAGTTCCCAGGCTACCCATCATCGCGACTGGACGAACGAACTCGTTGAGTCGTCCTCAGACTCACCGAGTCCTATCATAATCAGAAAAAAGAACAAGATGATCCACTCATCGAGTTCCTTGGCAACTCGCCGAGTTTCATGAACATCATCGGAGATCCTCGATTGGACTAGTCGAGTTCCCTTATGAACTCGTCGAGTCCCTTACAAATCTACCCTAAACAGCTAGTTTCACACTTCTAAGGCTCCAAAATATAGATCCAGATCGTTTCGATAGTCCATTTCTATAAAGTTGGAGACTTGATGGCTTTGCACACCACAAATGGACCCAAACTCAATTTATAACAACCTACTTCCATGAAAATGACCATTTCTTGGACAAAAACGGGTACAAGACCTCTTTTATGCTTCTAGAGGCCAAATATCATAGGAAGAAGGGATTGCTTGGCATACAATCCATGGAGAGTAACTCATCCTTCTCAAAGGGTCCAAAAAGACCCATAAATCAACACTAAAAGAGATCTAAGCTATGGGTTATCAAGCTAAGATCTTTTTACCTCAGAAGGTTGCCAAAGATGGATGAAATCCTAGATCTTGAACTGCTCCACAAGCTTGATGGCTCCAAGCTCTTCTAACTCTCTTCTATATCACAAAATCACACTCAAAATCTCAAAAATCACTCAAGGATGAAGCTCACAACAGATTAGGGTTTTTGGAGGACAGGGAGCCTAGTAAGGGAGGCCCAAATGGAGTTAAGTGGCTTAAATAGGGTGCAAAACCCCAAAAAAATACGGTTTCCTCCTGACGGACCTACTCGTCGAGTCCAGGCTTCGACTCACCGATTAGACCATTTAAATCTCGCGTCCCATCAAGCATCTACTCGACGAGTTAGGGTTACCAACTCGTCGAGTAGCTTTTATAAAAATGAATATTAATTGAAATGATGTGTACCAGGAACGGGGCGTTACAATTCTCCCCCACTTGTCTTAGACTTCGCCGTCGAAGTCTATTGCGTCTGAAAACAACTCCGGGTAGTGCTCCCTTATCTCCTCCTCGGGCTCCCATGTCCACTCTGAACCCTTGCAGTGTTGCCACTGCACCTTAACTAACTTAACCCTCTTATTCCTCACCTCCTTTGTCTTGTGATCTAGAATCGTCACTGGTCTCTCAATGTAGTTCAGGCTTTCATCAACCTGAATATCCTTAAGAGGTACCACCGCTGAATGATCCACCAAGCACTTCCGTAACTGAGAAACATGGAAAGTGTTGTGAATATGGCTGAGGTTTGCCGGAAGATCTAACCGGTAAGTGTTGGGTTTTGAGCATTCTAACACTCCTAAGTGTACATGCAACCCTAAATACCTTGGATCTATGTTTTCTCTATTATACATGCAAATATGAATATTCCAAGGTATTACCCTATCAAGCATACAATCCTTGATACTTGGGTAATATAACAAGTTAGAATACATACCTTTTAATGAAGCTTGAAGTCTTGAACTTTAAGATCTTAGCCCCAATAGTGTGGAAGCCTCAAGTGGAATCACAAATCACCAAAACACCTTGGAAAACCTTTCGAGAATATGGATACTTGGCTCACACTTATGAAATCGGTTATTGCCCTCTTTAGTGTATCCACACTAGCCACTAGCCCAATTTCATGAACCATAAGACCCTTTATATAGTGTAGAGGATTAGGGTAAAACCTTAATACCCATGACCTTTCATTTCCTAGGATCCATGGGTTAAAGCTCTATGGACTATCCATGAAGACTTAGCCCAACCTAAATGAACTTGGTCCACTACACATATATATATATATATATATATATATATATATATATCTAAGAGTCCATATTTAATTAGTTCCTTTTGATCACTTAATTAATTTTTGATCAATACTAATTAAATAATATGATTATATATTAATATATTAGAACTTATAATATATTAATATAAATCATAAATATACTATTCTCAAAAGACTATCCATATAAATTGTGCCGGTGAAGTGCAACCCAAATGGACCATGCCGGTCGGGTCAAGTACATACCAAATATAGTTATGGACTTAGACATTAATCCAACAGTAAGAAACTTGACCCACCCGGGCTAACACCCTAAACGGACCAATAAACCTGGGGCCCAGCTTGCCCCGCTTCCGGAACCTGATAACACCCTTCCAGGGTGACACCTTCAGGAGGACCATGTCACCTACCTAGAACTCTAAGTCTGAACGCCTCTTGTCAGTGTAGCTCTTCTGCCGACTCTGAGCAGTCTGGAGCCCGTTCCGGACCTGCTAGATCCTCTATGTGGTCTTGAGTATCACCTCCGTACTTCCCATGACTCTCTGACCAACCTTGTCCCAATAGATTGGGGTCCTACACTTCCTCCTATAGAGAATCTCAAAAGGAGGTCGGTCTATGATGGCATTGGTAACTGTTGTTATACGAAAATTCCGCTAACGGAAGATACATATCCCAACTGCCACTGAAATCTAACACGCATGCGCATAGCATGTCCTCGAGAGTCTGGATGAGATCCTGGATCTTGATCTTCTCCACAAGCTTGATGGATCCAAGCTCTTCCAACTCTCTTCTATATCACAAAAACACACTCAAAATCTCAACAATCACTCAAGGATGAAGCTCACAACGGATTACAGTTTTTGGAGGACAGGGAGGCTCGTAAGGGAGGCCCAAAAGGAGTTAAGCGGCTTAAATAGGTGCAAAACCCCGAAAATAGAGTTTCCTCCTAACAGACCTACTCTTCGAGTCCAGGCTTCGACTCGCCGAGTAGACCATTTAAATCTTGCATCCCATTTGGCATCTACTCGACGAGTTAGGGCTACCAACTCGTCGAGTAGCTTTTACAAAAATGAATATTAATTAAAGTGATGCGTACCAGGAACGGGGCGTTACATTAATGGGATCAAAACTTGATCATGGACACAAGGGACTCCAATCATGGCTCATTTTCTCATTTTTCAGAATAATGACCATTAGAGACCATCCACAAGCTCTGAAATTCTTCAACTCCAAAGCATCCAACAAATGGACCAAAATCCTTAAAAATGAGCTCATACTTTAAACGAGAAAAAATAATGGACAATGTATGAACTTTATACCTCCAAAAACTCAGATTTTTGAAGAGGATGTTGGATCCAAGCTTGCCTCTTGATCTCTTTCTTCCTTGTGACTTCCTTCTTTCTCAAGTACCACCAAAAATCCAAGAAATAAGCTTCAAATCGAAAGACAAGCTCTCAAATCTTCATGGAGGCTAGGGTTTTGTTTGGAAGGGTTGGAGGCTAAAGAGGGTGCCCTAATCCTTGAGATTAGGTGTTTAAATATGGAGAAAATCCTAAAAATCATGGGTTTGGGCTGCAACCGCTGCCACGTTATAGCAGCCATCCAGGCACGCGTTTCATGCATTTGGCATGCCATGTCGTGGTGCTCCAATCACCACATCGTGTCATAAGGTTTTTCCCGAAAACATTACCTTTAATCCTTCAAAACCCTCCAATGATCCCTCGTGGAAAATAGGCGTTACAATTTTTTGGGTAAAAAAAAGTTACTTATAACATAATTCTACATGTTAAAAACAAAAATGTTATACTAACAACTTACAAACACGATTTTCTTTTTTTAAATTTTAGAAGCTCAAAATCGTTACTATATATATATATATATATATATATATATATATATATATATATATATATATATATATATATATATATAACGGGGCCCTTATTGGGGTTTCCGGAAGGTACTTCCCACCCTACCCCGAAATTAAGATAGTGGGTTAACGTTGCTCCCGTCCCTACTCCTGTCCCTGATTTTTTTAACAAATATCCCCCATATATATATATATATATATATATATATATATATATATATATATATATATGTGTGTGTGTGTGTGTGTGTGTGTGTGTGTGTTTGTGTGTAAACGGGGCCCCTACTCCCGAAATTAAGATAGTGGGTTAACGTTGCTCCTGCCTCTGATTTTTTTTAACAAATATACCTAGTATGGGTTTGGGGTCCCACAAGAATTTTTGACATCGCTAGCGAGTTCTGCCATGAAATGGGAAATATCTTGAGTCTTATGTAAGATACCTAAATGCACCTTAGAGTGTTTTCGAGGAACGGTGGAACCTTGTGGAGCACATGCTAGAAATCAATAGTACAAATATGATCATTAATGTTGTGAGTTCGGATAACATAGTGTCCAAGATATGGTTGCGAGTTAGGATTGGAAAAGTTAAAGTGGACGCCTTGCTGAGAGGTCGTACCTATATTGGTCATGACATTCTTTGCTTAGTTTTGTTGTTTCTTTTTTATGATTGTTTCTCGCCTTTTGTTTGTTAATTGTGTTGATCTTCTTGGCAGGGGCAGGCCAGAAGATTATCGAAAAAGAAGCAAAAAAAAGTTTTAACAACAAAAAAAAAACGGATCAAAATTTTCAAGGGGTCAAAACAAACTTAACCTTCCTATAAAAACATTTTAAAGGGCAAAATTATATTATTTTTTGAAAAAAAAAAACAAATTTTAATTATTATTTTTGTTGTGGGGGCTGCTGCCCACACTACCCAGTGTAGGTTTGCCCTGCTGCTCCCTGGTGTTGTTTAGTTTTCTAAATCTTGCTAGTTTGTGTTTTTGTATTCTCTTTTCCTTTTAAAAACACAAGGGGCGTGTTTGGAGCGGAGCGTTTGAGAACTTTTAGTTTCTATCGTTTGACAAAACGCTCCGTTTTGAACAAAAAACCTTGTTTGGCACTACAAGCTTCTAGCGTTTAGTTTAAACAAAACGCTCCAAATCCAAATGCTACTTCATGTAGCGTTCAACAAAACACTACAAGTTATCCACTACCTGCTACCAGCTAAATTTTGCCGAACACGCTCGAGTACAAGTTAAGGTTTTGGCTTTGTTTTGATCTTATGGTTGCGGGTCAAGTCTGTTCATTTCATTGTAGTTCAAAAAAAAACACTCGTTTCTTGTTTCTCGAACGCGGATTAGCTTTTGCTCTAATAAACAGAATTGGATTTGTTACAATATTCATTATAGCAAGTTTTTCAAAATGATATATCCGCCCATTAAAAAGTAGGTTGCATAGTGTAAGGAAGTTTATGCCACGATGGCATGGACCATCGTGGCATGGAGTGGTCCATGTAGACGAATGTCTCATATCATATGTGTTGGAAAGATGCATCCATTCAAAAGGTTGAAGATTCAAGTCTCAGTAGTTTAAAAATTGTGTGATTTAGCTCTTTAAAAAAATATTAATTAACATTATGGTTTTATAAAACAATCAATAATGATCTTTTGTTAAAACATATAACAAAATTATAGAAGTATTTTGGTGTTGTATTATGTTTGATATAAAATTTGTATGTTAAATAAATAAATAAATATGTGAGACATTTATAAACTTGCAAAAGGTTTATTATAGATAATAAATAGAGGTTTATATTTATATTTTAAATTTTACATGTTGCTGACGTTGGGACGATGTCATGGACCTCTAAACGAAGTGCAACACTCGAGATATACTATAGAAACAACTATTATTTGCAACCGTAAAAAAAAACCTCTATAAAACAAAAAGATGTTACATGACTTGATATCATACCCGATTATATTGTAATCAAAATAAACATTAACGTATTTATAAAGGATGAAAATATATATATATATATATATATATATATATATATATATATATATATATATATATATATATATATATATATATAAAAGGTACCACGGTCGTTACCGTCCATGTACTTCAGTGATCTGTGATTTATCCGTTGACTTAGAAACCGACTTGCTAGTTGAAGAATCTGAGTGTCTTTTAGGAAGATAATGTGCAGTTCTTGTGGGAGTTGGAAGATCGATGGAATAATTGTTGAGAATGTTTAAAACGTAAGCCATTGAAGGCCTTGCATCCACATCTTCTTGCACGCATAGCAACGCTATGTTGATGCATCTCATAACTTCATCTTTAGAACAAGTTTCAACCATTGTTGGATCCATAAGCTCCATTGCTCTTCCTTCTATCCAGCTTTTCCAAGCCTTCAAGGGACATAACCATATGTTAAAACTTTAAATATAATAATTAATATGTATTTACAATTAGTTTGTACAACGATTGTTGGAAAGAGATTAATATATATAATAGGGCAAGAAAGAAGTGTATAGAAGGAAAAACTTACAAAATGTGGAAGATCCTCATGATTATCTTCGGTATAAAAGCGTGAACTTCTCTTCCCTGTGATGATCTCAAGAACAACAACGCCAAAAGCAAACACATCCGATTTCGCTGAAAAATGTCCGTGCACTGCATACTCAGGGGACATGTAACCGCTGTAAAAACATTCGACAGATTATCGTTAATCTTAATTACCTAAAATGTATGATGACATTAAAATTACCAAAAAAAAGAGTTTTAAAAAACTTACTATGTTCCAACAATTCGATTAGTATTTGCTTCAATTTGATCCGCTCCCACGATTCTCGCTAGACCAAAATCGGAAATCTTGGGGTTCATATCCATGTCTAGCAAAATATTGCTAACCTTGAGATCACGATGAATGACTTTTAGACGTGAATCTTCATGTAAATAGAGCATTCCTCTTGTAACCCCTAATATTATTTTGTAGCGTTTTGGCCAATCTAATTGCCCATGTCTGTTTGGATCTGAATTAAAAAAATACATTAGACACACAAAAACAAATTCTTACAAAAAAAAATTAAAATAAATCGAATTTGGTGTTTTGGCTTACTAAAGAGAAAATAGTCGAGGCTTTTGTTGGATACGTATTCATAGATGAGTAATTTTTCATCCGCATCAAGGCAAAACCCTAAAAGTCTCACGAGATTTCGATGTTGAAGCTTTGCCATTAAAATGACTTCGTTTATGAATTCTTGTGAACCTTGTCCGGATGATTTTGATAGTCTCTTCACTGCCACCTCCATCCCATTGGCTAGAACACCCTGCATTGCAATATGTGGTTCTATTAATTAAATGAACAATCAAGTGTAATATTTAATCTTTAAGATCCAAATATTATATGGAAATAATAATATTAATAATAATAATAATAATAATAATAATAATAATAATATACCTTATAAACCGGACCAAACCCGCCTTCACCAATTTTTTTTCCATCAAAGAAATTATCCGTGGCTGCTTCAATTGTAGCCAGATCGAATTGTAGAGATCCTAATGTACCCATTTCCATTTCAACTACATTTATATTTAATTAATAAAACAATTAATTATTGAGCATCAATTAGTATATATATAATATAATAACCAATTACTTTGCTTATATATACCTGACCCAACTTGCGATAAATTGGAACTGTGGTTGTGATTTTCGCTCATAACTAGAGACGAAAATGCAGTAGTCCCACTTTCTTTTTTTGTAGCGGAATCAACAGCAGCATTAATATTATTCTTTGATCTCCTTCTTTTTATAAAAAAATATAACCCGATAATTATGAGTATCCCACCGAAAACACATGCAACAGGAACGATGATGTAAATACTCTTTGACGACTTTCGTTTTTTTCCTGCATGCATGCAAAATTTAACATTACTAAATTATTACGAACAAAAAAAATGTTTATAGATAATTAATATATATACGTCCATATCATAACTATTACTCAAATATTTAGGGCGGCTTAATTAATTGTTTTCTTCATCATATCTTAATCCTCAGTGTTTCAATGTTTATCTATAGTCGTAAAAGTATATTATTTATAGTTGCTAAAGTAGGTTTATTTATAGTTGTTTTCTTTATTATATCTTAATTAATGCTCAGTGTTTCAATGTTGATCTATATATAGTCGTTAAAGAATATTTTTGAAAGACTTTGTGAAGTTTGTTTTATTAATTAACAAATATTTCAAATAAGTATTTTTATAACGCATATGTACATGTGTGTTATTCGCTATATATATAAATTAATTTTCTAAAAAGGTATCAACTCCACCTAATACAACAACATACAAACTACAAAGTAATCACTATCCATTATATAATCGTAATTAGTATTTTTGGTCAGATATAAATTAATATCTAATTACAACTTGTGACTAATTCAGTTTTTATAGGTTGCAGTTTGCTATGGCATCTTCATAGTTCACGCTCGTTTCTTTAGGAAAAAAAATCGTGTAACTTTTCATTTATGAATAATTTGTATTCTTTTTTTATACGGGTGAAAGATTTACTTTAGACATGATTTGATATAATTTATTTTTATATGTTATCTTCAACTTCATGATTATTTGGTCTTTACAGCAGGACATGCATTGCTTCAATAGTCCATTTGTGTAATCATTATAGAATATTAGTAAGACAACTTGACAAAATGTTCATTAATTCATGGTCCTAATTATTGTAATTAGTTTCTGTATCAAAAACAAATAATACAGAGTTACAGACAAATGTTACATTACATAGAAATTATAACGTATTAATTAATAGATTGTTATGCAAGAAACTTACTCCCTAATCACTATATAAATTTTGAACCCATGATTTAAGTTTTTAATTAGAATTTGAATAATCAGTTGCTGGTTTAAGTTAAAAAATTTATTTAATTATATTTATACATTTATAAATATAAATATATATACAATTCAATAATACAGAAAGATTTAAAATGGAATTCTTTAAACTCCAAAAATACGACGCGTACCTGGAACTGCCGGCGAGTTTGTTGAAGACGGCGGCACAGACGGCAGCGTGATAGCCGGAGGATTATTATAAAACGACGCATTCGAATACCTAACGAAACAACTCGGATAAAAAACACCGACGTCAATGTCGCCGTCGCAGCAGCCTTGAGCCTCCCGGAATACGATCGACAAACACGAATTGCAGTCAAAAGAAGATAAATCCGGCAAACACTGCACCATAGCGTAAATCTTCGACGAATCTGTCCCAAAACCAACATCTCCGGTGGCGAACTTCCGAAGGGAGTTTCCTCCGGCAGCTTCTACTCGTAATCTTCCTACTAAATCTCTCAACGTCTTGCCGAAAACGTCAATATCTGATGCGTTTACGGAACTTGAGACATCGGCGTTAGGACGCTCCTCGACAACTGAAGAATAACTACGATTTGTATAGCGCACAGTACAATTCAAGCTCCAAATGAGGGCTTCTATATTGTTAGTACAGGTCTGTCTTAGCAGGAGAACTGTGCTGCTGATACAATCCTTACATGCTTCCGATGTAACATCGCCGCGGCAGAGAGCAACGGCGTTGACGGTATCTGGACTTACGCCGGCGGAGGTATTGTAGAAACCGTAGCGCGTGGAAGCGGCGGAGGGTAGTGAAGCAAGGGCAGTTTTGAGATTTGATTCGTATGTGGAGTTATTCGTAAAATTACCGTTGTCTCTGCATCGGAAAATAGGGAAATCGTTGATTTGGCCGGCGGCGAGATGAAGGAACTGCAGCAACAGAAGTAGAAGAAAATTTTGAATTATGAAATTTGATTCCATTGTAGAATGGAATTCTATTTGTTTTCTTTTTCAAATTGAAGACTTATGTATTTATTCTTTACGAACGTGGTACTCATGTTCTAAAAAATTGGATTTTATTGAATATATAATTTTTTTTTAACCCGCAATACAAATATATAATTTAATATAATAAGTGTTATTAATATATGTTACAGAGTAAATTGCACATTTGGTCCTATAGTTTGTCTAAATTCACAGGTTTGGTCTTAGTATTAGATTTTGACTTGTTTGTCCTTGTGGTTTGCATTTTGCATTTGTTGCATCCGTGGTTCCAACTTCATGACCATCTTACTTTTCTTCATGACACAATTACAACTTTGGTCACACTGGCATGACAAAATTTGAACGTTGGTCCAAAAAGTTTTTGAGTCGCACCTGTGAAAATTATTTGAAAACATGTAAAACAATGAATTTGCCCTTTTAATTTTTTTTTATTTTCTTTACAAAAAAAAATACCCCTCTCTAGTCGATTTTCCAAATCTACAAAACACCTATTTTTTCCTATTTTAAAGAACAATAACTCATTTTATTCATCTCTAATGAACTACTCTCGTCATCATTTGCTTTGGTTTTGAACACAGAAACCAATCACCCTTGAAAATCCAACTAACACTTACATGATTTTGAATTCGACAAATGAGGGTAAGATTGTGATCGATTAGAGCTCGATCGATTCAAAAGAAACGATAGTGAAGGGACCTACGATTTTTGCTAGATCTGCTTCTGATCTAAGAAAAGGGTGACATAGATCTGCTTCTTTTCCGTTCGAACTTCTTTTTGTTGTCAAATATGCTTCATATCTATTTATCAAGAGGTTCTTGTTTGGTTAGGGTGTGTGTTCATCTGATTTCGTGTGTTTATTCATTAGATTTCGAGTGTGTGTGTATGCTCATCTGATTTTGTGTACGTGCTTATGTGCGTTCATCTAATTTCATGTGTGTACATCTGATTTGATTTCGTGTGTATGTGTTCATCAGATTTCGATTGTGTATGTGTTCATCTGATTTCGTATGTGTGCTTGTGTGTGTTTACCTGATTTCGTATGATTTTGGCAGAGATAAAATGGCAGAAAAAGTTCAGGTGGAGATGGAGGTGGAGGTAGCAGATGGTGGTGGTGGCAGAAGATGTTCTTTGGTGTTTTTTGAATCTATGAATATGCTCATGGGTGTTTATCAAACACACACACATACAGACAAGGGGGAGGAATTTTTATTTTATTTTTCATTTAAAAAAAATGAAATAAATAATAAAAGCAATGAATAATGGCAAAATAGTCATTCTAACTCATTTAAATTCTTTCTGTGACCAAAATTACAACAGAATTCTTATTTTGAATCACTGGTGCAACTCCAAAACTTTTTAGACCAAACATTCAATTTTTGACATACGTTAGGAACCAAACTTGCAATTTTGTCTTTTTTTAATATATCTTTTACCTTTTTCTTTTTACCCATATTGTAATAAGAGAAAATGACCATATTAACCGTTCTAAAAAAATCACAAAATAAACAAAATTTTCAAAAATGTCAAAAACAACCTTGATTTTTGTAATTATCTTCGAAAAAAATTTAATTTTAAACTTTTATAACTCTTTTATACAAACGTCGTTTGAGCTGTTTTTTCATTATATTCTTTGTAACAAAGGTTTTTCATTGACACATTACACTCCACATGGCACGAAAGAATACAAAATTCTTGATATAAAGAACAAGAAAATGGTGGTATCAAGAGATGTAAAATTTGTTGAAAATATATTTCTGCATGATAAAGAAAAACTGAAAACTAAAAATGAAGACGACGAGATTTTATAGGCACCCACATGGAACCATGAAAACTCTACTGATGAAGAAATTGTCGCAAATGAAGAAGATAACCAAAGTGAATCAATGGGCCATGAAGAAATTGATGTGTCTCAAAATATACATGAGGATAATTTCACCATGCAAGATGACATTGATAGTAGGAGTGTGAATTCAAATAGCATGCATCTGGATTCCAACAATATACACACGCATGTAGAAGAGTTAGTAGAAATTAATGTTGAGAATCTGACACCCACTAGAGAAAGAAGAAATAGGTCGTCACCGGCTTATCTTAACGACTACATTGTCAACTTGCCATCATCCTTAAACCAAGCAACACTTGTCACCAATCAAGACTCCTCTATGGTACATTCTATAGCCCATTTCATCTCTTATGAAAATTTTACTCATTTTCTTAGGGCACTCCTAGCGGAATATAAAGGAAAGGAAGGGAATATTTGTCTAGGTTAAGTGGAGGTACTTTGATTTTACAGATTTCATCAATGGATAGATCTTTGATTTTTTTTTTAGGTTTCAGTGTTGTAATTAGTAATCAATTTTCATTTGAGCAAAAGATATTGCTAATTTTCTAAGATATGTTTACTAGATTCATCAAAAATTAGTATATCAGGAATCTTATGAATAGAAATCAGCCAACTCAAACTAAACCTTCTCAGAAGAATTTCAACAAAGTGTTAATGATCACCTCATGAGTGTTTACAACTTTATTCTCTAACTGAACGAAAGCAAAAAAAACAAAGAGAAACTTAATGTTTTTTTATTACTGAAATTTAGGATTCCTTTCAAGGCTTACATTGGACCCTATATAAAAGAGATGTTAAATTTGACAGGTACGAACCAAAGTTGGAAAACGCAAATCAACAATAAATTTTACTGAATAACCTCCTAAATAAGATAATGGAAATTCAGAAAATAAGGAAAAGACAATTCTATCATTAAAATAAAATAAAACAAAAACAAAAAAATATGTGAAAGTTAAGGAAAACAAAGATTTGGAAAAGACAATTTTTTTTATTGTCTTTCTTCTATTTGTCCATAAAAACTTCTATCAAATCATCTATGTGTTTTGCATCACCAACAATGGAAATTTACTTTCTGATTCATGTAATAATCGATTTCTTAAAGCCTTAAACCAATAAAATATCAGTTACTTAGACGATTACTTACTACTAAAAATAAGCATTTATGTCGTTAATACTGTGAATGATTAAGATCCTAACTTAGTAGCAGCAACAAGTTCAATTCTTGAACCTGAGAAAAAAATTGAATGAAATCCATGAAAAATATATGTAACGATCATTAGAAACTTCACAGAATAGACTTCAAATTTTGTGGCATCTGCCTCAACGGCTTCTTGCCAAATATGATTGCTGGATTAAAATACCAAGGTAGGTATTGTTAGTTTTTGCCAAAATGGGAAGAAGATGGAAAGCAGGAAATTAAAATTTGCAATTTACTCTAATTTTTATTGTAATTTTTTTGGTCTATTTTCTTTGGTTCTTATTTCTCTTTCATAAGGAAGTTCGTTTTTTAATCTCAATACTAGGTATATAAAACAAAAAAATATAGTATATGCGACTAATTAACTTAAGTGTACCCTCGCGATTTTCCAAATATTTTTCTAATTACTCTTTTTACTAAATAAGAGTGTATTATTATTTTGGGTAAGGTTCGAAAAAATCCTAAAATTTTATCCTAATTTAATAACTACCGGTAAAATTAGCGATTTGACTAAATCATCACTAAATTTTATCCTAAAATTTTATCAGCTAATTTAATATTTAGGTGTCCAAATCAGTAATAAAACCGATAAAATATATGTTATATGGAGAAAATTGTCAAATCATCACTAAATTTTAATTTAGGACTTGTACATAAATTATAGTAAAACAATGAGACTTTAGCGAAACACTTAAGTAATGAAACCGGTAAATCAGGAAAAAATGGTCAAATCGCAATTTTTATCGGTAATTTATGCTTTTTCGTAAACAAATTTTAGTTTGGAATTTTTTCGTAATTACGGTAAAATTTTAGGACTTTTTCGAAGATTCCTTACTATTTTACGTAAAAACACCAAAATTGCTACAAGAAGTTCTCAGAAAAATAATCAAATTTTATTTTAAGAACTAGAAATATAGTTGTACCTTAATGAATGTGACTCATCCTATCCTCATTGATCTGGTCTCCCCGAAAAAGGATAACCGTCATTAGTAAAGCTTTGCTTGGATCTAAGGTGAAAGTACGTAGGATATATGAAAGTTTCACAGATTTTTTTAAGGTGAAAGTAGGACATATGACACTTCACATGTACACGTTTTGTAAATGCATAGGTTTTTTTTCTAATGATTCTCAAACACAGACGAGTATTTTAACATAATATTCCACATATGTAGTTAAAATATAAACTGGGCCTTTATTTTAATACTAAACTGTTTTACTATTAATTATCTTATCATATTTAAATTCCTTTATGACTTATGTTATGAATTAGTCACTTGACCATGTCCAAAACTTGGTTAATTAGACTTTCATAATTCAGTTTAAGTGTTTAACACGTATGGTTTACCATTTAATTCAACTCATTATCCAAAATTCGAGCTTATTAATAGGCCAAACTCTAAGAATAACTAAAGCATCAATTCAAAGATGGAGAAGTTTATGTTATGCACATTAATGTTGTTTGTCATGACAGGGTTTGTTCATGTAAACGGTATTCTCCATTTGGGTTCTGAATGCTCACAAACTGGAAACACAACTGGTAATACCATCTACCAAGCAAACCTTAAAACCCTTTTAGATTCACTAGTCAACGACTCACCTCTTCAAGGAGGATTCCTGAATACCACCATCGGAACTGGTTCAAATCAAGTGTATGGTCTTGCATGGTGTCGAGCAGATGTTTCTCCTATCACATGCTCCAAGTGTTTGAACGAATCCATTAGCGTACCTTTAAGAGATTGTCCCGAAAGCAAAGACTTGGTGATATGGTCGAGTTTGTGCAGTTTAAGGTTCTCAAACGAGAGTTTCTTTGGTGAACTTTGGAACAGCTCTTCGTCATCCAGCTATGGTGGAAACACACTTGATGAAGCTTCAGTGTTTTCAAGAGGATTTGCGATGATGGAAGCATTAGGAAGGAATGTTTCTGATCGACCATTGATGTTTGATACTGATGTTATTGATGCTGGGAATGATGGGAAGAGATACGGGTTGGGTCAGTGTAGTAGAGATTTGAGCAAGTTGGATTGTGAAAATTGTTTGGAGGAGCTTTTAGTGACTTATCGAAGGTTTGTGATGAATCGAACTGGGTGGGAGATGTTAGGAGTGAGTTGTGGTTTGTGGTATGATGATGTTCAGTTCTCTGACGACGATTCAGGGTTGACTCCAACACCAATCGGCTCGGGTACGAGTATTTGACTTTTATTTTTAACTTATAAAAACTTAATTACAGAACAATTATCAAATATTAATTGATTAATGTGTGATGTAGGAGTTGGAGAGAGGTTGTGCACAGGAGATTATGTGATCTTGGCTTTTGTAGCATTTCTTTTATTCCATTGGATTGCATGACTTCTACAATTCTACTATGCATAAAAATTATGGTTTGGATAGAAATGCAAATAGTTCTTTTTAGGGTTGTTAATTTGCTAAATGAATGGTATATGTGATAATTCCTTACTGTTTTATAATCTTTAGTTTTAAATAAAAATGTATTAGTTGTTTAAACAAAAAGTATTTGATAATAAATTGCAATTCGCACTCTGTTTATTGAAATCCATATATATGTGGACCAAAAAGGTTATAGTTTGTTTTTCTTTTTTTCTTTTTTTTTTTTTTTTTTTGCACTACAAGAAAAAGTGGATTTGCAATGGAATGAATCTGTTGCAAAAGGATTTATGTTATGAATTTTGTAGTAGTGCGTCCATTGTGAATTCTGTAGTCCTATTTCCGTAGCTAATTTCATTCCATTTATTTCATCGTAAGTTATGTTGTAGTGGATCCATAGTAACTTCCGTAAGCATATCGTTGTAGCATATTCTATGGTGATAACTCCCTAGCAAAATCCATGGTGATGACTCCTTAGTTAAATTTATGGTGATGATTCCCTAGCAAGTTCTGTGGTTATCACTCCCTATCAAAATTTATGGTGATAACTCTCTAGCTAAATTAATGGTGGTGAGTCACTAGCAACTTCAATATTCTTGGTTCCATGGGTAAATTTATGGTCTAGATTCTATAACATATTTCATTGCAAATTACGTAGTCATGATTCCATAACAAAGTCCGTTGCCACGTTTCTGTAGCACAATCCATAGACCAGTGGCGGATGCTCTTAGAGGCCAGAGGGGGCCATGGCCCCCTTGGTTTTAAGGGTTAGAACAGGTACATATATGGTTATTTAACAATAAAAATTCATCAAAATGACTAATGGCCCCCTTGATTTTAAGCTCTACATGCGTCTATAGATAAGTTAAATTTTTTTTTTTGGAAAGTTATCAACCAAATCAGAAGACAATATAACTCATTAACAAAATTACAAATATATCGGAAAATCACTAACAAATCAAAACAATCTTTCTTTCAACTGTGTAAATGTTAAACTCTACAAAAAACCATAATCGTATCTAGTTTACAATTAACTCAAGCTTTGAGTTTAAATAAATCAGTAAACCCTAAAAAATAATTGGTACCGACAGAAAAGAATTTCTGAAATCTACCCGAAGAATAACACAGTCATCGGAAAGTTCATCTCTTGACCTTTCTCCATGCGCTCTCTTTGCTTCCTCTCCACCGGTCGCCAGATTTCTTTCTTTCTCCGTGAGCTTTCTCTCATCTAGTGTTCACTAGATTACTAATCTTGAAACTATGCTTGTTGTCGCTTTAATTTCTCTCTCGTCTCCTCTCTATCAGAAGTTGTAAGTTATCTCTTCCCTCTCAATATCTTTCTTTCTCTCACAGTTATTAAATAAGATTGTAATAGTGGGTATATCCCGTATATCTATATGAAAATACTAAACATACAAAAGTTTAGACTTAAAGCTGCAAAACACTTAAAAACAAAAGTCTTGGACTTAAAGCTGCAACACACTTAAAGAAGCATGTATTACTTTATTATAAAAAAATCAACTAATTCCGGTAATTATTAAGCGTATATAAGATTTCTATAAACAATAAAAAAATCATTAAAATCTATTACAATTTATTGGTTAGAAAGCGAAACGGATAAAGTCATAATGTGTATATATACATATGTTGTATTAACAATTGTGTTTTCTTTTTATCATCAAAACCAGTTGTCAATATACGTTTAGAATATATAACAGTTGAAAACTTTTGTTAATTAATTTTGTTATGTATTATTGCGCATCAACATAAATAAACAATATACTCTTGAAGGGTTTGTAATTCGGTACAAAAAATTGTTTATATAAATTTCTTTTGATGTTTTGGTTTCGGCCCCCTAATCATAATGGTCATGTTCCGCCCCTGCCATAGACGTATTTTCTTAGTAAAATCCATGGAAGTATTTTGTAGCAACAGTCATAGGAAATTATCAACAAACTGCTATAGCAAATTTTGTAGAAATATTTTTGTTGCAAAGCTACATAGCTACGGATGGATATTAATTTACAAATTAATTCTCTATTATTTTGTATGAATATATAAAAACAAAAATAACAAAAATATAAAATAAGATTTATACCATAAAATAAAACAAAAAAGATTCATTACATAGAAACAAAAACTGACCTAATTTAAAATAAACCACAAACAAAGAAGTACTCTATGATCTCCTAATTTTACAGTTTTTTAAAAGTGTTAATAACTGTCATTGTCGATTATAGTTGTCGTTCAAGTTTGTCACGCGATTCTTATGTTGTTGTAACTCTCCAAAAATCAAAGAAATTTAAAATTTTCAAAAGCAACCATTAACCAAAATTGTTTACAAAAGGAGTCACTGTTTCAAAAATATTATTTCAAAATCAGAGTTTTCCCAAGACCCAGTGACATAAAATAGGAAGATGTGCACGATCTCATTTACTTTTCCCGATCAACTGAAGTACCTGAAATCATAACAAACAACTATAAGCATGAAGCTTAGTAAGTTCCCCCAAAATACCACCACATAACATAACAAACAACAGCATGCATACAGAACCTTCAGCATGACTGGACCGTCACACCGGCCTACAGACTATCTGGACTGCTCTCAGAGCCTTCAGCATGACTGGACCGCCGCACCGAGCCTACAGCCTATCTGGACCGCTCTCCAGGCCTTCGGCCTGACTGGACCGCCTCGCAGACCTTCAGTCTATCCGAACTGCCATGGGTATCTTGGCCTTTAGTACCAGCTGGTCTACCTCAACCCAGTAAACCATAACAACATATCGATATAAACATTATCAGGTTTGTTGACTCACAGCACAAAGTACTACATTCTCAACCCAACCACACTACAGATCACTGCAGCATAGCAACATTCTAATTACTAGGATACAGATGTAACAAATTACTACAATATAGCAACATCGTATACACCAGGATACATAACCTAGTGGTTCGACATTGGTGCCTTTGACCCACAAGTACAGTGAGGAAAACTCACCTGAATCAAAGAACCTTGAAAGACTACGATATGTTGTTCCCTTCTGCATTGCTTGCTCCCGCGAATCCACTAACACCATAACCAGATAACATCTTAATCAATAGCCTTGACCCAAGGTCAAACTTGTTCAAGAAGTCAACAGTCAAAAGAGTCAACAAAAGTCAAATTCCAAGGTTGTTTAAGTACACCCTGCGTACTCAACTAACGCCCAACGTACCCAAGATGGTTTAGTTCACCCAACGTACGAAAATTACGCCCAGCATACTCGAGTTGGTTCCATCCTTTCCATTAAGCACTTAATCCCTTAAGGACATTTCATCCAAACTCATATCTAGCCTCAAAACATTGTCTTAAGTCATAAAGTTTCCACATTTATAACTTTCCATGGCTAGGGAAGGTCCAAAAGCTAAAAGTCTAACTTATTAATCCATTAATACATCCTTGGATGGAAGGGATAGAAGGACCAAGATCACATATTTATGGTTCCTAATAGCTCCATAATGGATAAAGTTTCCAACTTTATCCATTAGAATGGTCCTAATAAGCAAGATCTAGTCTTTAAGTCTCAAAGGGACCAAAAGTGCATCTTTTTCAACTTAATCCATTAAGTCCAAGTCTCCAACCTTTAGATCTGAATCAATATCATGTTTAGATAGATAAAGTTTCCAATTTTATCCACAACAAGGTCAAAAACTTTCAAGAGCTAAACTTCAAGCACTTAAAGTAACCAAAAGCTCATAACACCCAAAACTAGCTAGATCTAACAATTTCATCATCAAGATTCAAACTTTATACCTCCAGAAGAAAGAACAATGTGAAGAAGGTGTGGATCTACAAGATCCAATGCAACCAATTCTTCTTCAATGAGTTCCTTCCTCTCCAAGGTGAACCAATAACACTCCAAAGCACTTAAAAACATCTTCTTTTTGCTCACAAAGCTCAAAATAGGGTTAGGGTTGCAAGATAGGGTATTGGAGAGGTGGAGCCTAAGAATGGAGTGGGTTTGAGGAAGTTAAGGAGCTTAAATAGGGCTCAAACCACGAAAATAGGGTTTGGGCATTGATCACGTACGCCCAGCGTACTAAGGATACCCTAGTACGCCCAACGTACGCCCTACGTACGCGACTATCCCAAAAATCGTCCTAACTTCAAACGGTCGTAGCTTCTTCATTCCAACTCCATTTTCGACGTTCTTTATAACCACATAAAGGTGTTGAAGAGCTATAAAATATTATATAAATATCTTGGACTAAAAAATTCTCAAGCAAAAATCCATATTCCATGCAAGAACTCGGCTTGTGACTTTTCCCTTTCTACCCTTCGGCCCAAAACACAATTAAAGGGTAAAATCTCTTAACTATCATTACCTCCTTCCAAAAGGACTAAACTTTGCCTCCTTAAGGACCAAAACCTTACACAATCGACTTCTAGTTCATGGCTCATAAATGACAAGAAACATGATGTAATAATTCTCCCCCACTTAAATTAGATTTCGTCCTCGAAATCAGCTCTCGCTTCTACTTAACAATGGAACCCTTAACCGAAAACCCACATATTTGATCGGCTCTAAACCACCTCGTCTAATCGTCTTCATGATAATCCTTCACATAACTGCACCATCGCGACGAGAACCAACCGGAAAACAGAACCCCTTACTATTTACTGTTGTTGAAACCTCCACTCAAAAACAAGGTTACTCCCAACGCGAGTCTCATCTATATAACCGCTGTAGAGAATCATGTACAACGCTAGGATATTCCACAACTTCATAGCTATAAGACCAAACTTCTAGTGTGAACCACAAAGTCGCGGATTCTCAAAACTACAATCATCAAATCAACTATATCAATATGCTTCCCGAGAACGAGAACCCATCAGATCTAAACTTTAGAACCCATATTCCAGGACTGATATTCATTCATTCTTTGAACCTACCCCTTGCCCTTGACTAAGAACACCACCAAACACGCGGAATGAAGTACTCAAAACACATCGATTGCAAATTTCAACCAATTCCAAATCCATAAGATGTATCAAAAACCTTAAATAAATCCTTGACTCCATGACACACCATTACCAACCGCTACTCCTACGAGCAAAGCTGATCAATCCAAGAATTTTAACATTGCATCCAACCCTTATCAGCTGGGGTGTACCCTCACTTGGCAAATCACTCGATGCATTCACAATGAACTTCATGACTCGATACTCCGTAACCTATACCCAACCTTGGTAACCAAACCCCTAATAACATCTCACGAATAAACAAGATTTATAATGCAAACACTCGGCAAGAGACTTTCTGATGCACGACTGATACTCCCAACAACCCTTAACTGCTCACTTTATCCAAACTAGCTGGTTCGTGAGTCTCCAGACTTCCAACAATGCACCAACACCGAAAGTACCACATATAGAAGAAATAAACAATCACGATCACTAGGCCCACAGCCTATGTCTGGAAGGCTCCCAATATTACATTGATCTTATCGACATTCCATCATTCGCCTGGAAACTCACGACCAGCACCACGCAGCCTAAAGATACTTAACCTCATTCAACTGCCTTGCATGAACCCAATCAACGTCCTTCTCAATGCTAACTGAACGCAACAATGTTATACTCTTTTACCACGCACAATTTCTTTCACAGTACAAGCTGCTACCAACGCAAAATCCGATGAAAACATGGTCGCGTGTTTTAAGATATCTAATTTATATACATTGTATCCGTATTAGTAGTATATAACTAAGTTTTCTCACAAACAATCACGTGTTTTAAGATATTTTTAATTAAAATATGAATATTTGAAAAAAAAAGAGTGTTTTGCCGCATCATGGTTATTACTATGCGGATTTTTCTTGGAACGATAAGTGTTCTTTCATAATTAATTTAATGTTATTAATATTTTTTGTTGTACGCCTTAAAGGCATCAAACATACGATAATGAGTTTTTATATTAACTTCGTATAAATATAATTATTTCAAAGTTAATAATAGTGATATGATTATTTTATCAGTATTTAATAAGGTTTTTTTGTTACAAATGTTATAGTAGACATTGTAGTATTTTTATGTTATTAAAAATTGTAGTATTTATGTTTTTCATATATTTGTTATTCATTAAATACATAAACTAACATACAATTTATATACAATTTACAGGCCTTAAAATGGTCAATAAAATCATCAAATATTTATTTTTTATACTATTTGTTATTCGTTATATGCATAAACCAATATATGTTTTATATACATTTATTAACATTGTTTTTTCATTTATAAATATTAAATCACAATTTATAGAATTAAAAGAAGGGTTAAATAATTGTGTGGATGTGTGTGTTTTCCGTTAAAAAAAACTATATAAATATATTCTTGTGCAACGTACGATGATTAAAAACTATATAAATATATTCGTCAGTTTTGAGGATAAGAGGGATAATATACTTGCAATTTAATCTTATTTGTATTGTAATTTTTTGTCTATTTCCTTGTTATTTCTATTTACTAGGTGTGTGACCCTTATATTATACGGGTTGATTAAAACAAAATGTTAATATAAATGATTAAATGGAAAATTTATTTGAATTTGAAATTTGAGATAACTGAAAATTATGAGAAAAAAAACATGCAAAAAATAAATAAATTAAAATTATGTGTTTAGTTATCAAATTTACGTACTAAACGGGTAAATTATAACAAAATGCTAAACATAAAGGTTTAAACTGTAAATTTATTTAAAATTGAAATTAAAATTTAGAATTTGAAATTTGAAATTAATAGTCATTATGGTAGGTTTAATTTATGGAAGTTAAATTAATGATATATTGGAAATAAAAAATAAAGTAAATGACAAGTGGAAAATAAATATATCTCAAAATTATGACAAAATGACATGTGGCCAATTGAATGAGAGAATGACATGTGGCAAAACCATTCTTATTTATTAGGGTAGATAAGTAAGTCATTTTTTTAATCTCAATACTAGACGTACAAAACAAAAAATATAGTATATGTGACTAACTTAATTGTACTCTCACGATTTTCCAAATATTTTTTCTAATTATTCTTTTTTACTTTTAATAATAGTGTGTTATGATTTTTCATAAGTAACAACACCAAAATTGCTACAAGATGTTCTCTAAAAATAATCAAATTTTATTTTAAGAACTAGAAATGTAGTTATACCTTAATGAATGTGATCATCCTATCCTTATTGACACCAAACTATCTAAAGTTAATCAGTCTTGAGACGTTGATCTGGTCTCCCGGAAAAGGATAAACGTCATTAGTAGAGCTTGCTTGTATATAAGGAGAAAGTAGGATATATGAAAGTTCCACATATTTTTTTTAAGGTGAAAGTAGGACATATGACATTTTCCCATGTACACGTTTTGTAAATGCATAGGTTTTTTTTCGGATTATTCTAAAACACGACGACTATATCTCGACATAAAATTCCACATATGTAGTTAATATAAAAATGCGCCTTTATTTTAATACTACAATGTTTTACTATTTATTATCTTATCATAAAAAAATATAAAATCCTTCGACTTATGCTATGAATTAGTCATTTGACCATGTCCAAAACTTGGTTATTAATAGGCCAAAGTCTAAGAACAAAACACCAATTCAAAGATGGAGAAGTTTATGCTATGCACATTAATGTTGTTTGTTATGACAAGGTTTGTTCATGTAAACGGTAAAATTCTCTATTTGGGTTCTAAATGCTCACAAACAAGGAACACAACTGGTAATTATATCACCATCTACCAAGCTAACCTTAAAACCCTTTTAGATTCCCTAGCCAACAACTCACCTCTTCAAGGAGGATTCATGAATACCACCATCGGAACTGGTTCTAATCAAGTTTATGGTCTTGCATGGTGTCGAGCAGATGTTTCTCCTACCACATGCTCCAAGTGTTTGAACGAAACCATTCGTGTACCTCTAAGAGATTGTCCCGATAGCAAAGGCTTGGTGATATGGTCGAGTTTGTGTAGTTTAAGGTTCTCAAACGAGAGTTTCTTTGGTGAACTTTGGAACAGGTCTTCGTCATCCGGCTATGGTAGACACACACTTGATGAAGCTTCAATGTTTTCAAGAGGGTTTTCGATGATGCAAGCATTAGGAAGAAATGTTTCTAATCAAGCATTGATGTTTGATACTGGTGTTATTGATGTTGGGAATGATGGGAAGAGATACGGGTTGGGTCAGTGTAGTCGTGATTTGAGCAAGTTTGATTGTGAAAAGTGTTTGGAGAAGCTTCTAGTGATTTATCAAAGGTTTGTATTGAATCGGACTGGATGGGAGATGTTGGGAGTGAGTTGTGGCTTGTGGTATGATGATGTTAAGTTCTATGACAACGATTCAGGGTTGACTACTTGAGTCAGACACCAATCGGCTCCGGTATGAGTATTTTAATTTTACATCTGACTTTTAAAAACTTAATTACAGAGTAATTAATAAAATATTAATTGATTAATGTGATGTTGGAGATGGAGAAAGGTTGTGCAAAGGAGATTATGTGATCTTGGCTTTTGTAGCATTTCTTTTATTCCATTGGATTGCATGACATAGAATCTTACTATATATATATGACTTATATCTTCATCTTAATAATTATGGTTTGGATTGAAATGCAAATAGTCACAAATAGGTATATAAACTATCTGTATTTTTCACATAAAAAGGTATCATCAGAATGTAAGAAACTCAAACTTTATGATCACAAAATACACTTATTTATAGTTTTGTAAAAGAAAAAAATAGTTTGTTAGTTGTTAAACCATTTACGACATTCACCCAAATCAAAAACCATGTTCCATGGTGTTTGCAAATACAATAACCAAAATTAAGAACCTAAGAAAATTGATAATTTTTATTTTACCAACAAAAGATTAACGCAATAGAGAAAAGTCAAACCCACTATTCAAAAATATCGAGCAAGGTCAAAATCTGGATACCTTCAAGCTAAAGTTGTTATTTTTTAAACGGAATTTATTTCCAATCTACACAAAATCTGGCTACTTAAGAAAAGTCAAACATACCTCTGTTATTGATACATTATGTTCTTCCCTTTTAGCTCCTGAAATTATAAAAATAACAAATATTAAAACCCAAATGAACATTGAATTATTTGTCTAGACCAATTTTTTTTTTTAAATGAAGAGGATGTAAATGTACCTTTATTTTTTTATTTGCAGCATCTAACTGAAGTTGGAGCACAGATATTTGCTCTCTTTGAGAGGAACAAGTCTTCTATAAAACAAAGAGGGAATGGAAAAATGTTTAACATATTGGCACCTCATTATAATAGAAAGATGAGAAATTAACGTGTTAATGAAAAGACTAAACTAACCTCCATAGCAATCGATTTTAACCTTAATATACTACACTCAGCAGCAGCAGTGTGCCCTGTTTTTTCTCTTTCTCTTTCCTTTTCTCTGTATCTATATCTTACAATTTCAGAACCTAACTCCTGTAATTGTGACAGGTGGCGTTCACGATCTTCCCTTAGTTGAGTCAATTCATCTCTGAGGATAGCCACCTCTTTTACAGCCATTTCTTTTTGTTTCACTGCATCATCTCGTGAATCCTTTGATAATAACACAGGGTCAAATTGGGAACAAAGTAGTAAAATGTACTTTCAGCCAAAGTAATAGATGAAAGACTTACTTTAGCAGAAGTGAGTTCATTTTGCAACCTCTTATACATATTTTCTTGTGTTTTCACCTGAAACAGATGATTTGAAATCAAAAAACTACATTTTGTAGTTTTACTTCTGTAAATGTTGATTCTCTTATTTATATTACCTTCTCATTAGCAATCGATGCATTCTGTTCAGCCTTTAAAAGCTTCTCCTTTAGAGAATCTTGATTCTTTTCTAAAGCCATCCTAGCTTCTTTTTCTTTATTGTGAAAATCAATGGCATTCTAGTAATTAATACATGAGATTTGAGATAAGATCATAAGAATAAGAAACAAACGAGATATGATTGATAACACAGAGTTGTTAGACTTTGTATCATAAGGCTTACTAGCTTCTGTGACTCTTCATTTGCCAAACTTTTTTTTAAAGTAGATATATTGTTTTCCAATTTGATAATAGATGAGTTCAAATCTTCCTCCTTAAGTTTCATTGCAGCCTCTGTAAACAGATAAAAAAGACTGTTGAGATGAAGTTGTTTCTTATATATTGAAGTTACTTTACTTTTACCAGTTTCCACACGTTTTCTTTCTGAAGAATCCAGCAATGTACGCAAGTGATCCTTTTCTTTAACAAGATCTTCAAGATTCTCTTGAAACCATTTTATACAAACCTTGAGCTGTTTAATATACTCTCTCATCCACTCATGTTTTCCCTGAAATATAAAAGATGAATTGATGTTATACCATAAGTAAACGAAATGCAGCTCAATATGCAATAGGAACAGAAATCAAGCATAAGATAACATAAGAAAGTCATACCTTTGAATCAAACTTGTTCCCTTTAAACTTGTCATTCAATAGCACATCGACCTCCTCCTCCTTTGTAGATTCAACAATTTCCCACTCAGAAACCTGAGTTTCAGAGGGTGCTACAGTAACATCCTTTTGATTGTTTCTTGAGGCAAGTGATTGACTGCATCCACTTGCAGTTGTTGAGGCCATCATCCAACCAATGTCAATTTCCCTAAGCTTATCAATAAAAGCATCATCGATAGCTTGATTATTCTGCAAGTACATTACGAGATCAAGTCAGTAACTGTTAACAAAAACCCTAAATAGAATCTATGAAACATAACCATGATTAATTCAAAAACGTTGTTGAACAACAATAGATTCTTATCAAGTATTCATCACTGATAGATTGCTAGAAAACATCCAAGAGATGAAACGAGATTTGCGCAAATATAAATCGACTTGTATGTATGATCAAAACAATCCGGATATAATCAACGTCGGTGGACATGAAATCAGAGCTAAACAAACAAGAATATAGCGAGCACACGATATCCAAAACAGACTATCAATGACAATAAAAACAGAGAAAACGATCAAGCAACAAATACGCAAGTTATACACGAATACAAAAGCACATATTTCACGGTCACCGAGCATGATTTCAAATTTAGATTAATCAGAAACTTACATTCACAGGACTGCGAGGATCAGACGGCTTGTTTTGGTTCCGAGAATTCATTATTTGAATATGGAGAGCTTTGTGTGAAATTGCACCAAATTTGAAGTGAATTAAATGTAAACGATGTGTTACTGTCTATCTCCGATATCGTATCTCTCCCTAAATTTTGGAAATTTGAATCGAGGATAATCATCCAACTCGGCTAAAAGTAATCTTCTATAATTTCTTCCTTGTCCACATACTAACCCAATTCAACACAATTTTTAGAATACATTAACAATTTAAGTTACACTTTAGGAAATGTATAAAAACCTTCGGTTGCATTTGGGTACCCAAAAATAGTTTTTATTTTTCGTTTTTCTTTTTATCTTTTCAGTTTATTTTTTCTATTTTTATTTTTTATTGAAAAATTTAAAAAACGCGTTTAGCTAAAACTTATTCATTTTTCATTTTTAGTTTTAGAAAATTAAAAATATGTTTAGATTTGTATTTTTCTATCGTTTTTATTTTTTGAAAACGGTAGTGGTGGTAGGGTGGAGGAGGCGGTGGTAACGGGTCAGCGGCGTTGGTGGTGATGACAGGCCATGGTGGTGGCGGCAGTAATTTTGGAAGTGGTCGTGATGGTGGCAGCGGTGGTGTTGGTGTTGGTGATGAGGTAGTGGTGGTGGTGATGGTGATGGTAGGTCGGTGATTGTGGTAGTGGTATTGGGTGGGTGTGTTTGTGTGTGTGGGTGTATGTGTATGTGTTTGTGGGGGTGGGTAGGTGTTTGTGCGTGTTTATGGGTGTGTGTGTGTGTGTGTGTTTGTGTTTGTGGGGCCGGGGGTGGGGGTGGGGGTGGGAGGGTGGGTTTGTGTGTGTGTGTTCGTGGGGGTGGGGTGAGGGTAAGGATGGGTGTGTGTGTGTTAGGGGGTGTGGGGGTGTATGTGTGTTCATTGGGGTGGGGATAGGTGTGAGTATGTGTGTGTTTGTGGGGGTAGGTGTATGGATGGGGTGGGTTGGCGGTAAGTATGTGTGTGGGTGTGGGTGTGTGTGTTCGTGGGGGTGGGGGTGGGGGGGGGGGGGGGGGTAGGGATGGGTGTGTTTTGGGGGAGGGGGTTATTTGTGTGCGTGTGTGTGTGTGTTCGTGGGGGTTAGGATGTGTGTGTGTATGTATGTGTTTGTAAGGGTGGGTGTTTGCGTATGTGTGGGTGTGGGTGTATATGTAAGGGTGGGGTAGGTTTGGGAGTTGGTGAGTGTGGGTGTGGATAGGTAGGGGTGTGGTGGGTTGGGGTGTTAAGGTGGGGGTAGGTAGAGGTGGATGGAGTGGGAGTAGGCGTGTGTTTATATTTTAGAATTAGAAAATATGGAAAACAATGATTATCAATTTTCCAAAAATTTCCAACTTCTTTGGACTTTTAGAAAACGGAAAATTTTCATTTTCCATGAAAATTTTTAAAAAAATAGATGAACTAAACGCGTTTTTAAAAAAAATATTTAAAAAAATCAGAAAACGGCTCATTTTTTCGCAACTAAACGCAACCTTAAATTTTTAAGTTCTTATCAATTTTACCCAAAGTTATATTTTAGGTGCATTAATACCTCAAATTTGTAGACTTTGTTCATATTTGCCATTTATTTGGTTTTCAGGTGACTTCATGCTTAGGTGTCACTGACGTGTGGCTGCCACATCAACATGTTTTGTCCATATCTATAAAATGGAAGGGTAAGGAAGAAAACATAGGATCCGAGATTCGAACCCACGGCCTCACATTCTCCATGACAATTGCATTACCATCGATTTGGTTAATGTATTTGTAAGAAATTATATATAATATATATAAACTATAATATTTTATTTTTGTTGTTGTTATTACTTATTACTATAAATACGATCAAAACTCCGACAAGCATCTTCAATGAGACCAAAACTCCGATGACCATCTCCAGCGAGACCAAAACGACACCACACCATCGTTAGTGAGACCAAAACCCTAAAGCCACGGTCGTCCTGAAGACAAACCTACCACAATGCCCTGAAAGCCACCATCGGATGCCACCTCCGCCACTCAAAAACCACCACCACTACCATCAACCATCGCCAAATAGATCTAGTTCAGGAAGGCGATGAAAAAGAAGATTTAGCCAAGAAGGGAGGAAGACGGGGTAGATGGTGACGATAATGGAATGGAGAGAAGCGGCGAAGTGGCTATTGTCGGCGATTCATGTGTTTTTCAGTGGTTTTCTTCAACAATCTTGGCTTTCTTCAACAATCTGGTGGTTTCAATGGTGGGGGAATGACTTCCAGAGGTTCTAAGGGTGAAGTTGTAGGAGATTCTTAGTGATGGAAGAGGAAAATTTCAGATATGCCGATGGTGGTTGTCGATGGTTTTGGTGTCGCATGAGTACAAGTGTTATCGGTCGTAGATATGTTAGAGGTGTAATTGAGAGATGGAGAGGAAAAGAGTGTCTTGGTTCCAGCTCTATAGAATATATTTAATTTCAAAGAAATATATTCAAATAAACTAATTTTGCTTGGTGGTAAGGAAGCTACCATGGATAATGTGAGGTTGTGAGTTTGAATATCGAATCCCACTTTTTCTTCCTCAACCCTTTCATTTTGCAGATGTGGACAAAACATGTTGGTGTGGCAACCAAACGTCATCTCCACGTCAGCTAATACCGACACATAAGCACAAAGTCACCTAGGAACCGGATAAATGGGAAATATGAACAAAAGTCTACAAATTTGAGGCATTAACGCACCTAAAATACGAACTTTGGTAAACCCGACAAAAACTTGAAAACGTAAGGGTTTTTTTGGCATTTTCCCTTTATTAAATAGGAATAATGCCATAAAAATCCTTAAGTTGGCAAAAAAATAATTGTTTTATTTTAAAACGAATTTTATGTACTTTAAAGTCGGATATTCACTCGATTTTTTGTATTTATGACATTTAGCAGGTTTCTAACCTTTTAACCGGTTAACCTAACCAAATAAAAATCCTATTGAAATGGTCAACACTGTTATATTACCCCCCCCCCTCCCTCTTTTTCCCTCAATCAAGTGCAATACCACAGTTCTCGTACACTCGAGTACACTCGAATGACAACATCAAAAACAAAATCAAGTGTCGGTGGAGTTTCAAGATGCAAGAATATGTGTTATGTACAACGTATAATCCATTCCAGGGTTTTGTGGTTTTCCCAATTATCAAGTAAATATGTTATATTGATGTCTCCCACCATCACCCTTTCTTCAGGTAAAAGTTTTTTTATTTTGTAAGAACCTGAAGGTGAAGGTGAAGGTGATTGTTGTTTTATTTCAAAGGGAGAATTTCGTTTACACCCTTGTTAAACGTCAAAATATCATATATCTCCGACCTAACTTCAAAATATCATATTTACTCTTATTAAGCTATCAAAATATCAAATTCACCCAAATCCTATTTGTTAACATTTTTTAAGCATTTTTTTATTTTAAAATCATTATTATTGAAAAAAAAAAAACTAAATGGACCATATTGTCCCTCCCTTCTAAATTACAGGAACCACTTTGGATGTCCAACCGCATGCTTATGTATCAACTTAAAAACTACATAAGGCGATATGAATAATACAAATGACAATAAAACAGAGAGTTGAAGAATCTCTATTTCATAACGTACCAAAGGGACAAGATATGTCACCATATAAAACTTTGACTCTGTAACATGATTCTATTTTGGAATTTATCTTTCTGTTGTTTCAAAGTTCAATCAGTACTTGTATCACTCAACTGATGGAAGATCAATGAATTCTTTAATCCCCAAAACCCTTTTGTATCTTATTCATTGGTGAGATAACCATAATTAGTGATCAATAAAAGTTATGTAGGTCATTTGACACCATATAACCATACTAACCTTATGTATCTTTCATGTTTGAACTTCATATCCAAATTCCTATGTAATGAAGCCTCTGAAATTATGAAGATGTTATCAATGTACCTAATCAACAAACAACTAATACTTAGAACCAAGAAATAGAAACCAAATAATTGATTATTAAATGTATGGGGTATCAATGTACCTGCGAATTACTTGTATGTGTATACATCACTTGAAAAGAAAATCACTCATTTTAAAATTTTATAAAACTCCTCAATAATTACATTCATCACTTATTAACTGCTAGTTGATCAAAAAATCTACCAAGCAATTAGATGTAATCAGTAATAGTGACGTAGGTAATATAAAACTCCTTAATTGTTGTGTATAGCCGATTGAAAGAAGGAAGATGGAAAGGGAGTTGTGAACGAAGGCGTCGATGATTGTCTGCTACTACTGCTTATAATCGATTGAAAGAAGGAATATTGAAGTGAAGGACAATGGTGATTGATTACGCTCCTGTTACCGGTTAATTTAAATATCAAAAGGAAGACGACGTGATATACATCAAATTGTGGTTCTTTTAATTTAGAAGGGTAGGGATAATATAGACCATTTAGGTCTTTTTTTAATAATAATAATTTTAAAATATAAAAAAAATGATTAAAAACTGTAAAAAACAAAAAATTAGGCGAATTTGAAATTTTGATAACTTGAAAAGGGTAAATATGATATTTTGAATTTAAGTCGGGTAAATATGATATTTTCACGTTTAATGAGGGTATATACGATATTCTCCCTATTTCAAATAAGTTATTGATGAAGAAGAATTTAGGCCTTTTAAACAAGCAACTACGCCACCCAAAGTAGAGAGAGACGTTGACTTTGTGGAGTTTGACTGTAGGCATGCTAGTGGCTATATTGTTTTGTCTTGTTTTAGTGATGATAAAGATGTAATTTAGTTGTAATCTTCAATAAATTGAAGTGTCTGTTTCCTCCATTGTTAGTTTGTACTTTATGATGGATTCTATTGAATTTCTAACCAAATATTTTTTATTGGTAATAAAGTTGTTTATATTTAACTTGTTTGAATGGTTATGATCTAAATGCTTAGGACACTAGTATTCTATGAATGGTAGTGTAGTAAACTGGAAGTACATTGCCTATTTATTAAATGGTAATCTGTAATTATATAAGGGGAATACATGTCATATGTCCTAACCAAAGTACATTGCTTATTTACTACAAGATCAACACCAACACAATAGAAATGAAAGAAACAAAACATAAACTATAATAAACACATTGATCATAACATAATAAAAGGGGGGTACATTGCATAAGGTTTGTTTACATATCCCTAATATGTAGCAGTCATCCAATTGTACCCAAAAGCCAAAAATAAATAAATAAATAAATAAAAACTTTATGAAAAGGAAACCTAGATGGTAACATAAAATAAATGGATGTATATTGTATTCAGTGAATATTTGACCTCCAACCTAATGTGCATCAATACTGATAGAAAAAATCATACTGATAGAATTTTGTTGTTTCATCTATTTGCATTACTTCAATCAAATTTTGATGGTGATACTTAAGGTTTTGGATGAAACAGATCCACCAATTTGGGAGTTTGCTTTCTTGTTAATATCAGGAATGTTGAAGAATCGGGTAAAAATTTAATTTTTCATTTCGTATTGTTATAGTTTAAGTTTTTTTATCACACAATTTTATTTTTTTCACCCACTAGTTTCTCTAGAAATATGTCATGGGAGATTCTATTGAGATTGTAGTTGAAAATTTATCGCATCTTACTAAAGATACAATCCCAAAAGTAAGTTTTATCATCAAAATTTTAGTTGTTTTGATGAAAATTGCTATTTATATTGTATTAACTAAATACATGTATCAAATGAAGTAGAATGTGGCTTAAATGTTGTTGTTTTCTCTCAATATGATCCATTTACATGTTTAAGAGTAAGTTATTACACATATTGCAAAATGAATCTTTTTCCTTACATTTTCACCTTTTGTATGTTGGCTTGTAGGTTTCTATCGTGTTATTAGTTCCTAGATATGAGATAACTCTTGTTGTGTGTATAAACAATTTAACCAAGGTAAATTTGTAACACCGAAAAAAATTAAACAATTTTTCGCATTTTCAAAACACATTTTCCAAACACATTTATTAATAAAATGTCATTGTATCATATCCTTGTTTCACAAAACATCCACCAAGATCGAAATACATAAAATCCCATGTGTGTGTGTACGAATCATGTCGGCGCCTTCCCGCGGTCATCACGGGTACCTGAAACACATAACACGTAACACTGTAAGCATAAAGCTTAGTGAGTTCCCCAAAATACCATTCTAACATGTATTAGCCACTTGAGGCTATAACTCTGTTGACCCTCTGGTCAATGTGTCTCAGTGGGACCCTCCAACCCCAACTCTCTGTGGGCCCTCTGGCCCTAACCCTATGGACCCAAAGGTCCTAACTCTATGGACCCACTGGTCCTACTCTGTAACTCTGAATCATGCATATCACATATCACAATAATCACAACACATAAATAACATGCAAATACACTGGCACATAACTCTAAAATACACTGTCACATAACTCTGTTACCACGCTAGGTAAAGTATAGTGAGAAGACTCACCTCTGGTATCTCGGTAAATCTCTATCTCGGTAAACGCTGGCCTAGCCTCCGCCTCTAAGTGTAGCCCCTTTCTCTGTAGATCTCATATCCAAAATGGCACTTCAAGCTTTAGCTTCCAAGAGCTCATTTCCTTCTTCTTCACTAAGTCACCAAAACACAATTAGCTCCAACAACACTCACACACACTAAGGACGATGGGAGGCTCTCTCTTAGGGTTTCACTCACTGATATGGAGGCTGAGAAATGAGCCTTAGCACCCTTTAAATAGTGCACAAGACGGATTAGGGTTTTTGCTCCTGAGCCGGGTACGCCCAGCGTACTTTGGTGACTCCGCGTCCAAACTAAGCGCAAGAGTACGCGCAGCGTACCCCTCTGGTACGCCCAACGTACTCACTTGCTAGTTTCCCTCCATTCAAGGACTAATCATGACCAGTTGACAAAGAATAAGGGTGAAAGAAATGCACCTGAATCTCGGGGTGTTACAATTCTCCCCCACTAGAACCAGACTTCGCCCCCGAAGTCTCATTCCTCGAACAACTTTGTATGCTGCCCTCGCATCTCCGACTCTGACTCCCAAGTCATCTCGGACCCCTTCCGATGTTGCCACTGAACCAAAACCAAAGGCACTTCCTTGTTCCTCAAAACCTTGATCTTCCGATCCCTGATCGCCACCGGTCTCTCAGCATAATTCAAGCTCGCATCCACCTGAATATCCTCCAATGGCACCACTACGTACTCATCGGCTATACATTTCCGCAACTGCGACACGTGGAAAGTGTCATGAATCTGCCCCAACTCCTCAGGTAGCTCCAAACGATATGCTACCCTGCCCACCCTCGCGATCACTCTAAACGGACCAATATACCGGGGCCCTAGCTTGCCTCTCTTCCTGAACCGGATCACTCCTTTCCAAGGAGATACCTTCAGGAGCACAAAATCTCCGACCTGAAACTCAAGCTCGGACTGACGCCTATCCGCATAACTCTTCTGGCGACTCTGAGCAGTCAACAACCTCTGTCTGACCTGTTGAATCTGCTCCGTCGTCTGAAGTACTATCTCCGTACTACCCATCACACGTTTCCCTACCTCTCCCCAGCAAATGGGAGTCCGACACCTCCTCCCATACAACAGCTCAAAAGGCGGCATACCGATGCTCGAATGATGGCTGTTGTTATAGGAAAACTCTGCCAAAGGTAGGTACGTGTCCCAACTCCCTCAGAAGTACAATACACATGCCCGAAGCATGTCCTCGAGCGTCTGAATCGTCCGCTCGCTCGGCCCGTCAGTCTGTGGGTGGTATGCGGTACTAAAATGCAGCCTCGTACCCAATTCCTCATGAAATTTCTTCCAGAATCTGGAAGTGAAACGCACATCTCGATCTGAGATGATCGAGATCGGTACTCCATGTCGCGATATCACCTCTCTCACGTACAACTCTGCCAACCTCTCAGCGGAAGAGCTCTCACTGATAGCAAGGAAGTGGGCGCTCTTCGTCAACATGTCCATAATCACCCAAATTGCATCGACTCCCCTAGCAGTCCTCGGCAATTTGGTGATAAAATCCATGGTAATCTGTTCCCACTTCCACTCGGGAACCTCCAACGGCTACAACTTACCATGCGGTCTCTGGTGCTCGACCTTAACCTTACGACAGGTTAAGCACCTCTCAACAAACCACGCGACATCCCTCTTCATATAGGGCCACCAATACTCTCTCTTCAGGTCCAAATACATCTTAGTGGCCCCAGGATGGATCGAGAACTTCGATCGATGAGCCTCTTCCATCAAAATGGTACGCGTCCCGCCCACAAATGGTACCTAGATACGACCCTGGAATGTCATAAGCCCCCGGCTATCGGTAACGAACTCCGATACCAACCCGACAACTCGTTCTCTCTTCTGGTCGCTCTCCGCCCTTCGGCTCAATGCATCGGCTACAACATTAGCCTTACCCGGGTGGTATAGGATCTCGCAGTCATAATCCTTTACCACATCCAACCATCTCCTTTGTCGCATATTCAGGTTGGGCTGATCCATCAAGTACTTCAAGCTCTTGTGGTTCGTGTATATGGTACACCGAACCCCATACAGATAATGATGTCAGATCTTGAGGGCGAACACCACTGCCCCCAACTCTAGATCGTGGGTGGGATACCTCGTCTCATGAGGCTTCAGCTGCCTCGATGCGTATACTATCACATGCCCTCTCTGCATCAGTACCGCTCCCATCCCCGATATCGACGCGTCACAACACACCACAAAGTCCTGCACCCCCTCCGGAAGGGCTAAAACTGGGGCTTCGCACAGTCTCTGGCGAAGTGTCTCGAAGGAGGCCTGCTGCTCTGGGCCCCATGAAAAAGCAACACCCTTCCGGGTCAACCTGGTGAGTGGCACGACGATCTTGGAGAAATCCCTGATAAATCTCCGATAATAGCCTGTCAGCCCTAAGAAACTCCTGATCTCGGTGGGTGACCTCGGCACCTCCCAACTCATCACTGCCTCAATCTTGGCCGGGTCGACCAATATCCCTTTATGGTTAACGAGATGCCCTAGGAACTGGACCTCTCACAACCAGAAATCACACTTGGAGAATTTGGCATAAAGCCTCTCCGATCTCAGAACTCCGAGGATCTCCCTCAAATGCTTCTCATGATGCTCTCTGGATCTTGAATACAACAAAATATCATCGATGAATACGATCATCGAGCGATCCAACATCGGCCTGCACACTCTGTTCATGAGATCCATGAACACCACCGGTGCATTGGTGAGTCCGAAAGGCATCACCACAAACTCGTAATGCCCATAACGAGTCCTGAACGTTGTCTTCTGGATGTCCTCATCTCGCACCCTCACCTGATGATACCCAGACCTCAAATCGATCTTGGAGAACCAAGATGATCCCTACAACTGATCGAACAAATCGTCGATCCTCGGCAACGGGTAACGGTTCTTGATCGTCAGCTTGTTCAACTCCCGGTAATCAATGCACATCCGGTGTGAACCATCCTTTTTCTTGACAAAAAGGATAGGCGCTCCCCACGGCGAGCTGCTCGGCCGAATAAACCCCTTTCCCAGCAACTCCTGAAGTTGCGAGGATAACTCTTGCATCTTTGGAGACGCAAGGCGATAGGGAACCTTGGCGACAAGCGCGGCCCCCGAAACCAAATCGATACTAAACTCCACCTGCCTCACGGGAGGCACACCCGGCAACTCCTCCGGAAATACGTTCGGGAACTCACGCACTATCAGAACCTCATCAACTGACCTCGGTCTCTCTGAATCAACACTCGTATCCATCATATATGCTACAAAGCCCCTACAGCCCTGTTGTATACACTGTCTCGCTCTAGTGGCCGAACAAAATGCTAACCCAGAACGTGTACCCTCGCCGTACACTGTAAGAACTCCCCCACTAGGGTCTCGTATGGTCACCATCTGTCGCTCGCAGTCGATAACCGCTCCGAATCTGCTCAACCAGTCGATGCCCACTATGACATAGACACCCCCCATCGCAATAGGAACTAAATCAATCGGGAATTCAACACCGAAAATCTCGAGTACACACCCTCGAATCACCTCTGTGGCATACACCGCCCTCTCATCAGCTATGGAAACTCTCAGAGGTCGACTCAACGCCTCACGACTAACACTGATGTGCTGACTAAAAGCCAAAGATAAAAAAGACCGACTCGCACCCAAGTCAAATAACACCAAGGCAGGTACAGAACTCACAAGAAAAGTACCTATGCATAACATAATATAAGCACAATATATCAACATCAAAATAAATACACGAAAGAATACATACCAGCCACGACATCGGGCACTGCGCGGACCTCCTCCGCGGTCAATTGAAAGGCTCTCCCTCGTGCCTTCGGTGCATCGGCCTTCACTGGCCGGCTCTCAGTAGCTCTGATAGCAGCAGGGGCAGATCCCTGAGATGCTCCCTGTGCTGATCCCCGCAGCTGTGGACACTCTGCCTTCCGGTGTCCGGTCTAGTTGCAGTGAAAACATACTACAAACCCCTTGGGGCAATCCTTGGCCATATGCCCCTCCTTGCCACATTTGTAGCAAGACCCTTCTCTGCACACCCCATCGTGGCTCTTGCCGCACTTGCCACAAGTGCGGCCCCTCTGACTCCTTGGTCTCGAATCAGCGGGCTTGGCCCGCTTGGCTACCTGCTGAGACTGCACCGGTCGCCGATCCCTCCCCTAAGACTCAGCCTCTTCCCTAGCCTGGGTCTCCAGCTCTATCTCCCTCTTCCGGGCATTTTCCTGAAGCTCGGAAAACATCCGGTACGTCGAGTTCGCCACGAACTCTCGTATATCCCTCCTCAAAATGCTCAGATATCGGCTCATACGTGCCTGCTCGGAGGACACGTGCTCTGGGCAGATGTGACATCCCCATTTTCACGGCCAGAAAAGACCGATTTTGTTTATGCTTTATAAAAGTCAGAGTACTTCTTTTCATAAAAATGTTACGGAATTTGTTCCCAGAAAAACACGATACATACGTTATTAAAACATTTTCTAAGAAACGTATTTTATTCATTTTAAAACATTTGGGATGTCATTATCAATACAGAAACATAAGCATAAACAGAACTTACATTTATTTACACTAGTGATATACATCTCTTTAATCTCTCAGTGTAATGTGACTTCATATCAACACCTGTGATATAAATAAACTGAGTGGGTCAGGTTGGGAAACCTGGTGAGTACATAGGGTTTTCAACCCACAATAATATAATTATTATGTTTAAACAATCAAGCAATTAAACCCAATTACCCATCCCCATTATCTTCTTTACTCTTAATGATCTACCCTAAGAATCAGCTATTTCTCGTTCATTCATTCCTAAGGATTATCCTAAGGAATCGGCACGAAGTCCATCGTTACCAAAGCTTATAGATTACAACTGGTGAACACGTAGTCCAAAACATCTGGTAAACACTTAGTTCAAAAGTAACTAGTGAACACACTTAGTTCAAAATACCTAGTGAACACACTCAGTTCAAAGATACGTAGTGAACACACTCAGTTCAAAATACCTAATGAGCACCTAGTTCAAAAACACATACAGGTTATGAGCTTACTAGCGTTCCACCGGACCGTCTAGTATCGCCCATGGTCATCATCTATACTCCACTAGATGACTGGATCACCGACAACATTGATGTCTCCCATCATATTATCACAAAACAACTATTTCATCTACCCATGTTTTACCCAACACATTTTGTAGATATAAAATACATATATAGTTTAAATCATTTAAAACATGTATAAAAATCTTTCACCCAGCATAGACAGCAAGTATTCAGACAATATGCACACACAGCACGTAATTTATATTAAAATACATCATATCTATGTGTAAGATGAAAGGGACTATGCACTCACCTGAGAAGGTGGTGACTTGGTACTCGGACAGTGCTTCGTTTACTTTAAAATAATTTCCTTCGACGAAACCTAGTATTATTACCACTAGATTTTAGTCTAATATTTACCGTGACTAATTATTAGTCTTATTATTATTATATAAGCGTTTAAACAATACTTTCCAACCACTATGTACAGACAGGGGCCAAACATAAAACACCGGAGGGCAGGACCATTTTGGCATATAGCACTTCTGAAATCCAACAACCCTATGCGGCCCTTTAAACCAGATACCCCGTACCGCGAGTAGTTAAAAAGATATTATAACGACACTTATATAAGTCATAATAATAGCTCAAATATTTATTATAAATTTATTATAACAATACTAATTTTAAATATAAACTATATTTAAAATAGGGTAAGCATAACTTACTTACAAGGGGATTTTAGCTAGGAGTCGGGCTCTGTAGGGACAGAACTGCGTCGCTGAATCTTTCTAAGAAAGATTCGTGCAGCGCTTCAGCGCTCACCTTACTATACTAAAACTACAGAAAGAGAAGTCGAATCACGAGGGACCGAAATGCTCGGGGGATAAGGAGAGAAAGACTCTTGAATCAAGAGAATGGTGCAAGAAATATGAGAGCCCAAGCCTCTTATTTATAGTAATTGAATTTACAAAAACTACCCTCCATAATTACTTAATGACTTTATAGTTATATAAACAACTAAACACCCCTTTATAATACTATTTTAAATAGATTTAACAATATTTGCACTAAACTAATGTCGAAAGAACTCAACATTAGTCTTATAATGACCGCATCGTCGATACATTTCTAATGATATATACATATGTATATATATGTGTACGTATATATGATTTATACTTTATTTTAATACGTAAATATGCTATTATAATTTGTAACTCGTTTATACGAACTCCGTTTTTGATGTTCTTTAAATCCACGCGTAGGTGGAGACGTACTCTACAACTTTCGTTTAGACTCTGTCGGCTAATTTTGACTTTATTTTTAAAGTTATATTTTTAACAGGCCGGGACAGGATTGGTCCGTTAAATCCTCATAACTTCTTCATCTGACGTCCGTTTTCACCCATCTTTTTCTCGTTATGCTACTCTTAATGAGATCTTCGATTCTTGTTCAGGTCGTGTCGGCTAAAAATCGCTCGATCTAATATTCGAATTTCGGGCTGTACACTGCTAATCTGAAACTTCGAAAAATCATAACTTCTTCATACGAAGTCAGATTTGGGCGTTCTTTTTATCGAAGTTCTTAGTTTAACATATTCTATGACTTTCATTTAGAGCGCCAAGGCTAAATCTCGCTCTATCATAAATTCACTATTTACGCCTCCCGGTATCGAGGCGGTTCCGTCGCGAAACTTCGACGGGTCATAACTTCTTTGTTATAACTCGGATTTCGGCGTTCTTTATATGTACGGAAACCTAGTGACATATACTACAACTTGGTTCAAATTATTTATAAGCTTCTGTCGAAAAGTCGTTTTCGACACTTATTGCCTCTAATTTGACTAGCCCGGATCTGCGGGCGTTACAGCAGAACATCGCCCGCTCATGGAACACCCTCGTAATCACTGTAACAGACTCAGTACCTTGATTGAGGGTCAGAAACTCCTGGGACAAACGCTCCCTCTCCACCTAGGGAACGTACTCATCTCAGAACATAGCAGTGAACCTCTCCCAGGTCACTACAGCAAGCTCAGCAGGCGTATAGTGTGTTGTCACAAACTTCCACCAATCCTTCGCTCCCAAGCGAAGCTAGTTCAGCACGAACCGGACTCTCAAATTCTCTGGAGATGAGCAAGTAAAGAAACACCCCTCTATGTCTAAAATCCACCTCATCGCCGCAATCGGGTCCTGGGTCCCGTCAAACTCCGGGGGTTTTATGTTGCTGAACTCTCGGAACAGCAACGCATCACCACCCTACGGCCTAGTCGCAGCTATAGCTGCAGTGGCCGCAGCAACAGCAGCCTCAGAAAGAGCAGCGTATCTCTCATCAAATGTCTCTATCAGTGTGGTCTTGATAGACCCAAACATCTCTGGTATCTCTGCCCTGATGGCCGCAGCCACCTCCTCGTGGATGATCCTACGGATCTCCTCGTCACTCGTACCGCTGCTCTCTGGTGTGTGGCATGTCCCAACCATGATCCTCCTCTCTCTGAAATACAACATAAAAACATATCAGGGACTTGCTCGAGTATACTCACACTCGACTACTCCACCCTACTTGTTTCTTGGTACTCTAAGGATTCTTACTTGGACTGTGCACTGACCCGGTGTCTTCAGTAGTACGGGCCCAATACTACCGTCCACACCACATCAGCATTCACCCCAAGTTCTCCTCCCAGAGTCCCAATCCCAAGCACTCTACTCTCTCTAATCATATGATACTCACTAGCAGATCTCTCATAACCTCCTCGCTGCTATCTAAACACTCTGAAGCATCTCTAGCAGCAAGAATCCTAGACTAAGGCATCACATATCAGGCCACTCTAGTCCTAATAAGAATACCTAGTCTACTCTAGCATGCATAATATAACTCATCACATATCATATCATATCATATCTCATAACACTTATTGTAATGGTATTTTGGGAAATCACCGTTCGGGCGTTGGCTGTTCGTACACACGACTCTGCTCTGTTTTGTCTCGAACACTGTAAGCATAAAGCTTAGTGAGTTCCCAAAAATACCATTCTAACATGTATTAGCCACTCGAGGCTATAACTCTGTTGACCCTCTAGTCAATGTGTCTCAGTGGGACCCTCCAGCCCCAACTCTCTGTGGGCCCTCTGGCCCTAACCCTATGGACCCGAAGGTCCTAACTCTATGGACCCACTGGTCCTACTTTGTAAACTCTAAATCATGCATATCACATATCACAATAATCACAACACATAAATAACATGCAAATACACTGGCACATAACTCTAAAATACACTATCACATAACTCTGTTACCACGCTAGGTAAAGTATAGTGAGAAGACTCACCTCTGGTATCTCGGTAAATCTCTGTCTCGGTAAACGTTGGCCTAGCCTCCACCTCTAAGTGTAGCCCCTTTCTCTATAGATCTCAGATCCAAAATGGCACTTCAAGCTTTAGCTTCCAAGAGCTCCTTTCCTTCTTCTTCGCTAAGTCACCAAAACACAATTAGCTCCAACAACACTCACACACACTAAGGACGATGGGAGGCTTTCTCTTAGGGTTTCACTCACTGATATGGAGGCTGAGAAATGAGCCTTAGCACCCTTTAAATAGTGCACAAGACGGATTAGGGTTTTTGCTCCTGGGCCGGGTACGCCCGACGTAACTCTGGGTACGCCCAGCGTACCTTGGCGAATCTGCGTCCAAATTAAGCGCATGAGTACGCGCAGCATACCCCTCTGGTACGCCCAACGTACTCACTTGCTAGTTTCCCTCCATTCAAGGACTAATCATGACCAATTGACAAAGAATAAGGGTGAAAGAAATGCACCTGAATCTCGGGGTGTTACAAAATTCTCATGAAACTAGAAGTTAACAATGTACTTTTGGATATGTACAAACCCAACTTTCTATCAACTTTGTAGGATTCTGATAATTTGTCAAGTTACAAGAAGATTAGAATTTACAGTTAAACTCATCTGAAAGAAGTTCAAGTTGGGATTGTAGGAATTAAAATTTTATAATTGTTGGTTTGATGTATTTGAACACATATTGTTCATTTGGTTGTTAAAGACTCTTGGATATGGTTGTTTTTTGTTGCTATTTTCATGTTTCTAATGGTTGTTGTGTGATGTGCTTTAAGAAAACAATGTTAGTTTGATATGTTCTTTGATTATGAACTTTGTTAAGATACATTTTCAGTTTTTAGTAATCCATCGTTTTGGATATTAATTGTGATCATAGTTTTTGGATATTCAAATTAAATTATGAATTCTAAAGTTATATTATCTAGCTTATAGAAATTGGTCATCGTAATCAAATTTTTTTAATCAAGTTAAGTTATAGATCATATCAGATGAATCATTATTTTGTGATCATAGTCAATGACACATTATAGTAAGATTAAATTATCAAGTGTTATGATGTTATGATTGATGGTCTATCTTATATAATTATCTTTGTTAAATAATCAGAAAACTTTATCATTCGTCGGTATTTTTTTAATCATATAAATTGTTGATCATAACTTTTGGATTATAATTTTTTAAAAAACACAGATGTTTGCATCCTAATTAATAGTAATGATGTAAAGTTTATGATACATCTTTTATAAAGCATTTATGATACATAATCATAAAATGTATGGATCATGTTAAGTTATGGATCATAGTCATCATCCAAAAGTTTTTTATTCTTCTTATATTTTTGGGTCATATAAATTGTGTCATATATTTTTTTAGATCAAAAACCTTTTGAATGAAAAACATTTTTATTAGACGTCATATTTTCATTCCAACAACATACTACCAACTTTCTTTATCCATGAATTATAATGGACAAAATCTATATACCATAAAATTATATTTCCAATGTTTTGATGCAAATTATCAACTATAATCCAAACATATAAAACTATAGAATGTACTTTTCTTTAGTTATGTATTATAAAAACTATACAAAACTGATATCATTTTTACATTATACTTCTAATTTTTTTGATGCAAATTATCAACCTTCATATATTATTGTTAACCAAAACATATAATGATCCAAAAGTTATGATTCAAAACTTGTTATGATCCAAACATTTTATGAGGCGACACTTATGTAAAAAACCTGAGACGATTCAAAATTATAAAATTCAAATTTGATATCATTTTGAATGTTATGATGCAAAATAATTTGATTCAAAAATATGACGATTTGATGTGTCATAACACATTGAAAAACATGATATAAACAAAAAAAAATCATGTAACAAATGATATGATTTAGAGTATAAAACTATTTGCATCATAACAAATTAATAAGTGATGATCCAAAAGTTGTTATAAAACCAAAACTTTTTGATGAACCATAAATTATGTGAAAAACTTAACTTGATTAAAAAAGGATATTATTCAAAATATATGATCCAAAAGATATGATTCATAATCGGATGATTCAAAATTGATATGATTACAAATGATAGATCGTATTTAAAACTCTATTATGATCCATGATTGTGCAATGTTCATGTTCCAACAATTTTATGATTCAAACATGTGATAACCCATAAAATATGTTAAAGTGGAGAGTTTTTACCAATAATTTTATGATTCAAATATGTAATAAACCATAAAAGGCCCCAAATTACATAATCAAACCAAAAAAAAAGATAATAGTTAATGCCAACAAGATGAATCTCAAGGGTAAACATATGCCCTCAATCATGATCAATGAGAAGCAACTTCAAAATAAAAGACAAGACCTCCCAAAGGAGGTCATTACAAACAAACTTATACAAACATTTAGAAACCATCAGACATAATTTTTTGAACACAAGAACATCAATTATAAATCAAGATGGGCAATTAAGTTGTCCATAAGATCACGAACAACATGGTACTTGTAAATATGCACACAACTGAAAGAAAATACACCTAAAACACACCTACTAAACACGAAAGTAAACAGAGAAAAAACCCCAAATTCAAAACTTGTGAACTCTTTCCAGTATTTTATCAAGCACCTACAGTGCATTATTAGACATAAGTTGATAACTATTTTATCTTTTAAATTTTCACACTAAATTTGCTTCCAAGTATATATAACACATATAAAATCAAATATTTAATGAAACAAACCTAAAGCACATGAAAAAATGGTTTTTTTTTTAACTTAGTGTATATATGAACATCATTGTGTAAATCTTGTTTTCAATCACCAATTGCATTGAACAACATGGTACTTGTAAATATGCATACAACTGAAAGAAAATACACTCAAAAGACACCTACTAAACATGAAAGTAAACTGAGAAAAAAAAATCCAAATTCAAAAATTAAGATATCTCTCAGACATTTCATCAAGCACCTGCAAGGCTCATTAAGCATAAGTGCATAACCATTTTATATTCTAATTATAGCACTAAATTTGCTTCCATATATATAACCCATATAAAATCAACTAATTTAATGAAACAAACCTAAAGCACATGAAAAAAAATCTTTCTGGAATTGAGTGTATATATGAACATCATTGTGTAAATCTCGCTTTCAATCAGGAATTGCATTGATTCACATCGATTTTCAGTTTTAATCGGCATGTTTACCAAAAAAATAGAAGAAATAATTGTTTCTGATTTGCGATTTGAGTCTTTAGTTTCTAGAATCGATTATATAAAAGAATCAGAGAATCTACTGTTAACAACTTTTTTACAATCGACACGCAATCATAAATTTAATTAATCGATACTGACCAAATTAAATGAGAAATTGTAGATCGAAGCAGTAATGGAAGAAAGAAATTTGTTTATCAAATGATTTGATTTGGTTTGGATATGGAAGTCGCATCTAGGAATACGAATTTTTTTCATATCAGATCAATGCCAGCCCGTATAAGTTTCTTTCTTCTCAAGCCCATATAATTTACTTGCATTATGACCCAATTACCCTTAATGAACATGATTGGATGAGAATTGTCCTCACCGTCCTCACCGATTTTCGACTCCTCACTGGATCCGAACCCTATATATATATATATATATATATATATATATATATATATATATATATATATATATATGGTGTTTGATGGATATAATTAATGGTTGCAATTGCATGCACACATGCGATCCTAGATAAATCCAATAACCTATAACTACAACCCTGCCCTCTAAGTCCACCTTAAAGTTGTAACAACCTCTTTTAGCTTCAAAACCATACCCTTAACTATGAACAATACACCAAAACCTACATTTATTGTTAAATTCCGTAACAATAGTAAAAGAAAATCAATAAATGTTAAAGTAAGTCAGATACATACCTCGTATTCTTCCCAAACAAGTTCATTTTCCTTAATATTGTTGGACAACATTGGAATTCCGTTTACAACTTTCCTTAGTCATGTGGTTACCTATCCATTATGTATATCATGATCTCTTCAAACATGGTCATCAATTGTAACATCCCAGGTTCAGAAGCAAGAGTTCAAGGGTGCTTAGTGTAAATAAAGAGTGGACTCAGCGAGTAGGAGCCTTAACTCATCGAGTCAGAGCGGGTGTTGGGCACGTGATAAGTGACCCGACTCGCCGAGTCGGCGGCTGGACTCGACGAGTCGGTGTTGGGAAGAGAAACCCTAAATTTTAGGGTTTGCACCCTATTTAAAGGACTTTATGTCCTCAGCCTCCTTATTCCCCTTTGAGTGCTAGTAAACCCTAGAATCGTGTGAGACTCCATTGTTGAGGAGATTTGAGCTTGGAAGAGGAAATTGGTGAAAGGAGCTAGTGGATTAAGAGGCTAGCATCAAGGAATTCGTGTGGATCTGGGATCTACATCATATTGGGCACATCTCTGAGGTAAGAGGTCATTTCCTTAAGCTATTTCTTTCTAGCTTCATCCATGGAGGTTGATTTGGGGCTTCTTAGCTTGTTTGAGATCCATTTCGGGTTTAGAGACTAGATCTGAGGTTGCAACTTCAGATCTAGGTTGGTTTTGATCCATGAAAGCATAAAGCATCAGCCCTTGGACATGTATGAGGGTGTCCTTGTCTTAAACCTTCCTTCTAGCTTGTATTGAGCCTATATTGCTTTGCATGCACATAAAGTTGGAAACTTTACATGTGAAACTAGCCCTAGGAGTCCAGATCTATGAGTTGGAAGCAGTGAAATGGTCTGAAATTGTCTGAATAGGGATGACTTAAGTGAACTTAGCGAGTCTGTTCTTGGACTCGACGAGTTGGGTCGCAAACCCTATCCCATCTGGTTACGATGCGAATCAGTGAGTCGAGTGGACTCAGTGAGTTGGGCAGGCTAGGACTCGGATTGAAGGACTCAGCAAGTCATAGGGTGAATCGGCGAGTCGAGTCGTAAATGGTGGGATTCTGAGTTCATGAACTCGGCGAGTCATTAGGATGACTCGGCGAGTAGGGTCAACCAGGAAGGTTGACTTTGACCAGGACTGTGACTTTGACCAAGAGTTGACCAGTTTGACTTCCAAGGGTACTCTTGTATTTTGGGCATTGATGGTTATGGTTTCATTGAAGTTTTAGGTGGTGGAGTTTGTGGCGGTGATCGGGAGTTTTGATCTTATCTCTTCGAGCTCGGCTTTGCAAGGTGAGTTATCCTCACTATATCAACAGGGTATAAGGCACCAAGGCCGGCCCTTTATCGGATTGGAATCTAGGTATTTGTTTGATATGTTATTGATTTGCTAGATCTGCATCCTGGTAATTAGGATGGTATTATATTAATGACCTGGTTTAGGTCGGTATCCTGGTATATAGGATATTGCTATGTTAGTGGCCGATTAGGTCGGTATCCTGGTTAGGATGTTGTTATGCCATATGATCTGCTAGATCGGTTTGTTTGGTTGAGGATTGTTATGTGATTATCTATTTATGTGCATGTGGATATTGACTGGGGTTTGGGTTGAGGCAGGTCCTGCTTTGTGTTGTAGGCCAACATGCCCAGGGCGGACCGGATAGGCCGAAGGCCCAGCGAGCGGTCCGGATAGGCTGAAGGCCCCAAGAGGGCGGTCCAGACGTGTTGAGGCTCATAGAATGGACCAAGCAGATTGAAGGCTCGGTGAGGTCGGACCAGTCATACTGTAGACTTAGAGGGTGGACCAGGTGGACTGAAGGCCCGGTGCGGGCGGACCAGTCACACTGTAGACTCGATATGCATGGTTGTTTTGTATTGTGATATGATATGATTATGGTTATACGAGGTTGGTATTTTAGGGGTAACTCACTAAGCTTTCGGGCTTATAGTTTCAGTATACTGTTTCAGGTACCTTAGGAGATCGTGGCAAGGCGAAGGCGTGATCGTACCGCTCCTCATTTTTATGCTGATATTTCTAGGATACTCTGATAATAAACTAATTGAAAACCTTTTTGTAATGATTAATGTATTTGGATTTTTTTTTCAAAAGTTTAAATTGGTTGTAAATTTATGGGTGTTACAGTCATCAAGGGTTTTTTCCTACTGTCCACAATAATTTAGTTGAAGCACTCATAAATTCAATTCCCAATTGTTTCACAAGCATAAGCACTGCACCATGTTTTTGGTTGTTTTACATCAAATACTCATATGCAAATGAGATCAATTTCTTAATGATTTCCATTTTCCTCAAAAAGTCACCTTCAACACAACTCATTGCTGCAGTCCAAAATAATTTCTTAAACTCCAACCATGTGTATGCTTTCCTAAAATTGGTATAAATGTGTCTAGCATATTACATGTGTTCAACATGAGGCAATATATCTTTTACATCTTCACGCAATCCCTAAAGAAAAGTATTGAATTGGTTAATATGCATAATTTTGATTTGTTAACATTTATAGAAAAATATTGGAAACTAACCTTATGTTAATTATCACTACTAGTCCTCTACCGTCATGAAGGTCTACATCATCTCTTAGAAGCTCAATAAATGAGATCCAATTAGGCTTATTTTCAACATCCATAAGCCCAAGCTATTAGGTACACTTGGTCATTGGTATATCTACCAATGGTCGTCAACAATTCACCCTTAACCTCTCTCTTCAATAAGCATCCATCCAACCCAATTACTCTTCTACACCATTACTTTTCCACATGTGTGACATCCCCATTTTCACGGCCAGAAAAGACCGATTTTTGTTTATGCTTTATAAAAATCAGAGTACTTCTTTTCATAAAAATGTTGCGGAATTTGTTCCCAGAAAAATACGATAAATACGTTATCAAAACATTTTCGAAGAAACGTATTTTATTCATTTTAAAACGTTTGGGATGTCATTGTCAATACAGGAACATAAGCATAAACGGAACTTACATTTATTTACACTAGTGATCTACATCTCTTTAATCTCTCAGTGTAATGTCACTTCATATCGATACCTGTGATATAAATAAACTGAGTGTGTCAGGTTGGTAAACCTGGTGAGTACATAGGGTTTTCAACCGACAATAATATAATTATTATGTTTAATCATCAAATAGTTAACCCAATTACTCATCCCCATTATCTTCTTTATTCTTAAGGATCTACCCTAAGAATCAGTTATTTCTTGTTCATTCATTCCTAAGAAGTATCCTAAGGAATAGGTATGAATTCAATCGTTGTAAATGACACATCTGTCAAGCACAACTGCTAGTTCTGTGACTTAGGCGCAGCTGCCAAAATTGTGACATTCTCTATGGGGCGCATCTGCCGGAATAGTCCTTTTAGGCGCATCTGTCGGGGTTATGAGGTTCTCTATTAGGCGCTTCTGCCGGTAGAGTCCTTTAGGCGCATCTGACGGGTTTGATTGACAGTAACGTTTTCGAGAGTCCACTCGCAATACGTATCAATGGGTTTTTAGAGTACACCGGTGAACACGTCGTTCACAACACCTACAGGTTGCGAGCCTGCTAGTGTTCCACTGGACTGTCTAGAATAGTCCGTGGTTGTCATCCATACTCTGCTGAATGACGGGGCCATCATTTGGGAAAAAGGCTTCTCACATCGTCCACCTCTCACCCTCACCTCACGGTCTATTTCACCTCTCAACTCATCATCCAACTCATATTTCATCTATTACATCTACCCATGTCTTATCCCAACATTTTCGTAGATATAAAATACATATACTGTTTAAATCATTTAAAATGTGTATAAAATCGTTCATCCAACATAGATAGCAAGTATACAGATAATATGCACACACAGCACGTAATTTAAATAAAATACTTCATATCTATGTGTAAGCTGAAAGTAACTATGCACTCACTTGATTAGGTGGTGACTCGGTACTTGAACATCACTTCGTTATCTCAAAACAATTTTTTTCCTTGACCAAAACCTATTATTAATACCACTAGAGTTTAGTTTTAACGTTAATCGCGACTAATTAATAGTCTAGCTATTATTACTATTATATAAGCGTTAAATAACACTCAATATAACTCATAATAATAACCCAAACAATTATTTTAAGGTCCTAATAATGTTACTATAATTAAATAAAAGCTATATTAAATATAGTATAGGCGTAACTCACTTACAGCGGGTTTTTATTAAAAATCGGGCTTCGCTGGAGCAGCGTTTGCGAGCCGAAAGCTTTTCTTCTCGGAGCCGTCGGGCACTCCGGGGCTTTCTTCTCGTGATAGGGAGGCTCCCTAGACTTGGGAGGGGTTTAGGGAGGTTAGAGAGAAGTTAGAGAGAGAAATAAAGGTTTGAAGGTGTGAGGAAATTATGAAGAGTTCATCTCTTATTTATAGGAATTGTATAGTAAAGTAGTCTCCAAGCTTCGTTCGTAACTTTTGCATACGAGCTCCGTTTTTGTCTGTCTTTTTACCATTGAGTTCCTATTAATGAGATCTTCAACTTTCATTTAGACCTCGTTGGCTAATTCTCATTCTATCTCGGATTTACAAAACTGTATCGAATTCGCCGCGCTCGAAAAGTAGGGACTAAGCTTCGTCCATAACTTTCGCATACGAGCTCTGTTTTTGTCTGTATTTTTACCGTTGAGATCCTATTAATGAGATCTTCAACTCTCATTTAGACCTCGTTGGCTAATTCTCATTCTATCTCGGATTTACAAAACTGTATCGAATTCGCCGCACTCGAAAAGTAGGGACTAAGCTTCGTCCATAACTTTCGCATACGAGCTCCGTTTTTGTCTGTCTTTTTATCGTTTAACTCCTATTAACGATATCTTCATTTATCGTTTAGATTATTTTGGCTAAAAATCGACCGATCTAAAATTCAGATTTCGGGTTGTGCACTGCTATGCTAAATCTTAGAAAAATCATAACTTCCTCATACGAAGTCAGATTTGGATGTTCTTTTTATGCACACTATCGGTTTAACATATACTACGACTTTCGTTTAGATCGCTAAGGCTAAATCTCGCTCTATCGTAAATTCACTATTTACGCCTCCCGGTATCGTGTCGGTTCTGTCGCGAAACTTCGACGGGTCATAACTTATTCGTTATAACTCGGATTTCGACGCTCTTTATATGTACGGAAACCTTGTAAAATATACTAAAACTTGGTTGAGATTATTTATTCTTAATAATCTTTTGTCGAAAAGTCGTTTTCGACCCCTATTGCCTCTAAATTGACTAGCCCGGATCTACGGGCGTTACAACATGTCACTTAAAGCTTTGAAACCTATGTGAAATTTGTGGAATCAGACAAGCAGTTCTTCTTCCAATTTGGATTGCCTATGACATAAACTTTGTATGTAGAACTTGGATTAGACCTAAACAATTCACGGCATAGTCTCATACCCTTGCATAATGTTTTGATAATTTTCTTTAATCTGGCCCATTTTTTCCCTACGAACTTGGCATGTGGACACTACCACGGTTCTAAAAGGCGTGAGTTTTGGCGTGGCGGCAAGGCCAAGCCTCAAGCTTTACGACCAATGGCGAGCCATGACATTTTTCAAGGCGTGATGTAAGGCAGCAATTTTGTATTAATTTAAAATAATTTACCACATAAATATAGATTTTTATCAAATCTAACCAGTTTTTAGAAGTATTATATCCACACCTAATAACAAGAAAGTTAACAAAAACCACAATACTTATATGCTCAATCAGAAAAGACATAACAAGGGGAAAAAACGTGTCTCAAACGAAAAAAAAAGTGTCATATCACGCTTTGTCACGCGTTACACCTAACAGCAGCGTCATGAGGCTTTTCGTAAGGCCGGAGTCGCACTCGTGCCATGGCACACCTTATAGAAGAGTGGACACCACGCACACCAACCTTTGTTTGATGTCAGAAATCATCTCCCTAAGTTTCATCTTAGGTTTTTTTGAAATTTCAGTAATGTAATGTCTACAGATCTGATCTATTAAGGGGAAACAATATATCCAAATTTAAACTTCCTAGAACATCCATGAGTGTCAATCAAACCTTAACCTGAAATGATCTTTCATTTTCATTGAACATCCCTCCTGCATATAATTTGAAAGGGCATTCATTCTTTTCTTCCTCTTCCGACATCTTGCAACTAATATTGTGTTGTCACACTTCTCCAAGTAAATCCGAGACCCATTTGCCCCTGCATTATTTTGAATAAAGAACTTAAGTTGTGTAGGAGACAGAAATATATCACCAGCCTCCGGTTACATCTTGTCCATGGTGTATCCGAATCATGAATTATGTACTTGTTCTTCACATCCTCTTCAGCATCTCATCACTCTGCCAATCATTAGCATGATACACTTGTGCTCTTATTTCATCATCTATGCTTGAATTACTTAAATTCTCGTCACTAAGTAGAACATTAAGGAAGACGTCCTTACTTCATCAAAGTCATTACAAATACCTGCAAATGTGTCTTTGTAAATGCCATTTGATGAAGCCATTACAAATACCTACAATATCACACATTTTTGCAATATCACACAATTTTAGCAAGTCGATTTCAAGAAGTATAAGTTGACAATTGTTTTGATCATGGAATGTAAAAACTTATTGCTTGAACACCTCAACTCCAATCACCAAAATTCCTTGTGCATGAACAAGTTTACCAACAATATAGCCCTAATGTTCAAATAACCTGCTTTCATTATGATTTTATTTGTTTACCCAAGATATTATGAGATGCAAGTACGATTTTCAATGAAAGATAATGTGCAAGTGTCAAGGTGTGGTGCTCTATTTCTAACGTCTCCAAACGACGTTTGGTTTTAGCCTTGTCGGCAAAGAAAAGGTCATGTAGTCTTCTCATTTGGTGAAGATAACTTGTTAAAATGTTAGAAAAACCCGAATGTCATTAATGCAAAAAGTGAAAAACCCAAGCAACTATCCGTTATTAATAAACCTAAAATTCATCTTAGGGTAAAACCGTCATTTTTTACCAAACTTAAGGTTTTTTATGGCATTATCCCTATTAAATAAATATAACTTATAATTAATTTTTATTTTATTTAAAATATAATCTATAATTATTTTAATACTATAAAAATTGTCCTTAATTATCATATTCAAGTCTTTAGATGATAATATACACAAAACCATAACAATCAAACCCGCTATAAATTTTAGAAACAAATTTCAAGTTAACAATATACTATAGACTGCGTTGACTCTTGGGAAAAGTCAAACCCACTGTTCAAAATTTAAGGTCAAAAAACCATCAAACATTTTGAAAAAACGTGTCATAATAAACCAAAATTTCAAGTCTCTGTCCTCAAACTAAGCATTGTTAGTGTTTTCAAGCCTCTGTCATCCTGATTTCCTTGACAATTAATTGTGTGTTGTCACCATCATAATTTCTGTACACAAAAGTGAGATTAGTGTACAAAGGAACACCCATAAAAATAATGATAGGAATTAATAACTTCAACTTATATAACCCTTAAGAATAGAAAAAATACTACTTTGAAGTTTGAACTACATCAACTTATATAACCCTTGAGCTCCTGCAATTATAAAAGCGATAAATACAAATAAGCATCTGAGTTATTTGTCAAAACATAATTAAAAAATAAAATGGCAAAAAGGGTGTACTAAAATGGTATTGTGGGAGCTTCTTACTCAATCTCTCCTCTTCAAAAAGTAGTCCTGCTTCCAGCAATTGGTCCTCTAATTTTGAAACAATTCGTTTTTGGTCCTCGTATTTTCTTCTTATCTCTAATGAAGATAAATCCACCATCTATTTGGAAAAATAGTAATCAGTCACAGTTTTTTGAAAGTTAACTATATACTTAAACACACCAATAAAGATGAGAGTAGTTTACACTTTTGAGACCAAATTTGAAAAAATCATTTATACTCAAGGACCAAAAATGTAATCTACTCTAAAGATAATGAAAATGTACCTTAAGTTTTTCATTTGCAGCTGCTAACTGATGTTCTAGGACAGATATTTTCTCTGTTTGAGAACAACACTGCTGCAAGAAGTTGTAATGTTCCTTTAAAGTGATGTGATTTTCCAAGATTGCAGCTTTCTCTTTTACAAAATGTTTGTTTGCATCAATGGCAGTAAAAAGTTGATTTTGAAGTTGGGTATTGTACTGTTGCAAACTTCTGTTGTACTCTTGCAAAATCTTGTTCATGTCTTGTTGAGTTTTCACCTAAAGAAAGACAATCTGAAATCAGAAACATGTTTTGTACGTAGTTTTATTTCTATGATTTTAGATTCTTTAATTTATATCACCTCCTCTTCAGCAGTTGATGCATTCTGTTTAGCCTGTAGAAGCTCTTCCTTTAAAGAATCATGATTCTTTTCTAAAGCCATCCTAGCTTCTTTTTCTTTGTTGAGAAAATCAATGGCATTCTAGTAATTATACAAAAGATGTAAGGTAAAATAAAACAAAAGGAGAAGGTAATGAGATAACATTACAGAGAGTTGTGAGATGAGATCACAAGGCTTACTAGCTTTTGTGACTCTTCATTTGCCAAACTTTCTTTCAAGGAGGAAATTTTATTTTCCAATTTGGAAATAGTTGAATTCAACTCTTCTTCCTTGATTTTCATTGCAGCCTCTGTAAACAGATAAGGCTTAATAGATTCAACAATTTCCCACTCAGAAACATCAACAGCTTGATTATTCTGGATGTACATTAGGAGCTCACGTCAGTAACTGTTAACAAAAACCCTAAATAGAATCTATGAAACATAAACATGATTAATTCAAACACGTTGTTGAACAACAATACATTCTTATTAAACGTTCATCACTGATAGAATGCTAGAAAACATCAATAGATGAAACGAAATTTCTGCAAATATGAATCGACTTGTATGTATAATCAAAAAACCAATGTCGGTAGACATGAAAACGATCATAGAAAAAACGATCAAGCAACATAAACGCAAGTTATACACGAATACAAAATCACATATTTCACAATCACCGAACATGATTTCAATCTTAGATTATTCAGAAACCTACATTCGCAGACGACTTGTTTTGGTTCCGAGATTTCATTGTCATCTGGTTACTGTCGCTCTGAAATTGCACCAAAATTGAAGGGAATCAAATGGAAACGATACGTTGCTATCTCTCTCCGATATCGTATATTCGTATCTCTCCCAAAATTTAGGAATCGAGAAGAATCATCGACTCGATCAAACGTAATCTTCTATAAGCTCTTCCTTATCCACAACTTAACTCAACTTATATATTACTATTAAATTAAATAAATATGATTTATAATTATTTTTTATTTTATTTAAAATATAATCTATAATTAGTTAGTTTTAATACTATGAAATCGAGTTCTTTAGATGATAATAATCAAACCCGCTATAAACTTTAAACACAAATTTCAAGTTAACGATACACTACATCATTGCGTTGACTCTTGGAAAAAGTCAAACCCACTGTTCAAAAATTCCAGCAAGGTCAAAATCTGGATACCTTATACCAAGAAGTCAAAATTACACTTACTACTGAGTACTGATCATGACCATGTTCGTCAATAGCTCATATACATATATAAAAGATTACACAGAATAGTTTTTTGTTTTTTTTTCACATAATTTCTTTCCAATCTGCACAGATTAAGATGGAATGGAATGGAAGAATCAATTTCTTGTATCATGCAAGTGGAGATCGAAGAACATGATCTTTGGATGTGTCGACTGCATTTGGGGAAGCAAATTGCCACATGGGAACTCCTTGGAATCCCATGAATGGCATGAACTTGTTGGGGGTGGAGACCGGGATCACAGGATGAGCTGGCGGATAGAAGGCGGTTGGTGGCCCACAATAGGTGGTGGCGGCTTTCAGTTGCTGTTCTAGTCTCTCTTTATCTGATTTTAGCTTCTGCTTTTCGTCTCTTAGTTCGTTCTTCTCAACCTTATGGATAAATGATGTTTACAAAGTCAAAAGGAATTAAATATGAAAAGAAAAAAAAAAAGGTATGGTCATATATATAATTATTATATAAGCTTTCATATTTTGTATCAACGTGTACAGAAGTACAAATCTTGAAAAGAAAAAGAAAAAAGCAAAGAAGTACGTATATCTACAATTAAATATATATTTTGAGTTTGTGGTCAAACATCCTACCATACAAAGTATGGAACAAGTTCCAAGAAACTAGAGAATCTCCAAGGTTCATAGTTTTGTATGTTGACCTCAAAAGTTAAATTATATTTTTTCTCATAAGTCATAAACAAAAGCAATGAAATCCTCACAAGTCAAAGTGTATCTTTTGTCATAAACAAATGGAATAAAATAACATCAAGTCTACATTGTTTGCATTAGAATGGACCACACTAGTAGTAACAGATAACAGATATCAGCACTCCAAAAGATTTACCTTCAACTCATTGATTTTGACAAGCAAATCCTGCGAAGAGTCTTTAAGCTTGGCCGCATCGTTCCTCAACTGAGTGACCATTCGGATTGCGTCCGCCAAAATAACGCTCTTATCCGTCTTGGGTGACCTTCCCGGGTCCAACATTTCATTCAATTCTTGAAACCTTTTCAAACCAAATTCAAAATTCAAAACATTAAGACCATATTTTTTTTCTACTTAATCCAGTAAGCTATATATAAATCTTCTCTTTCACTTAATGCTTTTTTAGAAAAAACGACACTTTCCCCTTTAAGTTCTAGTTTTTGTTTTTTTAGATTTGCCCATATTTGAAATGGACAACATATTTTTAATGGGAAGAAACTAGAAAGTGTACCTTTCATTCAGCTTATCCCTTCTCTTCTTCTCTCGGCATGCTTTTGAATCAGAGCACGATCCAGGGTGGGCCCTACATACAATAAACTCACACCGTATGTAATAATGTGTCAGGAAAAAAAGAAAATTGAAAAAGATGAAAAGAATAGTACCTCTTTCTGGACTCGTCTTCTTTGGTAGTATTTGATTTTCCTAATGAATCCACAAATTCTTTGCTGCATATGTAAAACAAGAGGGGTATGATTATTTCCACTAATTAAAAGTTTATTGTAATTGAAGCTGAAACAAACCAAAATAAACAAGAAACATGGTCTTAAATCAAGATATCTAAAGCTCAGATTAATTAGGGTCAACATAAGAACCAATAAAACAGCTTAATGATTACATTACAATCCCTACCTAACTCTAAACTCATAACTATCTGATAATCAGACTTTGATTCCGATTCTGTAAGTAAAAAAGCACATCCAAACACCCTCGTAATGAAATTAAAGTTAGCAATGTAGAAGAGCTACAGACACAAAGGGATAATACAGAATATGATCAAATAAACTGCACCCATGATGAAATTGACTGAACGAAGATTTAAGCAAACTGACCTAAGATTAGCTGAATCGGGAAATGGATTAGACGACCACTGAAAATCCGTATCGAGAGAGGGAAGTTCGCCTCCGGGAACCGGAAACTGTTCGATCAAACTGAAATCGAAGAAACAATTCGAATTATCATCCTCCTCCGGTGTAACCATTTCCTGTTTTGAGGAAACCGTAACCGGAATTTCACTATTCCGGTGGGAAAATGACCGGAGAAATCGATTACCCAAATGGGAATTTTGTGGGTTTTTGCGTTCCAAAAACGTGAAAGGAATTATAAATTGGGGAGACTTTTAGAGGGCAATATTCGGTGGGTTTGAAAAGCACATGCGAATTTGGCAATTTGGGGAAGAAAGGGGAAAATCGTGGAGATTGAGATTGTCACTGGGTGGCGGGTGTTCGTCCTAGTAACACGTAGCCATAGTATTCAGAAATGACAGAATAAACCATTTTACTATAACCTTGTTTCACATAGTACCCCACTTATTATCAAAATGACATTTTCAGTCCCACTCATTAGATTGGATCAATCTCACCATGGGCATTGTTCTCGAGTTTATTTGTGAATTTATTTGAGTTTATTTTTAAATTCAATAAATGAAAGAAAGAAATGGAGGGGATGGAAAAAATTTCTTATTTTGTGTTCCAAGTTCGAAGTAAATGAAATAAAAATTTTAAGTTTTTGTGTTCCCAAGTTAGAAAAAAAAAAAAAAAAAAAAAAAAAAACTAAGAAATTTTTCTTCTCCTCACTTTCTTCCCGAATCCATGCAATTTTTGAGGAAATTTTGGAAGGAAAATATGACTCCAAAATCTTTTTCTTCCTCGCACTTTCCTTCCATCAATTAAACTTGGGAACACGATTTTCCTTCGATATCCCTCACTTCCCCTCCATATCCATTCATTTCCGTTCTTAAGCAGAACATTTACGCATTGATAACAATTTTAATTATTTATTAAAAGTTTTAAACGTACTAACAAATTATACAACCTTCGTACCAAATTGATAGTCCACTTTTGATTTTTGAAGTCTTTTTTCTTCAACTTTTACCTTAAATATTTTTGTTTTTTATAGATAATACTTGCTGCAAAATATATGAATGGATTGCATTTTAAATGTTTTTTCATTGTTATAAGTTTTATCAAGTAATATATAACACAAATAAAACTATTTAAGGTCAAAGTTGAAGAAAAAAATTTCCAAAGTCAAAAGTGGACTATCAATTTGAGACGGATGGAGTATAACGTATGAATCGTATAAATCGACGATATTGTTTATGTTTGTTGTATTTACTAGGGTTGTGCATGGGTCGGTTTTGGACCCAAACCCAACCCTATCCATTAATGGTCGGTTTCTAGTTTTCAGAACCCAATAGGATCAGTTTCTAGTCAGTTCGGTTTATCGGGTTCTGAGGTCGGTTTTTAGGTTTCTTGGGTTCAACCCATATACTCACGAATTCTGGGTTTAAACCCATGGGTTTTAGGTTTTAACCCATTTTCTATAAACGAAACAACAAGCCAAAAACTTAAAAAAACACCAAATTGAAGTTAAATACTTCAAAAAAACATGAGTCTTACAACAAATAATTTATTACAAGTTACAACCAAAGCCCGAAATAGTCTGTTACAACCAAAACACAGTCAAGTATGGGTGGTTTCTTGGGTTGGATGGGTCGGTTTCTTGGGGCGGTTTGTCGGTTTTGAGTATGGGTTGGTTTCTCGGGTTGGATGGGTCGGTTTCTAGGTAAAAACCGAAACCGAACCCGATTTTTTGGTTTTTAAAAATATCAAACCCTAACCGTCGGTTTTGCTTCGGTTTCGGTTTTTCCGGTTCCGGTTTCGTCTGTTTTAATCGGTTTCTCAGTTTTTTGGTTTGCGTTTACTCACCCTTAGTATTTACTCTATTTGCGACTCTTTTGCATAATGAGAGGGGTTCTTTAGAATTCGTAAAAGTTTGATAAAGAAAGGAATAAAAAAGTATCATACCAAGAGACGTTTTATCGTTGATAAAACTAAAGAGACACAACAACCCTTATTGAAGGGACAAATTGATTTAGATGATGCGTACATAGTTCTAAAATCCTCCGAAAGATGTGTTTGTTATGTGAGAAATAACTGAAAGGGACTGGATTCAACTGGACGAGACTAAACAAATTCATCAGGGCTATTTCCGATGATAAATATAAGAAGGCACACGTGTCTTTTGCGTAAACAAGAGATCAAGAGTAAGTCGTTGTCCCACCTGGCCCTATATTTTTTGTAGGATAAAGAATTCAACTTTTGCAATGTTATCATAGTCTTAGTTCAATTACATCAAACACAATATAACATATTATGTCTAATGTTATCTAAGAACACGACATAAACTTCAGTAAAACAACGATATTGTTTTTGTTTGGTGTTATAAAATAAACAATGCGGAAGCAACCACAAAAAACACATAATGATATAGAGTGGAAACCCGAAAAGAAAAAAAAAACACCATGAACGGCCACTACTTATTGAACGTTTATATTATTGATAAATCTTTACGGAGAAAATAGGAAAATCATCTCGATGTTTTATTATATATATATATATATATATATATATATATATATATATATATATATATATATTTAAATATCGAGATGATTTTATATAATAATCTTACAAATAGTGAAACAAATTCAAACATGTAACAAATAGGAAACATTTCTAATAAATTGCTAACTTGAGAGCCAAGCAAAGAGTTTCAGAACATATTCAACATTTAGTGTATTTACTTTGTTTGTGATTCTTTTGCATTATCAAAGGGTTCCTTTAGAATTCATAAAAAGGTTGATAAAAAGAGGCATAAAAAAGTATCACACCAAAAGACGTTTTACATAAAATCATAGAGACATAACAACCCCCGTCGAGGGGACAAATTGCTTTAGCCGAATCATACATGGCTCTAGAAGCCTCCTAACGATGTGTTTGTTACGTGAAAAATAACTTAACGGGACCATATTAGAATGAAGTAGATTCGACTAGATATGATTAGGCAAACTTATTAGGGCTATTTATGATGATTATTAGGGCTATTTATGATGATAAAGATAAGAATGACAATCATGTTGTATGCATAAACAAGAGCCGGAGAATAAGTCATTGTCTCATTTGGCCCCACATTTTAATAGGACAAAATATTCATTTTTTTCTTTTGCATTGATATGATAGTCTCGATTCAATAACATCAAACACAATATAACTAACATATTATCTCTAATGATGTCGTACAATACAACAAAATTTTCATAAACACCGTTGCACAAGTTTTTAGTAGTTCATTTGCTTCATATATATATATATATATATATATATATATATATATATATATATATATATATATATATATATATATATATATATATATATATATATATATATATATATATATATATATATATATATATAACATGCGAGATCGACAATTTATTCAAATATATTTTAAAATTAGATTATTATGGGGTATTCGATATTGGCCTACTTCATATAAAAATCCATTCTTTCAATAACTTTGATAAAAAGTTTATGATTAGATACTTATATTCGATATTGGTCTATCTCTAATCAGATTCTGATTTAACCTATCAATGTTTTTACGCATGGAATTAGATTCTTGACGATGTGAATGTTGAAAAACAAAATACACCTAGATTATATTGTATAACCTCAAACTTGTAAAATATAGTACTTTATTTGTAACACATATTAGAAAGCGTTAGTGCCAAAATTTAACTAGTGTTTGGATGATAACAATGGTTCATCAAACTCGGACAGATTCTATACATTAAAGACTAAAATTACCCAAGCTTATTGTTTCAATTGTAGCATACATATTTTTTCGACAAAAACGAAAAACACTTTTACTAACCCTAAAATTAAAAAAGGTATGGATTGCATGATATTGTTCCGCATGTAGATCTTATATCTTCTTGTATGTGTTCAATTGCTTAGTATAGGATAGAGAGTAATTTCTTATATGTAAGGAATTTATATCTAAGATCATATAATATTATTATCTCATAACTTGAGAGATTATCAAAAGAGTGTTTACCTTCCACATTGTAAACACATTATCCTTTCAAGTTTATACAAACCAGAAAACGTTATAAAGATTTATAATTTTGTTATTTATTTACTTGTCGGTTATGCTTTAAGAAAATATTTACAAAAAGGCTATACTTGTATTCAACCTCTCCCTCATTCTACAAGTATTTTATACGTATTCGGACCTAACAAAAACATACTTACATTTTTTTACTTGCATTTTTTAGATGATAGCCACATACTTACAATTCATTGTCAATAATATTTTTATATGTACTTGAACTTTTTCAGATAATAACAACATACTTACAATCATTACCGATATAAGAACATACTTAAAATCATTACCAACAATAACAACATACTTACAAATATTTACATATAATAGCAATATGTAAAATGAAGCTTATAAGTTGCATGGTTCATATTACATATTGCTATTATAGGTAAGAAAATATAAATACATTGTTATTATAGGTAAAAAAATATATAAATACATTACACATCATGCATATAAATTATTCACTCGTGTAAATACTATGAGTTTAGTTTTTTGTGCAAAGTATACATCGAGTTAAAGAAAACAAACAATTACTTTAGACGAATCATACATAAGCTTTGCAAGCCCCTTAACTATGTGTTTGTTACGTGGGAAATAATCCAAACAAGATAGGACTAAACTAAATTGGATTCGACTTGACATGGCTACACAAACTTACAATTATTTTCGATAAAAAATACATGTCCCACCATGTTCCACTTCTTTTGGTGGGATAAAGGATTAAAAAGTTTTCATTTATATTATTCGTAGTGTCAGTTCAATATATGTCAAACACAATATAACAGCTATCTCATATGATGTCCTAAAAAATGGAGTAAATTTATGAAGACCATTGCACAAATTTTTAGTAGTTTTCATTTAAACACACTTAGGGTATGTTTGGGTTAGCTTTTTTATGTCAAAAGTGATTTTTAAGAAAAGTGCTTATTAACTTATAGTTTTTAGGAAAAGTTGGTTTTAAAAAGTGTTTGGATGCGAAAATCTGCTTTTTCAGGAGTAAAATGGTTAAAAAGCTAAAAAAACTAGGATTTTCCAGCTTTTTGAAAGCTTTATTTTTTCTCGTCCAAAAAGTTGTTTTAAAAAACGTTTTTTAAATAGACAAACACTTTTTTAGGTTATTAGCTTTTTAAAAAGCTAAAAAGCTAATAAGTTTTTTTTTTTTAAAAGCTACCCCAAACACCCACCTAATATGCTAGATGGCCAATTGGTTTAAAAAAAGTTAAAAATTAGATTCTTATATTCGACATCTTTTGGTGGGATAAAGGATTAAAATGTTTTTATTTATATTATTAGTAGGGTCAGTTCAATATATATCAAACACAATATAACAACTATCTTTTATGTTGTCCTAAAAAATTGAGTAAATTTATAAAAACCATTACACAAATTTTTAGTAGTTCTCATTTAAACACACTTAACATGCTAGATGGCCAATTGGTTTAAAAAAAGTTAAAATTTAGATTGTTATATTCGACATCGACTGATTCTTAATCATTTAAAAATTCAATCAGTAAAATTTTGATAAAAAAAGGTTTAAAATAAGATTTTGATATTCGATAATCAACCTGTTTCTCAATCAGATAAAAGCTAATCAATTCAAACAAAGAATCGATGTTTTTAGGCATGGAATACGGTTCTTAAAATGTGAATATTTACAAAATATTCACAAAAACGACATGAATTCAAATCTTACAACTTACAGAAAACATTGCTTTGACAAGATGCTTTATGTACCACTCACAAAAAGTCCAAATTGAGTGAACACAAATCAATCTCATATAAAGTCACTTCCAAACAAGAATCACAACGCACAACAAAAGTCCCCACAAACCAAGTTGAATAGCATACAAAGTGACTTGGAATGTACAAGAAACAAAGCTCATGGTACTTGTTAGAGTAGCACTAGACCACATAGGGAGTGTTGGATTGAAGAAGAGTCTCAATCCTTTTCTTGATCTCATCAGGATTTGCTCCCACTAATTTCCCAACGACTTCACCTTCTTTTATCAACAAGAATGTTGGCATTGCCTTCACCTCATATTTGCTTGCTATATCCTACAAAAAAAATATATCAAAAAACAAATATCATTCCCATCAATTTCCAATAAAGAAGATATGCTTTCAACAAATTGCATATACCACTTTTGACATATATGATTATATAGCACTATTATCAATGAAGACATTAGGTATCATTTGACTATTCACTACTTTTATGATATTTTCTGGAATATTTTAAAAGTGGAATTTAAAGACAAAGAACAAGAACCCATGTTAAGCAAATCTTTCATTTATATTCCCTATCAATTTCCCATATAATTTTATATGATTTCATCAATAATATAAAGTTATTTAAAACAAAAAAGTAAAGGCGAAAAGATTACCTTTAAATCATCAACATCAACTATAAGAAAAGTTATGTCATAGAACTCCAAGGCCAACTCTTCAAAAAAGTAGTTCATCGCCACTGATGGGATGCACCATGAAGCTGCAAAATGTGCCACAATCTACAAATGGCAACAAAAAAAAAAAAAAAAAAACGTTAAAATTTAATAAAATTTAACAATCAATTAGGATGATTAAACGTTATTTGACCTTTGAAATTTGAATCATGAAATCTCTAAATAAAATGGTAAAAGAAAGCGAAAGGTATGACTTTTTAAAAGTTATTCCATTTAACTTGAGGTTTGGAATCGGAATTCAAACTCAATTAGTGGAAAAAGTAAGGGTCCCAAATTTGAATTCCCAAAATACCCTTTGACGTTATCCTTCTTCCTTTTACACAGTTTGTAAATGTAATGAAAAAAACAGCAACGAAAGATTCAAATTTAGCTTCAAGGAGCAATACACAGCAGTTTTTTTGTTTTTTACGACACAATATATGATCTTTTTATACCGAACTTAATAAAGAAGTTCCTTCAACAAAAATTTAAAAACAAAGTTTAAAGTTTGCATACCATTAGTATTTGATTGAATAAATTCGTTGTTACTTTACTTCCAATGAAACATATTATGATCCGAAAATGGACCCTAATAAAAGATTCAACATAGATTGAAATTTACAATTAAATCAGCAACAATCAGCTGTTTTTGCTACAAAATATCATATTTTTCGATGTAAAACATAACTTAGAGTTTGATTGAATAAAATATTTTGTTACATTAATTTCAATCACCTAATCTGTAAAACCAGCAAAACCCTAATCAGAGATTAGCATTAACAGTTCAAGGAGCAACGATCAGTCATTTTGCAACAAAAAACAATTTTTTCAATGCAAAATTAACAAGAGTTGGTTCCTATAAACTAAAAAAATTAGAAAAATAGGGTATATAGAAACCCCAACTGAAAAAATGAAGCAAACATATCGTTCAAGATCTGGGATGGAGATACTTAGATAAAGCTTTTATTTTTTCAAGAAAAAATAATTTATTCACGTCAACAGTTCATGGGGATGAAGATAAAGAAAACTAATTTACAGAATTCACAGTAACAGTTCTAGGAGCTATAATCAGCTATTTTTGCGAAAGAAAACAATCTTTTCATTGTGAAATTGAACAAGAACTTATCCTCATAACCCAAAATCTGGAAGAAGAAGAAGAAAAGAAAAGTTAGGGTTTTAGGAAAAACCCCAATTGAAAGAGAAAAAGAAAAACATAATTGAAGATAACGGGTATAGAAATACTTACAGGGGTTCCATCAGACTTTGATTGTTGCAAAAGGGAATCCCATGATTCAATTGACTCAACCTTGACAACTTCTGGTTTCGGGGTTTCTAGATCGCCTTCCATCTCCGCTTCGTTTACAAAGATTCCACTGGCAATTTGATTAAGAACAATAAAGAGAGTGTGGATAAACATAGATTGGGTCCCATTTGTTTTCAAATCAACTCCACCCAATCCTTGAAGGGTTGCCACCTGGAATCTGTGGATTCTGCAGCCATCGGTTTGATCAGATACTTCGTGTATCTAGACAAGAATAATGATTTGGCAACAATTTTATTTAAAATAAAATTAAGATATTATATTTAACTTTTACATAAAATAAAATTAAGAAATTATATTTAATATCAATTTGCAATGTCGGTAGAGACCCTTCCATTTTTATTAATTATATAAATATTCTATTTTTTATTTTTTTTTATTTGTATATTTATACTTTCCCTTTCCATCCATCTATTTTTTTTTCATGTTACTTTGATCCTCTTCATTTTAAACTCATAAAATACTTTTTTCCATTTATTATTTAAATCTTTATATTAATCCTCGTAATATGTATGTAACTGTGTATGGGTATAAATTCAAAATATCAACATTCGTGTAAATTTACAACTTTTGTTTGTTAATTTTATAAAAAACATGGTGTAAATATCGATATAAATTCTATGTTTTGATGTAAATTTTTTAACGTTTTGACCTAATTTTTTTTTATGTTTTCATTCTAATTTTTATGTACGTTTCATACATTAAGTCAGGTCACGCATAATACATTTTTTATTTTTTTGAGCTTTCGTTTGTTAACTTTAAAACAAAAATCTTACTTATTTTAAGTAGATGTCAGTATATGTCACAACTAGAAATTTTTAGGTCAAACCAAACCTAAGGAATCTTGTATGTAAGTATATATATGTAACTTTGATGCAATAATGTTATTTGAAAGCCAAGAGGGCACCATTTGTATAATTAAAGATAATATACACTTGGAATTCATGTTGAATTAGGCCTTGAAAAAATCATGCAAAGCAAACAAGAATCAAATGGTTATAACATAAGAGCATGTAATTATGCAAGGATCTTGAATTCTAGAGTTTAAGGCAATCACCCTTGAGATCTATATTACTTAAAGCCGCAAACAACTTGTCTAGAAAACATAAGGATCGAAAACACATCCTAAGGGTCCACTAAGGCCGAAAACACCACAGGATAAAACCTAGGACCAAAATCAAAAAGTAAGGTCAAGCCTAGGACCGAAATCACATGTGATTTTGGTCATACTAGGGTGTTTCATAAGGGTTTGCGGCTTAGGATAAGAAAAATGTAAGGAAAGTTAACTTTAGGATGTGATAACTCACCCATTTCCAATACAATCACAGTAAACCACGTAATAACCACCAAATAACAATGCTTAAACCTCCAGTAAACCAAGCAACCATCTTATCATCTCCATCCTTTTATCAAGGACGAAAACCACTCCCTCACATATCACAATTCCATTCTACTTCCAAGCATTAAAGAGGCTTATTTCTTCAAACATTCTTCTTAGATTTGGTAAGTAAATTCGAGACTTCTTAGCATCCTTTACACTCCTATGTTTAGATCATTCCATTTACACACTTAAAATGTGTTAAAACCTTAGGATAACATTATTCTCAAAGAAGATCATCAACTCCATTTAAGTATTTAGGCTTGAAAAACTTCTCAACGCCCCTTCGAATCCACCCATCAAAACCACTCAAGGTGAGTTCATACCCCCACATTTTCAAGCTTTTTCATTTTTTTTTTTTACCGGGGGGGGGGGGGGGGGGGATACAAGCTAAAAATTTGTTTATTACATGAATATTTGTTGTTACTTCTTGATGTTGAAGTATAAACCATTATTTGTTCAAGATAAGATTATCACTACTTTTACACAACATTTGTGATAAAATAGTTTTGATATGCTAGGTTAACCAAAAACATAACTTATATTATGTTACAAACATCACCAAGAAAATATGATTGTAAAATTTCAAGGTTTTGGAAACTTTTCACCTAAAAGATAGTTTTTCTAGCAAAAATAGTTACTTTGTAGCCACTTACTATTTTGGTAGGTTTCATCCCAGATATATCAAGTTTTACTTTCATATTTTGACACTAGATAAGTAAATATCTTTATATTTATATAAATGATTATATAAATGGTCTCAACAAACACACAAGATAAACTATAATTGGTATAGTTTGGAGAGTCACAAAACTACACTTTCATTTTAGAGGAAACATTTAGTTTTCAAGGGTATATTTATTTTTTTACAAGAAAAATGAATCATAGTTCATGTAAATCTGTTGATGCTCTTGGGAAACATTCTTTCACCGTACTTTACCTAAAGTAACCCTTAAGTCTTGCATTATAATCAGGCTCTCCTGGAGGGAGAGCGAGACCGTTGGGTATAGATCTATACGGGATTGACAACCCCGCACCTCAGTCCTCAGCTGTTCGCTACAGTTAGACTGACAAGTCTAATAACTCACATAGGGATTAACAAAACGACTTGGTTTACAGAGTAACTTACACTTCATTTGTTTTACATAAAAATAAAATTACATAGTATTTCCCGATCCAGTATAACTTACATTTTTTGTCGTAGAGTTTAAGACTACATCTTACATTTAAGAAAAAATTGGATTTTCTAGAAAACTCTACGCTATCCATTACAATGAAACATTACTGATTTTATGCATACAAAAACGCTTATGAACTCACCAACTTTAATGTTGATGGTTTTCAAAATTGGTTGTGTTCTCAGGAAACCAGTGAGCAGGTATAACAAAAACATTTTTGAGGGCAGGCGTCACAACGTCATGATTCCGACTTTTCAAGTGTTTGTACTTAACTTTTGAGTAAACAAAGTCTGTAAACAATGTAAACTTGTATGAAGTCGCTCCATCCGCCCCAGTCGTTTCCGCTGTTCTGGTTTGGGGGTGTGATAGTATAAATTAGAGTTTCTTTACGTTTCGACATAAATTTTTTGTACGTTCATACATATGAGTTCGGTCGAGTATAATACGTTTTTATTGGACCGTATAAATTGGAGTTAGTTAGTTGTAGCGACCTTTTGTATTTATCTACCAACAAACGCAACAGTACATACATTTTATTAATACAATTGTCAAAAGTCAACTTATAAAACAGATTGCTCGTACCATAACACACGGGGGCAAATTACTAGGTAATCGAACATTAATAAATCTTAGTTATCATCGTACAACGAATGAGAAGGCAAACTTGCAACAAGTTGTGCTCTATTAAGAAGCTCCACCGCACCCGGCACAAGGAAACCAAACGTATATATGAAAATGGTATGAACACGTGTTGATATTCCATGCACGATTTCTCATGTTTGGTGACCTTGCATGTAGCAACTTTTAATGCAGTCTGTCCCACCATGAAACCCCGACCCTCAAGCCTACGAGAGGGGATACCCCTGTAAGGTTCACACATACGTGTTTCCCTCCAAGCCATCCAAAAATCAAAACGTCAGTCGGTCAAAACATCCATAACCATATCGTGCTTGTATTTAAACCCCGTATGTTCTATGCAGCGAATTGCATGCTCTCCAAAGGAGTCCAAAGATTCCTTAGGAGACATAGGATAGTCAAGCTTATCTACGGGGATAGCTAAAAGAAAATCTTAAACATATGATTATCCACATATTGCAAAATGCAAACTCAAGAAAACGTATACAAGTTTAAGAAATCAATCAAAATGGGAATCTATATTATAACCATTTTAGTTTCATGTACAAGATTAATTTTATTAAAATATGACACTTTTTACCATTTTAATACTTGTCTATTTAGATTTTTCTATAGAATTCATTTATTTAATAAATTTTACAATTATCTCTTGGAAAAGAATATGTTAACATTAAAATCAACTTGAAAGAAAATAAGACATCATCTTTATGTATGAAAACACTAAGAAAATGATAAAATAAAAATTACAAATCACCATTCATAACCAATAAGAAAAAACACTACCCGCATCTACATCAGTTACAACAAATATAAATTTCACAAACCAATCACCATACAACTACAACTTAAACTTGTTTGTTAAAACAAATTCCCCACTCTCAACAAAAAACAAATCATATTTAATAGTAGCACAGGTGTCATAGGGCATATGACAACAAAATTACAAATTTACCCACAACTCAAACGCGAATCAATTGGTCGGCTGGTTTGACGACGCGGGATTCCAATCTCACACGAGTTGACTCGTGCAGCAAATTTCAATGCACAGAGTGACTCGTTCACTGACAACGGGTCAGGTGATACATTCACAAACATCAATGTCTTCGAGTCTCCTCCCAAACATGGCTACACAAATTGATTGCATAATAACTTTTTATTAATACAAAAAATTAATTAAATAAAAGAAAATTTGTTAGTATTTTTAAATTTAAAATACACCTGAAGAAGATAAGTGAGCTTGGAGTTCCTATATGGAATATGATCTTCCTTCTTTCCAAGAGCCAAAATAACCTCACTCAATGCAGATAAACTCTTATTGATATGCTGTTACATTTTTAAAACATAAAAATCAAATTAATTAAAAAAAATGACAGTTATAATAATAATAAGATATAAAGTAAAATATACCTTAGTTTCAGTTAATCTATCTCCAGTGGCTCCACTTTTTGAAAGCCGTTCACTCCCGGCTAAATCAATAAGATTTAAAACTCCTTGAACTCTTTGTTCCGTGTGCTATAAAATTTGTGAAAATAATTAAATTAATAAAAAGAAAATGCTTAAATTAGCTTTTCGTATAATTTAATGTAAAAACTTACAGGATTCACACCATCAATATTTAATGTAAAAACAAAATGCGATCTGGATGACTGCTCGTTCATGTCTGTCCTCCCAACAGCCCTGAATTAAGAATAAATAAATTATGTTATATAAAATTTTCTATATATGAAATAAATAAATAAATAAATATATACCTGCTTTGAGAAGCCCTTTTGAGAAGCTTTGAAACCTCATTCTCACTGGTGACATCAACAACTGTAAGCCCTTTTGTCCTCCCTCCAACCACTTCTACACTTGAAGAATCTCCGGTGTTTGATTTTAACAACAAATCACGAATTGTTTCATTGTAGATTTCCAACATTGATGCCTAAACATATATATATATTTTTTTTTCAAATGGGTAAATGCCACGTCATCATAATACTAATAAAAACTTTAATTGATATTGATATTTGATATATAACCTGCATTTTGAATTCCCAACCCTGAGCAGCAAGTGTCTGACTTGTTTCAAAGATCTGTTTTAAGGAACGTGGAATAAGACCTTTACTTTCTTTTGGAATTTCGGGCCCCATCATTGTATATGTTTTCCCTGACCCTGTTTGCCCATATGCAAAAATACACACCTGTCCAACATTTTTTTTTTCAAAAAAAATCAATATTTATCCAATTTCATTTGATACTTTACTAATAACAAATTTTTAAGTAAAGTAACCTTGTATCCATCCAAAGCACTTTGGACAAGCTGTGATATTTCCATAAAAACATCTTCTTGAGATGCATTCTGTTTAAACACTTTGTCAAATGTGAAAGGAGTTATTTGTCCTGGAATTAATAAAGATTTCATCAGTTTTCATGCCAATATCACAAAAACAATTTAAACTTCACATGTGTTGTTGATATTCAATTTCCCAATTAAAAAAAAAAAAAAAAAAATTAGTTGTGGATTTGTTGAAAAGGTAAATTCATATAAGTTACCATTCTGAACTATTTCAATGCCTCGTTCAGCTAATTCAACTGAAGTTGGATAACAGACAGTGGCATCAGCTCCAGGGGCATCATCAGAAAGCATAGGCCTCACTCTACAAAAAACTCTTATGTTCCCTTTTAGCTCCTGCAATTATTATTATATAAACATTAAATCAAAATAAAATTTGAGTTTTGTATCTGAACATAATTAAAAAAAAGGATACCAAGATAGTATTGTGAAGCTTCTTCCTCAATCTCTCCCCTTCATTAAGTTGACCTTCCTTTTCCCTCAATTGATCTTCTAATTTAGAAATCATTTCTTTTTGTCCCTCGTATTCTGTTCTTATCTCTGAAGAAGTTAAATCCGCCATCTAATTGGGAAAATAGTAATTATTAAAAAAAAAAATTCAACATTAAACATAAAGTGAATAAAAAAGATCAAGAAACAAGTTGTGTACCTTTAGTTTTTGATTTGCAGCTGCTAATTGATGTTCAAGGATAGATATTTGCTTGCTTTGATCAGAACATGTCTCCTATAAAAGAAAAGAGAATATGTTAACATCTTGACACCTTTAACGGGTTGGTGAAAAGACAAAACTAACCTCCAAAGCAGTTGATTTCAAGCTCAAATTATGGACCTCTGCAGCAGTTCGCCCTGTATTATCTTTATATCGAAGAATTTCAGATTTTAAATCTTGTATTTCTGATAGTTGACTTTCACGATCTTCCCTTAGCTTCTGTAATTCACTTCTAAGTACCTTAACCTCATTTGTAGCATCTTCCTTTTGTTTGACTGCATTATCTAGTGAATCCTGTAATAACACAGGGTCAAAATGGGAACAATTGGGAAAAAGATTGAGGTGAAATAAAAAGCTTACTTTGGCGGATGTGAACTCTTTCTGCAACAAGCTATAATGTCCCCTTAAAGTGCTGTGGTTTTCCAAGATTGCTGCTTTTTCTTTTTCCACTTGTTTGTTTGCATCAGTGGCTGTTTTAAGTTCGTTTTGAAGTTTGCTATTGTATTGTTGCAAACTTGTGTTGTATTCTTGCAACCTTTTATACATATCTTCTTGTTGTTTTACCTGAAAACCGATTATGGGAAAAGGTGATTAACTTAACAGGTTATCTGTAATCAAAACTTAAAACCACATATTGTAGTTTTACTTTTATGGTTGTAGATTCTTTTGTTTATAATCACCTTGTCATTAGCAGTTGACGAATTCTGCTCAGAAACAAAAAGCTTTTCCTTTAAAGAATCTCGATCCTTTGTTAAAGCCATTGAGACTTCTTTTTCTGTATTGTGTCCATCAATGGCAGCCTAGTAATTATAAAAGAGAATTGAGATAAGAAACAAAAAGGGAAGGTGATAAGATAAGATAACACAGGGTTGTTAAAAAAAAATGCTTACTTGCTTTTGTGACTGTTCGTTCGCAAGACTTTCTTTCAAAGAGAGAATATTGTTTTCCAATTTGGAAATTGTTGAATTCAACTCTTCTTCCTTGATTTTCATTGCAGCCTCTGTAAAAGGATAAAAAAGAAAGTCAATATGAAATTGTTTTCTATATAATGAAGTGAGTTTATTTTTACCTGCTTCCAAATATTTTGTTTCAGAAGAATTCAGCATTGTACGCATGTTATCCTTTTCCTCTAGAAGGTCGTCAAGACTCTTTTGGAACCATTTTATGCAATCATGGAGCTTTTTAATGTGTTTGGTCATCCACTCTTGTTTTAACTGTAAATACAAAAGATGTCAACCACATAGTTCAGACAAATGATGAATATATGATACTACAAGCATAAGATAACATAACAAAATCAGACCTTTGTATCAAACTTTTTCCCTTTGAACTTGTCATTTAATAGCTCAATGACCTCCTCCTTTGTAAATGTGATATCTTCACACTCAGAAACCTCAGTTTCAGAGGGTGCTACAGGAGCAGGAATAGAAGCATCCTTCTGATTGCTCATTGGGGCAAGTGCTTGCCTGCCTCGACTTGCAGTTGTGGAGGCCATCATCCTACCAGTACCAATTTTTCTTCGCTTATCTAAAGGAGCATCATCAACTGCTCGAGTTTTCTGTACCTATATCACCAACACAAGTCAATAACTGAAAACCAAAACCCCTAAAACGAATCTATGAAACAAAAACATGATTAATTCACAAACGGTGTTCAAATGTAAACAGACGATTTCTATAAAAGTATAAAACATTCAGCTCCAGGTAATACAAATCAACTTATTAAGCCAGTTTCATTTCCCTTAATTGTTGCAGTAGGATCTCCATAATGTAACAAAATGTGGTGGAGAGATGAAATGAAATCTGCAGGTATGAATGGACTTGTATATATAATCTAACTATACATATATTCAGAACCCCATTTGTAATTATATAACCACTATAGGTAGACATGAAATGACGGCCAAAATGAGAAAATAGCAAGCACACGAGGTCGACAAATGTAACTATCAAAGAATATAAAAGCATAGAAAGCAAATCTAACAACATATACGCAAATTTCACAAATTCCAGTACATGGTTTCAAATTTGGATTATTCAAAACTTACATTTACAGGCGGCTTGTTTTGGTTCCGAGAACTCATTGGATTTATGTCTCTCTCCGATACCAGTTGAATACGGAGAGCTTTGTGTTGTAGCCTTGAACTTGCACCAAATTTCAAGCGAATCAAACGGAAACTATGTTTGGAAGACGATAATTGATTGAAACTTCAAGTTTTAGGTGTTCGATTTTGGGGGAATGGAACGTTAAGTTGTCGTTAGGGTTAGAGAGAGAGAGAGAGAGAGAGAGAGTGGAGAGGCTCCTCAAAATTTTGAAATTTTGAATTCAGATCTAAGCGCTCTTCACCAGCATAATAGAATGTTTTCAGATGGGCCGGGTCACGGGCCGGGTTTAAGTTTAAGCCACATAGCTAGTTATCAAGTAAGATTATTGATTATATGTAAATTTGCATCTATTCAAAATTATCTAACTTTTGTGATATCAAATTATCAATAATCAAGTTACAATAGAAAACGACTTTTTGGTCAAGGTTTTTTTAAATCAGAAAAATCATACTTATAGGAAAAAAAGGTTACAACAAAAATGGGTGTAAATATTATCAAAGTTTATTCTACCGGGTAATTATATAATTATTATCCTAATATAGGATTTTCAATAAGCTAAGATGAGCTTGAGCTTAATCTCATTTTCCCATGCATTAGGGAAAGCTTGAACTCGATTTATAGTTCGATGATCGTTATAAACAATACTAAGTTAAGTAGTTATTTTAGAACGGCGATAATTTTATTAAAAAAACTATCAAAGGGCTAAAAATTACATAGATGAAATAGATATACTAGGATTGTGTAACCATCATACCCAATTAATACAACATTTTGCCCTCCTAGCCGTAATCCAAAAAAAAAATGAGAAACAACAAAATCGCACAAAGCCATTTTCAAAGGCTTTTTATGATCAAACAAAAGTTTATTCCGAAAATCCAAATGGCCCACACTAAAGTCGTACCAACCATATCGGGGTGTGCAAAACTAAATCTATCCAATTTGAAACAATCGACTGCATTGGATATACAATTATAATTGGATTGGAACTGTTTTAGATTTCAAAATCCACTTTGATTAGATTGATTATTAGATCACCTTGAAAATCAAATGGATATCTGAATAGAACCAATCCAATCATGCAATTGGATTTTCAATATTGATCATTTCATTACCAACCAGTTAATATTATAAAAATTACAAAGAGAGCCATTTCTCTTAATGATTTTGCATGTTTGAACCAGTGAAGTTGAAGATTTGAAGTGTTGTTTGTTCGTCTTATTTATTGTAATTGTGTACGATTTTAATTTTGATTATTATAATTATATTTGGTTGTTATTTGATAGAAATAGATTATAATTTGTTGGATAACCGATAACTAATCAAATATATCCAATGTATAAAATCGATCCAATCCAATATGTAAATTGGATTGCTTCGATTCGGTTGCATATAACAAACTGGATTGGATTAGTTTACAAAATCCAACATCCGGTAGACAATCGTATTACATCGGCTCCATCAAAATCTATTGTCTTTAAACTGATGAGCACCCCTACAGACAAATACAACCAACTTACGTCATCCTTTGATAAGAGAACCAAGTTGTCCAATCCATTAAAAAAAGACTAACGTATCCACGTTCCATCATCTAGCACAAAGACTTTAAAGATCATAAGCCATCTCACAATTAGAAAAGGATGATTGACCGTCTCCACATAATTATCACAAGTCGGACATAAATCTAAACCAATGCCAATTCCATTATGATCCAAATTGACTTGCGTAGGAATCTTGTTTTATGCAAGATGCCACTAAAAGATATTGACTTTCATAGGGATTAACTTAATCCACTTACATGCCTCATAGAAGTATTAACATCAATGAAAATCCTAGCATATGCAATCGTATATATAGAATAAGCATATAAAAGCCACACCTATATGTGTAACATCCCAGAAATACGGTCAAAAAAAATCGTTTTTAAATCATTATTAAAACCATAAATATCATCACCATAATATAAAATCATAAACCATATATCTCAAAATATCATAATATATGTCAATATATCAAAATCTCATATCAAATATTAGAGTAAATCTCCCAGGCTAAAAAAAACTATGATGTGTGTCACGCGATCATCTCGAGCCCTTCCCTTTGCTAGCTGAAGTACCTGAAACCAAACTGAAAATTGTAAGCACGAAGCTTAGTGAGCTCCCCCAAACTACCACATACCGTACACATATATCATATAACAGATAACACAACTATGGGACACCGCCCAGCTGCATCGGGACGAACCCAGCATCGGCTTACCCGGCATCGAACTCCTGCCCGACATCGAGCTCACCCCGACATCAGACCAAGTCTGGCATCGGGCTCACCCCGACATCGGGCTTACCCCGGCACATACACAACATATCATATATGATAAACACATAACATAAGCATATAACATGTAACATAACTTTGAGACACCGCCCTGCTGCATCGGGGCGAACCCGACATCGGCTTACCCAGCATCGGACTCCTGCCCGACATCGGGCTTGCCCCGGCATCAGGCTTACCCCGACATACACACAACATATCATATCTCATAAACACATAACATAAGCATATAACATACATCAGGCTTACCCCCGGCATCGGACCGAAGCCTAGAGCACATAATAACTAACATATAAGTTAACATGCACGGGCTTGTCCTAGCATTGGGCCTATGCCTGGAACACATAACACATAACATGCATGAATCACAAAAGACATCAAGCATACATATACACTTCTCAGGACCGCCTAGGCATCAAAACGAAGTCCGGAATACATAATATGCACCGGGCTACCCCCGGCATCGGACCGAAGTCCGGCATATGCTAACATACATAAACAAGCCGAAATTGGTGCCTTCGACCCGTTCCTATTGAAGGAAGACTCACCTCACACTGCTGAAGTCCCGCTGACAAAACCCTAGCTGCTGGATGACAGAATCCTGAATCTTTCAACATCAAAATAACACCCAATTAATAATTGGGTCCCCAACACATATCCATAAGTCCATGCTTGGGGTAAAAGACTACTTTACCCCTAACTTAGCTTGACTCAAGCCCAAGGCCCAAAAGTCTAATAATGAACCAAGGCCCAACTATGGTCCAATTTTCCAAATTGGGCCCAAACCTTTACATGGTCTTATTATAAGGCCCAACCATTTAGTCCAGTCCAAAACATTTGGCATTTCTAATGGCCCAATATTTCATAATCATAAAGGCCCAATTATGGCCCATCTATGGCCCAATTTTCCAAATTTTGGCTCAAACCTCTTACATGGGCCTTACCCTAAAGTCCATTAAATTATTCTAGTCCATATGCTTGCTTTTTGGATGGCCCATTAATAGCCCAATACCAAAGCCCAATAGAAAGGCCCAACATAAAGCCCAAGTGAAATTAGGGTTTTCACATAAAATGACGATTAGGGTTAAGTGTTTCTCACTTAACCCATTAAGGACTTAATCCATTAAGTCCATCAATCTATTGGGTCGATCATGTAGTGTGGTCGGGCTTAATACATAATCTCAATCCGGTCATCCAAAAATGCGGGTCCTGACAACCCATAATCCATACTACCTCCGTCCCAAATTGATAGTCCACTTTTAACTTTGGAAGTCTTTTTTCTTCAATTTTGACCTTAAATATTTTTGATTTTGATAGATAATAGTTGATGCAAAATATATGAATGGATTGTATTTTAATTGTTTTTTCATTGTTATAAGTTTTATTAAGTAATATATAACACAAATAAAAATATTTAAGGTCAAAGTTAAAGAAAAAAGACTTCAAAAATCAAAAGTGGACTATTAATTTTGGACGGAGGGAGTATATCCAAAATTAAGATTTTCTAAACCCTAATTAGGGTTTCTAACCCAATACTAGCCCATTATGCCCAAAACTAAGCCTTTAGATCCATTAGGGTTTCATTAGGCCAATTAGGGTTTCATAAGTCAAGCACCACCCACTACCACCTCGGGTAGTGGTGGTCAATGGCGGCTCACGGCGGCGGCTACCACCTTACAGTGATGGTTATGGTTATAGTTAAATCATGTCCAAGAACTCCAAAAGCAATCCAAACACAAACTAAGCACACCGCCACCCAACACGGTGGTTGGTGGTGGCAGGAGGCGGAAGCCACCACCCTACGGTGGTGGTTGTAACATCCAGGATTTGCAAGTATTAATATTATTTGTTTTTATTGAATAATGGGTTGTTTTTGGTTTGGGTCTGGATAGTTAGGCTTTAAGATTTGGGCTGAGAAAGGCATTACACGAGGCGTACCACGCCAGGTGCACGCAGCGTACTCAAGAGGTTGGGGCAGGGAGGCCATGAACGTATGCCCAACGTACCAAAGGGTACGCGCAGCCTACGTGTGCAAGCTCTAAAACCCTAACTTTTAGGGTTTGATCCCTATATAAAGGATCTTATGCCTTTTGTCCAGCATCCCTCTCACCTCTATGCAGCCACCACGAAAACCCTAACCCATATTTGTGTGTCCTTGTGATTTGGAAGCCATTTGAGAGTATTTTGGTGTAGTTTTGGTGCTTTGGAAGAGAAAGAAGCTTGAAGAAGGAGCAAGGATTCACAAATAACTTGTAGATCCAGAAGATTGGCATCATTTCTCACTTTTTTCTGGTATCATGTTCCAAACTTGACCATTGTATGCTTAGATTTATTTATAGGAGTGTTTAAGGTCACTTTTGGACTCCATTGTTGAGGGTTCTTGCATCTTAATGATTTCAGACCATAAAAGTTGTCCTTTTGGGTTCTTAGAGGCACTGAGAGTCATAAAAATCGAACCTTGATGGTTAAGCCATAACCATGCAAGTGTTTGATGGTCATAAAGCTTGTTAAAAAGGACCAAAATCATGTTTTGACCCCAACCATACATGTAAGTGAATAAAGTTTGTGACTTTATGGATTGGGTGGTCTTAAAGGACCTGGATCTACATTTTGGACGTAAAGACTTAATGGACTAAGTCACAAATGAAGTCACAAGGAAGCTGGCCAGTACGCTAAATGTACACCCTGGTACGCTGCGCGTACTGGGTCAACTCCCCGTTTTGGTCAAGGTCAGTGTACGTTGGGCGTACATGCCAGGTACGTTGCGTGTATGCATTCAGAGTGGCTATATTGGGCTTTTTGGGCCTTAGGGAACTGGGCCTAGACTATTGGGTCTCGTGGCCCACTGTGGAGTATAGTTTTGGGCCTGGGAATTTGAAATTAGAAGTATTGGGCCTTTTGGGCCACATTAAGCCACTCGAGACTATTTCATTTTGGGCTAAGGACTTATTAGTATTGTGAAAAGGCCCATTTGAAGGGTTGGGCCCAATTTAGAAAATTGGGCCATTAGTGGGCCCTTAAGGAGCCTTTGATGGGTCATGGGTGCATTGGATTTAATAAGTTAGAATTGGGCCTTAGGAATGGTTTAAGTTATGCTAAAGGGGGTAAAATGGTCATTTTACCCTAAGTAGTGTTATAGATTATGATTGGGTGTTATTATGATTATGGTAGCCGGGAGTCATCAGATCAGCTATTAGAGATTACTTTCCGTGAGATTTGACACTCAGCTTTACGAGGTGAGTTACCTTCCAGTAGAAGTGGTTCTAAGGCCACAATGTCGGCGCACTAGTAGATGCTTGTAGTTAGATGATTGCCTGTGTGATAAGTGTTTGGTATGCCATTATTTGTTATGTTCTATGTGCCAATATGTTATGATTCTATGTGGTAGTGGTAGGGGTGAAATAGTTCATGATATCCAGTTGAAATAGACCGAAGGGGTGGCCAACACCCATATATGCTAGGTAGTTATCCGGTTGAAATAGACCGAATGGGAGGCCAGCACCCAGATATGCTAGGCAGTTATTTGGTTGAAATAGACTGTAAGGGAGGCCAACAACCAGATATGCTAGGCAGTTATTCGATTGAAATAGACCGAAGGGGGGGGGGGGGGTTGGCACCCAGATATGCCTGGCTAGATATGTTATTGTATGGTATGTGGTATGATGGGGGGGACTCACTAAACTTTGTGCTTACGGTTTTCAGTTTTGGTTTCAGGTACCTCTTCGTTGAAGGGGAAGGAGCTGGCATGGTAGCAGCGCATCACACACACATATGATTTCCGCATTTTGAGATCCATGGGATCGTACTCTGATATTATTATTATTCCACAACATGTTTTATGATATTTGACTTATGAGATTATGGGTTGATATGATATTGATGACGTTTTTAGTAAACAATTTTATAAGTTAATTAAAAATGAAATTTTTGGTCGTGATTTTTGGGGTGTTATAATGGTTTTGAGTTTTATTTTCATTATTTCGACACTATTACAGTTAACAATACAAATCCCAATACACACACACTCACTAACATAAACACACACACACACACAGCCACCCTTCACGGTGGTTGGTGGTGGCAGTAAGGTAATGGCCACCATGGTTGGTTGCCATGGTGGTTCCCATGTCTTCCAGCCAATATAGAGCATACAAATAGCTTCAAAATACAACAGCAACGCACACACCTGCACAAAATTCGCTGAAACACGCCCCAACACAACCACCATTATGGTGGCAGACGGCGGTCGGAGTTCGCTAGTATATTCCGAACAGCTGCATGGCGGCGTGACAGAAGGTGAGACAGAATAAGAAGAAGGAGTGGTGGCAACGGAGGAAAACGAGATTGCGACCTCGCCGATCTTCACAGCCACCAGCGGTGGCAGTTGAGGTAGCTTGGCAGGTGATTCGCGAATCCGACCATGTCTAGGAGGCAATTGATCGGTCTTCATCATGCCTTGGGTTCGTCGGCACTCGTCGGGGGGGGGGGATCTTTGGTGGCTCACGTCTTCGACAACGGAAGGTGTGGCGACGCCGGCTAAAGGGGTCATAAGGGTGGCGGCTGGTGAAGAGCTAGGTTCAGGGTTTGGGAGTAACGTCCTTAAGACGTGAAGAATAGGTCACCGGGTTCAAATCTCGTGTTCATGCAACTTTCACTCATTTATTCATTATTAGTCCCTCCCTACAATATCTTCTCTAACTTAAAACCAAAATTTACCTTTTAGCCCCTAATTCCATAAATTCCTTTCATTTTAGGTCCAAAACTTACCAAATAGCCCCTACCTTCATAAATCTTTACAAATTGAATTCGGAATTTACACTTTTAACCCCCAACTTCTATGATTGTAATAATTAACTCCTCGAGACCAACACCTTTCTATATTATTATTATCGATTTTTAGGGCTACTATTCATTCATTAATTTGTCTATTTATTTATTTAATAAACGTGGTGTTACAACTCTCCCCCACTTAAATTAGATTTCGTCCTCGAAATCATTCCTTACCATCCCTTACACGCCCAAAAACTTGAATAACATGGGCACAAACCCGAGCATAACCTAGCTTTTCCAAGGCAACCAAAACCATCCCTCGCAGGGTTCTTAGAACCTGAAGATGCATATTTCCTGAAATTATGATCACATTACTCAATCTAAAATCCAAAGTCTCGATATGGTCTGACTTCCTGACAGACCGCCCATATAGAATCATCATAGTTGGATCCTGTTGTGGGTGACTTAGCATCAAGGTTGTAGAGCTCACTACTCGGTACCTGCTCAGCCGACTGGGGAGTAGCGAGTACTCGAGAGTACTCGGGGAGTACTCGGATTCAGGAATTCATGTAGAAATATTTTTAGGAAAATTATATGTATCAAAATCATAAGTTAAAATCATAATTTGATTGAAATAAATAACAAAATTAGATACATGTGAATACATAAAAACTGAAATACATACAATTGTCTCACTTTGTGAATAATTACTAAAAATTTAAGATATATATGTAGTAATAATCACATGTGTGTGTTAAATAATAAATCATTAAGTTTATTATACATATTAATATTAAAATTCTTGATTTTTTTCTCTTTTTATGATAATTTTGACCCTTTGACCGAGTAGGCCCGAGTAATATCGAGTAGGCCCGAGTTAGAGTGATTTTGACCGATTTTTGACCAAGTTTGACCAGTTTTTCACCGAGTTTTACTTAATCCGAGTTTTTTGTCCGAGTTCACATTACTCGCCTTGGTGGAGGGCCGATTCCGAGTACTCGGCCAAGTAGGCCGATTTTTGCAACACCGCTTTGCATTACTCACCAATGCTTTATTCTAACCATACATGAAATCCTAAAATATTGTTACTGCTTTAGACCTGAAACTGTCTGAATAACTGATCTGCCTGAAACAGTATGCAGCCACATGGTTGCTTCCTAAAATCCACCGGAACCAGAACCAGAACCTGAACCACCTCCATGAGTGCTCAATTCCAAACTGAAATATAACATCACAATGATCAAAACATGCCAAAGAATCCTCCTCCCATAAGCTTCTTAGATTCTCCAAGACTCTCACCGATTCGAGTATAAATCTTGTGCTTTCAGTAGTACGATCCCGATACTACCTTCCACACCTATCCATACTTTCCTCAGTAATCCTCCCGAATCCTCTAAGTCACTTCCTCAAACCAGTGCACCAAAACTCACTAAACCGCACTACAAACCCACTGAAACATATCTTAGGCTCTCCTAGGTTCCCAAACTCACTCAATCCTCAACTCTTGAAGGACTCCCACCTAGCTTCTTCATGAATATAGTCACATGAAACAGATATCAGATAATCCTTCGAGTAAGAGACTCAACCCTAAAACGACTGGACTCAAACAACAGCTGCGCAATAGGGTCAAATCCATCACTCTAAGATTATTTAACTGGTGCCACAAGTGACTTAGCATATTCACCTAACAATCAATTAACATCACTAAGAATTCCACAAAGCATTAAGCAAACAACATTCAGACAACGAAAAAAAATATAACCAACACACACTAATCAAGTCATTTTATCCACTTATCAGAAGTTCATACTAGCATGCGATTCTAAAGCTCATATAATCATGCATATAAAGGCATATCTCCTATCATAAAATACTGAACAGATCCTTATCCCTAATCTAGCATGCAATTCTCATAATCATATCACATATCATAATAAACATGTATTGGTATTATGAGAACCACTTACTTGAGCTCGGCCGATTGCACGCATCTCACCCCTTTATTTGATTAGAAATTCCTCTTTTTTGTTTTTTAAATGTTTACTTTGTAAAAATCTTCACCAAATCCTCAGTTTGAGTTTAGGCACACCCGAAAGTATGCCCGAATCCCTCAAACCAAGGCTCTGATACCAACTTGTAACATCCCAAAAATCGAGGGAAAAAATTTTCATTTTTAAATATATATTTAGATTTAACATCCATTTACATTTATCCAATATTAAGGTATTCCAAATTAAAATAATTATCAGAGTAATTCCTAAAATCATAAGTTGCGGAAAAACATAGGTGTGCGCGCTGTGATCACGTCGACCTTCCCTTTCGAACCGGAAGCACCTGAAACCATAAACCACAAACTGTAAGCACAAAGCTTAGTGAGTTCCCCAAAATACCCCATACCATATATAAACATGAGTCAAACATATCAGACATATTCAATCAAACAATAAAAGTGCTATGTGTCAAACATAATCTTACCATTACGCCACGAGTCGCCGTGTGGTCTTCCTTTCCAGGCTGGGGGCCACAACCTTGGGTCTTACAGACAAGTACCAAGAGCCACCTCTGGGTCTTCCATGCAAGCATCACAAAGACAACTAACATATAATATATATTACTTAACTAATTAACTGCCAGAGTTCAGACTCTGGTCTTGCATACACTTTGCCAGGAGCTGCCTCCTGGTCTTTCATACAAACTGCCAAGCGTTACCCCAAGGTCTTACTACAATACATAAACCAAATGGGTCGACATTGGTGCCTTCGAACCATAGAACAGTAAGGAGAATCACCTCGAATGCAAAAGTTCACTGAAAGAAATCCCTAACTGCCGCCCTGACGATTCCTCCGGGCTATCAATTCCAAGATAACACCCAATTAGCAATTGGGTTCCAAACTATGATCCATAAACCATACTTGTGGTAAATGACTATTTTACCCCTAACCTAACTTGAACAAAAAATGAGGACCAAGTCTAAAAACCATAAAGGCCCAAAAGCAAAAGTTCCACAAAGGCCCACTAATGGCCCATTTTTCCAAATTGAGCCCAACCCATATGGGCCTTATCCTAAAGCCCAAAAATTCCCTTAGTCCAACAATTGATCTAATATGTCCCAAAAGGCCTGAAGCATCAAAGCCCAAATAGGTAGCCCAAAACCGAAATGACACCACAAGGCCCAATAAGGCCCAAATCAGCAAGACCCACATCCAAAGGTAAGTCCAAGCCCAATAACCAAAAACTCCACTGATCAGACGAACGCATGGCGTTCGTCGCCAGACAAATTGACGGGGACTCAAGACGGAATGCGTTGCGTTCCCAGGGGCTACGCACGACGTTGAAGGCTAAGTTACAAATTCTCATTCTAAGGAATGAATCCATTAAGTCCAACGTCTAGAACCCCATAATAGTCCCACAACAATGACTTAACCTATAAAGTCGAAGGATTTAAGCCTTTGCATGGCTTAAAGAAGCCCAACACCAAAGATGAACCTCAAAGGTCAAAATCACCCCAAAATGTCTTAAAAACTTCTTAATACCTTAAGACCTCAATCCAAACTTCCAGATCTGATTTCAAGGGACTTCGTAAGTCATAAAGTTTCCAAATTTATGACTTAACATAACTTAATGGGACCCAAATCAAAACCCTAAGTCCCAAACTTCATCAAACGACTACCAAATCATGCATGGAATGTTTATACGCATCAAGATCCAAACTTTATGACTCCATAACTTCAACGAGTACCAAATATGAAGCTCAAAGGTTCTGGAGTAACTTCTACTCACAAGAACCACCTCAAAGGGACCAAAACCATAACAAAATACCAGTTAGCTAGATCTACATGAAAGAGTTGTCAAGGTTGAGACTTTATACCTCCAAAAGATAGACCTGGGTGCACAAGGCCTGGATCCAAAAGCTCCAAGTCAAGCAATGACTCTTCAAGAAGTTCCTTCTTCTTCCTCAAGCACCAAAAACACACGTAGATCACCTTGAAGCTCAAGAATCACTCAAACGGAGGTTAGGGTTTCATTCTTAGGGTTAGAGCAAAGGGAGGCTGAAGGAAATGAGGGTTGGAGGTGAGTTAAGGTCTTTAAAGAGGGTCCAAGACCCTAATTTAGGGTTTTAATCTGGTTTGAAGAATGCAACGTGTTCTCTTGGGGAACGTACGACATTCCGAAATGCACACGCGTCCAAATTCCTGTGTACGCCATGCGTACCCGTATTGGCCCAACACCCCTCTAACTTCAAATGGTCATAACTTTTGCATCCCTTATCCGTTTTCGACATTCTTTATATACATGAAAAGGTAACGAGAATCCTTACACTTCTATAAAATTTATTTAGTCTGAAACCAACCGAAATTAAATCCAAAATTCATAAAAGACCAAATTATCAAATTACGATTATACCCTTGACCTCCGAAGACACAATCAAACACTTGGATCACTTAAACCATAACACCCACACCCGAGAAGGGCCAAGTTCTTCCTTCCCCAAGGCACTAAGCCTCATGACCACTGGAGATTGGGCCACAACCCCAAATAAAGAAGCAAACTGAAACCGAATGTTACAGATTTTGGTCCCTTTTCTTCATGCTTGGTGGGTTTTGGAAGGTGAAATCTCATAAAGCTTCAACTTTATGAATCTTCAGGCCATTGGGAGCATTTGACTTTTTGGATCTAAAGTAGACTTGAGTTTTGAGGTCATGCATGGAATCTTGGGCCTTTTTGCCCTAAAAATGGAAAGGACATGCATTGCACATACATGTCCCTAAAGCTATGATTTTTATGGTCCAGAAGGTGCTGGAAATCCTTTTCAAAACTTTGGAGAAGTAACTCTAAGGATTAAGTGCTCAATGAGTAGTATGTGTTTTATTCTTCCATTAAGGACTTAGGGCTTTAGATCTTGACTTATTAGCAAGGCCTAAAGGATAAAGTTGGAGTCTTTATCCATCTAGGTTATGGTTTGGACCTAGTTTGAGCTTAGGAACTTCTGGAACAGACTGGAAATCAGCTTAAGGAATTAAGTCATTCTGACTGATCCCCACGATGTGGTGGTTGGGGTGAGCACGCCTGTTTTGTCGTATTGCAACCACGGCGTGGCCATGGATGGGCATGACATGGCGGTCAACTGTAGGTTGACTTTGACCTAAGTTTGACTTAGGGTCGTTTTGGGTATTTTGATTAGTATTTTGAGCTTAAGTGATTGTGATTATATAGGTGGTTGGTCGAGTCAATATTTGGGATAGTGATCTGTGTAGCTATTTCTTCAAACTGTGAGGTGAGTTTTCCTCATTGTACTTATGGGTCGAAGACACCAATGTCGAGCTAAGTATCCTGCTATATAGGATGCTGTTATGCTAGTTATATGGTAGATTAGTAAATTTTTAGGATTACTTGTATTTGTTGGATATGTGTTTATGTTTATATGTTGTATATGTCAACATATTGTGGATGGGTTAAGGCGGTACTGCTTTGTATTGAAGGTTAAGATACCCGAGGCTAAGGATGAGCATTTGGACCGTAGAACCGACCGAAACCGGAATTGGTACCGAACCGGAATGGGATAGAACCGATCGGGCCGGGACCGGGACGATATTCTTGTGGATTTTTGGAACTGGAACCGGTAGAACCGACAAAAACCGGAACCGTATGTTGCTATTTCTTGAGGACTGGTTCCAACATTGAAGACACAACAAGAACCGGTAGGAACCGGGAACTGGTAGAACCGGCGGTCCGTTTCGGTTCTTAAATTCGGCCGACTTCAGTTCCTGGGCTGGGTCCGGTTCGGACCGTTTCCTGCTGGGTCGGTTCCTTAGCTCATCCCCACCCGAGGCGGTCCGGATAGTTTGTAGGCCCTACGAGGCGGTCCAATCAGGCTGAAGGCCTGTAGAGCGGTCCATATAGGTTGTAAGCCTGCGAGGTGGTCCAGTCAGGCTGAAGGCTCATACATGCATGCTACTTTTTGTTATGTTGTGTGATGGTGCTTTGGGGGAACTCACTATTCTTTAGCTTACAATTTCAGTTTATTGTTTTAGTTACTTAAGAGGATCAAGGGAAAGCGAAGGCGTGATTACGCACATCTTCCTGTTTTTATGATATTGAATGTTACCCCTGGCATTTGTATGTAAGACTAAGATTTGGCCCTCGGAACCGAAGGGAAAGACTATGATTTGGCCTATAGTATTATCTTCTTTCATGTGTGGTATTTGGTACTTGGGGAACTCAGTAAGCGTTATGCTTACAATTTGTGTTTATGGTTTCATGTACTTCTAGTTCAAAAAGAAAGGGTCCGACGTGATGCCACAACATCCTCCCCTCATGGTTTCTGCATTTGAAATAATTTGTATTATGATGATTTAGTACTATGATTTGTATAGGTTCCGAACAATTAATGAATGTTTTGAATGACTTTTAAATGAAAATTATATATATATATATATATATATATATATATATATATATATATATATATATATATATCAACGTCCCAAAATAAATCCAATTTCATGTGAATATGTGATTGTTATGTACCTAAGCTTAGTTATAAAACGTTTTAAACTACGTAGTTTTAAACAAAACAAATCTAATTTCATTTTCTCTTAATTTTGTTTTAATAGAATACCATTGAATTGCGTTAAATTATAGAATGAAAAAGATCAATTATAAAAATAATATTTTTTAACGAATATAACTCAAACGTTTTGTCCTTCAACTGAAAAACAATATCGAATTATTTGTGAAAAGTTAGATTAAGTTATTAAATGTCCTTCTTTTATCTTTTATTCTATTAGTTTTCATTTAAAATTTAGTAGGGTTGATTAAACGATTATGACTTTTAATGTTTTTAATTTCTTAGACACAATGAATAAAAGGAACTTAAATTCGATCGATTTAGTAAATTAATGATTAAAGAAGAAGAGTAAAAGAGATGTCATGATTAGTTTAGATATAAATGGATCAAAACTACATTGTTTTAAGGGTTCTATATGTAAGTCTAGGTGCATAACAATCACATAATCCCCTCTCTCTCTCTGTGTGTGTGTATATATATATATATATATATATATATATATATATAGGGTTAAGTTCAAATGAGAACACTATTTAATGTGAGAACGTGAGAACACTACTTAATGTGAGAACGTGAGAACACTATTTGATATGTATAGTATTGTAGTAATTATAATATGAATATATTCAATTTTATATTGCTATTCTACTATAAAATATATATATATATATATATATATATATATATATATATATATATATATATATATATAGTAATTTAGTAAATTCTAATGTGAATGTTAAATATGTAATTATTCATATATTCGGTGATGAATAATGTCATATCGTTGTATATATAAAATTCATGGTAGAATAATAACATAAAGTAGTGTTCTCACATTCTCACATTAAATAGTGTTCTCTTTTGAACTTAACCATATATATATATATATATATATATATATATATATAAGTAAATCACCTTCTCTAAAAGTTAAGGAAAGTGGGTTTCTAAGAATTAATGTGGATTTTCTTTGGATTTTTGAGGAATTTTGTTGGAATTTTGAGGTATTTTACCATATTCTCGTTTGGGTCGGGTCTATATGTTACTATATTTCTTAAATCTCGCACGTGTATCCCACCGTCTTAATCGTCCATCAAATTTTTAACACACGTATCCCATCATACGTCTTTTCCACCGCTTTCGATTCCTTCTTCAAGACTCCTCTTTTCTCTCTTTTTCTATACCTCACTGGTAATCGACTAGAATTTAGAGCTCAGGCGACATACCCTCCTTTGTGTTTCCTTTTTCTATTCGAAACGATTTCGGTTTATGATTTTTGAGTAGGTCACTTGCCCGACGACTTTAGTAAGCTCCATCTTTCACTCGAGCTGCTCCTCCCTCTCTCATTCCTTTTCTATTCATGTGAAATTGGGGATTTTTAGCATTTTTTTGTTATTGTTTCTCTATTTATTTCTTAATGAGCGAAGGTGGTTCAAAACATTGGATTTCTTCCTCTGATAATTCTCTCTTCCAGCGATATCCTCTATTGCTTGCTTATTCAGAATACAACCACAAATTAATCAGCCATGAAGTTCTTCCCAACTTGCTCGTCACTGCTTCTCCTCTTCTCTCTATCTATCTCCACACACACGACAGTAACCCTAACACTCACCTCTCTAACCCTAAAAAGTCGATAGTCAACTCTCTCGACCACCACCGCACCACATCCATAACTACCTGCCGTTCTCTCTCCTAGATACTACAATTAGAAAACTTCGATTTCTTTAGTTCTTCATCTATGAAACTGGTGTTTCTTTGCAACATGAAATTGTGGATGGTGTTGGTTCTAATGAGAAAAAACAAGAAACAAAGACCGATTTCCAAATGATCTCCGGTTTTGATTTTAGGGCTTTTTGGTTCTTGGCTACCGAGTAAAGGAAATAATTCTTCTTACAATTCCTATGTTTTTTTGTTCTTTTATGATGGGCACCGATTGAGGATTTTAGCATCTCATTTCTCTATTGTTGTTCTCCCCAATTAGGAATGCTCCCAAGTACATCGTCAAGATTTGATCAAAGGAAGGCTCCGTGCTTTTCTTTCCCTATTCATCGCCACTTCCAGCTAATTTGAAAGAACACCTGCCACCGACTATGATCAAGTTGCAGATTCGACATATTTGGCATTCTGGTTGGCATCCCATTTTCCTCTTTTCGTGTCTTCTTTCCTTTCTTAAAAGTACAATTGTGTCATGGATTCAAATACAGGAAGAGATGGGACCAAACGATTCTAATGTTGTATGTAAGTATTTACTTATTTACGATTTCGGTAATTCATTATTCAATCACTCCCCTCTCTAATTTAACATGTGATTCTCCTTTTGTGTTTTTTGGCACTATTAATTTGATTTAGGTTCAAGTTAGATCAAGCCAACAAATTATATTAGAAATGTTAAATTTCGAATGGTTGATTTCCACTCTCATGATGGATTTACAGTGTCTCATTTAACAATACCCTTCTATCTCCTTAACATTTTGTACGCGACCCCAACCTTCAGTTATTCATCCGTAATTCGTCTCACCCCCCTAATTCTCTAATAAGAATGTGACTCATCTAAATTCCAAAGTATTGTACTGAATGGGTCTTTTTGATCGATGCACGATAAGTTTCATACCTTGATTAGATATGGCCATATAGGTTTTTACGTATTTTGCAAAAAAATGATAATTAATTAGTAACCTTCTGTTGCAGTTGACATATAACCCTAACCATCATGAGAGTGACAATCTTTGTACTGGCATAGCTTCATATCCATTAATTGAGGAGAATGGAGATCAGGTAGAAGAGAATGGCCTTTAGTGTTTAAAGTCTAGCTTTTAACCTTCTTCCTCTTGCTCTCACTCAAACTCTACCATAGTTTCAGTTGAACTGTATACATTTCTCTTCTACCTATGTCAAGGTTCTTAATCCCCTTTTCTATCTCAAAATTTTTATATGGTAATATTTGTTTAACCGATTTCCATCCAATAATTATTTCTCCCTTCTATTTTGTAAAATTTGGTTAACAAATTCTTCCCCATCAGGCAGTGATTGTGGCCCATTCGTTTTGTGTTGCAAATTGTTGATTAATACTTTTGCTCAAAAACTTTTATTCAGGGGCTGAAGTCATTGATTTTGGGCTTCGTTCACCACTGTTTTCTACACTAGGGCAGATGATGGAGTTATTGTAAGTAAGAGTTTTGCTTTTATATATTTCAATTTTTTCCAAAACCAGAGAGCTGGGAAAAATCTTTTCTTAAATGGTCAAAAAAGTATAAAGCTTTAATCACTATAGAAAATGTTTTCTTAAATTTTCAAATAAGTATAAAGCTATCTGTATTTTGTCCACGAATTTAGTATAAGTATTGTTTGTCATAACTTCCAACTTTTGTGAAACAGAAGCTTGAATATCATTCTATACAATGCTATCTTATTTTATTTCCTGCCATTTTAAGGATTTTCATACTCTCCATTTAATTAGTTGTTTGCTATTTTACCCTTGTAGGTTGTTGACGTGAAGAAGAATGTAGGAACTATTCAGGGAGATGTTTATCCTGCTGCAGAACAACAAATGCTTATGCATCAAGGAGAAGTGCTTAAAGACAACAATGCGGCTAAAACTTCTATTGTTTCCATCATGTTTACCCAAGGTAAAATTAAATCCATTGTAAATTTGTAGAACCAATATTTTGATAGTATTTTTGCCTCCTTTTAAACTACTAAAACTATGGACCAAAAATGTAATTTACAAAAACAAACGGGAAGTGCACTATAATGAGTAGATAATCAATGTATAATGTCTTGATAAGAAAAGAGATTAAAATTACATTTTTGCAATGGAAAGAAATGGTATGATGTTCTAATAAAAAACAAATGAAAGTTTGTTGTTATTATCGAAAGAATTTATGGATGATATTGTTGTGTGATTGTAAAGTGTAGAGAAAAGGTCGTTAGTTTTGATTCCCAGTGATGTAGATCCAATTTTTTTCTAATTTATTGTTAATGAATTTTAGTTCTTAAATATAGTTGGCCACAATAATTTAGTTGTTACCTCCATATGCCATCCACTTATGATTTACAAAACCTCAATGACAGACTTTAATGCTGAAATCATTGACATACACAACTCTAGAAGATCCAAAAATGTCTCTTTGCTATTGTAAGATAGGCAATTTTTATATGCTTATGATGAAACTCACTGGTCAGATACAAAAAATGAAAAAAATTATGAAAAGCAAAATAACTCATGTATATGCAACCCCCAAATAAATAAATTGCAATTGTGTGTCGCAATCAAGTATTCATTACATTGTTCGATACTCACTTCATAGACCTATAGGGTACAAGGGTAAACTGGTCATTGGCTCATATTTAGACAATTGATTCATACCAAAATCAAAAAAAGCTTGAATAATAATTATGTCACATTTTAAAGTTGTTTCCTCATTCTACTTGTCAAGAGTTATATGACAACAGTTTCATTTGTGTCTATGTGAGTTATAATATAATGCATGTTTAATATATGTTTCATTTTTCACACTTCTTTTCTTGCTACATGTGCTAAATAAAATGTCATATTTATTTTCCTAGATGAATAGCCTTTTCTAATCGCAAAAGCAATAAACTTTAGATAGTACTGATCGATCCACAATAGAGAGGATACAGTAGCTGATGAAAGCCAACTATTACAAAGAAAGAAAAGGCATTACAGTGGATATACGCTTAGACCTAAAGATGATGTAAAGAAGAAACCTGATTAACATCTGATCTGCTACAAGAACCTCATACAGAGGATGTATTAAGAACACCAACTATTTTTCTTCAAATTTGTTTTTTAATAACAATAGCTTAGCATCTTAATTTGAACATACAGACCAAAGCTTCAAAATGTTATTTCTATGCATTATGTTTTGTTATTATCATGGTTTTTCATTAAACTATTCATTGTTGCTTGTGTACGAACCCCAATTACTGATGATTAGTTTCTTTAAACTGTCAACATTATTTTTCGCCAGAACTTTGTATAGTGTAAGCTAAGGTAATTGGAAGTTTAAAGTATGCTTGGAATGGATATTTTGTTAATTTGTGGACTAATTTATGATGATTTGTTAACATGTCGAAATGGGACAGGATAAATTCTAACAGCAAGGGTGCATGATGATAGGAATGGGAAAGAAATTCTTGATTAAATACAAGAAATAATAGTGTACTTTCAGTTATTTGTGTGTTAAGATATCGTAGTCTTATTTATTTCTATTAAGGCATTTTCCTTATTAATCCATTGTATTATGAGAGCTTAACATGTTTATAACATTGTACTTTCAACTTTTCTAGACTTTTTGGTCATGCTTAAGCTTCGCTTTAACTGTAGCTTGGGTCGTGCTTAGCACGGGCCGAAGACGTACCTAGTATATATATATATATATATATATATATATATATATATATATATATATATATATATATATATGAAGGTTCAATATAGAACTACTTTAAACTCATAGAACCATAAAACTACACTTACCACCCTGATTTATTATTTGAATGATCTAGATTAAAAAGATGATATTATTAATAAAAAATAATTTATAATGTATAAATAAAAAATTTTATTTTTGAATCCACTTTTAGTTTTCGCACAATATCCTAAAATCAAGAGCTATCTAATTGAAACAAAAGCATATTAACAAATTTCAAGTAAACAATATAAAGGTAATTATTGTGTTATATATTTTTTTGAGTATATATTTAAAAATAAAGCAAGCAACCACCCCTAACACCAACTCTTCTTTTCTAGCCACTCAATAGCCACATATCAAAACTATCCAATTGACCACACATTACGTATTTACATTACATGAACGATGAAACAAAAATCTCTTTAATGATAACTTATTTTGCCTAGAGAAAAACCCATTGCGATTTGCAAATAGGTCATGGGTCGAGCCATGGCTTTGGTTGGGTTGGAGGTCGGCTCCGAGCTGAGTGGCTCGACCAGTCTAGCTCTCATGACTGGAACTACCCGTGGCATCGTGACTCGTTCTAAACTCGTTATCAAGACCCAATCCATACACAAAGTCGATCACAAAGAGATGAGTCGTAGAGTTGTGCTAAGACTGATTACTAGTGGGCTAGCTTCGGCTTCTTTTGTTCAAATTGCAGATGTGAAAGTGAAACCTATTAAGGTGGGCCCACCTCCTGGTCTATCCACTGAACTATGTGAATCTCTGGCCACGTCATCTTATTCGTATTCTCTTTTCCCCATTTGTTTCATAGGTAAATCGTCATAGTTCAAGCACAATTGCAGATATAGGATGCTTGCTCTGAATAAGTGGTGTATACACAACATGTGTTTCTTTTCTTTTGTCTGAACATATATATCCATAAGTTACTATTTTATCCTTTTGTTTAAAATTTTTGCAAACAAACAAACATATTTTATTATAAATTAAAATTAAAATAACGTGTAAGTTTGATAACAATGTAATTATATTATCCAAATATAATTATATTTGATCGTAACATGGTTAGAAACTAAAACATGATTTAAAAATCAATATTACATTAAATAAAATCAAATATGCATGTGAATTTTCCCTAAACTTTGTCTGTATGATGCATTACTTTAAGCATAAGATATTTAAGAGTTTTGCACCAAATGCTTTATAATGCAGAAATGATTACACATTTTTCATATTTATAAATTTGTCTGTATGATGCATTACTTTAAGCACAGATATTTGCTCTGTTTGAGCACAACACTTCTATAAAAAGAAGAGACAATATGTTAAACAGAATATAGGCCAGTGAAAAGACAAAACTAACCTCCAAAACGGTTGAATTCAAGCTCAAACTCTCGTAATCTGACACCTGGCGTTTCAGGAGTTGCTTTATTTCATCTAAGTGCTTGTCTTCCTCGACTTGCAGTACGTGGTTGAGCCCATGATCTTACCAGTCACGATTTGCCTCTGTTTATCCAAAGGAACATCATAACCAGGTCGATTTTTCTGCAATTACATCGTCAGCTCACATTAGTAACTGAAATGATAAACCCTAAATGAGACTTATGAACAGAAAACGTGAATAACTCAAAAGCATTGTGCGAAGAAAAGTTCTTAATCAAATGTAACCATTCTAACTTCATCAATTATAAATGAGTGGCACCTAATTGTGGACGATTGCTGGACGATTACATTCACACATTTCAGAAATTAACGAACATGAACTCAAATTTAGATTATTGAGAAACTTACATTTACAGGGGGCTTGTTTTGGTTCTCAGAACTCATTGGGTTTTTGTCTATCTCCGATACCAGTTGAATAATCAATGAGAGCTTTTTGTTGTAGCCTTGAAATCTGCACTAATATTTGGTGTTTAAACGGAAGCCATTTTGGGGAAAAGAAAATTAACTGAAATTTCAAAGATCGGTTTGGGGAAAAATAAAACGTTACAATTTGAAATTTTGAATTTGAGATTATACCGAAATAATCCAACTTCTTATTGAAAATATGGGATTTTTATCTATTTATGTACATGATCTTGCATTCTATAAATTTATAAATTTATATTATTTTAGATTACGAAAATAAACTTACAAACTAAATAAGTAAATATGCAACAAACTAATAATAATCCTTATTTGAAAAACAAACTCCATTGCATACCCGCCAATTTTGGAGAGTGGAGACGAAAATTACAGGATCCAGTTTTAAATCACAAATCCCATTCCTCTACTATAACATACCTGCATATTTATTATTTTGTAGGGTTAAATACACTAAATAGCATCCTACTTTTTTTTTTTTGAAAGATCTACCAATGTCATTTAATTAGAAATGTAATTTTCGTTGTAGGTTTTTTAAAGTATTATGTACTAATTACAATGCTCTAAATGGTTACACTTTCTAAAATACAATGCTATAAAACAACTATAAAACTTGTGATATGATGCATTTTGTAGGCAGCAGGAAGGAAGCAATGACTAAGTACATATTTTTTTTTATTTTTTTTTGAGTAGCAAAATTATTTTACCCTGGTCAAGACTTAAAATGAAATTTGGATACAAATGATCCATGCTAACACATATGGAATCACAAGGGATTAGAAACAAAGAGTTGTAATTGAATACAAAATAGGGAAAATGACTTAGGAGGGTAACTACCTCTTATCGGTGTTCACATATTGACAACTTCTTTTTTGTACATAATAAATCAACTAACTTGTTTTAATTGTTTAAATTACACCAATATTACCGGCTAATACCTGTTTTAATCGGTAACTCAAAGGGAAAATGACTTAGGAGGGTAACTACCTCTTATCCGTGTTCACATATTGACAACTTCTTATTTTTTGTATATAAGAAAGCAACTAACTTGTTTTAACTATGTAACATCCCAAAAATCATGACCAAAAATTTCGTTTTTAATTTAATACTAAAACCATAATTGTCAAACCATTAATTTAATACTCCGGCATCGGGCCTCGCCCGGCATCAGGCTCCGCCTGGCATCGAGCCCCGCTCGGTATACAGATCTGTCTCTCTTAGGCCACGCCTGTCTCCGGGCCCCGCCCGCTAAACACATATAATCATATAACATGCTAACACATAAAGAAACACACTCTACTGTATCCCTGTCCTAAGAAACATACTCTACTAATAATGAGATACGGAACTTTGTCCGTACTCAGCTAGTTCCAGCCAGGGCTTCAGCAATGCAAAGTGAATCTCCTCACCGTGTGAATGGGTCTAAGACCATAATGTCAGCTCATGTAGTCTATGAGTAGGAAGAACTGAGGGTTAGCCCTAGGCATTATATGCTAGTATGTTATTCCAGACCAAGATCTGATGGCGGGCGGGTGCCCGAGGAATGTTTGCATGTTAGATTATACTTGTTGTCTGTGTGATACTTGTATGTGTCTGGTAAAGAGGTGAGTGTGGGTAAGGTCCCGTATCTCATCACTAGCTGAGTGCGAACGATGTTTCGTATCTCATTGTTAGCAGATTATGTTTCTTAGAACAGGGATACTATATAGTATGTTTCTTTATATGTTAGCATGTTATATGATTGTATGTGTTTAGCGGGCGGGGCCCCGATGCCGGAGTATTAAATTAATGGTTTGACAATTATGGTTTTAGTATTAAATTAAAAATGAAATTTTTGGTCATGATTTTAGGTATGTTACACAGTTAAAACAAGTTAGTTGTTTTCTTATGTACAAAAAATAAGAAGTGTCAATTATGGTTTTAGTATTAAATTAAAAATGAAATTTTTGGTCATGATTTTAGGTATGTTACACAGTTAAAACAAGTTAGTTGTTTTCTTATGTACAAAAAATAAGAAGTGTCAATATGTGAACACGGATAAGAGGTAGTTACCCTCCTAAGTCATTTTCCCTTTGAGTTACCGGTTAAACCAGGTATTAGTCAGTAATATTAATGTAATTTAAACAGTTAAAACAAGTTAGTTGCTTTATTATGTACAAAAAAGAAGAAGTTGCTAATATGTGAACACAGATAAGAGGTAGTTACCCCCCTAAGTCATTTTCCCTACAAAATATGTCATTTTTATAATCTATTTAAAGAGAAATAAAATTATAAATTTTGATATATTCTTTTTTAATATTTATAGATTAAGATAATCTATCAATTTAAAACCACATATTTCTTTCTTTCAATTTCATTCCATTCTTTATACCTTCTCTTCGTTTTTAAATCCCATTCCATTTTACTCCATTCTCTCTGCATTCTAATTCAAAATTTTGAAATAGATGTCATTCCTAGCTAGTTATATCTCTAAAATGGTCTGAAATTGAAGAAGTGGCGTTGGCTCGAGCATACATGGATAATTTCGATAATAAGCACATGAGTCAACATAGATCATCATATTTTTGGCGATCAGTTCTAGATCATTTTAAGCAACAACTTGGGGGGTTCGGATCATTCAACCCATCATTTTTTTTCAAAATGGAAAGATATACATGGAAAAGTGAAAGAGTTTACACCTTATTCCCGAGTTCAATTTAACGAGAGAAATGAAAGGAAATGGGTGGAAATGAGAAGAAAATAAAAGAAATTGATGTTCCCGAGTTTCATTAAAGGAGAGAAGTGGAAGGAAATGAGAGGATCACTTTCCCTCCTAACTTTTCTTCTGAATTTGGGAGGATTTGGAAAGAAAGAACAAATTGATTCATTTTCCTTCCGCTTCTCTCCAACTCGGGAACACAAAAGAAAATTTTGTTTTCTTTTTCTTTCTCTTCTTTTCTCTCATGACTTTCTTTTCTTTTCTCTTCTTTTCTTTTGTTAAACTCGGGAACGAGGCGTTAATGTTATTTTCACTCAGAAATACTTGTGAACGTGGAGTTTCTAAAAAAGAAGTTTTAAACACAACAAAAAATGAGTATTGCAAAACACCATAATGAAAGATTTTGGACACAAGACGACGTGAAATATTTTAAAAATTACATGTCTTTTTTTAGAATATAAGTATTTCTTTTCGTCTTCATTTGTCGTTTGTAGTATGGTTTTTTAGTTATTTCCTTTGTTGTTTTAGTATGATTTAATTTATGTTATTGTAGTGTTGTTTTAATTTATATTATTGTAGTGTGGTTTTTAATTAAATGTTACTATTAATATTGTTATATATATATATATATATATATATAATATATATATATATATATATATATATTTGGTTTTCAAGATTAAAAATTTATAAAAATGTTATGTTGTATTTAATTTTGTATTTCCTATTTTAAATTAATTAAAAATAGTGATGTACCAAATGGGTTGAATGAATTGGAAAAATATTGTTTCCATGTAGCGTGGATAGAGAAAAATAGAAAAAAAAAAAAAAGAAAAAAAAATGTTATGAAGTCCAGATGACACTAAATTGAATGGGTTGAATTGTTTGCACTCCTACCAACTTAACTTAAGTATTACACTTTTACCTTTTACTCCATTTTGATGTAATGAAAAATTATTCCATTTTGAGTAAAAAAATAGAGGTCATGGTAGAACACATTTTTACTAATCAAATTATATTAGAGTGAAGTACACTATTTTGTCCATCCTCACAACAAAAAGGGCCTTGGTAGAACACATTTTCTTTTACATTTTTGGTTGATCCAAAAATTGCACTTTTGGTTCCAAATAGTTTCTTCTTGCAAATTTGGAAAACATGCACTCAATTTTATAGTTTAATGAGACTGCATGAGGAGACTTACAAATCTAACCTACTCCTAAACTACACCTTAAATCTACATATGTCCACGACGGGACTTGAACCCTCAACTTCAAGGAAGGAGAGCAACACCAGATACTGTTGGAATAGAAGCTCTTTAATAACTCATATGTATTCATTATAATCCATACTAAGCTAGTAAGCTTGATTCGTACAAATGCTAAATAAGAATTTGAGTCTCTTTAGTTTTTTCAATATCACTTTTTTGTATCGTTGAATCATGTGCTTCTTGTTAAATTAAGTGAAAATAAATGGATATCAAATATTTTTTTTCCAAGCCGATATAAACATTCTATTAAGACAAAACATTGTTCCAAAACCATTAATAATAAAAATCCTTTCCATCTTCGCTCACTTGCTTGAAATTCATTAGAGTATAATAATGTAGTTTATTTTTGCTTGTCTGCATCATCTCTTGAACCCTATGATAACACCATACAAAAATGTCAAAATGCAACAAAAGAGTTTCGTGTTTCAGCCAATTTAAATGAAATGATGTTAAGATCAACAAATAAAAACTGCTTTTGTAACAATCATGCAGGTCTCATGACAGTGAAAGTAAAAAAAATGGAGACAAAAGACTTACCTTAGCATCAGCAATATGAGCCTCATAAACGAGACACAGTTTCTCCAATGTTATGTTGTACTTTGATATCATATTTTTCTCCTTTTCTAGGTTTTTGTTTGCACTTTCAAGTTTGATGTTACGCTCTTGCAAAATCTTATTCTGATTTTCTAATGTTTCCACCTGAAAAAAAATAATTGGAAAAACAACTATCTGAAATCAATCCCACATTTTGTAGTTAATTTTATTGCATGGTTGTGGATTATCCTGTTTATATTACCTTCTGATGGGCCCTTCCAAGCTCATCCCTTAAAGAATCTAGCTTCTTTTCTAAAACGATTCTACCCTTCGTTTCTTTCTTAAGACGTTCAAGGGCAGTAGCTAACTGTTGTTGGGGATTTGGAATTTCGGGGATCCTTAGCTATAAAAAATAAAAGGAAGTGCGAATGAATGCTAATTGGCACCCAACACTACATTCTAACAAATACTCAAGATAATACTACAGATTAACAGGTGATTAACAAGACAAACTAACCATCATCGGCTTTTCAAAATCCTTGTTGAATAGGGACATTAGTGCTTCCCTGCACCTACCTGCAGACGTTGAAGTTAATATATATGAAGTGATGGGCTCTATAGCGTGCATTAATTAGCAATAAAATCCGTGATAAATTATAGCACAAATGACTTAAACACTTTATAGCATCCGAACGTTATCGATCTAAATCCATAGAAATCATACCTTCGTAATGGGATGGAGGAAGAATCGCCGGAAACAGGAATTTCATTTCACAAATGTCGGGCTTGGATGAGAAGGAAAGGGAAAGCGGGAAGCAGAAATAAGACCATAAAGTGTGGGCAACTAGATGCAACACCATTTTGGTGCCACATCATCAAGGGTGTTATAACACCAAGTGAGGAAATGGGCAACATGTTATATCTTGTTATGACACAAACTTTTTTTTCATTTTATAATTTATTTTATTTATTTCGATTTTTTTTTAAATTGAGACAAATATTTTTTAAATTAAAAATAAATAAAACATAATGTTTAAAAAGTATAAAAAACAATTAAAAATTTCTAAAAATTAAAATTAACATAAAGACTAAATTACACATAATATCCAAAAACAAAAAAAAAAATAACATCCAAATTCAAAAAAAAAAAAAAAATACAACGCTATTCGTTATCGTTATTGTTACCATAGAAGATATGATTCGCCAAGTCCTCTCGAAGTTGTCTGTGTTTATTTGTGTCCTGAATGTCAACAACGCGATGCAAATAATCTGTTATTCCTGGTTGAAACTGAACGTGTTTGGGCTCCGTTGGGATATAGTGTGCAATATTTCGCCCTTTTATTTTCTACTACCATGTTATGCATTATGATACATGCATACATGATATATTGTAAAGTTTCTAAATCCAATGGTCGTGCTGCATGTTCGACTATATGCCACTTCGCCTTCAGCACTCTAAAAGCACGTTCCACATCCTTACGTGCTCCTTCTTGTCTTCTCTTAAAAAATTTATCTCGTTCTTCAACCGGGTGGCGGAATGCCTTCACGAATGTGGAATACTGAGGATATATTCCATCTGTAAGGTAATACCCATATTTGTATTCGTTTCCATTCACCGTGAAAGGAGCATCCGGGGCTTTTCCATTCAAAAGATCGTCGAATATTGGCAACTGATCAAGCACGTTGACGTCGTTGTTGCAACCCGCAACCCCAAAAAATGCATGCCAAATCCATAAATCTTGAGAAGCGACAGCCTCTAACACCAAAGAAGGTGATCCGTGATGACCACTTGCGTATTGCCCTTTCCATGCTACCGGACAATTTTTCCATTTCTAGTGTGTGCAATCAATGCTTCCGATCATTCCGGAAAACCCATGGCGTTCTTCATGCGCCGCATACAATTCTTGCAAATCATGCAACGAAGGTTTCCGCAAATACACGTCACCAAAAGTTTCAACAACACCCCTTGACAATGTATACAAACTCTCTCTTGCGGTTCTTTCGGACATTCTCATATAGTCATCCATGGTGTCGGGTGACTCCCCCATAGCCATCAAACGAACGGCCGCAACACATTTCTGCAACGTTGTAAACCCGCGTCTACCTCTAGCATCATATCCTAATTGAAAAAATTCGTACATAAACATAAATTAACTACAGTTTAAAAATATATTGCATATGTTATAAAATTAAAGAAACATGTAGTACATTTTTATTTATTTTGTATAAAAATATAGTAAAGAAATGATACCGGCTTTCCAAGGCGTTGACGATTCGTAAGAACACATCCCTATTCAAACGAAATCTTCTTTTGAAGTCCTTCGCCCCGTATACACAATTATCCGCAAAGTAATCACGATATAGATGTTCGTGTCCTTCCTCGCGATTTCTGTTTAACATCGCACGTCTTGTTAGTAGCGGGGTTGGGTCTGGTTGTAGCAGGTCGGTAGTGTAATAATGATACATCATCCTAAAGAAAATATCGTCATCTGAATCATCGGACGAGTCGAAAGAATCCATATTTTTTTTGAAGATAATTGAAAGTATGTAGAGAGGAGAAGAGAAAGTGTGAAAATTTTAAAATAAAATAGGAGGTATTTATAGGATAATAAATTGTTTTTTTTAATAATTAATTTTTTTTAAAGCGTTGCACTCAAACGGTCAAAAGATCCGTTTCTTCCCGTCGCCACGCCAACGAGATGCGCCTTCAACGAGTTGCAACGAGCAGGGGGGGCGGTGTTCCCCCCGTTACGCAGCCGTTGCGGTCGAGCCACGTCAGCCTCGTTGCTTCTCGTTGGTCCCATACCGAACACTCTAAGAAACCTCAGGCAAACAAAACGTTTCATCTCCACTGAACTACCTAACTTCTCGTTCCCTATAATAAATTAAATATTATCTATATGATTCTCAAAAAAAAATTACGCTCCAAAATCCAAATATATATATGACGAATTAAAATACGATGAATACATAATCTGCAATAAAAGAATAGATAAATAACTTCAAATTTATTGAATACATAATCTGCAATAAAAGAATAGATAATAAACTTCAAATTTATGTTTATAAATAAAAAACAAATAACCAAAAACTAAATAATGTTGAGATTGTAAAGTCGTATTTTTACAAGATCCAACTATAAATAATACAAACTCATGATAACAACCATAATTATATTTTAATGATATGTTGTTAATTATTATCGTTTCGATTATTGCTAAAACTAGATGTGAGATCCATGTATTATATAGTTTATTTAAAAGAAAAAACTAAATATAAAATTCTAAATATTTGAAAAGTTTGAATTTATAAGAAAAAATTAAGAAAATATTGAATTATAAAAATAAAATATATTTTTTCTTTTAAATTTAATCAAATAATATTCCCTAATAACTAAAGATCTTTTTGTCACATGTTTCATTCTCATTTATTTTACCACATGTAATTTTGTGGTTATTTTAACTTAATTTTTATTTCACATATCATTTTATGGTTTTTTTTTTCATTTTATTGAATTCCAGATAGCATTTATAAGAAAAGTTTGAATTTGTAAGAAAAGTAAGAAAATGTTGAATTATAAAAATAAAGTGTTTTTTTCTTTTAAATTTAATCAAATAATTTAGATAAATAAATAAATAAAATTAATGAATATTTAATTTAGTAATTTTAAAATTAGAAAGAAAATTCATTAATGAAATTGATATGCATTTATTATTGTATTTAAATGCTATCTGGAATTTAATAAAATGAAAAAACCATAAAATGACATGTGAAATAAAAATTAAGCTATAATAACCACAAAATCACATGTGGTAAAATAAATGAGAATGAGACATGTGGCAAAAAAAGATCTTTATTCATTAGGAGGATATTAGTGAATGGAAATTGTTTTCCTTTTTTTAATGTAAATTGTTAAAATATGCTCAAATCAAAATATGTATATTTTAAAATACAAATCAAAATAACTTAGATAAGGTTGGTCCATCAATGTTATTTCATTATTTTCTCTTTTTTGGTTTTAATTTTAACAGCTTAGGAATCTTTTTCTAATTTTCTACCACCACCAACATAATCTAATGATGATCATTTTTACTATAACACTTCCACGCCGCTCCCGAGTTCAACTTAAGGAGAGAAAAGAAAGGAAACAGACAGAAATGAGAGAAAAGTAAGAGAGATTGATGCTCCTGAGTTTCATTAAAGGAAGGGAGTGGAAGGAAATGGAATGATCATTTTCCCTCCTAACTTTCCTTCCGATTTGAGAGGATTTGAAAAAAAGAATAAAATATTTAACTTTCCTTCCATTTTTTGCCGACTCGGTAGAAAAAAAAAAAGAAAAATTTGTTTTCCTTTCTTTTCTTTTCTCTTCTCTTCTCTTCTCTTCTCTTCTCTTCTCTTCTCTTCTTTGCTTTAACTAGTGTTCAAGATGGATTACATCTAGGTCCGGATCTTAGGCTAAGAGGAGAACACAGCCCCTTAGCATTCGCTAGGGGGCTCGCCAAGGAGAAGACGCTACAGAGGTAGCGAGAGGAGAGAAGTGGGAGCTTGGCTGTGATCGGAGAAAGCCTGGAGCCCTAGATTCGCCATTTTCTCAGCCACCCGCCTCCGGTTTCAACATTGATCGATTGGAGCCCTAAATACCTTACCTTTGTCATTTGTGATCTGGATGTTTAAAGGCGAAGATGATTAATTGTTCATTGAGCACATAAAGCAACCTTCTGATCTGAACTTTAAAAAGGTATGAATTGTTGTTGGTTTTACAAAATTCAAGTTTTGACTATAGTTTGTGTTTGTTCTTGCCTTCTTCATCACCACAACGTTTCTACCTTCCTCTGGTGACCCCAATTGCTAATTTTTTTTTTTTACTCCAAGGATCCAACTGTTTAATCTTTCAATGTTCTTCATTTTTAAGATGAAAAACAGAAACATAAATGGGATCATTGAAATTGTAAATGGAATTGGTGGTTTGAGTTTCTTCTTCCCCCTCGATGACTGAACTGTATTTTGCTCTTCAATTTGGAGATGGAAAACTGAAACGAAAGTGGCAAAGGGCACTAGACAGACTTTTTTTTTCTGGTTCTGATCATCTTGGAGTGAATAAAAATGAAGATGGACAACAGAGGCTATATATGTCAATATGCCCACCAAGTGTTTGGTAAAATGCCTAATTGACAAAATCATTCCCAACACTTTTAAATGGTATAGATTGAAGTTCCTCTCCAATCCATTGTAAAGTTTTATTATGTTGAGAACCATTCTCAATTTGTAAAGTTTTATTATGTTTTCCAGTCTCAAGTCTCCATTTAATGTTTTTCTTCTTGGGTCAAAACAAACATGAGCTGATGTTCTTTTCTTCATAAAGAAATTTCAAATCCAAAATTGGTGGTGTGAGTAATTGGATTGTTTTGTGAGTAACTGGATTGTTTCAGGTTTTTTTATGGTTGGACATTTTTACCCTTGTTATAGTTGGACAGTTTTAACGTTTTTATTATGGTTCATTTGATTAGTATGGAATGGAATCAAGATTAGAATGAAATCAAGAATAGAATGTAATTTAATAGTTTGTAACATCAAGATTAGAACAAGAATGGAATGGAATGAAGATTGGAATGGAATCAATAAGAGAACATGAATAACAGCTGCACAATGACAGAAAAGAGAAATGCTGGACAGGAACAGGAATGGAATCAAGTGGAGATTGGAATGGAATCAATATTAGAACAAGAAATTGAGTATAACATGTTTTTGTCCAAACCAAACAAAACTAAACAAAAACAAACATAAATTGAACCAAATAAAAGAAACAAAGTCGACTCAAACAAACACATACAGGTTGAATTTTTGCCCAAATCAAACAAACAGAACCAAATTAAACAAACACAAGAAAGATAACCAAAAGGTAATTACTTTATGTGATATTAAATAAATCAAAAAAAGTTTGTGTAATATTAAAAAAATGTTTGTCTATTAAAATAAAATAATTAAAATAAATTAAAAAAAAGAAAGAAAAAAATGGAGTGCTAGGAGTGTTACCACTCCCTACTAAATGTCAAGATACTAAATGTCAAGATTAGGTGTTAAATGGAGAAAAATGAGGTGTCACTCAAAACGCTGACATGGCAAGGTGTCAAGAGTGTTATTACTCCCCTTAGTCTTATAGCCTTATAAGCTTGAAACTTATGACGGCTTGTTATTCAATATATTGGTTTTTTGCACTCGTATAATTTTTCCATAAAAACCAAACTAAAATCACTTGTTGTCATTATGCAAATTTACTTGTATATATTAGAGTATGATTATGATTATTATTTCTTAAGTTTACCTTTATTTATATTGAGGATAAAAATTCCATTGTTATAGTTTTTCTTCGGCGAATAAGATGATGAATAATTTTCATCCGTAGAGTTTCCTTTTAACTATTTTTTTTCTTCAAAAAAATCATGTTACAAAGAATATATAATATATGTAGTTGGGAAAATGACTTATCGAGGATAGTCACTTCTAAATTTTGTTTATATTTTGTAACTTGGGAGGGTAAACAAGTTTTTTTTTTATTGTATTACTTTTTTAAGTTTTTTATACAAACTTCACCAATAAACTAAGATTAATATCAAATTTAGCCAACAATTTCTTTTTTACAATTTCTATAACATTTTTTTACACTTGGTCACCTATGTGCTCTTACATATTTATTTTTATGCATGTTTTTATTTAATATTTTTCGTTTTCATAAATTAATGGTTTCTCTTCTTGTTAAATCAAGAGAAAATATCTCCATGTCAAATATTTATTTTTTTCCCAGTCGATATAAAAGGAAACAGTATGTGTATGAATGCCTATAGGAGCAAAGCTAGTAAAACATAAATTCTTTTTCCAAGTTGTACATTTGCTCAGAGTATAAGATAGTGTTTTAGCGCTACTCTGCTCACAAAATCAAGATAAAACATTTGCTCCAAAACCATAAATCACCAAAATCCCTACCATTTTTGCTTACTTTCTTCAGTTATCCTTAGAGTATATCTGCATCCCTCAATGCAGTTCCTTTTTGCTTGACAACATCATCTCTTGAATTCTATGATAACACCATAAAAATTGTCAGAATGCAAAAGCAAAGTTTTATGTTTCAGTCAAATTTAATGAAATCATGTTATGATCAACAAATATATACTGCTTTTGTATCAATCATAGCAAGTTTCATGACATTTGTCTAACAACATAAAAGCTAAAAAGTCATGGGTAATGTTAAATTTGATATAATGATATGTAAAAGTAAAAAAAAAAAAAAAATGGAGACAAAAGACTTACCTTAGCATCAGCAATCTGAGCCTCATAAATGAGACACGGTTTCTCCAATGTCATGCTGTACTTTAATATCATATCTTTCTCCCTTTCTAGGTTTTTGTTTGCATTAGTAGCTCTTTCAAGTTGATCTTCAAGTTTGATGTTATGCTTTTGCAACGTTTTATTTTGATCTTCTAATGTTTCCACCTGAATAATCAATAATGAAGAAATTCAATATCTGAATTCTGAAATCAGAAACACATTTTGTAGTTTTATTTTTATAGTTGTATGGTTGTGTTTTCTCTTATTTATATTACTAATTACCTTCTTATTCGCAGTCAATGCATTCTGTTGGACCCTTTCAAGCTCCTCCTTTAAAGAATCTTGATTCTTTTCTAAAGTCTTAAGACATTCAAGGGCATCCTAATAATGTATGCAAAAGAAATTCAAGATAAGAAACAATTAGAGAATGTAATTAGATAACACGGAATTGTTAGATCAAAAGCCTTACTAGCTTCTGTGACCTTTCAGCTGCCAAACTTTCTGTGGTAATAGCTATCTGTAGTTGGAGCGATGTTATTTTCATTTTTTGGAATTTCTCCTATAAAAGAAGTGTGAATGAAATCATGAATGATAATGGGAAGATTAGATGCTAACAGAAAACACGAGATAACAGATTAATGGGTGAATAACAATACGAACTAACCTTCATCTGCTTACTCAAATCCTCGTTGATTGGATTTGGGGAAGGTGATAGATTGCCTCCACCCGCAGGCGTTGAAGCGATCGTACTACGAGTGTACATCATCAACTGCTCAATTTTGGGAATTAATGTGAGTTGGATTTGGGGAAAACGAGGTTAATTTGAGGTTAGGGTTAGACACAGACACGGAGAGAGACGACTGGAACGGGAATAAAATGCAAAAATCAGCATTCCAAACGCTAATCATTCAAGGCCAAAACGAGAGCGTGGAAATATGTGAAGTGAATAAGAATGCAATCGGAAAGCAACACTAGTTCTCTTCAACATAGCTTCAAAATATGAATCATAAATCTGATTTACATACCGATATCAAAACTGGATAGACTATGCCAGTTTTGAAATCGATCGTTAAGAAGGCATTGATTATCATTTGCAAATCCAAATACGCATTTACCTAAAGGAAATGTCAACAGTATAAACCCTGATTTCGATCAGCGATTTTAAAACGAAACGTTTACTGCAAACCATGCTACGTATAGAACAGAAAATCCAAAATATATCAACAACTAGATATATGAATGATACATCCATACCTGTTATGGTATGGCGAGAAGTGGAGGAGGAGAATGATACTATGACAGTGAGTGGAAACAATACTATTTGAACTGTGAATTGGGAGGGAAACTTTTTTTTTTTTTTTTTTGACAAAATTGTAAAAATGGTTTTCTGTTTATCAAAAATTTGTGATTTTTGGTGCAACAAGTTTTGATGTTATACCATTAGTCCATCTTTGAGACATGCAAGGGCATAAAGTTGCCAACTTTATGCCTTAGGACATCTTTTCAGACTTAGATCTAACTTTTGGTCGTGATGGAATCGAGTATTAAGCACTTAATGGAAAAAGTGATTAAGTTGTTTGTACGTTGGGCGTAACCAGCTGTACGCGGCGCGTAGTGCCCAAACCTTCAGTACGTTGTGCGTACCAGGGTGGTACGTTGGGCGTACGCAGCTCAGTTGGGCCCTAAGCTGTTTTGGGCCTTTGGGCCTTCGGGCTTCATTTGGTTGCTGGGCTTGATTGGATTCTGTGAGTTATAGGCCTTTTTACCTGATTGGGCCATGGACTTATTGATTGGGCCTTATTGGGCCAAGGGGCCCATTAAGGATATTGGACTTGGACTTTGGGGCTCATTTGCAAGAAAAAGGTAATTGGGCCTTGGGGGTAGACTTTGAAGATTGGGCCTCTATTTGGGTAATTAAGGCCCTATTATTGATTGTATTATGATTGTTATTATTCAGCTCGGGAGGCTGCGAATTACTAGGAGGGTAGTATTCGTATTCATCGGACGAAGGTGAGTCTTCTCACCATACCTATGGGTGTACGACACCAAGGTCGGCCCATTATGTGTACGTGTTGTATGTGTGTTATTCATTTATGAATTGTTATGTTATGTGATATTATACTGGTATGGAAGACCCCGGGGGGAGCCCGTGGCATTGGATATAAGACCATGTGAGGTAGCCCATGACATTCCTAGGTAAAGACCATGTGGGGTAGCCCATGTCATTGGATGTAAGGTCATGTGGGGTAGCCCATGGCAGTCCTAGGTAAAGACCATGTGGGGTAGCCCATGGCATTCTTATTGATTGTATTGCATGGTCTCTGTGGCATGTTTGTAGCTTTAATTAGCTATCAGGATATGTGTATGTGTTTGCGTGTGGTATGCTCTAGGAAACTCACTAAGCATTTCGCTTATAGGTTGTTGATTTGTTTCAGGTACTTCTGAGCCCAAGGGAAAAGGCCCGACATGATGACGTAGCGCACACTCTATCTCTCTTTTAATGTATTTGGGACCCTCTGATGTTTTAAAAAGGAAAACTAAGATGTAATGAATATTAATTTGAAAACATATGTTTGGGAATCTGTGGTTTATGAGATTGTTTTGATTAACTCAAAAGTGAAAAAAAAAATTGTAAAAATTGGGTCATTACAAGTTGGTATCAGAGCCTTAGTTTGAGGGATCCGGGCACATCCTCGGGTGTGACAGGACTCAAACTAAGGAGGTGATAAAATGTTTCCAAAAGTAACCAAAAAGGAATTTAAAAGAAACCCAAAGGATGAAAGTGTGATGCACGTGATCAGCTGGGCCAAGTAAGTAGTTTCCCAATCTGAATAACCATGTTATACTGATATTGAGTTTCGTTGATTATATGGAACTTGCTAAGCATATGTTTTAAAAATTGTATACGGTTAGGAGCTTATATCCTCAAAATGATTGATTTGGCCTTATGATCTTTTCCTTGTTGGATGTAGTCTTAGGGTAGAATCTATTATTCGAAAGTCTATTTGATCCGTGGATCCTTCTAAGGTCAAAGCCATTGAAGGATGGGCGACCCCAACGACAACCACAAAAATTCGTCAATTTTTAGGTCTAGCAGGTTATTACAGGAGGTTCATCCAAAACTTCTCTAAGACAGCCAAGCTACTTACCATGCTTACACAAAAGGGTGTTCCCTTCGAATGGACAGATAAGCAAGAGGTTGCATTTCGAACTCTGAAACAAGCACTCTGCAGTGCACCAATACTATCACTACCAGAAGGAACAGAGGACTTTGTAATTTACCGCGATGCGTCGAATCAGGGTCTAGGTTACGTACTTATGCAGCGTGGGAAGGTGATAGCTTATGCATCCCGACAACTAAAGACACATGAGGTGAATTATACAACCCACGATCTGGAATTGGGAGCTATGGTCTTCGCCTTGAAAATTTGGAGGCATTACCTTTATGGTACAAAGTGCACCATTTTCACGGACCACAAGAGCCTCCAACACATCCTAAATCAAAAAGAGTTGAACATGAGGCAACGAAGATGGGTTGAGTTACTAAACGATTATGAGTGTGAAATCAAGTACCACCCAGGCAAGGCGAACGTGGTAGCTGATGCTTTGAGTCGGAAAGAATACTCGAATCGTCGTGCGAAAACTCTCTCGATAACCATCCAATCCCACCTGACCTCGCAAATCAGAACAACCCAGTCAGATGCCATGAAGGCAGAAAACAGAACGAGCGAAGTGTTACGTGGAATGGAAAAGAATCTCGAAGTGAAAGAGGGCAGAGCATATTATTTCATGAACCGCATTTGGGTCCCTAAACTTAGGGGATTCAGAGAAGTAGTCATGAATGAAGCCCACAAGACACGATACTCCATCCATCCGGGTTCAGACAAAATGTACTTGGATATTAAGCAACACTATTGGTGGCCCAACAAGCAGAGATTGCCACCTATGTTAGCAAATGCCTTACTTGCGCTAAAGTGAAGGTGGAATATCAGAAGCCCTCGAGATTATTGCAACAACCAGTAATTCCTGAGTGGAAATGGGAAAGGATTACTATGGACTTTGTGACCAAATTACCCAAGTCAACAGATGGAGTGGACACCATATGGGTAATAGTCGATAGATTGACGAAATCCGCTCATTTCCTACCAATAAAAGAATCCTATACGATGGAGAGGTTGACAAGGCTATACATCAAGGAAATTGTGAGACTCCACGAAGTGCCAACATCTACCATCTTGGATAGAGATAGAAGATTAACTTCACGCTTTTGTCAATCACTTCAAAAAGCACTGGGAACACATCTCGACATGAGCACTGCTTATTATCCGCAAACGGATGGTCAAAGCGACCGAACCATCCAAAAGCTTGAAGACATGCTTCGCGCATGTGTGATAGACTTTGGAAAGTCGTGGGATACCTACTTACCCTTAATCGAACTCTCGTACAACAACAGTTATCACACGAGCATCAAAGTTGCTCTTTTCGAGGCGATGTATGGACGTAAATGTAGATCACCGTTGTGTTGGGCTGAGGTAGGTGACACCCAGCTAGTGAGAGGACTGACATCAAACAAGGCGTTAACATGACCGGAGATCATACGTGAAACAACAGAAAATATAGTTCAAATCAGAGCTTGACTACAAGCATCACGCGACCGACAGAAGAGCTACGCTGATAAACGGCGAAAGCCCTTGGAGTTTCAAGTCGGGGATCGGGTGTTGTTAAAAGTCTCTCCCTAGAAAGGGGTTATTCGGTTTGGAAAACGGGGAAAATTGAATCCACGATACATTGGACCTTTCGAGATTCTTGCCGAATCGGTCCAGTAGCGTATAGACGGCAGCTACCCGCTGAGCTCAGCAGTGTACACCCTGTATTCCATATTTCGTGAGCGAGCTTTTTTGATTCCTCAGTATACTGCGGATAAGGAGATGAGGCGGACCCGATATCATTCTATGTTGAGGGACGATATTCGGGAGTTTGTTAGCTTTACAGGGTGCAAAACCCCGAACGAGATGGTGGAGAAGGCTCGGGAGAGGGAGATGGAGTTGGAGTCCCGCACAAAGCGGAAGACTGAGCAGGTACAGGCTGCAGGGCTTAGGCTAAAAAGCCTAAGACCTCTGATTCTTCGGGTAGGGGCCAGTAGGGTCGGGGCCGGTGTGCCAAGTGTGGGAGGTTTCATAGTGGGGCTTGTCGGACATTCGGGATATCAGGATGTTACTCTTGTGGCCAGCAGGGCCACTTGAGTAAGGATTGCCTCAAGAAGGGCTTGATATGTTTTCACTGCAACCAGACAAGCCATAAAAAGGCCGATTTTCCGAGGTTGCGAGGAGGAGGATGTCACAACTAGGAACTCTGATGCTTTGTAACAACAACAATGATAACAAATGTGAACCAAAAAGGTGAAAGCATGTATGATGCTTATTCAATAACAACAAAACCTCCATCAAACACTTTATACTAGCATATCAAATAGTCAACAAAGAATTTGAAGCCCTAGAAATCCCGTTTTAAGTCCATTTTAAACTAGGACTTCCTTATTGGGCCTAATGGACCAATAAGTTTCCAATTTGACTATTTTAGGCTTAGAACTCTTAAATGGGCTCTAATTGGACCCACTTCCATTTATTTTAATAATTTGGGCCATATTGGGCCTAGAATAAAATAAAATACCCTAATGGACCTTATTGGGCCATAACTAACCTAATTAGCCCTAATGGGCCATAAAAACTTATATTTGATTTATTAGGGCCATGAACCCTCTCCCAAGACCACTTAGGCCAAAAATCACCTATTAGGGCCATAAAATGGACTTAAGCACCAAAAAGACCCAATTTCCTTTCTTTTTCTCCTCTTCTCGGCCCAACTACACAAATGAGGGGGGAGAGTTGACTTTCCACTTGCCACCTCCTTATTATATTATGGTTCTCCATGCAATATCTCATATTTCCAAGCAACCATCCTATCAATACTCTCTCTTCTCCTCTCCTTTCTACGCTCGGCCGAGAACACAAGAGAAAGACACACACACACAATTCACTCAAACACTCTCAAACAAACACTCTTACTTGTTCATTCAAAAATTTCGAGATTTAAGGGCTCTTCAAGGAAGTTATTCTACAAAAATCATCATCTTAGGTAAGTTCATGCTTGGATCCATGGTCTAGATTCTTTGTTTTATCAAAACCTCTTCTAACTCATTTAAACTCATGATTTCCATCTTAGAAGCCTCTAAGTTCGAGATCTTCCAAGAAGGCTTGCTAGGACCAAATTTTCTTCATTTCTTCCTTCTAAATAAAAAACAACAAGCAAAGGTGAGTTCATACCCCTCTCTTTTTCATTTTTTACAAGTAAAATGTGTAGATCTATGTGTATGTGTGTGCTATGTATGATTTTATGCATGTATGTGTGATTGTAAGTGTTTATGTGGTAAATATGCAACAAAAAGAGAAGAAATATCGAGATCTATGATATAAGAAGGAAAAAAACATGATCTAAGGTATACCACACTAAACAAGTCAAGAAAAATACCCTCTAAGATTTAAAATAGACATATTGTAACATAAAACAAATTTTGGGGCTTAAATTGTCAAATAAACAAAAGTTGGGTGAAAAGTTGCTATTCACCATTTTCTTGAGGATCAAAAGAGTCAAAACAGTTAAGATAAATGTTTTTGTGACAATTATGCTCTTCAAAGGACTTGAAATGTAAATAATAGCTCAATGGGCCAATTTTTGGGCTTTTCGGCCCATTAAGCCCAAAGTTGCGAAAATTCTGATTTTCAAAGGGCTAAAATGAAAATTTTCTCAAAACAGGGGATAAAAAGGTAAACAAAAATTATTTCAAGGGTTAAAATGCGTTTCTTTACTAAAAAGGACCAAAAATGTAAAGATTTTGGATTTTGGGCCAAAATTGTAAAAGTTGCAAATGTTTGGGCTTTGACCGAAAAATACTTTTCTGGAAGGGCTGAAACTGTCAAAGAGTAAATTTTGGGCTAAAAATATCAATTAAGTAAGTCTATAGGTCAAATGTGTCAAGAAAATGATTTAAGGACTTAAAATGTCTTTTTTTTATAGAAGGGACTAAAATTGTCATCTTTATTAAAGAAGGGCTAAAATGAGTCAAACCAATATTTTGAGTCAATTATTTTATTATTAAGATATTTGGGTCAAAAATTCCAAACTACAACTTATGAAAAATGAGAAGATGAATATACATAAATTTCCAAATACCGTTATAAATGACCAACCGGTCTCGTAACAATACAAATTTAACAATTGTTCAATTAAACATTCCGACAACTATACTATACCTAAAACAAGTAAACATTAAATTATTTGGGCTTGAAAGTTTCCAAACATGATTATTGGGCCTTTGTGACCCATTAACATGATTTTTGGGCCTAAGGGATAATTATAAATGTTATTGGGCCTTCTATGACCCAATTTCATATTTAAGGGACCCTCAATGGTTTTTAAGTGCTATTGGGACTTAGTGGCCCATTAGCATTGCTAGTAAGTCCAAGTAATCAAATGCAAACTGGGCCAACGTGTCCTTCGTATACCCAACAGCCTAAAATAACTCACGAAGGTAGCAGGGCTTGTATTCCTCTTCTCCTCGTTTGCTAGGCCTATGCGTAATCAAAGTAAAGAAATACATGTCGATAACCAATAGTAATCAAAGTCAATTGGGATTTAGTGAGTAATAACGGGTAGCACCAACGTGTGTCGGTCGTAGTCTGTAGTTATAATCAAAGTCTCCTGGAGGGAGAGCGAGAGTTTGTGTATAGATCTATACGGGGGTGACTCCCCCACACCTCAGTTGTTCGCTACAGTTAGACTCGGCCAGTCTAGGGTGACAAAATCTTAAGATCAATTCCGGTGTTCACCAGAGTGCCAAGACAGACGAACTAGTCATTATCATGCATGGTTATAACGACTCACATAAATAAATCCAATGTAAATCAAGTAATCAAGGTAATTCAAAATCATTCGCGTGATGGATAACCAGTCAAACCGTTATATGATATTTTTATTTTGGAAAACATCGGGTTTTCCGGGGAAGTTCAACATTTCACTTGTACGTTTAATACAAAGTTTTTCAATTATACATGTTTTGAAATCATCATGCATATATTTATGGATCTTCACACCTTTTTGTAAACAATGGTCTTTTTAGAAAATATCGGATTTTCTGGGTTGTTTTCGTTCAAACTACACATAGCATTTTCATATGAAATCTGCTTATGAACTCACCAACATTCGATATATTGACCGTTTTTTCAAAATAACTTGTATTCTCAGGTAACAGGTAAGCTGAGGAATAAGTACCAAGTATGTTAGTGTGTTTTGCTTTTGAAAACTATCAAACAATTTATGTATGGATTTGTAATGTTAAAACATTGTACTTGATGTGAAAAATGTATGTTGTAATATATTGATGCATGGTGATGTTTATGTTATGATTCATGTATATTCATTGTGATGATATTCAATTTAAGTCACACAGCCCTTGGACGTTTCCGCCGTCTGGTTCGGGGGTGTGACAGGTTGGTATCAAAGCTCTGTTTATAGTGAACTAGCATATCTAACCACAAATTGATATGCAACTATAAACCAAATAGGGACAAAACAACTCTGAACAAAACAAAACATATAAACACAACGATAAAACACTCCTGCTCGTAAGACACAGGAAAAATAACATAATACCAAATCAAATAATATAATGCTAGCATCTCGGTTAAGCCGGGACTGTTCATAGTCATATTAAGGAGTGAATGTAGCCCGATGAACTACATTTCCTCTGAGGTACAACTATCACATGCCCTGAGAAAATCGCGAAGGTAGGTAAACCTAAAAACATACCCCTTTATTACCAAGAAGAGAACATCAACTCAATTTATACAATAATTAAAACGTCTTAGGAGTAATGATAGTTTATTCATATACCTTCTCTCAGTCACCATGGAAGGGGAGCACAAGGGCATTCAGTTTCATCAGATCTTAGTGGCCCACAGGATGATCGAGGACGAGCCCGAGGGAGATCAGGGGGGGAGCACACGACGTTGGACCTGAAGCGGAACAAGACGAATATGTAATAGTTGATTTCGAATATGACGAGCTTGACCAGGAGTTAGACGAAGAGAAGGGCGTAGAAGAGGCACGTAGCGAACTCCACCTGCCGGAAGCCCCGTCAAATTCCCGCACGGTTCAAAGGGTTGATACAAACTATCTATGCTCTCTCGAGGAGGCAATTATCAGCCTCAAGCTTCAACTTATTACAGCCAAGGAAAGGGTTGTACGAGCCGAGCAAAGGGTAGAGGTAATCACCCAAGAGGCAGATGAACTGGCTGAACTCCTGATACGTGAGCTCGGCGATTGAGTGTCGTCGTCGTCTCTACCGACGGGACTTGCTTTACTACTTGCTATTATAGGTTCTGCAGTATGTAGGACCAGCAGTACCCCCTACTAGTATTGTGTTTCTATGGATATTATGTCGTAATACTGACAGATCGTACATTCTCTTATGAAATGTTTGTCATTTAGGCAGATTTTCTTGTATTAAGAATGACTATTTCTAGATAGGCAAATTTTCCTGTATTAAAAATGGCTATTTCACGGTCAGAAAATACCGATTTGTTTATGTTTTGTTTTAAAATCAGAGTAATCGTTTAAAGAAAACGGTTGTGGAATTTGTTCCCAAAACAAGATATGATAATAAACTTATCAAAACATTTCTCAAAGAGAATGTATTTTTTTATTTAATAATAAAACCTCGGGATGTCATGTTCCGATACAGACCAAAAGCATATACAATATAAAATAAACCTTACAACAGTTATTTATAACTACTGATCTATAATCCAAAATCTCTCGTCAAGTCCATCAACTTATACCCTTGTGTCATTACCTGTAATGCAAAGAAAACTGAGTGGGTCAGGCTTGGGAGCCTGGTGAGCATATAGGGTTTTCAACCCACAAATATACATAATATATTATATTAAATCATCAAACAATCAACCCAAATACCCATCCCCATTATCTCCTTTATTTCTTAAGGTTTACCCTAAGAACCAATTATCATTCATTCATTCATTCCTAAGGATTTACCTAAGGATTGGCACGAAGTCCATTGCTACCAAAGTTTATCTATCAGATACTAATTCCATAGCTATCAGGCGCTAACTCCATAGTCACCAAGGTTTACTCAACAGGCACGAAGTCACATCGTCACCAAGGTTTATCAAGTAGGCGCTAACTCCATAGTCACCAGGGTTTATCAAATAGGCGCTAACTCCATAGTCACCAAGGTTTATACAATAGGCACTAACTCTATAGTCACCAAGGTTTATACAATAGGCACTAACTCCATAGTCACCAAGGTTTATACAGTAGGCACTAACTCCATAGTTGCCACTATTTCATCTACCCATGTTCTACCCAACATATTTTGTAGATATTAAATACATATATAGTTTGAATCATTTAACACCTGTATAAAAACATCAATTCCAAGCCCATATCAAATAGAAAAATAATATATAACACATAACACGTATTTCATAGCTAATACTTTATATTTATGTGTTAGAAGAAAGTAAACACACACTCACACCAAACATATACTTAATACATTCAAACAATACTTGTATTAAAATTGTGTTTATGAAAGGGACTATACACTCACTTGATTAGACGATGCTCGGACAACACTACGGCTTGTAAAAGTAGTATTCTTCGGTAGATCTGGAAGATCTTCACAAAAACCGTCTTTTCGCAGGCAGAGCTTCGGCTCGGGAATTTCACTTCTCGGGATCTTCGGGCTTCGGGACTTGCTTTGGGGCTCGGGAATGATACCGGGGCTTCAGGGGGTTAAAATAGGGCTTAAAGAGAGTATCGGGAGTGGGAGAGTAAGAGATGAGCAACCAAACTCGGCTGACCCTCGATTTCAATTTATAGGGTGAATTTTCTGAGTTCACCTCGTGAGTTTCTAATATTCACCTCGTAAACTGGCTCACCTCGTGAGTTTCTAATATTCACCTCGTGAGCTCGATACGTCATTGCGTTCGTCATGGCCACTTTCCCTGGAAGACGTCCATCATATGTTCACCTCGTGAATTTCTAATATTCACCTCGTGAGTTCTGACAGTTTTGGGGTTTCGCGCCCCGAACTTCAGAAATTCATAACTTTCGCATACGAACTCCATTTTCGACGTTCTTTATATCCACGCGTAGGTAAAAACAAGATCTACAAATTTCATTTAGACTTTGTTGGCTAATTTTGAGTTTAATTTTAATATATTATTTTTAGTAGGTCGGGACAGGAAAACTCCGTTCGAAATTCATAACTCCTTCATCTGAACTCCGTTTTCGTCTGTCTTTTTTATCGTTGGACTACTATTGATGAGATATTCAATTCTCATTTAGAAAGTTTTGGCTAAATAACACTCAACCTCAATCTCTTGTTTCGGGCTGCGTACTGTTAATGCTAAAACTTCGAAAAATCATAACTTCCTCATACGAAGTCAGATTTAGACGTTCTTTTTATGCACGCTCTCGATTTAACGTATTCTACGACTTTCATTTAGATCGCTAAGGCCAAATATCGCTCTAACGTAAATTCACTATTTACGTCGCGTTGTGTCGTGCCGGTTCTGTCGCGAAACTTCGACATGTCATAACTTCTTCGTTATAACTCGGATTTCAGCGTTCTTTATATGCACGGAAACCTTGTGACGTATACTACAACTTAGTTAAGATCAATGCTTCTAAATAATATTCCATCAAAAGTCATTTTTGATGTTTATCGTCTCTAAATTGACTAGCCCGAATCTACGGGCGTTACATTACGCCTCGAGGCAGTTGAAGCCTCACAAGGCAAATTACCCCACGCATGACTTGGAGCTGGGGGTGGTGGTGTTTGCGCTCAAGATTTGGAGGCACTATTTATATGGAGTGCGGTTCATTATTTATATCGACCACAAGAGTCTAAAGTATTTGATGGATCAACAGAACCTCAACATGCGGACAGAGGAGAAGGTTGGATGTACTAAAGGATTATGACTGCGAGATCCTATACCATCCAGGGAAGGCCAACGTGGTGGCCGATGCTTTGAGTCGCAAGGCGTCGGGGTCTCCGGTTATGGACATCTGTATGAGGATGACAATGGTTTCGCCTTTGTTGGAAATGATCAAGGGGGCTCAAGTTGAGGGGATGAAGAATGAGAACTGAAAGACAGAGAAAATTTGGGGTCAGTATCCTTTGTTTGTCAAGGATAGACGCGGCCTTTTGACTCAGTGTGGCAGAGTGTGGGTACCATTGGCAGGGGGGAGTGAGGCAGAGACTGTTAGAGGAGGCATATAAGTCCAATTTTTCTATACGGCCAGGTGCAACAAAAATGTATAGGGACTTGAGACTGAGTTATTGGTGGCCCTGCATGAAGTGGGAGATCGACTGGTTTGTGGAGCGGTGCTTGACCTGCAGGAAGGTCAAGGCCGAGCACCAACGGCCTCATGGCAAGGTTCAGCAGTTACCCATTCCCATGTGGAAGTGGGAAGAGATCACTATGGAAATTATTCCGAAGCTACCGAGGACGGCGAGGGGAGTGGATGCCATATGGGTTATTATGGACAGACTGACGAAGAGTGCCCACTTCATTCCGATCTTCGAGAGTATATCCGCAAAAAAGTTGGTAGTCATCTATGTTCGAGAAGTGATGGCAAGGCATGGGGTGCCGGTGTCAGTGATTTTGGATAAGGATGTTCGGTTTACATCCAGGTTTTGGAAAAAGTTCCACGAGGAACTGGGTACTCAACTACACTTCAGTACAGCATATCACCCTCAGACTGACGTTCAGAGTGAGAGGACGATCCAGACATTGGAGGACATACTGCGAGCATGCGTGCTGGATTTTGGAGGAAGTTGGGATACGTACCTTCCACTGGCAGAGTTCTCATACAACAACAGTTATCATGCCAGTATCGAGCGATCCCTATTCAAGATGTTATATGGTCGGAGGTGCAAGAACCCAGTATGCTAGGATGAGGTTGGACATCGGGTGATGGGGAGCACGGAGGTGGTACTCAAGACCACCGGATTGATCCAGCAGGTGCGCGACCGGTTGCGGGTCGTGCAGAGATGCCAGAAGAGTTATGCTGATCGACGGCGATCAGATATTGAGTTTCAAGTGGGGGATTTTGTGTTACTGAAAGTATCACCCTGGAAGGGGATTATCAGGTTTCGTAAGAGAGGCAAGCTAGGGCCTCGATTTATAGGCATGTTCAGGATCATAGCCCGAGTGGGCAAGGTAGCATATCGTTTAGAGCTTCCAAAGGAGCTTAGTCAGATCCACAACACCTTCCACGTGTCTCGGCTTCGGAAGTGTGTTGCTGACGAGTCCGCGGTTATATCCTTGGATGATATTTACGTGGATGGGGGCCTGAATTATGTCGAGAAGCCGGTTTCCATTCTTAACAGGAAGAGGAAGGGACTTTGTAACAAGGAAGTGAAGTTGGTAAACGTGCAATGGCAGCACCGAAGGGGATCTGAATGGACATGGGAGCCAGAGAAGGAGATGTGGGAGCATTACCCCGATCTGTTTTCAGCCACGGACTTTGAGGGCGAAGTCTAGTCCAAGTGGGGGAGAGTTGTAACATCCAAAATTTTGGTAAGTCTTAAAACCTTAAGGATCATAATATGTGCATTAATGGTCCCTTAAGTAAGTTGGGCGTACTTAAGTGTACGCTTAGCGTACTACTTGGATGTGGTCGCGGAGGAATCAAGGTACGTTGGGCGTACCTTGAGTTACGTGGGGCGTACGTGCCAGGGTTGCAAAACCCTAATTATCCGGACTTGAGGCCTATTTAAGCAATCTTATGATTCGTGGACTAAACCCTAAAGAGCCTCCACAACCTTAGAACGTCTATATACTCCTGGAAACCTTGTGAGATCAATCTTAAGCCTTAAAGTGTGCATTTGTGGCCTTTTGTGTGTATTTCAAGAAGAAGGGGTGGTCAAGCAAGCTTGGATCAAGTGGGTGCTTCAAGATCCTGCATCAAAAGCATCTTGCAAAGCTTCTGGATGTAAAAAGCTTGCATCTTTCCTTTCTAATCTTTAGATCTAGCTAAGGTTTTGGTGATTTGTCCCTTTTATGAACTTTGGGTCTCTTTTGTTGAGTTAAGCCTTCCATTTTGATATGAAAGACAGATATGAGGTCCCCTAGTCATTTAGGAGCATAAAAATGGAAGCTTGATGAGAGATTTGACCTCATGCATGGGAAAAAGACCTTGGAAAGGTCTTAATGGAGTGGTTGGGTGTGTACGAGACATACAAGGGAATAAAGCTGCCAACTTTATGCCTTAGGACATCTTTTCAGACTTAGATCTAACTTTTGGCCGTGATGGATTCGAGTATTAAGCACTTAATGGAAAAAGTGCTTAAGCTGTTTGTACGCTGGGCGTAACCAGCTGTACGCGGCGCGTAGTGCCCAAACCTTCAGTACGTTGTGCGTACCAGGGTGGTACGTTGGGCGTACGCAACTCAGTTGGGCCCTAAGCTGTTTTGGGCCTTCGGGCCTCATTTGGTTGTCAGGCTTGATTGGATTCTGTGAGTTATAGGCCTTTTTACCTGATTGGGCCATGGAATTATTGATTGGGCCTTATTGGGCCAAAGGGCCCATTAAGGATATTGGACTTGGACTTTGGGGCCAATTTGCAAGAAAAGGGTAATTGGGCCTTGGGGGTAGACTTTGAAGATTGGGCCTCTATTTGGGTAATTAAGGCCCTATTATTGATTGTATTATGATTGTTGTTATTCAGCTCGGGAGGCTATGAATTACTAGGAGGGCAGTATTCGTATTCATCGGACGAAGGTGAGTCTTATCACCATACCTATGGGTCTACGACACCAAGGTCAGCCCATTATGTGTACGTGTTGTATGTGTGTTATTCATTTATGAATTGTTATGTTATGTGATATTATGCTGGTATGGAAGACCCCGGGGGGAGCCTGTGGCATTGGATATAAGACCATGTGGGGTAGCCCATGACATTCCTAATTAAAGACCATGTGGGGTAGCCCATGGCATTGGATGTAAGGCCATGTGGGGTGGCCCATGGCAGTCCTAGGCAAAGACCATGTGGGGTAGCCCATGACATTCTTGTTGATTGTATTGCATGGTCTCTGTGGCATGTTTGTAGCTTTAATTAGCTATCAGGATATGTGTATGTGTTTGCGTGTGGTATGCTCTAGGAAACTCACTAAGCATTTCGCTTATAGGTTGTTGATTTGTTTCAGGTACTTCTGATCCCAAAGGCAAGGTCCTGACATGATGATGTGGCGCACACTTTATCTCTCTTTTAATGTATTTGGGACCCTCTGATGTTTTAAAAAGGAAAACAAAGATGTAATGAATATTAATTTGAAAACATATGTTTGGGAATCTGTGGTTTATGAGATTGTTTGAATTAACTCAAAACTGAAAATTTTTCTTTGTAAAAATTGGGTTGATACATGTGATATTTCTTAATGTTTCTAATGTACTATTGGCAAGTTATAATACAAAGTACCTCGCTTTTTATATGATTCAAATTAAGTAATTATACATCATTTTTACCACACTTTTTATAAAAATCATCGACTTTCATAAAAATTACCCATTTTTTTTATAAGAATAAACCAATAAGACCACCTTTTTCTTATATGATCATTACACCTTTATTAAAGTATTATTGTTTAATTAAGTGATACAAGCTTGAATATTAAATTCAAGAAACCACTCTATGTCCCCCATACCAACCCCACCTCACCCCCTCACCCCCAGACGTTTCCATCATCCTGGTTTGGGGGTGTGACAGATTGGTATCATAGCATTGTTTATAGTGAACTAAGTATATCAAACCATGTAAGATATACAACTATAAATACAATGGTCTCAAAACTCTCTGACTAAAACATTTCGTACAAGTATACTTTTAAAATATAATGATATTTTTTTTATAAAGTATAAGTATATACCTACATACTAGAATGGTGTCATAACAAGAACAATACAAAAGTAATAAGATAAGTTGAACGCTACGAATAGGCCTAGGTAGTTATGTAATCAGATCTGTAACGACCGAAAAATTCCAACCAATTTAAACTTTTCAAAAAAAACAACCCGATTTCATTAAATTATTACAAAAAGGTTTTCAATACAGTTAAATTAAAGTATTCCCAGAATCACATCATCACATAAACATGAGGAGCGGTACAATCACGCCTTTGCCTTGCCACGGTCTCCTGAAGAACCTGAAAAACATAAAACCACAACTGTAAGCCCGAAAGCTTAATGAGATATCCCCAAAATACCAACCACATATACCATACACGCATAACATGCCATATCATATCCGATCACAGAACAGCCATGCACTTCGGGTCTACTGTGTGACTGGTCTGCCGTACCGGCCAACAGTCCACTTGGTCTACCCTCCGAGTCTAGCCATATACATCGAGTCTGCAGTGTGATTGGTCCGCCCGCACCGGGCCTTCAATCCACCTGGTCCACTCTCCGAGTCTAGCCATATACATCGAGTCTGCAGTGTGATTGGTCCGCCCGCACCGGGCCTTCAATCCACCTGGTCCACTCTCTGAGTCTACAGTATGACTGGTCCTCCCGCACCGGGCCTTCAGTCGGCCTGGTCCACTCTCCGAGCCTCGGCACGTCTGGTCCGCCCTCTTGGGGCCTACAGCCTATCCGGACCGCTCGCTAGGCCTACGGGACAACCGGTCCGCCGTGGGTGTCTTGGCCTACAACACAAAGCAGGACCTGCCTCAACCCAACTCCAGTCCAACTAACCATGTGCACATAAACATTCAATCATATAACAATTCACAGTCAACAAACCGGTCAAACATATCACATAACATATCATCATCCTAACCAGGATACCGACCTAACCGGTCACTAGCATATACCATCCTAGCTACCAGGATGCAACATATCAAGGCAATATCATAACAACAAATACCCGGATCTCAATCCGATAAGGGTCCGACCTTGGTGCCTTAGACCCTGTTGATATAGTGAGGATAACTCACCTCGAAACTGCCGACTAAACAGATAACCCAAGCTGCTCCGATCACTTATACAATCTCCACCACTGGACAACCACCAAAACACTGAACTCAAAACAATATCCAACAATTACCAAAATGCCCCTGGAAGTCAACTGGTCAACCCTTGGCTGACTCTACTCGCCGAGTCAACCCGATGACTCGCCGAGTCCCCATGCTCAGAACTTTCCCCAATCCACGAGTCAACTCGCCTAGTCACCCCGAGACTCGCCGAGTCCAACAACTCTGAGTCCCTTCACACTCGACTCACCGAGTCATCCCTTGACTCACTGATTCACAGCTCAACCAGAAGAAAGGATAGGACCTTACGACCAGACTCGCCGAGTCCAAGGCTATCTTCAACCTACTCGCTGAGTTCTAGAACATCTTCAAGCAACTCGCCGAGTACACCCTTGTGACTCGCCGAGTGCCTCTAGATCTCATTCCAAACAGAACCTTCTAGGCCATGCAATTGATCCAAAACGTAGATCTAGCCTCCTACAAACCATCCATCACGTAAAGTGGCGAACTTTACGTGAATCCAAAGAGATCTAGGCATTTTACACTTTAGGGTTTGGGTTTGGGACAAGATAGCTTCACCAATCACTTATCACAGGGACTTTATGCGATTTTGGATCATCACTACTCCAGATCTGAGGTAGCATCCTCATATCCATCTTCCAATTCCGAAATGACTCATGAAATCCTCCAAAAACCCCAAAACAACCACCATGGATGACAATAAGAGAAAAAGGGTTCAATACAGAGGATTCTTACCCCAAAGATGAGCCTAAACTGATGTAGACTTCAGATCCACAAGCCTTCTTGGTGCTATCCTCGAATTCCTCCAACTTCTCTTCACAAATTCCTTCTTCCAAGCTTCAATCCTCTCAATAATGGAGTTCTCACGATTAGGGTTTTCTCTGGAACTCTCAGGGTAAATAGAGACTGAAGAGAAGGCATAACATCCTTTAAATAGGGGGCAAACCCCGATGATTAGGGTTTTCTTCACCTAGCACCAACTCACCGAGTCCAGCCGCCGACTCGCCGAGTTGGCCACTTAACATGTGACCAGAGTCGCGACTCTACTCGCCGAGTCCACCCATGGACTCGCCGAGTTGCCCTTATACATTTTCACTTTGAACCCTGAACTTGCACTCCTGAACTCAGGATGTTACAATTCTCCCCCACTTAAATTAGGCTTCGTCCTCGAAGTCATTGACAACTCAAATCCAGAAATACTCCCGCCACACACCACCTGGCATTAACCAAACCAGGTTCCTCAAAGCACAACCATAGAAACCCGAAACTCACTTTTCCTTCCCGCGGTGTCCTAACCACCGTCTCAAGCCGGCCACCGGCTTTACCCTCTGATAACCACACCCATCAGGCTCCACACTTAACAACCTAGTACCACTCCATGGCACTTTTCTCGATCCTGATCACCACAATCACTTGACTCTTACGAGCTAGATATAACCCTGAACCCCCGGGTTCCCGATCCGAGTCCAACTTTATCCACACCCTGCTGACAGAATGTCACATTCTTCAGCCTCAGAGCAACTCCCATGAGTTCTCTTCTTGCAATCACCTACGCATGCTGAACTAGCCCTAGTACTCTCGGGTTGGGAAAACCCGACACACTGATGACACCTCCAATCACCCCCCCGGATGAACCACCATTACATACACAACTCCTTGATCAGAATCAAGCTGGAAGTCCAAGACTCCATCCCTGCATCCCTTCCGAGTCTCTTGGCTCTACACCCGCGGAATCCCTTCCGCGACCTCAGCAGACATCCCATCCGGATGTGATTCCATGCCACTACTGCAATCATGTTGCTCAAAGACCATAATTGGATCACTCTAATCATAACTCTGCTCTGCTGCTTTCACTTCCGTGAATTTGCACTCCCTCTCGGAGTTACACTCCTCTCTCTTTCCTTTACCAAGGAAATCCACTTGCCTGCCTTGTCACTACGACAAGTGCCACGGTGCTCGCTCAGCGCTACATCACTCCTTTATAGTGTAACCGCTATCCATGCAACACACATGCTCTGAATCTGCTCGCAAGGACTCTTGAGTCCATGCACTATCTCCGCTAATCAAGATCAATACCTAGGGCCAGACCTTCTAATGCTAACACACCGCGACATACTCAACCCATTTCCTCGAACCGATCTAACAATACCTGTAGAGTCTTCAGGATGACTGGACCGCCTTACCAGGCCTTCAGCCAATCTGGACCACTCTCAGAACCTTCAGCCAATCTGGACCGCCCTCCAGGGCCTTCAGCCTGGATGGACCGTTCTCCGAGCCTTCGGCCTGACTGGTACGCCTACCGGCCTTCAGTCTGTCCGGACCGCTCAACTAGCATCTATCATTCCAAGTTATCTCTCCGGGAAACCTTCCCATGCATGTTGTTCTAGCCCTCTAAGGGTTCCGAACTCTATCTCCATCATACATACTCAATCCCGGCCTGATCCCAGACCCTCCACAATCAAATGCCCTAGGTTTGTATCTCGCCCCGCATGCCTGCCACTTACTCATACCAGCCTACCCTCTTGGCTGACAGAACACTGCTGAATCCCAAGCAGCTAAACAACCTCCAATGCTCATCGATCTTCCGGAGAATTTTCCAATTCTCCCCCACTTATAGTATTGACTAACAACCACCGGTCGCCATCACCGACCTCCCAAAACAACCCTGCACAAAACCAACACTTACACGTGGACTGATTCCCACTATCACTAGCAACTTTCACAAAAATCACATTTCCACACCGATCATCCTGCTCGAAAGAAACTCAATCTTCAGCTAACCACTCCTCAGACTGCAGATGCTACCCGACATTCAGACCAACGCCAAATTTCCACTAATAACCCTCATGAATGATAACCAACGAAATTTCAAACACTAACCCATAACCCTCAAAGAACAACGAATACCACATCAAAAACCACGAAACAAAACTAGCAGATAAACAATGCTCCACAATAAACACAAGATAACAAGACATCAAGAAAGAAACATACCCGCAGCTGCATCCGGCACTGCTCTGACCTTCTCTGCTGTAAGCTGAAAAGCACGACCCTGAGCCCTTGGGGGCTCCGCTCCACCCTGACTTCCACCCGTGATCCTCAAATTGGCCGGTGTTGGAGCCTGCACCGGTCCTGCAGCAAGCTGTGGACAGTTGACCCTCAAGTGTCCAACCTGATGACAATGATAAAAAATCCTCAAATCCCGAACCGACGCTGACTGCCGACAGTCCCTCGCATAGTGCCCCTCCTTTCCGCACTTGCGGCATGCACCACTGGACCTACAAACTCCGGTGTGACCCCTCCCACACTTCCCACAAGCGTGGATGCTCTGATCTCCCACCCTATAATCAACAGTTTTAGACCGTTTCGGCGCCTGCTGCGACTGCACCGGAGCCTGCCTCAGCTCACGTAACTGCAACTCAATCTCTAACTCACGTCGCCTGGCGGCCTCCTGCAACTCAAACAAAGTATCGCACCTCTGCGAAGACACAAACTGTCTGATATCCCTCTTGAGCATGCTCAGATATCGAGACATCTGAGCCTGCTCCGAAGCGAACTCAAGGCAGAACATTGCCCTCTCAGTGAACATCCTGGTGATCTCAGTCACCGACTCCGAACCCTGCTTCAGCTCAAGGAACTCCTGAGCCAATCTCTGTCTCTCAACCCGCGGAACATAACGAGTGTTGAACATCTCTCTGAACTGATCCCATGAAACCGCAGCCCTTTGCGCATCCGAATGTGACCCCGTGGTCAATCTCCACCAATCCTTCGCCCCGAGCCTCAACAGGTTCAGAGCACACCTAACCCTCTGATCAGCAGGGCATGAACACGTGAAGAAACACCCATCCACGTCCGATAACCATCTCATAGCAACAATCGGTTCCTGAACTCCATCAAAGGTGGGAGGCTTTGTATTATCGAAGTCCCGATACTGAAAACCCCGACCAGCTCCTCCCCCTGCCGCTACTACAGCCGTTGTAGCCGCTGCGGCAGCCGTCTCCGCGAGAGCTGCATAGCGCTCATCAAAATATTCAACCATGGCAGTCTTGATCGACCCAAACAGTTCCGGCAACTCAGCACGGAACATCGCAGCAACCTCATCATGCAAGATCTCACGAATCCTCGCATCCAACTCGCACGTGCTCATCTGACCAATAACCTCGGGCGTTACTGACCCGCCCGGAACTCCCTCTTCTGCTCCCGATCCTGACCCGGATCCACTCCCAGCATGCCTCGGAATCTCCATACTGAAAAACACCACAAAATCTCAGACACTTCCCTCCAACCCGGGAACCAACTCTCAACCCAACCCTAGAGGTCATGGTTTCCCTGATACGCGTATGGGTCTTGTGCTTTCAGTAGTACGGGCCCATACTACCTTCCACACCTACCCTTATTTTTATGAAGTACTACCACAACACCCTAGTGAAAACATACATAACAAACGCTCAACCCTCACTACTAGAGGAACACTGGAAATCTCCCACAAGGAAACCCTAGGCTAACAGGCATCATAAATCAGGCAACATTATCATGAAATCCTGAAGATCCCTAGCCTAGCACTAGCATGCTGTTCTATCAATGCTCAAAAATAAATATCATGTATGGTATTTTGGGGTTACTTACTGGATCCGGCTGATCGTACCTCCGCGTCCTCTTTTACCCATTTTGAAAACCATTTTAAATTCTCTTTTGAAAACTCTCCTCGATTTGAGACTGGAGTCACACGAGTGTTCCTCCAATTCACTCAAACCAAGGCTCTGATACCAACTTGTAACGACCGAAAAATTCCAACCAATTTAAACTTTTCAAAAAAACAACTCGATTTCATTAAATTATTACAAAAAGGTTTTCAATACAGTTAAATTAAAGTATTCCCAAAATCACATCACAACATGAACATGAGGAGCGGTACGATCATGCCTTTGCCTTGCCACGGTCTCCTGAAGAACCTGAAAAACATAAAACCACAACTGTAAGCCCGAAAGCTTAGTGAGATATCCCCAAAATACCAACCACATATACCATACACGCATAACATGCCATATCATATCCGATCACAAAACAGCCATGCACTTCGGGTCTACTGTGTGACTGGTCCGCCGCACCGGCCAACAGTCCACCTGGTCCACCCTCCGAGTCTAGCCATATACATCGAGTCTGCAGTGTGATTGGTCCGCCCGCACCGGGCCTTCAATCCACCTAGTCCACTCTCCGAGTCTAGCCATATACATCGAGTCTGCAGTGTGATTGGTCCGCCCGCACCGGGCCTTCAATCCACCTGGTCCACTCTCTGAGTCTACAGTATGACTGGTCCTCCCGCACTGGGCCTTCAGTCGGCCTGGTCCACTCTCCGAGCCTCGGCACGTCTGGTCCGCCCTCTTGGGGCCTACAGCCTATCCGGACCGCTCGCTAGGCCTACGGGACAACCGGTCCGCCGTGGGTGTCTTGGCCTACAACACAAAGCAGGACCCGCCTCAACCCAACTCCAGTCCAACTAACCATGTGCACATAAACATTCAATCATATAACAATTCACAGTCAACAAACCGGTCAAACATATCACATAACATATCATCATCCTAACCAGGATACCGACCTAACCGGTCACTAGCAACTAGCATATACCATCCTAGCTACCAGGATGCAACATATCAAGGCAATATCATAACAACAAATACCCGGATCTCAATCCGATAAGGGGCCGACCTTGGTGCCTTAGACCCTGTTGATATAGTGAGGATAACTCACCTCGAAACTGCCGACTAAACAGATAACCCAAGCTGCTCCGATCACTTATACAATCTCCACCACTGGACAACCACCAAAACACTGAACTCAAAACAATATCCAACAATTACCAAAATGCCCCTGGAAGTCAACTGGTCAACCCTTGGCTGACTCTACTCGCCGAGTCCCCATGCTCAGAACTTTCCCCAATCCACGAGTCAACTCGCCGAGTCACCCCGAGACTCGCCGAGTCCAACAACTCTGAGTCCCTTCACACTCGACTCACCGAGTCATCCCTTGACTCACTGATTCACAGCTCAACCAGAAGAAAGGATAGGACCTTACGACCAGACTCGCCGAGTCCAAGGCTATCTTCAACCTACTCGCTGAGTTGTTCTTCCAACTCGCCGAGTTCTAGAACATCTTCAAGCAACTCGCCGAGTACACCCTTGTGACTCGCCGAGTACCTCTAGATCTCATTCCAAACAGAACCTTCCAGGCCATGCAATTGATCCAAAACGTAGATCTAGCCTCCTACAAACCATCCATCACGTAAAGTGGCGAACTTTACGTGAATCCAAAGAGATCTAGGCATTTTACACTTTAGGGTTTGGGTTTGGGACAAGATAGCTTCACCAATCACTTATCACAGGGACTTTATGCGATTTTGGATCATCACTACTCCAGATCTGAGGTAGCATCCTCAGATCCATCTTCCAATTCCGAAATGACTCATGAAATCCTCCAAAAACCCCAAAACAACCACCATGGATGACAATAAGAGAAAAAGGGTTCAATACAGAGGATTCTTACCCCAAAGATGAGCCTAAACTGATGTAGACTTCAGATCCACAAGCCCTCTTGGTGCTATCCTCGAATTCCTCCAACTTCTCTTCACATATTCCTTCTTCCAAGCTTCAATCCTCTTAATAATGGAGTTCTCACGATTAGGGTTTTCTCTGGAACTCTCAGGGTAAATAGAGACTGAAGAGAAGGCATAACATCCTTTAAATAGGGGCAAACCCCAAAGATTAGGGTTTTCTTCACCCAGCACCAACTCGCCGAGTCCAGCCGCCGACTCGCCGAGTTGGCCACTTAACATGTGACCAGAGTCCCGACTCTACTCGCCGAGTCCACCCATGGACTCGCCGAGTTGCCCTTATACATTTTCACTTTGAACCCTGAACTTGCACTCCTGAACTCGGGATGTTACAAGATCTAGGATAGATAAAGCCTGATCAACTATATTTGTCTGAGATATGACTAAGATGTGCTTGGGAATAGTCGTAGTGAACAACAAGTCTAAAACTTACCAACACCCCATACAAAGAAACTCTAGAACCAAACATAAATTTTAAAATACTATAGGAGTATTTTATGATACTATAGAACCATACGCCTAGGATCCTTATGTGCCTCTTATAACTCTATATTTGCACATTTGACATGGCCGGATTTCACCTACCAGAAGATCCTTACTTTCCCGATAATGGTAATGGTGGATGGATCAAGGAGGAGCCCGAGGAGCAGGTCGAGGCTGATGCACCAGCCGCTAAGGTGGACCCGGAGGAGGGTCAAGATGATAATGAGGACATTGACGAGGACCTGGTGGAGGAGGGCTTCGATGCTGATTCTAAGGTCAGCGACCCACGCTTTGCCATCCATAACCTGCACAACCCTATACCCGAGTCAAGCTTTCAGGTATACTGCCATCCAGGTGGTCCATCATGGATGCGCACTCCTCGTAAGAGGATACATCCCTTTTGTAGACCCGAGAATTTTCTGACAGGTGTACCACTCCAGGTGTACCTAAATAACAACCGGACACTTGGATTTCTCTATACTAGATATAACCCTCTTCTAATCCACTAACAGTTCATGGTATGCAATGGGCATATGATATTTCTTGAAATTACAATCCACATACAAGTAGAGGAATAAACCCATAGATACACTTACCCAAAACTCAATGAGATTTCAAAGCAAATACAACTGCTGATTAAGAGTAATTACACCATAATTTCATTACAGAAAGCGGAATTCAAATTATATATCAGGGATCTATTACGGCTTGATCTTGACTTCCTGCGGAAGTACCTGCGATGAATCTTGATCAGCCCTAACCTCTATGCGGGGGCAATTCACCCTAAAATAACTTGCAACGATGGCACAACTCTACTTCCAATGTGCATTCTCAGCGGAGGCGACCCTTCCAACCGCACCTACACTGAGACCTGTTGCGAACAACCGCGACGACCCCCGGGTGTCTGACACTTGCTGCAGCCACACCCAACTGCTTGGTTCACCGACACAAACCATTTTCCCGCTTCATCTTCCCCAGTTGTCCATCCAAACCAATCTTCTTCTCTTGAGTTACCCGGATTACCCTGTCAATCGCCTGAACAATCACGATCCGATCCTGGAACTTAGCGAACAATCTATCAATGACACACCCAAAGATGTTGGGTAACTCCTCGCGCAAGGCTCGTGAAATCTCCATAGTGATCCAATCATATGGTATCCTCTCCTTAAGACAAGGTGCATAACCCACCTCTGATCCCAGGTGACTCAAGCCAACAATAAGATCCTTTTTCCAGAAGGATCCCCGAGATCCATAAGCTTCGGGCTCCAGATGATCCCTCAACAACCCTGCAACAATCTCGGCCTGAAAGACCCAAAGACGAATATGCCATACCTCTGAATCCCTTCCTTGATTGAACCAAATATCACAGGGGTCTGCTCCAAAATACTGCGAGTAATCTCCGACGAGATAAACTCCCACATCGACTTGCTAATCGACTTATCACTCGCACCTGATTTGGAACCCGGACCTCGACCACCTCCCTGAGTGCTCATCTCTAAACTGAAAAAACACAAAACCACTGGTCAAAAAATACTCAAGGATTCTCCTCCACGAAGCTTCTCAGATTCTCCAAGACTCTTACCGATTCGAGTATGGATCATGTGCTTTCAATAGTACGGGCCCAATACTACCTTCCACACATGTCCATATTTTCCTCAGTAATCCTCCCGAATCCTCCAAGTCACATTCTTAAACTGATGCACCTAAGTCTCACTATAACAATGGTTTAGTCGACAGGGCTCTCCCTGTCATGATTTGCCACATTTTGCACCTTGAGGAGGATGTTAAGGCGTCTACCAGCCAGATCCTAGATGTTGGTGCCACTGCTAAGGACGCCGCCACCCGATTTTTTCGTCTAGACGAAGATCATGATCAGACACGCAAGATTATCGATTGTCTTCTGGATGATGTCACGACTACCCGAGCCGAGGTTAAGGAGATCATAGACATGCATGCCGACATGGAGTAGAGGATGATCGAGGCAGAGCGCCAAGCTGAGGAGGCCATGGAGGAAACAAAGGAGATAAGAGCATTCATAGCCAAACTTCGAGGTCCGAAGGATGTCACTCGCCATGAGTAGTGTTTATGCTACTCAAATTTTGTTATAGACTTGGTCTTGTGAGTAAGCGTTGGTGCTACTCCCTCATGTATGTAGGTCCGACCCTGTGAATAAGTGATTACACTATTCTAAGGGTCGCTATGTTGCTGATTTTATTTTAGATTTCAGGTAGACCTCCATGAAGGTCAATTTTCCAAAACTATGTACTACTATGAAACATTATCAATGAAATGGTTTGCATTTTATTTCATTGGGTACTATAACGACCCAAAAATCAAGGGTAAAAATTTCATTTGTATTATAGTCAAAACACAAATATCTTTTAATCCAAGTATTCCAAAACATTGTTAATTAAAAACATTTATCAGAGTTCATCCCAAAATCACATAATGAGGAAAAACATATGTGTGTGCGCTACGATCAAGCTGAGCCCTTCCTTTCCAAAATGATGATACCTGAAACCATAAACAAAACTATAAGCATGAAGCTTAGTGAGTTCCCCAGAGCATACCTCATTCAATCCACATAACCACATAATCCATATTAGCTATAACAACTACATAAACCATACAAGCCATGCATACAACATATAGGGATGTCATGGGCTCCCCAAGATCTTACTCTAGGATGCCATGGGCACCCCATATGGTCTTACACCTAAGTTTCATGGGCTCCCCCGTGGTCTTTTATAGGAAATCCATGGGCTCTCCACATGGTCTTACATCCATGTGTCATGGGCTCTCCCATGGTCTTTAATAGGAAATCCATGGGCTCTCCACATAGTCTTACATCCAGGTGTCATGGGCTCTCCCATGGTCTTCCATACAAGCATACCACATATACAACTAACATACTTCCTAGCACATAACCAACTATCATGCCACATAATACAACTTCAGCTAGTGTACCACATATCATAAAATGGGTCGGCCTTGGTGCCTTAGACCCATTAGTATGGTGAGGAGACTCACCTTTATCTGTTGAATCCAAAAGCTACTCTCCTAACAGTCTGTAACCACCCATGTTGAACAATAATACCATTACCCAAGGTTAGGGCTGAACATAATCCAATTGAAGAACCCAAACTCCAAGTCCTTTCATAATGGCCCAAAAAGTATTCATTTGCTAATGGGCCCAAAGTCCATGTCCAAAATCATTAATGGGCCTAATGGACCATTAAAGCCCAATCATAGTAAGCATGGCTCAAAACAAATAAGCTGACCCACTAACTCAAAATGTGACCTGGCCCAATGACTAATTAAGGCCCAAAGGCTTATAAGCCCAAAACAAGTGCGAGCCCATATGAGGTGCGTACACCTTACGTACCACCTTGGTACGCATAGCGTACTAAGTCCCTTAGATGTACGTGTTGTGTACTCTAAGTTACGCCCAATGTACAAACAGATTAAGCACCTTATTCCATTAAGTGCTTAATACTTGATGTTCTTACGTCCGATATTAGATCCAAGCTCATTAAGACGTCCTAGGACATAAAGTTGGCAACTTTACACCCTTGCATGCTATATGGGACTTAAAAACTTCATTCTCCACATTGGGACTTCATATAAAGCTTCAAACTCATGCATGGAGTCTATATACTCTTCAAGCTAGCACCTTTATGCATTTAGCATGCTCGCAAAGCTCAGATCTAACCATTTCAGTGTCTGGAGTTGCTCAGCTCTCAAGAGAAGGTCAAAAACCAACTAAAGGGACAATATACAAAACCCTAGCTAGATCTAATGAATAAGATGGCAAGATCAAAGCTTTACACCTCTATAAGCTCTTCAAGGTGATCTAGATGCATATTCTTGAAGCCCAATGCCACTCCTAGCTTTCTTAGCAATTCCTTCTTCTTGGATGAACTCGAAAATGGTCACAAATACACTCCTTAAGCTCAAAAAAACTCTCACAAGGTATCCCTGGTGTAGAAGGGCGAAATGAGACTATGAAGGTTGATTAGGGTTTGGTCCAAGAGGCTTAAGGGTGTTTAAATAAAATTAGGTACGCGGCCACCCTCCGCGTTCATGCATCCTTAGTACACTAAGCGTACTCTTGGAGTACGCACCGTGTACTAAGGGACCTTTTATGTCATATTTTCAATTTCAAGGGTCTAAAGAGTAATACCTGATTCGGAGTGTTACAGGTTTTACTATTAAATTCATAAATTGTTATGCAATTGTTTACTTATTATATTAAAAATTTATGAAATGTTTACAAGTTACAATAAAGGCGAGACATAACAAACATATAACTAAGATGTTCTATTTCGATAATACACGACATATAGCTATTATCGAGGACTTACTGTCATTCCATCTCTAATCCCTAGGGTAGAAGAATGCCACCATGAAGAAGTAACCGACGTGCTGGCATAACACCAGCAGTTCCACCAACACCAATTCCACGGGTGGACCCGACTACATTCCAAGCCGTTGTGGCAACCGTCATGGCACAACATAGCGCTAATGGCATAAACGAAAACATAAACAGAAATGGGAACGGGAACAGTGCCAACAGTTCCAATCATGGCGAAAGCCAAGGACACCAACAAGTATGCTCCTACAAGGATTTCATGAACTACAAGCCCAAGACTTTTCATGGCGACGGCAATGTCATCACCTTAACAAAATGGGTTGAGAAAATTGAATATGTGTTTGAAGTCTGTTCATGCCCAAATAAATGTAAAGTCAAGTACGCAGCTTGCACTTTTGCCGATGCAGCCTTATCCTGGTGGAATGGCCATGTTAAAACCCTGACTCTCGTTGTGGCCAACTTTATGAGTTGGGAAGATCTGAAGGTCATGATGTTAGATGAGTACTACCTGAAGGGAGAAATTCAGAAATCAGAACAAGAGCTATGGAAACATACAATGACGGGATCTAAAGTGATTGCCTATACTGCTAGGTTCAACGACTTGGCAGTTCTGTGCCCTGGGATGGTCACCATGAAAGACAAGAATGTGGAACGCTACATCTGTGGACTATCCCCCCAGATTCAAGGAATGGTTGTATATGCTAACCCAACCACCTACGACATTGCCAAACGTTTGGCACATAGGCTTGTTGACCATGGAGTCTGCCAGGGCATTATGACACCCTCACCTGATCAACCAAAAAGGGTAGATAACAAGAAAAAGTTCTGGAACAAGAAAAAGGGCCAACCGACTCAAGATCCTCTCAGAAGACCACAAACTGTGGTAGTCCTTGCCACCACAATCCCTACTGCCCCAACACCAACTAAACAATATGTTGGGAATCTGCCTAAATGCAACAAGTGCAACTTCCATCACAATGGAGATTGTCGGGAGATGCACTGCAACAACTATAACAGGGAAGGGCATACTGCTTGTTTCTGTAAGGCGCCAACTCAACATACCACCCAAGCCACTAAAGTTGGGGTGAGTCAGGCGTGTTATGGATGTGGAGAGACGGGACATTTCAAAAGGGAGTGCCTAAAGGCAACTAATAATAATGTCGTAGGCATGGGAATGGTCTTGACAATAAAGCATGAGGAAGCGATGAAGGACCCCGTTTTGGTTACCGGTACGTTTCTCCTCAATAACTCGTATGCATGGATACTTTTTGATAGTGGTGCGGATTGGAGTTTCATGAGCCACAAGTTTAAACACATACTCAAACAAAAACCTCAATCACTCAATGAAATATTCACAATAGAGATGGCTAATGGAAAAACTAAAAGCACCAAAAACATATACATAGGATGCACCCTAACCCTAAACAATCACTCCTTGCAAATCGACCTAACGCCTGTTACAATAGGAAGCTTTGATGTGATCATTGGCATGGATTGGTTAAGCGCTCACCATGCCAATATCATGTGTTACGAAAGGGTCGTTCAACTTAACTTACCAAATAACGAAACCCTTGTCATCTATGGTAACAAAACCGACATAAACCTCCGAATCGTCTCTTGCATCAAGGCTCAAAAGTACCTGCACAAGAAGTACCACACATTCCTTGCCCACATTGTTGATGAGAATAGAGAAGTGAAGGACATCAAGGATATTCCAGAAGTATGTAATTTTCCCGACATATTCCCAGAAGACCTTCCGGGAGTACCACCCGTGCGACAAGTCGAGTTCAGAATCGACTTGATTTCTGGAGCCACCCCCATAGCCAAATCACCATATCGTTTATCCCCGACAGATATGCAGGAATTGTCCAATCAACTGAATGAACTGCTAAGTAAAGGATTCATCTGACCAAGCTTCTCACCTTGGGGAGAACCAATCCTATTCGTAAAGAAGAAAGACGGATCATTCCGTATGTGCGTTGGCTATCGGGAGTTGAACGAGCTCATCGTCAAGAACCGATATCCCCTAACCTGAATTGACGATTAGTTTGACCAACTCTAAGGATCAAGCTAATTCTTGAAAATCTATCTAAGGTTGGGGTACCATCAGCTCCGAGTACAAGAGGAAGATATTCCTAAGATGACATTTAGGACTCGTTACGGTCACTATGAGTTTGTTGTGATGCCATTTGGATGGACTAATGCACCCGCGGTGTTCATGGATCTAATGAACTGCGTATACCGACCTTACCTAGGTAAATTCGTGATAGTGCTCATCGATGACATACTAATATATTCACGAAGTAAGGAAGAGCATAGTCAACATCTGCGACAAGTCTTGGAGACGCTAAGGGCGTAGAAAATGTATGCAAAGTTTTCAAAATGTGAATTTTGGATTCGAAAGGTGGACTTCTTGGGACACGTAGTCAACAAGGAAGGGATACATGTGGATCCCTCCAAAATCAAGACAATTGAAAACTGGGAAGCGCCAAGGACACCAACAGAAATCCACCAGTGTTTGGGCCTTTTTGGCTACTACTAAAGGTTCATAGAGAACTTTTCCAACATCGTAAAGCCACTTACTACCCTGAATATGAAATGAGTGACCTTCAACTTGGGGGGGGGGGGGGGGTAAACCAGAAACTTTCGTCCAGACGCTAAAGCAAGCTTTATGCAGTGCTCTGATCTTGTCCCTTCCAGAAGGAACAGAAGACTTTGTGGTCTATTGCGATACGACCAAGCAGGGTCTAGGTTGCGTACTCATGCAATGGTGAAATGTCATTGCCTACGCCTCAAGACAACTTAAGACTCACGAGGTCAACTACACCACACATGAACTTGAATTAGGGGCAGTAGTGTTTGTTGGATTAGTGTCTAAGGCTGTAACTATATTTGGTAAGTACTTGACCCGATTGTGCATGGTCCTTTTGGGTTGCCTTCACCATAGCAACTTGACAGGGTGATTTATATAGAGAGAAGATATATTATTATTAATGTGTTATAAGAATAATATGTTAAAGGAATAATAATATTATTTGATTAATATAAGTCATAAATTAATTAGGAATTAATTTGGTGACTTAAAGAGATTAATTGAAGAAAGGGGTATAAACTGTCAAATGTGTGATAGTTGTATTTTGAGCTAAGAATCCTTATGGATATGGGGTGGATGATTTTAGGGATATGGATCACCTAGAAATCGTCCAAGTCCTTATCTAGAAGGTATATTGGATTGCTTTGAGGCTAAGTTATCCAATTAGGGTTTTAGGGTGAAACCCTAGGAGCTCACAGTATAAATAGACCCTTGGGGTTGTGGAAATCGACCACCTTGTTATTGGAGTAACCCTAGAGCCGATTTACCTCTTCCTTACCTCTCTCAAATCATCTTCTTCCTAGTTGGTGTTTGTAAGCCATTAGAGGAGTGGCAATTATGACTCTAAGCTCCAAGAAGAAGAAGGTTTCAAGCAAGTAACTCAAGGTATTATTCTATATATGTTTTCACATGTTTTGATTGTTAGTTTACATTAGATCTAGCCAAGAAAGTATTGGATATATTGCATGTTCAATTAGAGAAACCTAGATCCAAGCTTTAGGGTTTGTATGTGCACATAGGAAAGTTCTTATGTCTAAAACCAATCATTGGTATCAGAGCCATGATTGGTTTCAATTGAATGTGATGCTTAACTATTTTGCTTGCTGAAAATCGTTTTTCTTCACCTTTGTCTGACCCAACTCGGCGAGTCAGTGTCTGGACTCGGCAAGTCCAAAGCTTGACTCGGCGAGTCCCAGTGTTAGACAGAGGATAATTCGGGATTTTATTGTTGTTTTGTCTTGGATTGACACCTAAATCGTTTTATTAAGTATAAATCTGAATTTTAACCTAATTTAATGATTATCCTTGACATAAGAATAGATAATTTCAAATCTTGTGAATATTAATTATTTATATGATAAATATGGACTATTTAAGATTATTTGGTAATTATCCAATGACTAAAATTGGATTAGGTCAAATATAGATAATTATGAAATTAATTGTTTAATTTGAATTATTTATTATTTGATCCCTATTGTTTTGAAAAGTTCAATATTTATCCCGAAAGTTTTGAAATTTGAATTTGGTGATTAATAGTTTAATTTAGAAGAATTTAAATTTCAACCCCTAGAATTTTACAAGTTTAAAATTCAACCCTATACTATTATATTATTAAAAGATTAATAAATATATAAGTAAAATTAAAATGCTAGTCTTACTGTTAGTAGGTCTCATTCATGAAGCCGGTCTATAAGGTGGGTATAAGGTTGCTGCCTATAAAATGGCGCTTAATGGGTGTACACTCCCACCTACCGCTTGCTTGACTGGTGGAGGGTCGTTAGCCGAACGGGTAGGATAGGGCAACTAACTCTCCTCATTAATAAGTATAATGAATTTATAAAGTAACTAAACTATTTTATAAAACTCCTAATCTTAGCTACTTTAGGAAAAGCGAATTGATGCAATCCCATGAAATTGCACTTTTCACCCCTGCTAAGAAGTTAGTGGAGCGTGTGTGGTTTACCAGCACACTAATTGGTTCTAAGAAAAGGTGACAAAGGGTGATTCATTGTTTATCATAGTTCGATGGAGCGTGTGTGGTTTACCAGCCCATCGAATCGGTGATTGTAACAATGAAGGCACCGTGTAGATTTGCATGGTTATTCACACCCGCTTTGTGATCCTCGGTATCCCAATCACAAACTAGAGGGGCATATCGAAATTTAAACATGCCATTGAAAGGTTCAATGAATCTCAAAGAAAATCTAGGAATTCTCAATAAAAACTTAAGGTTATGTTTTCAAGGTGAAGAATTAGTGAATCGTCATTCACTTACCTCCAAATTATTTGCATGTTGAATTACGGCATCCCTTTTCTAATATGTAAATAATGTTGTTGGGTCCTAGCCCTAATTTTTCATTTTGGGTGTTTAATTAGGGATCCAATTCTAATCAAACTTTGTCCTTTCTAATTGTAGATGTCGAATGCAAACAAAGCTGTTGCTAACTCATTCACGTTAATGAGTCTTTGCCAAAAGGTGACCTTCGATGGTACGAACTTTAGCGAATGGATAAGATACATTCCACCATTGCACGCTACGAGGACAAAGAGTATGTCCTTGACGAAAAGGTCGAGAAGGTCAACCCGAAAATCGCTACTCCCGAAGAGATGGTTGTCTTTGAGACACACGAATGTGATGCAACGAAAGTCCATTGCATCATGATAGCCACTATGAACCAAGAATTCCAAAAGTCCTATGAGGACATGTATCCCTATGAAATGCATTAAGACTTGATGAAGAGGTACCACCAAAGCGCGAGGCAAGAGCGCTATGAGATCATCACCAACATGATCACCGCCAAGATGGGAAGTGGAGAATCGTTAACCGTGCACTTGCAAAAGATACAAAGATATGTTGATCGTCTTCGCAAGTTAAATGTTAACTTCGGGGAGGATTTGGCCATCGACATTGTTCTTCACTCCTTGCCTTCATGCTACAACCAATTTAGGATGACCTACCACATGAACAAGGAAGAGGTCACCCTAAGCAAACTCCAAGGACTCCTAAGGACTGCTGAGAGCAACCTAAAGGAAAAGTCTGTTGCACCAACTCCCGCACCAACCACTGCTCCTGTTTTGGCTATAGGGCAGGGAAGGGGCAAGAAGAAGAAGGCTCTATCAAAGATCCACTACAAGGGAAAGTCCCAAGATGGTTCCTCTTCAAGTGGGACTAAGGTTGATCCTGCTAAGCCCAACCCTAACCCGAAGGAGGCAGAGTGCCATCATTGCCACAAAATAGGGCATTGGAAGAGAAGTTGCCCGGAATATCTGTAAGCCATCAAGGATGGAATGATCAAGCCATCTTTTGCAGGTATATACACAATTAAATCTAATGATTCATCTCATACTATTTATTGGGTTCTTGATACAGGATGTGGTTACCACATTTGTTCTGATTTGCAGGGACTAAGAAGAGATAGAGTTGTGGAGTAAGGAAGAATAAATCTAATCATGGGAAACAGAAGATCGTCTCCTGTCACCAAGATTGGAGTGTATTCTTTAGTGCTTAGTAATGGATTAGGTTTAGATTTAAATAATTATTGCTACTCGCCAGATATGGCAAGAAACATCATTTCATTTCATGGTTTGTTTAAACAAGGATTTAGATATTCGTTTAATAATATGAATGGTTCTATTTATGCTTATCTAAATGGTGTTTTATACTTTGAAGCAATGCCTTGTAATGGAATTTATGAAACTGTTATGGTTGTAGATAACCTAGGAAATGATGTGTTGTGTATGGATTCTTCCAATAGTGTGGATAAAGCATCTTTGTGGCATTGTCGTCTTGGACATGTCAAAAAGAAACGCATAGCCCAACTCCAAAAGGATGGAGTGTTGGAGTCATTCGACCTTAGGGAAGATGACACGTGCGAATCTTGTTTACTTGGGAAGATGACCAAGTCACCCTTCACTGGCACTTGTGAGAGGGGTGAGGGTTTATTGGATCTCATACATACCGATGTATGTGGGCCCTTTAGATCCACCACAAAGGATGGAAACCGCTTCTACGTGACTTTCACCGATGATTATAGTAGATATGGGTGTATTTACTTAATCAAGAACAAGTCTGAAACGTTTGAAAAATTCAAAGAGTTCAAGAATGAAGTGGAGAATCAATTGGGCAGGAAGATCAAGATGCTTCGATCCGATCGAGGAGGAGAGTACCTAAGTCTTGAATTCCACGACTATCTTAAGGAATGCAGAATAGTTTCGCAATTGACGCCACCTAGGACACCGCAGTTAAATGGTGTGGCAGAAAGGCGCAATTGAACCTTGTTAGACATGGTTCGTTCTATGTTGAGTCGTGCTTCACTACCTATCTCATTTTGGGGGTATTCCTTAGAGACTGCCGCCCATATCCTTAACCGAGTCCCTACTAAGAAGGTTGCAAAAACAGCTCACGAGATGTGGACAGGGAAAGCTCCCTCGTTGGCACATATCAAGGTTTGGGGTTGTGAAGTTTTCGTAAGACGAGAAACTCATGAAAAGCTTGAACCTTGTAGTGAGCAATGTATTTTCATCGGCTACCCACAGAAATCCTTTGGATATCTCTTCTATAGACCGAGTGACAATGTTGTCTTCGTAGCAAGAAGAGGGGTTTTCCGAGAACGAGAAATCATAAACCAAGGAGACAGTGGGAGGCAGATCGATCTTGAAGAGATTCAAGAGTCGAGTGATGAAGGAACCTCTACCGCTGGCGCTCAACCCGAGGAGGAAACTCCGGTTGAACCAATTGACAAGTCCTTACCTCTTATACATTCCAAAAGAGTTAGAGTTCAACCCTAGTTGTATGGTTTTCATATTACTACTGAAGGGGACACGTATATTAGTGATAGTACACTAATAAATCTAGATGAACCTAATTGCTATAAGGAAGCCATGGCAGGCCCGGAGTCTGCAAAATGGAAAGAGGCGATGGACACGAGATTCAATCCATGTATGACAACCAAGTTTGGAATTTAGTTGACAATGTGCCCGGACGTAAGACAGTTGGGTGCAAATGGATCTTCAAGAAGAAGACCGACGTGGATGGGAATGTGCACACATATAAGGCACGACTGGTGGCAAAGGGCTTTACTCAAACTCCCGGAGTTGACTATGATGAGACCTTCTCACCAGTTGCTAAGATAAAATCTATTAGGGTGATGCTAGCCATTTCCGTATTTCATGATTATGAGATATGGAAAATGGATGTCAAGACCGCTTTCCTTAATGGGAAGCTGGTTGAGGATGTTTACATGGCTCAGCCAGAGGGTTTTGTCGATCCGAAGCATCCAAATAGAGTGTGCAAGATTGAGAAGTCCATTTATGGACTTAAGAAAGCATCTCGCAAATGGAATCTTTGCTTTGATGAGAAAGTCAAAGAGTTTGGATTTGTACGAAGCGAAGATGAATTATGTGTATATGTCAAAGCCAATGGGAGCATAGTAAGCTTTCTCGTTTTGTATGTCGATGACATATTGCTCATAGGAAACGACATCCCGACTCTGCAGGAGGTAAAGTCCTGGCTCGGGAAGTGCATCGCTATGAAGGACCTCGTAGAGGATTCCTATATTTTGGGAATAAGGATAGTGAGAGAAAGAAGTAAGAGACTAATAGGACTTAGTCAGAATACTTACTTAGATAAGGTACTAAAACGTTTTAGTATGGAGAACTCGAAGAAGGGAGAACTACCGATACAAAGTTGAGTAAGACTCAAAGTTCGAGTACTGAAGCCGAGATAGTTGAGATGAGCCGAGTACCTTACACTTCCGCAGTTGGCTCAATCATGTATGCTATGACTTGTACTCGTCCTGATGTGGCCTTTTCTTTGAGCATGGTCAGTAGATATCAAGGGAATCCTGGAAGAGCGCATTGGATTGCGGTCAAGAACACCCTTAAGTACCTTCAGAGGACCAAGGAATTGTTTCTAGTCCTCGGAGGGAGTGACGACTTAAAGGTGCGAGGGTATAGTGACGCCAGTTTCCAGACCGACAGGGACAACTACCGTTCGCAGTCGGGATGGGTATTTACCCATAATGGAGGAGCGGTAACTTGGAAAAGTTTCAAACAGGAAACTGTAGCTGATTCAACGTGCGAATCAGAGTATATTGCAACGAGCGAAGCGTCAAAGGAGGCAATATGGTTGAAGAACTTCATTGGCAATCTTGGAGTTGTGCCTGCTATATAGGAGCCCATGGAAATTTTCTGTGATAATGAAGGAGCGGTTGCCTTGACCAAGGAACCGAGGGATCATGGTAGATCTCGGCATATCGACAGAAAATATCACTTTATTAGACATCGAGTAAAAGAAGGACACCTCGTGGTTAAGAGGATATCATCAGAAGATAATCCAACAGATCCGCTTATGAAGGGACTGAGCAGGGTTAAGCACTTGCAGCATGCTAGGAGTTTTGGGCTGAAGGATGATATTAGTTTAGATTAGATAGTTTTAGAAACATGTAATAGGTAAATGTAATTGACATTTGATGATTAAATAAAAGAGTATTGTTTATAAGTAAAGTTACTATCTTATGTTAATTGTTTAGCTATTGTTTCACTTTGCATGTTTTGACTTCCAGAATTATTGAGGTTATTAAGAATAATCGAATTATTCAAACTGTCCACAATCGTTCATATGTTGGAAGTAGGTATGAATGAAGATTGTCATGAATTGGTGTGTAGATTGTCTAAATGGTATTAGACATAGCAAAGGTTTGCTGCAACGTTCATGAGTGCTTATGAACAAGTTTTGAGCATTGGAATAAACTCGCGCTTGCTGGAATCACTTTGGGGTGATCGCAAGACGATAATATCATATGGTCTTAAAACCTAGATATATGGTTTATTATTTACTAATTGGTTGTACATTGATAATGCGAAACTGTATCAGTAAATTGATGTCATAAAACGCATTGTTGTGTATAGTTGATTAGTCGATAAGTAAATGCATATAATTCGAAGTTTATCTGTTACTTTTATCCTAAGAGGGTAAAAGCGATATCACGGTCGCTCGATGATTTGATTTGACTTATGTGCCAGGCCCGATCAGGACTGAATTGATGTGTTCAATTAAATTCTATGTCAAATAAATCTGAGATCGAGAAAATAGTTGCTAGACAATAAGTATGACAATGTTTCATGAAATCGTCTGCACGATATCAAAATAGAGGACTGTACGATCCCTTATCTAAAGGACAGGTTACTGATAAGATCAGAGTTGATAGCGTCTTTGAGAGCTATGATTACTAATCGGATTGTGTTTGCGTTTATAGTTACTAGACTTATCCAAGTGGGAGACTGTTGGATTAGTGTCTAAGGCTGTAACTATATTTGGTAAGTACTTGACCCGATTGTGCATGGTCCTTTTGGGTTGCCTTCACCATAGCAACTTGACAGGGTGATTTATATAGAGAGAATAGATATTATTATTAATGTATTATAAGAATAATATGTTAAAGGAATAATAATATTATTTGATTAATATAAGTCATAAATTAATTAGGAATTAATTTGGTGACTTAAAGAGATTAATTGAAGAAAGGGGTATAAACTGTCAAATGTGTGATAGTTGTATTTTGAGCTAAGAATCCTTATGGATATGGGGTGGACGATTTTAGGGATATGGATCACCTAGAAATCGTCCAAGGCCTTATCTAGAAGGGATATTGGATTGCTTTGAGGCTAAGTTATCCAATTAGGGTTTTAGGGTGAAACCCTAGGAGCTCACAATATAAATAAACCCTTGGGGTTGTGGAAATCGACCACCTTGTTATTGGAGTAACCCTAGAGCCGATTTCCCTCTTCCTTACCTCTCTCAAATCATCTTCTTGCTACTTGGTGTTTGTAAGCCATTAGAGGAGTGACAATTATGACTCTAAGCTCCAAGAAGAAGAAGGTTTCAAGCAAGTAACTCAAGGTATTATTGTAGATCTGTTTTCACATGTTCTGATTGTTAGTTTACATTAGATATAGCCATGAAAGTCTTGGATATATTGCATGTTCAATTAGAGAAACCTAGATCCAAGCTTTAGGGTTTGTATGTGCACATAGGAAAGTTCTTATGTCTAAAACCAATCAGTGTTTGCCTTAAAGATCTAGAGACACTACCTCTATGGTACAAAGTGTAAGCTCTTCGCTGACCATAAGAGTCACCAACACATCTTCAATCAAAAAGAGCTCAATATGAGGCAACGACGATGGGTAGAGTTACCAAATGATTACGAATGTGAAATTCGTTATCATTTAGGCAAGGCCAACGTGGTAGCAGATGCCCTAAGTCGATAGGAGTACTCGGGCCACCGAGTAAAATCAATGAAAATAACTATCCATTCACATATGTCCACTCGGATCAAGGAGGCGCAACTTGAAGCCTTGAAATCTGATAATGTCGCAAGTGAAGCTTGCGAGGAATGGATAAAAACCTTGAGGTCAAGGGTGACAGAGCTCTTTATCTCATGAATTTAATCTAGACACCGAGATTTGGTGGGTACAGAGACATTACCGTGAACGAAGCCCATAAGATCAAGTACTCCATTCATCATGGGTCAGACAAGATGTATCTAGACCTCAAGAAACTATATTGGTGGTCAAACATGAAGGAGGAAATCGCTACTTATGTGGACAAGTGTTTGACTTGCACCAAGTTCAAAGTAGAGTACCAAAAGCCCTCGGGTTTGCTACAACAACCGGATATACCCGAGTGGAAGTGGGAGCGGATAACCATGGACTTCATAACTAAATTTCCCAAGACAACTGGTGGACTTGACACTGTATGGGTAATTGTCGACATGTTAACCAAATCTGCGCACTTCCTACCAATAAAGGAGGCAGACAAAATGGAGAAACTAACAAGGATGTACATCAAGGAGATTGTATAATTACATGGTTTTCCAATATCCATTATCTTTGACAGAGATAACAGGTTTACCTCATGGTTTTGGCAATCACTACAAAAGTCCTTGGGAACCAGTCTCGACATGAGTACAACCTATCACCCACAAACCAATGGGAAAAGCGAGATAACTATTCAAACGCTGGTAGACATGTTGAGAGCTTGTGTGATAAACTTCGTTAAATCTTGGGATACCCACTTACCTCTCATCGAATTCTCATACAATAACGACTATCACACTAGCATTAAAGTTGCTCCATTTGAAGCCCTCCATGGGCGCAAATGCAGATTACCTCTGTGATGGGATGAGGTGGGTGACACTAACCTAGATAGAGGACAAGTTCCTAACAACACTCTTACCGGCCCTGAGATCATACAGGAAACGACGAAGAAGATCGTTCAGATCCGTTAACGACTAAGAGCATCTCGGGACCGAACAAAAGAGTTATGCGGATAAATGACACATACCCTTGGAATTCCAGGTTGGTGACCACGTATTGTTGAAGGTCTTACCCCTGGAAGGTAATGATACGTTTTGGAAAACGTGGGAATCTAAATCCAAGGTATATAGGGCCATTCGAGATCCTTGCCAGGATTGGCCCGGTAGCTTACAGACTTCGGCTATCGCAAGAACTCAGCAACGTGCACCCCACTTTTTATGTGTCCAACTTGAAGAAGTGTCTCTCCAATGAGACTCTCATCATTCCACTTGACGAAATCGAAGTAAACGGGAGTCTCCACTTCATCGAGGAACCTGTGGAAATTATGGACAGGGAAGTCAAAAGAACGAAGCAAAGCCGTATACCAATAGTAAAGGTCCGTTGGAATGCCAAGCGAGGACCTGAATTTACCTGGGATCATGAGGACCAAATGAAATAGAAATACCCACATCTTTTCCCTAGCTCTTGATAACCCACTCGTAGTGCTAATTTCAGGACGAAATTTCTTCTAACAGGGGGATGATGTGACAAACTTCAATTTTGGTCAAACAAAGTCAACCAGTTCAACTCAACTCGTATTAGAATTTTAGGAGAAATATGAAATTCATATTCCCTAATGTTTCTAATGTACTATTGGCAAGTTATAATACAAAGTACCCCTCTTGTTACCAATTATTAAATATAAACCCTAACTAGGGTTAGTAACGTAAAAAATTCGATAATTCAATTATATATTATTTAGGTATAAATAATATTCATAACACAATGTATTTGAGTTCATAAACTTTATAATACATGACAAAATTCATGACAAATGTTACATATTTGGACTTTTGCTGAATTCATCACCAAATGCGACAAAATTCTTTACCCGGTTTAAACACTCAAACTTTAATAAAAAGAATTAGGAATCATCCTAACTTTCGTGTAACGTGTTATAATTTTTATGGTAATGATTTTTATAATAATTTGAATTTATATGATTCAAATTAAGTAATTATACATCATTTTTCCCACACTTTTTATAAAAATCACCAACTTTTATAAAAATTACCCTTTTTTATAAGAGTAAACTAATAAGACCACCTTTGTCTTATATGATTATTACACCTTTATTAAAGTATTATTATTTAATTAAGTGAGACAAGATTGAATATTAAATTCAAGAAACCACTCCATGTCCCCCATACCCAACCCACCCTCCCCCATTCTTTTCTTTAATTCGGCCGACCCCCCCACCCATCCCATCTTCTTCATTTTTGCTCATCTCCTTCCTCAAGAACAAACTTTCTCTCTCAAGGCTAATTTTCTTAAGTTGGTTCTTGATCTTTTGGTAAGTTTTTCCTTACTAATCAAGTGATTCTATACGTATATGTATACTAGTTTTGTTACAATTACACACATTAATATGTGTTAATATCCATAGGATCTTCCAATCATCAAGTGTTCTTCAAGTGTTCTTAACTTGAAATCTTTCATATTCACCTCTTTACCCACCAAGAAACACACTCAAGGTGAGTTCATACCCCTCATTTTCATCTTTATCCAAGTTTAGTGGGAGAATACATGTAAACTTGTATAATTATACAGGTTGTTATACATGCTTTACTTTCATGTTGTGTAAAAATGTTATCTACATGAAATAATGTTATTACCTAGTACTATGAATATTTATGTGTGCTATGTTATTTAAAATACACATTTACAAAAAATGAGTATAAACATGCTATATGTTTTTAAGAAAAAGTCATAAAAAAAAACTATGGTTTTATGAATATAATATGACTTTTCAAGCAAAAATGGTTATAACCAAGTTTTTCCACCATTTTCGTGGGATATAAATCAAAATATGTTATTTTGGACATATGTTATGAAACTAGTTATAAATACCAAAGATTTGGTTTTACAAAAAAGAAAACCTAAAAATCTATCACTTTATGTGAAAACTAGGGTTTTTTTCAACAAAAATGATCATAATCAGGTCATGCTACCATTTTTGTGAGATTTGACCTAAAATATGTTGTTTTAAACATAAAATGTTAACTTGACTTAAATGTCACAAAAATGTAATAACAAAATTTACAAAGTTTATAATTCAATATTTAGATTTTGGTGATGTAAAGAAAGTCAAAAGCTAGAAAACTGACTTTATCATACTAAAAGTTCATATAGTTGTGTTAGATGAATAATATATGTTACTTATGAACGTTTAAACATGTTAACCTATATATATATATATATATATATATATATATATATATAGGTGTAACAAAATATATATATATATATATAATAAACTATAATAGGTGTAGTTTTTAGGTCATTAACACTATTACGATATCTTGGGACAAGACGAAAATTTATATAAAAGTAAATAGTTATTATACACTATACTAATACTATGGAAAAGTGATAATTACACATACAAGGGTTTTCATTACAACAAAACGTGAACACATTGAAACAATTATGTGAGACCAAGTCTTCACCGTACTTTATAGAGTACACACTAGAGTCCTGAATTATAACCAGAATCTCGATAACAGATTGTGATACTTGTGTATGGATCTATACGTGATTAACAATCCTGCACCTAAGTTGTTAGCTACAGTTAGACCGGCAGGTCTGGGGTGATAAATGCCTAACATTCCGATGCGTGAAGAACGTCGCGGCAAGCCAACTTTGGTTTTAGCATGGTTATAATAACTCACATGGGGAATCAACGATACATTTAGTTTACGGGGTAACATGTGTTCAAATGGTTTTATATAAGAATAAAACTACGTAATATTATTTTAAGTATAGAAATACTTATGCGTTTTTTGTCGTAGGGTTTTTAAGACAACTCATTTTTAAGGAAATATTGAATTTTTTGGGAACAAACACTATCATTTTATAAGGAAATTATTACAGATTTTTCACATACAAAACTCTTATGAACTCACCAACTTAATTGTTGACACTTTTCAAAACCACTTGTATTATCAGGAAACCGTTAAACAGGTAGTCACAAGGCTTTTGAGGATGGGACGTTACGACGTCGTACTATTCATTTTGTCATCATAATGTAATTGGTTTTGAAACATACAGCACTTGGAAACAATGTAAGATTTTCAATTATATTTATGATGATTGTGTTTGCTTTGATCACTATTGTGCATTATGTTGTGATATTGTTCATGAAGTTATCCACCCCATACGTTTCTGCCATCTTGATTTGGGAGTGTGACAGTTTTTGTTCCATTTTCTTGTTGTTTGAGCAAACTTGATTGGTAGGATCCATAAAGTTAGCAACTTTATGGATTCTAGGGTCCCTTGAGTATTATTTTGTTATGATCTAGAAGTTGGGAGAGTTTTGGACCCATGCATGCAGGTTTTGGTGATATGTCTTCACTTTTGACCAAGTATGAGATCCAAATCCATTAAGAGTTTGTTTGGACAAAATTACGTTTGAAATCTTTCTGTAAGGATTGGTGGCATGGTTTGATGGATTGAGAGTTGAACCCATTATGCCATGAAAAACCCCGTGCTCACGACGTGACATTCTTCTGGTCACGATGTGTCGGACAAAAAGACCGAGACTGAGTTGGCCAAGTTGGAAAGAAAATGAGTTGGTTGAATGGGATGGAAACTGAGTTGGACCCGATCTAAGTGTGAATCTCATGACGTGACCATATATTGGTCATGACGTGAGGGCCCGCTGATGGTGATGTTGACCATTGACTTTGACCTTGTGTGTTGAACTGATTTGGCTTTTGGTCAAGTTAGCTAGTTTTGGAGGTTAGACTAAGGTGGTACCTTATTTGATTCAATAGGTGTGTTGTAGTGTAGTTTGCATGGCAGTGAACTGTGTTTTAGTTAATCATGTGAGACATGTGAGTCTTCTTACTATATTGTGCAGGATGCTAGTTGTCTTTGCGACTCTTGCATTGTGTATTGGGCGGGGCCCGTTTGTATGTTGTGTGGGGTCCGTTTGCATGTTGGACAGGGCCCATTATGTATGACGGGCGGGGCCTGTTTTTATGTTTATCAGGGCCCATTATGATGGGCGATGCCCGATATGTGGGCGAGGACCGATATGTGGAAGGGGCCCGAGGTTATGTATGATATGTGGTATTTTGGGGAACTTACTAAGTTTCGTGCTTACAGTTTTGTGGTTTAACAACTTTAGGTATTTTCAGTTCTAAAAGGAAGGGTCCGGCCTGACTGCACAACATCCCCTATGATTTCCACATCGATGACTATTTACTCTAATGATATTGATATATTTTTACTGTGATGGGTTCCCAAACAAAGGATGTATGGTTTTGATGTTTTATTTAAAATGAAATTTTTTATCAGTATTTTTTGGACGTTACATCTTTGAACTTGAAAGCCATATTCACAAAAGAAGTATATATACCTAAAACGGATGTTACACAACTTTTAAACACGAAGACAAACATGACACGGACACATCACAAACACAATATTTCGTGCTATTATCATGCTATTAGTGTGTCGAATTTTAAACACGAACACGACACAACACTACATCGTGTTTTTTATATATGACATGAACACAAACTCAAAATTCGATTTTATCCTAATTTTGTTTCTTATCGTATATTTTATCGTGGTGCATTGACTTTTGTCACTATTTAGTTGTAAACGAGTCGAACGAACACGAATAATAGCTTGTTCATGTTCGTTCGTTTAAGTTAGCCGAACAAACAAACGAACACGAACGAATAAACGAACAAGTTTTCTTGTTAATGTTTGTTCATTTATGTTTGTGAACATGTTAAATGAACATAAACAAAACGAACAAAGATAAACAAACACAATTGAACATATATGAACATAAACGAACATATAATATAGTAATATAATAAAAAAAATTAAACATATACGAACATAAATTAACTTAAACGAACAAACACAAACGAACGTAAACAAACATTCATGAAGATAAATGAACGAACGAGATCATTGTTCATGTTCGTTCATTTAACTAAACGAACAAGAATTTGTGCTCATGTTCGTTCATTTATTAAATGGTTAATACCTTAACAACCATTATTTATACATCTTCGTTTTGATTTAACCCCAATGTTTTTTTGTTACTTATTTGCCACCGTTAATGAGATGATGTTCCATTTATTAAACCTTACCCGGTTAACAACCGGTAATCAAGTCCTTGCCGGTTGCCTCTTTTCACTCGAGTATTAATTCTTGGGAATGTGCATAGTAGCCACCACTTTTTCCGTTGACTGACTAACAAAGGGTTATCCAGATACGATTATCATCAAAAGAAGGTTTTGGATGAGGGTTTTTGAAGGTTTTCAAGGGTTTGATGGAATAATCATCATAGAGAAGGAAAAGTAAAGAATCAAAGACGAAAAAGAAGACAAAGATGAGATACGTACATGATGAAGAGTCTAATGATGATCTTCTTGACTTAGGATTGTTGGATGTTGAACCAGACAACTTCAATCCTACATCTAACTTGTGTGATGACCCTTTTCTTAACATTTTATGTGATGATAAAATGTTAAAGAATAATCAATTTGAAGGGGATGATGAAGCTGATGTTGAAGATATCCACCAGGAATAACATGAGCATGAAAACCTAGAAGATGAAAATGACTTGGAAGTGGGTGTCGAGTTCATGGTGCACGATCCTACCGTCAAGTGGAACCAAATGAAGCCTACAATTGGTGAGTTATACGAGTCTCCTGCTCAGTTAAGGTTTGCACTAACTAACTATGTTGTAGCTAATGGATACCAACTTTGGTTCATGAAAAGTGATAAAAAAAACAAGGTAATTGTTAGGTGTGGGAAAAAAAATGCAAAAAAGACATGTCCTTTTTGGATCCATGCTTCATGGAAGTATAATGAACGTACTTTTCAGATAAAATCGATGGTTGAAACACATCTTTGTGCAAGGAATTATAATTTTGGACATTTGGTTAGTTGTAATTTGTTAGCAAAACACTACATTAAGGATACAATTAGGAAGCCCAAAATGACATTGCCTGAGATGATGGAGGATGTCCTTACAAAATACTCCATGAAAGTGTCATAGGGGCAATGTCATGGAGCAAGGGTAAGGGCAAGGGAAATGATAGACGGTAAACTAGAGGAACACTATGCTAAGGTATGGGATTATGCCAATGAAATCCTTAGATCTAACCTTGGAAGCACATGCAAAGTACGAGTGTCAGTAAATCCAGACGGGGTGAATTATTTTCAACGTTTTTATGTATGTTTTAAGTCATTGAAAGATGGCTGGAATAGAGGGTGCGGACGTGTGATTGGATTAGATGGATGTTTCCTAAAGGGACAAATCAAAGGGGAGATTTTGACTATTATTGGAAGAGATGCTAACAATCACGTGTATCCAATTGCATGTGTTGTAGTAATGTAGAGAACAAAGAAACTTAGACTTGGTTTTTACAGCTTTTGGTTGATGACTTGGGTGTTGAGGGTGGGAGGGTTCTATTTGTCATTTCAGATCAACACAAGGTAAACATAAATACTATACAAATTTTGTCATGTATTCATTTATATTGTCTAACCAATATTAATGTTTTATTTACTTGTTTTAGGGGCTTCTAGAATCAGTGAAAGCTATTCTTCCACATTTTGAACATAGGCAGTGTGCACAACACATTTATGCCAACTTCAGGAAGAGGCATACAGGTTTTGAGTTGAAGAACTTGTCCGGGGCTGCTGCAACTAGGTCGCATGAAGGGGATTTTGTGGCCAACATGGAAAAAATTAAGAAAATCACCTTAAATGGATATGATTAGTTGATGTCTAACAATCCACAATCATGGTGTAGGGAAATTTTTGCACAAGGGTATGTATGTGAAGCAGTGGAAAATGGCATTTTTGATTTCTTCAACTCCATGATCATAAATATTAGGAAAAAACCACTTCTAACAATGTTAGAGGAAATCATAATCTATGTCATGGCTAGGTTTTATTATTTAGTTGACAAAGCCTCTACATGGAGAATTGAATCTTGTCCAGCTATCATAGAGAAAATGAAGGAGTTTGGAAAAGAGATGAGGTAAATACTTACCATTAAGTTGTTACTAATTACCATTAATTTGTGCTTTATACTTAACATGAAATTGTTAATTTTAATTTTTATTTATATGAACTGGAAAGTGATAGATACCGGGGGGTCTGTATTTGAGATAAGGTATGGGTATGTAGCTTACAAAGTGGATTTGGAACAACACTTTTGCACATGTAGACTATGGGAGATATTCGGAATACCGTATGTGCATGGTCAAGCAGCAATAAACGACACTTACATGAATCCAACTAATTTTCTAAGCATTTGGTTCCAAAAAGAGAAATTTGTGATGTCATATTCCATAAATATATCACCAATGAATGGAAGCAACATATGGGCACCCATTGACTGTATAAATCCATTACCTCCATTGATAAGGAGAATGATTAGTAGGCCAAAAACCAAGAGAAAAAGGTATGTGTTTGAGGTCAATGATTCCAAGTTCCCAACTGTTAGAGCTAGAGTTTGTAGGATTGTTAGGTGTAGCAAATGTTTACAATTCGGACATAACTTGAAATCCTGTAAGAATGAGCAAGTAATGAGGGACTATGTGCCACTCAAAAAACAGGAAGGCCAAGGAGGGATGGAAATGGTATAACAAATAGGGATGTCGATGGAACTTCAAAACAAAGGAAAGTTAAGCTTGTAGTGAAAAGAAAGAAGAAGACAAAGAAGGCTAGAGAAGGATCCTCAAATCAAGCAATTATTGAAGCAAGTACAATGGCTGAAAATGTTCAAGAAACTACACATGGTCAAGCTTATGAAGCAAGAACACAGTAAGAAAATGATACTGTACAAGAAACTGCAAATGATGCAACTAGAGATGATGATCAAGCAAGTGAAAATGAAACTACAGATGCTACTATTGATGAAATTGTACAAGAGGATGTCCATTGTCATGAAACCTTAGATGAAATGTTTCAGGAGCCGCCTCCCCAGAAAATGCAGTCGAACCTCCAATCATTGTTTACAATGATGATGTATTGATGTTGGAGGAATGTGGTTATGAACCTCATGAGATTGCATAAGCTTTGGAAAAGGGTAAATGTGATGCCTAAACCTGTGTTACCAGTGGAAATGATATGCCAAACTCTATTTTTAATTTCTTGTAGCTGCCTCATTTGTGTTTTAATTCTTAAATTCATCATACGATATAGGATGTAAATGTTAATGAGATTGAAGATCACTTGGAAGCAGACTTAGAAGAGGATGTTAATGAGATTGAAGATAACTTGGAAATGGTATGACAACCTTTACTTAAATTTTTTATAATTAATGTGATTTAAATAGGGTAATTAACTGCATCATGTCTTACAGGGTGTAGATGTTAATGAGATTGAAGATCACTTGGAAGTAGAAGGGGATGTCATACCTGACCTTGTGCCACCAGTGCAAGGGGAAGCTGCTATACAAGATTTAGATGCTAATGCTTAGGTTAGTGAAGCCGATGAGGAAATTGATGGGGAGAATGACTTCATTGAAGATACACAAGTTTTTGGGAGGCCTAGGAACATAAAGATTTCTAAGAGAATTGTGAAGATCAAGTTGAAAAAAGCAGTTTATGATAAGGATGGAAGGGGTTCTAGTATTGAGAAACCGGTTAATTTGGAGTAGGACTATTTAAGAGGGGGGGTATCATGGGTACTATGTATTTTGCTTACCCTTTTTGTTAACATTGCATCAGGTTTTGGTAACAACCATCCAATTGTATATCAGCATCTAGTAGTTCAGTTAGTTCTTTTTGAACATTGGTAGTTAATGGCCATATGAAATTTTTTTGGGCGATTGGATGTTTGCCTCTTATTGTAATACCCCATTTTATGTTATTAAGATTGCAAGTATTTAAAGTACGTGCCTTTGCTTGTCATTTCACTTATTTACAATCATAAGTTAATTGTCATTCTAGTTAATGTCCTTTACTTGTTTACACAAGTTTTAGTACATTACCATAACTACACTGTAATGAATCACTATAATGCAATACCAAATCACATGGGTCATAAATAGCATCGGATTACCATCAAGATAATTTTACATAAACATTACATTCCGAAATCAACAATTAACCAACTGGTTCTTACATCAAACCAAAATAACAAACCTACAACATCCTTACAACAACTACTTTTACTGTAATGCCTTAACCTTACCAAAATACAAAAAATTACAATTGTCCTAACCTAGGGGAATACATTAAAATACAATGCCAATTATAAGAATTACTCCAATGATCACCAAAACAAACTTTAACAACATGATCACCTGCAGTACACCATTGGCAACAATTTCGTTATAGGGTTCCCTTTCATTAGCATAAAACTCCAACTCGTATGTGTCAAACCATTTGAAATATTTACACCCTTTTTTGGTACCTTGCAAACAAAATCTTCATTTAATAACTTTTAAAAGATAACAAAATGGGAAAACAAAATCCCTTAATTTTACCTTATAGTTAGGGCATGCCTTGAACTTTCTTCCTGAGTTTTTATCGTTTCTTGAAACTGAGTATTGCAGTTGATCACCACAATCACACTTGGTGCGATAAATCGGTTTGATGATAGAAGATGTTGAAGATGAAGTCATGGAGAAGAAGACGTGATGTGTGAGGAACAACACTGAACCAAGAGCGAATGAGAGGTTTTGGGGCAAATAACGATTTTGGGTATGTAAAAAGTTAGGGTTACTTGCTAAACCGATTACACTGACTAGCATTGACTTTTCATACACAATCAACATAATTAACGGCAAATAAGTAACAAAAAAAGAACATTGGGGTTAAATCAAAACGAAGATGTATAAATAATGGTTTTTAAGGTGTTAACTCTTATTAAATAAACAAATACGAACGGACTTCCCACCTAATGATTCATATACGATTCGTTGAACGTTAAGTTTGTTTACGGCCTTGAAAGATTGAAAGAGTAAATTGTTTCAAAATTGGTACTCCAAATCCGGCAATTACATTCCTTATGACCGATTCCGAAACACGAGCCAAACGCCAAGGAGTCTCGATAAGCATCGTGTTTTGCGTACGACTGAATTTCTTGTTTAGCTTCAATACATCACCAGTCCCTACCTCTCTCATTCCTCCACTAAGAAACCCTAGATTTATCGCAACAAACTCAGCTCTTTCTTACCAACAATGGCCGGATCGGAGAGTGAACCAGCGAATTCATCATCCGGTGAAGAAGAAGAAGTTTCGTCTGAAGGGTCGGAATCAGAATCGGAGCCCGACAAGACGTCAACACCTCCACCTTCTTCCAAGAAAACGCAACTCACCCACAATTCATCTTCTGACGAATCGGGCTCAGAGTCTGAATCCGACACCGATAAGCCTCCCGAGAAGCCAACAATACCCGACCCGAGTATCAAACCCATAGCCTCAAAGCCCATGGAAGATGACCAATCGAAAAAACCCAGATCCAAGATTCCTACCACTCGCTATTCACCACCTCCTCTTAAATCATCCACCGGAAAACGGCCTGCGGCAGAGGGTGAACCTCAGGATTTGAAGAGGGTAAAGAAGAAGACGGTGGTCGCGGTGGCGGCACCGGATGCGGGTAATGGTGGTGAAAAGAAACAACTTTTTCAAAGACTCTGGAGTGAAGACAACGAAATTGAGCTAATCGAAGGTATGATTAATTACGTTAATGAAAAGGGTAAAGATCCCGTTGCAGATGTCAACGATTTTCATGACTTCGTGAAGAAATCACTTCATGTCGATGTCAACAACAAACAAGTGATTGCCAAAGTTAGAAGACTGAGGAAGAAGTACGAAAACAACGTAGCTAGAGCTGAGAACCAAAGTAAAAAAGTTCGATCTTTTTCGAATCCCCATGAGAAGAAAATGTATGAATTATCAAAAAACTTATGGGGTAATGATAGTAATAAGAATGTAGTCATGAGTTCCACCATCAAGAAAGTCAACGTGACACCCAAACCAAACAAGAATCGTAAGAGTAATGTGAATGGAGGGGGTGAACCTGAACCTGAACCTGAACTTGAGGTGACCCCTAAAGAGGTTCAACCGAAAGTGGTGCAGCCCCTGCGGTCGGACCATGGTTCAATGGGGTTCATGTTTACAGATGAGGCGATTATGAACAAGGGGTTAGAGCTGCTTTCAGCTCCTAAAAAGTTAGAAATGGAAGAAAAATGGAAGAATCTTAAGGTTCAAGAACTTAAGCATTTCTTGAAGAAGGTGGAGCTTTTGAAAGAGCAAGGGGAGATCGTGTTGAATGCTATGGTGAAATCTGGTGATAATTAAACTACATTGTTGTTATGGGTTGTATTTGTTTAGGAGCTCTGCAAAAAAAAGAGTTAGGCTTTGTTATGTGTGTAATATGTTTGTTTTGGTATCTTTAGGATGCTAGTTTGGTAAAGTTAACTTGTTGTTATAGTATCGTATATGGTTTCTTTAATTAATATGTATCTTTAAGATGAACAAATCAATTGAGCTTGTATTGTAGCAATTTTTAACTTTGTTTCTATAATAGAGCTTGATAATTTTCTTTATATAATAGTGTGATTGTGATGCGTCGTAAATGTCTTATATTTTTTAAAATGTTGTAATCCTGTAGATTCTTCAAACTGCTGTGTCTTAATAAGAAAAAGTTTGAAACTACAATGGTGTAACAGAAAATTCCGAAAGTAAGATGCAATAAAACACAAATAAATAGAATCACATTGCTATTTCTTACATGTAGCACTAAAAAATATCCAAGATTCAAACAGGTGCCGAGGGTGCATGCATAGGTCCAGGCGGGATCATCATTGGTCCAGGGGGGTGGTTCATCATGGTGGGTCCATGTGGGTTCAACTTCTTTTCTTCTTTTTCAACAGCAGTGGCAGAAATGTAATAAGAAACAGCAAACAATCCATGAATGATGCACGCAATGCCTCCAATTGACAAATAACGATGGTTTGAAACTCCACATGATTTTCTTGAACTTGAGTTAGCCATGACTCCAGCAATTAGCATCCCGAACCCAATGATTAATGTAATCCTGGTACAAAGGTTGATGCGTAATGTACAAGTTTTTAATGCAAAATGGGTAAGTGAGAAATGAGTATGTGAAAAAAAGTGTACCATGATAAGATGAGTGAAGCCATGGCGAATTGTTTGTTTGAGGTGGCTCGGTCTAGCTCTGGTTTGGACAATACGATGTGGCATCCACCAAATAAGTTTGCAATGGCGTGAGCAAACGCCAAAAGAACTGCGGCTGCAAACCCTAGTTTGAATGCTTGATAACTTGGATCTCGACACTCTAAGATCCACACTCTTAGATTTTCCACCTACAAGAACACACATGTTTAAAATACAACATGTGAGCCCGTAATCATAAGTTTTTGCCATAGGGTGTTGCATAGTTGGTTTTGAGGTGGTAGACATGCACAATGGTTTGAGTTTCAGAGAAACAGTGTGATGCACAATGGTTCGAGTTTTAGAGAAACAGTGTGAAATTTGTAATTTCCAATGTGAATTGGGCTCATTGTGGGTCGTGTACATTTATGTCAGCCACCTATCGGACCGTTGTGCACTTGATTTGCGTCTTACATGATTTTTTTTTCTGGGATGGAGCTTTCGTAGCTTCCTATTTTTTAGGTTGTGTTTTGTAATATGGGACGAGACAAGTTTTCTAGTTTTTTTTTTTTTAATGACAATTAGGAGAGATTTTACGGATTTTGCATGAACGAGAGATATAGATTGAATCTTTGTCCTAACTTTTTGGGTGTAACAAAAATTGCAATTTTGTGTCTCATTGACATCAGTTTTAGTCCAATTGACCGCTCAAAGAACGTACCTTGTTTTGGGCTATCTCAGCTTGAATACCAAGAATCCCTGCAGTGAGATCCATGGCTATGATCAATAGACAAACGAATGGTACAATGTATTGACCCACATTATATTGACCGTTTATTGCCATTTTTTGTTGTTTTTGATCTAGAAAAGATGAAAGATAGACAAAACAGATTGTGGGGTTTTATGGGCATGGCTTAGAACTTAGAAGATGAAGGAAAAGGAGAATAAAGTGAATGAGTGAACGAGGTTGAAGTGCATATGGATATGTTGTAAGATTAGCTTTGATTCCTTCCATGGTTAACAAGAAAAGAAGGGTATCTTTTCACTCATGCTAAATGTAGCATCTTGGTCAAATGATGGCACAAAACGCTTTAACTAATTGAGCCAATATTAAAATGTATGCAAGTTAAACCCTTAATATTTAGTAAATATGGCAACAAAAAAAGAGCATTATTCAAGTTATATTTTATCAAATTGTAAAGTGGGAAAAACTAAGCAATTTTGTTAAAATTAAAACTCGAGTTGAAAGTCGAATGCACAAAGTGTATTCAATTTCCTACGATTTTTTAGATCTTGTTATTTTTAGAAAAAAGAAAAAATCATTTTAATCTATAATTCATCGTTTAATGTAAGATAAATATTTCTTTATAAAATTAAAATAATAACATAAAAGCATTGGTGGGACAATGAGGTTCGCGTATTCGACCATAACAATTTATTTTTATATTAGTTCAGATATCCATGTGTTATACGGATTTATTAAAAATCAAGTTAAAAATATGAAGGTATAAACACTTAGAACATTTAAAAGTTTGAATTTATAAAGAATTTGTAAGAAAAAATTTTAACTATTAAAATTGAAATGTTCATTTCTTTTTTAAATTTAAATAAATAAACAAAACAAATATTAGGCTTTAATTTAGAAATTTTAAAACTAAAAAGAAAGTTGCATTAATTAAATTGATATACATTTATTATTATATTTATTACAATTATTATATTTAAATATTTTGTGAAATTTAATAAAATAGAAAAAACCATAAAATGACATGTGACAAAATGAATGAGAGTGTGATATTTGACAAAAAGATTTTAATTTATTATAATAGATTTTTAGCCGATCGTATTGATTTGTAATTTGTTTAATGTCTATCATTATCTTTTTTTGGTTTCTTATAAAGCTGTACAATGTATTATTAAAATTCTAATATTTATTTATCTCATTAGTGTGAGATCATCGGTCTTTGGGTTGGTACTTGGTACTAGATGAGGGGTTGGGAAGGTTCACCACCTCTTTGAACCTGCTCGTCTCACTTTCTCTTTCATGTACGCACTTAGAGGGTGTTTGACATTTCTTTTTAATCATCTTTTGGACTTTTAACTTTTCCAAAAAGTTAAAAATTACTAAAAGTTGTTTGACAATTTAAAAATATCTTTTAAAACCAACTTTTAGTAAGAAGGAAAAATTGGCTGGAGAAAAGATAGGAATTCCTATCTTTTTGTGACTTTTAGTTTTTATCACTTAAAAGTTATAAAAGTCAAACCAAACACATTTTAAACACCATCTTTTCCACAAAGTTCTTTTACAAAAAGTCCTTTTACAAAAAGGACTTTTATGCTCAAAAAGCCATCCCAAACACACCCTTAGCTTGTAACATATGCTTCAGTTCTTTATGTTGGATGTGGGTTGAAAAAGATAAATTAATTATGTTGGGGTTGTGAGGGATGTAAATGATAAGAGAAAAAAAAAAGATGATATGACGTTTATGTAGCAAGAGAGTTGGAAGGGTTGATGGAGATGCCTACATCTACCATAAGATAGTGTTTGGTGCGTGGAACTAAACTAGACCAAACAAGATTAAACCGGACGGTATGATTGGATTGAACAACTCGTCTTTATTGTTTTTGGCAAGACTATGACATAACGAAACTCAATGTTAAGACTTGAGATTACTAAATTATCTTTTTGATAGTTACCATGTTTTTTTCGAAATTATTTTTATATTATTTAACCATAAAAGGATAACAATACGAAAACTACATACAAACACTTTATTAATTTTTAACCACTTTAAGTTATCATATTATTTTGGTGACATGACCATGAGTAAAAATTAACAAAATATATTTTGACTTTTTGACGGATTAGATCTTTCCTCATATTCCTACAATATAGTTAGAGCCGACAAAAATTGACTCAATCTATCAATCCAACCCGGACCCGACTCAAAGTTAGTAGGTTAAGTTGAGATTTGCAACTAATTTAAGTTAAATGAGTCAACTCATCTAACTCATTAATTAAATAGGTTGGGTTGGTTGAAAATTGTCCGTCAATTTTCAACTCACCAACCCATTTAATTTTAATATATATTAATTTAATAATTTTTTAAAATATTTTCATGTATTATTCTAAGTATTAATTTAAAAATTATAATTTTGTATTATTATATATTTTTAAAAAAGATGCAATCTTAATTCCTAAATTTTTTCTTCACACCGACAATATTAGTAACTCTTCAATATCACTTCGAAATTAAATATTTTTTATTGTTATTTGAATATTTATTTGTATTTGTATTTGTGAATTGTGATTGTGTTTGTCATACGTTGAAAATTTTATTTAAGTTTGGAAGTAATTTAAATGGTGTTATATTTCTTTAATTTATTTAATTTTTTTTATTGTAATAGGGTTAACCCATGTTTATCCTATTTATTTAATAGGTTGGATTAGAAACTACACAAACGGGTCAAACCGATGACAACCTATTTATCTAAAAGGTTGGGTTAGGTTGGAAATATTAACTCACTTAAATAAACAGGTGGAATTTGGTTAAAATCTTCAACCCAATTAATTAATGAGTTGAACCCGAACCCAACCAAAATCGATTAATTGTCAGCTCTAAACATAGTAATTAAATATTTAATTGTTTAATCTTTTTGTAAATCAAACTATGGAAAGATATGACATCGACAACAAATTAACAAAATTAAATTTGGTTCATCGTGGACAGGTTTACCGCTTCTTCGACCGGTTATGATCTTGTACCGATTTTTTTTGTGTACCTCTACATCTATTGCCCTCGTAGCCAACTCCATTTATATCAAACCCATATAGCCACCAGCGCTATTGGCACACTGCCATCGTTGTATCATCTAGTGTTCTTATCATCGTGTCGTCGCAGAGGAGGACCGTTGATGGAGATGATCTGGGTTCGATCTGAACTTGCTTATCCGATCTTGCATGATGGACTTGTAACCTGATGACCTGGTTTCAATGAGGATAAAAGGAAATAAGGGAAATGGAAGAGGGAGGGTGGGTTGGTTTGTGGTGGGTGAGGGTTTGATAGCAACACCAGAGATGTCTCCTAAAGTCGTCGGAGTCGCGATAATAGTAGTGGAGGCGACTGAAGAAGAAATGGTGGGAGAGAGACGACGTGCTTAGGGTTTAAGGAATGTTTATTTAATATCTTTTATATAAGACAATAAATAATTATTTTTATAATAAACAAATCAATAAATTGAAAATAAATAGAAAATAAATCAAAAAAGAAATAAATAAAGGTAAAATTGTATTTTTTTTTATGTTTTGAAGATGAAGCATGTAAGTTTTAAAATAATGAGGGACGATCCGAGTTGATTTTTAAAAATAAAAACTGAGGTGACATTTGGTTTGTAGAATGTTTTTGAAAGAATTAGAATATGTTAAGGAATTGGAATCTACTAGGAATTGCAATCAAATTCCATATTTTGTTTGGTTGGTATGAATGAAATTTGAATCTAATTCCATATTATGTTTGGTTGGTAGAAAATAGAACTGAAATAATATGAAATGACAAAATTGCCCTTTTTTGCTTAATATTACTTATTTTTATAACTTATATGTAAAATTATATTATATAAATTATAAATTAGTAAATGACGGTGATAGTGACAGTGATGTTTACGGTGACAATAGTGGTGATGATGGCGACAGGGGTGATGGTGGGTAGTGGCGGAGGTGATGATGGTGGTAGCGATACTAATTGTGATGGTGATTGAGATGGTAGCGGTCATGAGTAGTGGTGGAGGTGGAAATGATGGTAGTAACGGTGGTGTTGATGAAGGTGTTGGTGGTGGTAGCGGAGGTGATTATGGTGGCGGTGGTGGTGACAGTGATGGTATGGTCATGGTAGCGAGTGGTGGTGGAGGTGGAAGGTAGTGTGGTGGTATAGGTGGTGACGGTGGTGGTTATGGGTGGTTTTGGCAGTGGTGGGTGGTGGTAGAGGTGATATGTATCGGGTGTTGACGGCGGTGATATGTGGTGGTGGAGGTTGTAGCGGAAGGTGGGTAGCGATGGTGGTGGACGTGGCGGTGCTAGTGGGTGGAGGGTGGTGGTAGCTGACTTACCAGTGGTGGTAATGGTGGGTAGCGGTGGAGGTGATAATGGGTGGCGGTGGAGGTGGTATGTAGCGGTGGTGGTGGTGGCGGCAACAGAGGGGTTTCAGATGTAGTGTTAAAAGTAAAATGGGTAATATGATAATATTCAACATTCTCACTTGAAAGGAATTTTAATTCATTCATTTTTGGATGAAATTTAGTTTCCTTCGTTGGAAGGAAAAATTGACTCATTTAGGAATCTAATTCCTTTTGAAAGGTTGAACCAAACAAAGAAAAATTATGAAATTAGATTCCAATTCCTTCTGATTCCAGTAAACCAAACGACACGTGAACACCTGAAAGACAATTCTTATAATTTATTCTAAAAACTAGGTGTGAGACCTATGTATTACATGAGTTTATTTGAAAAAAATTAAATATGAAATTTTAACAATTTGAAAAATTTGAATTTATAAGAAAAATGAGAATTTTTTTGAATTATTAAAATTAATGAGGCTTTAATGTATTGAATATATTACATATATAAACTCTTTCTAATAAATATCTTACATATATATTACCTTACATATTAAATGTTGAATTTTAATTTAATAAAATGAAAAATACAATAAAATGACAAGTGGAAAATAGAAAAATTAAAAATTCTTGAAAATATCATGTGTCCAAATAAATGAAAAGGGGATATGAAATATATATATATATATATATATATATATATATATATATATATATATATATATATATATATATATATATAAATCCATGTTTTGAAAACCGGACCAGACCGGCCGGTTCGACCGGTTCAACCGGGAACCGGTCCCGGATCCGGTTCTTAAAGACCAAAAAACCGGTAATCGTTTGAACCGGTAAAAACCGGTCCGGTTGAACCGGTAAAACCGGAAATTTTAAAAAATATTTATTTTTTTTCATTTTTTGTATTTTTTATATAATTAAATATAATTATGACATCATCCGGTTTTTTCGGTTTTTGAGACCGGTCCGACCGGTTGAACCACCTGAACCATCGAACCAGTAAAACGACCGATTCGGTCTCCGGTCCGGTTTTCAAAACCTTGATAAAAATAATAATAATGAGGATAGGACCCGTAGCCGTGATAGTGAAAACTGAAAAGTATTTTTGACGTGGCAATTGACACGTAAAGAAACACGAGGAAGATCAATATCTTGATCATAGCTTCCGACACTTTCTAGAATCTGCTTCCCAGCTTATCTACATGCTTCTACTTTTTACCATTCCCCCCATCCTTCCACCGGAAAATTCTCACAAATTCAGCTCCGGAAGCTCGGCCACTGATAAACTAATCAACTATGGCGACTTACAGATGGAAGAGCTTCGTCGAGGACCAAGACCGCCCTGAAAAACCTCGGAGATTCGGTGTAACGGAGATCCGTGGCCCAAATCACAACTCTCTCTTCTCTCACAATTTGCTTCAGGTCTCTCTCTCTCTCTCTCTCTCACACACACACACACACACATCATTCATCAGTGTACTGCGTTCTAATGTTGTTTTGCTGAATTATTGTTCCTTCAACTTATTTCAACTCCTACACAGAATAATCCCCCTCTGAATAATCAGATCGCATTATGCATAGTAAGATCGATTATCTGCATTTTAACGTTGATTTGGTGATTAATTGATATTTAAACTAATTATAACTCATACATAGGATTTTTTTTCTTCTACGGATGATAAGCTCATGTTATGCAATTTGTATTCAGATCCATTAATTGCATTACAATTCTGATTTGGTGATTAGTTGCTGCTTCAGCTAATTATAGCTTCTACTTTTGGTCCTCTGAGCATCATCAGCTGTATTCTGCAATCGGTTGTGAAAATGATTGTGATATTCAATAGGTTGAGTTCCTTGAAGCAAGTGAGAAGCAAAATTATTAAAATATAATTCCTTCAACTAAATAGAGTTTCTATCCAGGAGAATTCGTTCCTATGTGCATTATTATGTAAATTGTAGTGTGAAGCAAAATTATTTTTGATATTCAATAGGTTGAGTTCCTTGAAGCAAGTGATATGTCCTTTAACATAGGTTTACTAAATCTGTAACAAAGGAAAATATGACCTTACAAGTTACAATGCAATTCCTTCAACTAAACATAGCTTTTACATAAGAGAACTTGGTCCTCTGTGCATCATAGCAAGAATCAAACTTCATGAGGATATTCAATATAGCTGCAAACCAATTTAGGTTATGTGGAAATACAATTCTTGATTGCACATTTTGGTAATAATGGTTTACTGATTTTCTAATTGGGCCAGGATATGTTGGAGTCTGTGGGGCAGTTTGTTGATGGTTTGAAGTTTACAGGAGGCTCTGAAAGTTTGATGCCAAAATCCTTCATTAAAGAAGCAACAAAATTAGCCCATGAACATGATATATATGTTAGTACAGGTGATTGGGCCGAATATCTGCTTCAAAAAGGTCCATCTTCTTTCAAAGAGTATATAGAGGTAATTAGCTATTGTCACAACTCACAAAAGGTCAAATCACATTTCACTTATTTTTTGACTTCCAGTTCTACCCTAATAAATTGTATTGTATGACCATAATAGGAATGTAAGCAGCTGGGATTTGATACAGTTGAGCTAAATATGGGTTCACTTGAACTTCCTGAAGAAACTTTGTTGAGATACATAAGGTTAATTAAGAGTGAGGGGCTTAAAGCTAAGCCTCAGTTTGCTGTTAAGTTCAATAAGGCTGACATTCCTCCAACCCGTGCAAGAGCTTATGGTGCTTATGTTGTTCCAACACCTCGAACATCTGGTAATTAAGACTCCACTTTCTTTCCTTTTTGACATGAGCATTTGAAGGACTAAAAGCATTGTGAGGGCAAAATGGTCAATTTTTATGCTTTTTGGGTCCTTCCAATAACTGTGTTTGATTCGGTGACTAAAAGCATTTTGAAACAATGAAACATGGATCAAAAGGGGAAGAAGATTCCTTTTTGGACCAAATCCAAAAAATGAGTGAAAACATTACAAGGGTAAAATCGTCATTTTATATTTTAACTTTAGGATTTCAGCAAAAAAAAATTGTAGTTTTTGTAGCTTCGACAAGACACAATATGACGACCTTGTACTGCAATTGGCATGCGTCAAATCAGACTAGGACTAGACTGATGCCAATAAGACAAAAATTACAGTATAATGTCATGATGTTTTGTCGTGTCTTGTGTAACAAATGCATGATACCAACTATCTGTATAATGAACAGAACGTGTGGAGGATGTGGACTTTTTGATCAGAAGAGCTGAGAGATGCTTGGAAGCAGGAGCAGACATGATAACAATCGATGCAGAAGACGTCTGTAGATACCCTGATTCTGTTAGAGCAGACATCATAGCAAAGGTGATTGGGCGTCTAGGACTCGAAAAGGCCATGTTTGAAACATCAAATCCCAAAACCTCCGAATGGTTCATTAAGCAATACGGCCCAAATGTATGTTCATACCCTTCATACTGCATTTGTATTTGTTACACAGTACATGACTTGACTGACCGGACAATCTTTCTATGACTATTTTCAGTCTTTTGCATGGTCCCACATTGTTTTTCCAATAAAATTGCATTTTTTTTTATCCCATTGACAACAGTTTCAGTCCCATTACAAGACTCTGTTATGTCATGTAAACATCAGTCCTAATTTCTGTCGTGTCTTGTTATGTACTTATGTAAGTAACAGTTTTTTTCTATTCCTTTTCACATGGATTGATGGGAGACAGGTTAACCTTTTTGTTGATCATTCTCAAGTGCTGGATTTGGAGTGTATTCGAGGACGTAACTTTGGAAAGAATCACAAATCAGTTCTTGATTCTTCGTTTTTTCTAAGTTGAAATATGGTATACTATATGTGATATATATGTAGTGTGAATGCTTATGAAACGTGTATTTGTTGTTATTCATGTTGTGTGTGTAGGGTGTGATACCGAACATATCTTCCTTAAAAAATGGAAGTTTTTTTTTTAAATAAATCTGTTGAAATTATGTCATTTAAAAAGAGATATATAGTTTTTTTAACATATTAAAATTTTATATATCAAATTTGAAAAGGACATAAAACATTTGAAGGTCTAATGTGATTTGATTTGTATTAAATACTTACCCGTTTTGATCGTTTATTCGATATTTTCATTTTTGCCACAAATTCAGTATTTTCTTATATATCTTGTTTTTTTTTTTAATTATTATTTCTAGAAAGTTCGTCGTGGGACCCATAAGTTGGGCCTAACCATTGATTTTGAGATTGAAGCCCATAATAAAGACATAAACACCATTTCATTGATGTAATTTGGATTATAGTATTTATTTTTATTGATAGTCTCAATTAATTGGGTTTGTCTTGATTTGGGTCTTGAATGGTGAATAGACTTTTCATGAACCAGAAACTGCTTTAAATCAAGATTCTGAAAATGAAAACGGAGTACTGAAAGTGTCTGTCGGCTGTATTATTGAAAGTGCCTTATTCGAAAAGCAAACACGAGTCGTTGTCTATTTAACATGTTGTGGGCCCTGTCGATAGGACATGGTGATAGTGGAGAGTTTGACTGATGATCAAGGAATATTAGTTTGGTTTTAATTCTCTAAAACTTGATCATGATACTTGATTTTTTACTACTCAAAAGAACTAACGTGTCATATAAGTATTTCTTAGAAACTTGATTGATTTTTGTAGATATGTGTATAAAATATACTCAATTGATATTCTCTAAAAGAATTTTCATACATATGTGTGAAATACATGTGAGTCATTGACTTACTCATAGAATTAGTATTTATAAGAAAAAAACTCCAACATATCTAAATACTTAGATTGTGTTTGACGTGCTATAACAAACAAATAAGTTATTTTTTGAGTTTTTTAAGTTGTCATATTTGACAAACAAAAAATTAGTTTATAAGCTAGTTTTTTAAAAAACTATTTAGACTAGTTTTGTAAGAGTGTTTTAAAAAAAAAAAATTATAAGCTAGCTTTTTAAAAAATTATCTAGACTAGCTTTGTAGGAGTATTTTAAAAATATACCCCTTAATTAATTATATAAAACATATATTTTTTTAAATGTTTTTTATGTCATTTTATATATTTTAGCTAACTTCTCAGCTTGTTTTACCAAACATCATTTTTATTGGTTGACTTTTCATACAACAGCTAGTTTTTCAACTATCAACTAGTATGTCAAACAATAACTTTAAATGGTGCTTTTTATTTTCAAGAACTTTCTGACCTTTTGTGTTTGCGTCATACTTACATTGCATATACGTTTTCTCTTACAGACTATTTGTTTTTTAGAAGATCGTAGACTTAAAAACTAAAAAGATTTGAATGCCTTCTTTAAGCATACTTTTTTCTGATAAATAAAAAGCTAGAATTTTATTAATATCCATATTTACTTTAAATTTTACTTTTTTGTCCTTACGAACGGTAAACTACATATACGTCCATCTAAAACAATAAAGTTCTAATATATATCCAAATTGATTTTTTTAATAGGATTAACCCAATTTAATATTGAAAAACTTATCCGAAATTCAAAATACCATTTGATTTTACTAAGCTTTCTATATCAAATTAAAATTAAAATTAAACCAATTTAATTATAATTAAAACCATCTTAGTCTCTAAAAGTTTCAAGCTTTGAGTGTTATTTTTTAAAGATTTCGATAGACATATATTTAAAATGTAAAAACATGTTAATAAATAGACAAATATCATAAAACTACATTATTTTATAAAAAAATATTAACATAAAATAAGTCTAGGAAAATAAAATTATTATGATGTCAATGTCGGTTCAAATTGTTTGATGTTATTAACTTCATAAATCAAACAATGTCAAAATCTTTTTCAACCGACTCAATACTCATTTTCTTAATTGTCAAACTCTCGTTAACTATGCAATGATTGGTAAACAATAGTAAATAATCTTGTTCAATTGAATCAATCCTCATATCAGGAAGGTTTCTGATGGTGCATCCTATTTTTGTGTTTATTACTTCTTAATCATCTATTTAGTCCACGTCTTCTGCATATGACTGCATATGTGGTCGTAAACTATAAATCTTTTACTTCCTAAAAAAATAAACAACACATTAGGGTGGAGGGAACTTATCTTTTCCAACTCTCTCAACCCATTGCCACCTAGGAGGCACTTCAGCCCCCACATGAAAGGAATGGAGGCACAACCCCTATCATTCGCCGCTAGCCCCCACTATTTGCTCTGTTTTTTGCACCCTTATAGGACCGTGTCCCACCAATATGGGATACAATAACACTCCCTTCCGAGATAGAGACTAGATTAGGATATACGAAATATATATATATATATATATATATATATATATATATATATATATATATATATAGAGAGAGAGAGAGAGAGAGGGAGAGAGGGGGAGAGGGAGAGAGTCATTGTTTTACTTTCCAAACGAGTTTCATCGCATACTCAGTCGTCGACTCCAGTTACTAGACAGTCCATGTCAAACTATTGAGTCTTATTTGGAAACAATCTCCTTTCATGTTCCTTAAAGTGACATGATGTTATTTCCAAATTTATTGTTGTGGTGTAGCCACTGCCATTGTTGAAGCATGATACCTATGAAACCTCCTTAAAGAGCTTCACACTCCCCTCCTAAAACAACCATAGTATAACTTCATGTTAGGATTAAGCACTTCAATAAACTCACTAACACGTGTTAAATTGCATTTCATTTATATTTTAATCATGTTTTATTTAACGTTTAGCATAACTTAATGTACATTATCATACATTACACGACATCTTTGAGTAGTGTGACATTCTCAATTTCAAGGCCAAAAAGACCGATTTATTTATGTTTATTTTGGAATCAGAGTACCCTTAAAAGTATAATATTGCGGAATCTGTTCCCAAAAACATGATAATGATATTATCAAAACATTTCCGAAGAAACGTATTTGTAACACCCATAAAAATCATGTCAAATTTGAACTTTTAAAAACATTTCAAAACCATTAATCATTACAAAACTTGTTTTCAAAATGTATAATATCAGAGTATCCCAGAAACACAAACATAAATATGAGGAGTTGTACGATCACGCCTTTGCCTTTCCACGATCCCCTGATGTATTTGAATCAATAAACTGAAAATTTTAAGCCCGAGGCTTAGTGAGTTCCCCCAAAATACCGATACACTTCACATAACACATATACAAATAACAACATGTATTGGGTCCACAACTTTACAGACTGGATTACCCCTGGGCCCACAATGTGAGTCTGGATTGCCTTCCGGGCCCACAACTCACATATGGATTACCACTGAGCCCACAGTACGAGTCTCCCTCAGCTCGTATATGGAATGCTCCCGAGCCCACAATATGAGTCTCCCTCAGCTCGTATCTGGAATGGTTTCGGGTTTGTTGGTTACCACACGGAGCAGTATCACCTCAACCCATCCCACATAATATTTCGACATATAACACAACTAATGCGCATACAAATAATCACATAATACTACAGGTAGTCCTACAAATCTACCTAACTCGCATAGCAACTAGCATGCAACACTAACTAGTACTCAACATACTACCAACTGCTAGGATATCATATCCAATGGGCCAACCTTGGTGCCTTAGACCCCTTAGTATAGTAACTCACCTCGCAAGTAGTGCCGAAGTACCGAAAACCTCTAACTGTTGTCTTACCGGAAATCCCAAACTATAACATAAAAATATCAAGTCAATAGTCAACATCACAGTCTTGACTAAGTGTCCACACAATCCATGATGTCCATTCTCTTTATTGGGCCAAGGCCCAATACCAAGTCCATAACCTTGAAAGTCCTTATGCAAAGCCCACTATTGGCCCGATTTACCAAATTGGGGCCAACTCCCTAATTAGGCCTAATCCTGAGATCCAATATCCAAGACTTGGCCCAAAACATCTTATTCATAAAGTCCAGCAAAGGTCCAAATCCAATTAGCCCATAAACAGTCCAAAACTCGAAGCCCAAACGTTAAAGGCCCAACATAGGACGTATGTGGGGCTTACTCGTCCAGATGTTGACCACCATCGGGGTGGTTGACCCAGTACATTGGGCGTACGCGGGGTTTTTCCAAAACCCTAATAAGTGCTTAACGGCTTAAGCACTTAAGCCCAAACTACAGATCTAGTGACCTAACGTGCATAGGACCAATAAAGTCATGAACTTTATCACTTTGGACGTCCATAAATCTCTTAATACTTGGTCTTAATCCATTAAGACCTTCTTACTCCATGCATGGGACACATTCAGCTGTTGCGACCTGATTTTTATTACTCAAGGCCCCTTCAAGAGTCTAGAAGGACAATTCTTTTCGTCCAAATCACATTATGCACCATTTTGAGACTTTTTGGGACAAGAAATGGTTCTTTAAAGCAAAATGGCAAGATCTATACATATATGCATAAAGTTTGAAGCTTTTTTACCTTCTGGAGCTTCTAAGGACAACCCAACTTTAAATCTACAAGCTTAGTCTTCTTCTTCAACTCCTTGATGCAACACTTATTCTTAAAAATCTCAAGAAACACTCAATAAGCTCAAACTCTGAAGAAAATGGCTAGGGTTCGGGGAAAACGACTCTAAGCAGTGGAGGTTGGGGTAAGGGAAGGGTAGGTGCTCATAATGTTGCTTATATATCCCCCAAACCCTAAATATTAGGGTTTCATCCTGACATCAGTACGCCCAACGTACAGAAGTTTATGCCCAGTGTACTAAGGCGGACCTTAATACGTTTAGCGTACTCTTATGTACGCGCAACGTACTCCCTCTCGGCCCAAGGTTGTAACTTTGGCCCTTAAACGTATCTTGGATCTACACTTCCAACCCCAAGGACTATAAATGACAAGGTAAAGATAGAGGAGAGTTCGGAAATACCTGTAAAAATCTAGGGATGTTACAATTTCCCCCCACTTGACCTAGACTTCATCCTTGAAGTCTGATGCGGTAAATAGATCTAGGTAATGCTCCCGCACCTCGGACTCTGGCTCCCACGTCCACTCATATCCCCTTCGATGCTCCCACTATACCTTCACCAAAGGTATTTCCTTGTTCCGAAGGACCTTCAACTTCCTCTCTAGTATGGAAAATGGCCTCTCCACGTAATTCAGGCGTTCATCAACCTGAATATCATCCAACGATACCACTGCCTCCTGATCCATAATACACTTTCGCAATTGCGAAACGTGGAAAGTGCTGTGGATCCGACTAAGCTCCTTCGGTAGCTCTAGCATGTATGCCACCTTGCCAACCTTGATAATAATCCTGAACGAACCAATGTATCGGGGACCCAACTTTTCCCTCTTTCTGAAACGAATCACACCCTTCCAGGGTGAAACCTTCAGTAATACCATGTCCCTCATCTGGAACTCCAACTCATATGACGTCTGTCGGTGTAACTCTTTTTCCGACTCTGAGCGATCTGCAGTCGCTGTCTAATTTGTTGAATCTTCTTGGTAGTCTGCAAGACTACCTCCGTCCGTCCCATCACCCTGTGTCCAACCTCACCCCAGCAAACCGGGGTGCAACATCTCCGCCCATACAGCATCTCGAAAGGTGGGACGCCAATACTGGAATGATAGTCATTGTTGTAGTTGAACTCTGCGAGGGGTAGGTGGGAATCCAAGCTCCCACCGAAGTCAATGAAACACGCCCTCAACATATCCTCGAGGGTATGAATGGTCCGCTCGCTCTGACCATCGGTCTGCAGATGATATGTTGTGCTAAAATGCAGTCGCGTGCCCAGTTCCTCGTGAAACTTCTGCCAGAAACGGGAGGTAAATGGATGATTTGATGTTCATAATTTCGAAGGTTGTCGTTGTTGGTAGTCATAATAGAAAGAAAAGAATAATATTAGGAGAAAGTGAAGTTTGTCATCAAGGAAAGAGTGTGTTGGTGGCTAGTTCAGAAGGAATGAAGAAATCTCAGGAGAAAGAAAAAAGATGTTTGACTATGATGTCATATAAAATGACTATTTATTATGAGGATTCGTTCTCATTAAGCAAAACTATACAAAATCTTACAAAGATATTTTGGGTTTGATCTTCTAAATACAATTACAAGCTAGTAAGCTCAAATACAAATAATCTTATTTATTGGCTAAGACCCAAGGGAGTGGGTGTCATACATGCCGAGCTCTACCATCATCATCTTCTTCCTCTCTCTTTGGCATTCCATTGCCAAAAAGAGATAAATGATGTGTGTCGATCAACCCTAACTCTTTCTAGCCTAGCCTCATCCTTGCCACCATATCTTCCACCTCAACATATATAACATCCAAGATTTATAAGGTACTAATTTTTCTATTTACATAAGGTTAATAATATTATAAGGTTTGGGATTAGACCTTTAGGCCCTTCTAATTGGGATGAGGAAGCACCGTATGTAACGCCCGCGTTTCCAGGCTAGACATTATTGTTGATGTAATATTGTAATTCTTTTGAAATATTAATGATGAAATATTTGAGTATTATGTGTTTTATGCTTAGTTGTGTGGCTTAATTGAATTAAGAATAAAATAAGCGTCAAAATTAAAGTGTGAGATAAGCCCGATATCTTTTCATAAGGTTGTAGTGGTCGAAACAAGGATTCCGGAGATATAAGGAATGCCAAACTCCGAGTTATAACGAAGAAGTTATGACCTGTCGAAGTTTCGCGACAGAATCGACACGAGGCCGAATGACGTAAAATATGAATTTAAGATAGAGCGATATCTAGCCTTAGTTATCTAAATGAAAGTCTTAGGGTTCGTTAAACCGAGAGCGTGCATAAAAAGAACGCCCAAATCTGACTTTGTATGAGTAAGTTATGATTTTCCGAAGTTTCGACTTAACGATATGTAGCCCGAATACTCAAATATGAGATCGAGTGATTCTTAACTGAAACAATCTAAACGAGAGTCGAAGATCTCGTCAATAGTAGTCTAACGATAAAAAGACAGACAAAAACGGAGTTCGGCTGAAGGAGTTATGAATTTCGAACGGAGTTTTCCTGTCCCGGCCTACTAAAAATCATATATAAGTAATATATTTATAATATATTAAAAACAAAAGTCAAAATTATCCAACGAAGTCTAAACGAGAGTTGTAGAGCATAATCTCACCTTCGCGTCGATATAAAGAACGTCGAAAACGGAGTTCGTATGCGAAAGTTATGAATTTCTGAAGTTCGGGGCGCGAACCCCAAAGTTGTGTCAGAGACCACGACGTGGCAAGCAGTGCCACGACGTGGCAGGTCTTCTGACACCTCCGGGAGTCCCCCAGACGCAACTTGCGATGACGCATGCAGTGACGATCAAGCCCACGACGTGGCAAGGACAGATTTTGCTCTATAAATAGATTTGAAGGGCCAGCCGTTTAGGGTTGCTATTTTCTCTCCTCTCTCTCCTGTTTTACCTTGATTTACGTGCAAGAAATATCCCGAAGCCCCGGTATCATCCTGAGACCCGAAGCGAGTCCCGAAGCCCGAAGCTCACGAGAAGAAAAGAGTTTCCGAGCCGAAGCTCTGCCCGCGAGGAGTCCGGTTTTTGTGAAGATCTTACTTCTACAGGCCGTAGTGCTGTCTGATCATCTTCTGATCAAGTGAGTGTGTAGTTACTTTCTTCTGATACATAAATACGAAGTATTTACTATAAAATACGTGTTATGTGTTTATATATTGGTGTTGATTTAAAGGGGGCACATAATCTCTTTCAAATGCACGATTTTATACAAGTATCGATTTAACGTACTAAGTATATGTGTTATGTGAGTGTATCGATGTTATCTTCTAATCTCATAGATGTGATTTATCCTCTATGAAATATGTGTTATGTTTATGTGTCTCATCTTTTATCTGGAATGTGTTTTGAATGAACATACCATACAGGTTTTAAATTATGTATAAAAATGTATATTTTATCTACTAAAATGTTGGGTAGAACATGGGTAGATAGTTGTCTTGTGATAAAAAGATGAGAGGCCTCAGTGTTTTGATTCATTCATCTAGCGGAGTTTAGATGACGACCACAGACTTTTCTAGGCAGCCTTGTGGAACGCTAGCAGGCTCGCCACCTGTAGGTGTTAATGAACTTGGGTGTTCATTCGTTGTACTCCATCCCCCTCATGATTGCCTTATTTGACTTATATTGCTGAGGAACCCCCGAAGCATGTGTTGTCGCCCCGATGAAATATTCTTAGACTAGGTCCCTTATGTTAGTTATCTTAGGGACGTAAAGTGAGAATAACGGGAATGGGTAATTGGGTTATTTTTGGTTGGTGAAATTAAATATAATTATTTATTATGGGTTGAAAACCCTATATGCTCACCAGGCTCCCAAGCCTGACCCACTCAGTTTTCTTTGTATCACAGGTAGTGGCGCCAGAGCATAAGTTGGAGGACTTGTCAAGTTATTTTTGGATTATAGACCTGTTCTTTTATATAACTGTTGTAAGGTCTGTATTGTAATGTTTATGCTTTTGGTCTGTTTATCGGAACATGACATCCCGAGTTTTGTTATATAATGAAAAATACATTTCTTTATGAAATGCTTTGGTAAATCTTATTTTACATATTTCGTTTTGGGAACAAATTCCACAACTGTTTTAATCAAAGGATTACTCTAAAATTATTTTACAAGCATAAATTAAACCGGTCTTTTTTGGCCGTGATTTTGGGGATGTCACACCGTACGCGGAGCGTACCTTGCCATCTACGCTCAACGTACTCAAGAGACTGGAACGCGAAAGCCATGCATGTACACCAAGTGTACCAGGAGTACGCGCAACGTACGTATGCAGGTTTTAAAACCCTAAATTATCCCTATATAAAGGACCTTATGCCTTTGGTCCAGCCTCCCTCTCACCGTTAGACAACCAACTCGAAAAACCTAATTCATATTTGTGTGTTCTTGTGATTTGGAAGCCACTTGAGAGAATTTTAGTGTTGTTTTGGTGTTTAGAAGAGAAAGAAGTTTGAAGAAGGAGCAAGGGTTCAAAGGGAGTTTGTAGGTCCAGAAGATTAGCACCATTTCTAACTTATTTGAGGTGTCAAGCTTCAAACTTGATCATTGCATGTTTAGATTTTGTCGCACCCCAAAACCGGAACGGCGGAAACGTTCTGGAGCGGAGGACGTCATGTACAGTATCACAACAATGCATAATAGTAAACAAACAACAACATCATCCATTGCATTACTAATATAATTTTAATACAAGTGTCTTCTGTGTACAGTTTATAAGACACTAAAAATGAATAATCAAAATAGAGACGAGTCTTGAAAGCTCCGTCTTCTCAAAACCTGGTCATCGGTACCTGTCTACTGGTGACCTGAGAATACAAGTTATTTTGAAAGAGTAGATCAGCATTAAAGCTGGTGAGTTCATAAGTATTTTAGTGTCATTGTTTGTATGAAAGTTTTTGTAAATGTTTGATGTAAATGTTTGTAAGTGTTTGTAGTGAATGTTTGTATCTCCTAGAGAATCCTATATTTTCTACTAAAAAGTAGCCTTCTACCAAGGCCCGAATGTTTTGTATGCTGTTTGTTTGTAAAAGTGTGAATCTTTCCCACATATGACTATCATTACCAAAATATAGTTTACATTGCGGTTTATGTGAGAAGATCACAATATGAATGCAATGGGAAGATAACAATGTACTGTAGTATTATATATAAGTAACTACCAATGTACTAACTACCTTAAACCAGTTTGTTAGTTAAGGTAAAATGTGATGAGGTTGTAACCATACTTGATTGACTAGTAAAACATGACAATCAAAGATGTCGAAATGGTATGACATTCGTCACCCGTAGACCTGCAGGTCCCATTGTAGCTAGCAGCAAGGTGTAGGACAGTCAATCTCGTATAGATCTCTACACAAATTCACGCTTTCCTTCCAGGAGACTCTGGTTACAAAACGTGACACAACAGTAGATTGCCATGCCATGAAGTAGTGGCTCACATTAATGTTATAGTATTCTAGTGTCTGTATAGTATGCTCTTGTGTATTGTATGTTCTCTCTGTTCTATTGTATAGTATGTTCTCTTTGTATATTGTAGTGTATTTTCTCTTAGTTTCTCATCATAGTATGTTCTTTTTGTTTCTCATAATAGTAAGTTTGTATTGACTCATGAATGAACTGACCCTTGTATGTTTCGTTGTACTAGAAATAGTGAGTTGTGAACCTCTAAACTATACCTATTGTAGTTTACTAGTAATGTTGTTTGAATAATTATGTATGTTTGTACACCCTTGCTACCCAAAGGTGTTGAACTGATGTAGGAACTTTTATATTTATACACATATACATAATATATAACTAAGATTCAAACGACACTCGGACAAAATACCGGATACTCTAAGTCCACAACCAAACAAGAAACATGAAATAAAGTGAGTTATCAGTCCTAAGTCCTTTCAACCTTACTTATATAACTATATCTATATAGACATGATTTTGACAATATATATAAGTTTAAAAGAGTTTAATAGAAAGTTTAACATGTAAAAGAGTTTTAACCATTTGAATGGTAACAAATGACTTGATGTCAGTTTATAAAATGTTTTGAAGAGTTTGTTTGATAAAACAGTTTGAAGTATAAGAAAATCCACTTGTTTGATAGTTATTAATCACATGTGATTGATATAACAACTATAATGTTATCAACTTGTATCCCCCCTCATAAAAGCATTTAAAATCATTTAAAAGGTAGATTAAGGGGTATAAACTCACCCGCTGTGAGTGATGCGAATGTAAGATCGATTGTAGGATGCTAAGTGTCAAGTGAAGTCTCGAACACAAACGGATTCTATTAAGCACATAATGGCACATATATGTATATAATTAGTGTTTAGGAAACTAATCATGATAGAGAATCACCTTAGGGACTAGGAAAAACTTGAAACTAAGTGTCAAAATCACAAATAATTGAATAAAGGAGGTTTATGGCCACACGATGGAGTGTACGAACAACTTGTGTACGACCCATGTGTATACGACCAAAGAGGTTTATGGCCCTTGTGGTATACGGTCCTGGAGTGTACGGTCAAGGAGTTTACAACCGTACACTCAGGGAAAGACTTGCAAATCAAGGTGTTTTAAGGCCCTAACAAGCATTCCATATGAGTTCATGATCTTAGGTTTGGACTTGAAGTAAGTTTGAGGCCAAAACATGCATCAACACAAGGGTTTACGGCCATGCAAGGGTTTGCGGCCGTAAACTCTTGGTGTTCATGCTCTAAATGATGTTTTAAGGCAAGGAATCAAGTGTTTATTAAGCCTAACTAGAAGATGGAACAGATACTTACACTTTGGAGGCTTGAAGGGGGTTTCACGGTCCAAGAACAAGTAGGTGTTCTTGGTGAGAATGTTGAACACTTGAAGATCTACCCAAAAAGATGATTTTCATGGATGAAATCAAAGGGTGATACAAGATCAAGAAGGATAACAACTAATAAAATGGAAGGATTGCTTACATTTTGGAAGATCAATATGAAAACTTGATGATAGTTGAGAGCAAATCTGAGTTCTTGAGTTGATAGTTGGAAAAGTGGTGAAGAATGAAGGAATATCATATTTAAGGGGGTGAGTTCATAGCCAAGGAGGTGTTTACGGCCGTAAACTCCTTATGATGGAGTTTCCGGCTT